>NC_087245.1:3408333-4115000 GCF_037042905.1 Lytechinus pictus | reverse complement strand
TTGACGGTTCCAGGTTATTTAATATTTATTCCCATTGCGAGACATTGTTCTGGAATTGTCACCCTCGCCCCGTGACTGAATAGCCATTCCTTATCTGATCCCCTTCTGATCAGGTACCCATTTGTTTTATTTTATTAGAAGGCAATTGCAAAGATTCGACGAGCAAACCTATTATTCAGAAGGGATGGGACATGACGTCACGTATCTACACCCATGATAAAAGGTTGATCCCCTTCCAATTTGCATGGTAGATACTGTACATCGCAATTGAAGTTATATTTATGTTCTATACTTTATACACGAGCTGTTTCCTAGTAAGCACCGCTTCTTATTTTATTTCATTTTTTTAAACTTAGTCTACTATCATCATATTTTTTCTCACCCATTAAATCTCAATTATTTTGCGAAAATCGGCGTTCCTTTTGATTGCAGGAATCCATCGTTAAAATCCTTTGCCGGAAGTTCCCCTCATAATAACGCCCAGTAAAAAGGCGACCGTTTCGTTAGTCGTCACACCTTTTGGCACGAAACGGGTGATTCCCATACTCATTAGAAGCTTAAATATCGATGACCCTGTTATAAGTAGACCCTGACGTAAACATCACACTGCACACAATTCATTGTACGCTGCAGAAGTTCTTTTGTTTGTTTCCTTTTTTTTCTTTTCTGCATGCTGCACAGTTCAGTGACTCAACGCAGTGATGATCGAATTTTTCCTTTCACGATTACACAATCCACAACGTACATGTGGTATTTGCCTAACAGCTATTTTGAGCTAAATTACAACGGCAAAACGAGCTCTGAACTCAAACGATACGGACACTATATAACAGAGGACAAAGTTCTGTTTTTTTATCATCACCTATATATGCGTGTATTACAGAGAGGACTGAATGTGAGAGCATAACTTTGCTTGTTAGAGATCCACCAATATTTGAGTGTATTAACGAACTGTAAAGCTTATAAAGCAAGGGAGATACATCATGGCGTCAAGGGGTAAAGATGATTCCAGTGTAGGAGAAAATACTCAGATTATCATTGGAGGTTCTGAATCTGATGGAGGTAGTCTCGGATTCTGTGGAATCCTTTTAATGATTCTTTCGGTGATCTTGGTGATCTGCACGCTACCATTCTCACTCTTTATCTGCATTAAGGTGGTTCAGGAGTATGAGAGAGCAGTTATCTTTAGACTTGGGCGTCTCCTGTCTGGCGGTGCTAAAGGACCAGGTCTCTTCTTCATCCTACCTTGTATTGAGGATTACAGAAAGGTAGACCTTCGTACCATTTCTTTTGATATTCCTCCTCAAGAGATTCTGACCAGGGATAGTTTGACCATCTCTGTAGATGCTGTGGTCTTCTACCGTGTCAAGAATGCCACAATCAGCATCGCCAATGTGGAAAACGCAGACAAGTCAACCAGACTTCTGGCTCAGACAACACTTCGCAATGTCCTGGGCACCAAGAACCTGGCCGAGATCCTTGCTGAACGTGAAGGCATCAGTCACTACATGCAGTCCACCCTCGACCATGACACCGACCCTTGGGGTATCTTAGTAGAGCGAGTTGAGATCAAAGATGTTCGTTTACCTGTCCAGCTCCAGAGAGCCATGGCTGCTGAAGCTGAAGCTTCCAGAGAGGCTAGGGCTAAGGTGATTGCTGCTGAAGGAGAACAGAATGCTGCTCGTGCTTTGAAGGAAGCTGCAGATACTATGGCTGAATCTCCATCGGCTCTTCAACTGAGGTACCTGCAGACCCTCAACACCATCTCAGCAGAGAAGAACTCTACTATCATCTTTCCACTTCCTATTGATCTCCTGAATGGCATCATGACTAAATGAAAAAAAAGTCATTCATTACACAAAATCATGTTATTTTCATATCTTATTTAGTTATATTGATATTTCAGTGTCATTGTTGAGAGCATTATGTTACCCCCTTTTCAATTCCAGGATAATTATCCCAACTAAACAGAATATGCAGTGGTGAATATAACGCGTCCATGATATAACTAAAAGAATAAAGTTTATCATACTTATGTTACATTTCATACGTTTATTTGAGGTTTATCTTTTTTTTCAGATACTAATGATGTGTAGTTTAATGGATTATATCTGAGGGCTTTGGTACCCTTTGGAATATAAATTGCATAGAGCTAGCTGTGTTTAAAAAAAGATGTTTTGGATGAAAAGATAAACTCTTAATAACATTGTTATAGGCTTCATAATAGGGGAAAACTATTTCGAGTGATCAAATTGATTTCCTCAATAAGCTATAAACGTCGTTATAGGCCTAGCTGTAAATTAGAGACATCATTCAAATATAAACAAGAAATACTATTGTTATTTTTGTCATTATTTACATAAAAATTGTCCCCTCACATTACGGTTTCATACGGAGTCACCATTGCATTGTTACTCAAATTTGTATTTCCAGTTTATCCAAATTACAATTTAGTATCCGTTTGAATTTTTTGTAATAAAAAATACACGCAGAGAAATAGAAGTCTTCACTAGAGAAGGTTCATGAAATTATTTTATTTTTCTTTACTATTTACATCTTGATGTTACAAAATGTAGGTCGGAAATTTGGAGAGACCATTATTGAAAGTTTTTCAACTGTTACGACTGTCCGATTGTGTTATGTCGCCACTATCGATTGCACAAAATATACCTTTTGGGTTATTTGTAATTATGTCGAATGTCACTGTTGTTTTCATAGCTATGTTCTAGAAAAATGTCTCAATAGTTTGGTTATGTAACCATGGATCCCACAAGTAGAATTCATGGTGTAATACATGATCTTCACCATTTTTGTGTGTAGTAAGATGGCTGGCGTGTAAGGCAGAATAAGGAAGTCCTGTTTCCTCTGCGTCCGAAGACCAGACTACAGTCTGTGCTATGTTACGTAATAATTATTATCACGTCGTTAAGATTTTCAAAGGGTTATTTACAAAGCAAGGAATAGAAGCCTGAAATGGAGCAATTTCTTCAAGTTTGCAAAATGAGGGCACCAATTAAGAAGTTTAAGAATGTTTCAAAAATTATCAATATGCCTACGTATGGCCTGAGTTATTTTATTCCCTCAAAACTTCTTTGAGAGATTCACGAATATTACTTTGAGTGTATTTACATATCTAAAATAGAAAAAAAAACTATTCACCTGGATTTACTTTTATGAAACGATGGACAGACGAGCTGAAGAAGCCTCCCGGATCGGACGTTAAACTGATATCCGTTTCATAAAAGTAAGTCCAGATGAATATATGTATTTTCCTATTGTAACTTCCTTAAAACCTGGATGAATAAAAATACATCAGTTCAGAACTAGTTTTTCTACCATTTTGCTAAACGTCTTTCGTCAATGATTAAAAAATCTAATGATATCATGTTAGAAAATGGTTACTTTATCCAATTTAAGTGGATGATTATGTCTGTATTATAAAATTTGTTTCAATAATACAAATGTCGATTCTGCTAAATGATCATCGCTGTATATAGTATCGCATGGATCTATGAATACCGTTTTGAATGAATGGCTATAAATATTTCGCTTTAATGGCAGTACAGCGTTGTTATGGTTGTACACAAGTACTCGAGTGTACTTTAGGACAAGAATTCATGAGGTATAACTCTCTTTGATCTATATATACTTCATCCATATCATATATATTTCAAATTTACCCCCTAAATAATACATAATTATACATACAAATTTATATACATATATCATATATTGAATTTCTTCTTTTTAACATTTACATCGTGGTTTCAAATCTCGATCGAGACTAACATATTTTAAAGACATTATTTTTAATGATGAGACCGATGGCGTGTAAAGGGTGGGTAAAGCACATGAGCGCTTTTTGGGTGCAAAAAAAGACGAAATGAAGGTTGAACAAAATAGGTTTTATCTTATGAACGACGGAATTGGCCACATGCGTCAAAAGTTAAAAGGGTTTAATTTTAGTAGTTTCCTACAGATATGCCACCGAATGGGACATACCACCCTTTAATGGAAAATCAATTTCATAACATGAAGACAATATATTCAGTATTGTTGGTCTAATATCCTGAACGTGGTTGAATACACCTTTATTGTCTTTGTAATCGAGAATAATAATTATGAAAGTTTTTGTATAGAAACTACATCTGATTTCTACCTGAATACCCTATCCTATATATGAGTCGTTTGTTTAGCATAATATTTTTTTGCAGTGATTTTATTGATACCGAGGAGACAGAGAGAGGAAAGGAGGGGGGGGGGGGGAGAGAGAGAGAACGAGGGGAGGAGCGTGCAGGGCCCTGGGAACGATTTTTTGACTGGGGGTGCTGATGTCAATTTGACAAGCAAAAAAAAAAGGTCTCACTACATAATGAAGGTCATTTTCGTCCCGAGCAATTTCACAAGCAAAAAGAAAAAGGGTGTTTCTGTAAAAAGGGACTACTCTTCCATTTACTATATGTACAAATACATAAAATGGCTAAAATATCTTTTTTTTGTCAAAAGTTTTACTTCAAATTACAATTTTCTTTCATGAGAAAGTCAAACAATATACTACCTGGGTTATATTTTTATTACTGCCCCAGAGGGAATGGGTACTTAAGAGAAAACCACATATTCCTGATAATTAAGTACATGGCCTCTGAGAAAGTTGTCCTACCCCCTAGACGGGCCGACGGATACAAAACGTATTCATAACGGATCCAGCGGACAAGCGAAATTTAGGGGTGGCTCCATCCGTTTGGCGAACAATGAAATCACATGCAGTGGACGGATGCTCGATGGATATACATGTAGAGCGTATGAAACACACATGCAAAGAGTACACAACGTTTTCCAACGGATGGCAAGATTCTTTTCTGTTTTACATCCTCTCTGTATCCATAAGTGCAGTGGGACCATAGAGTGCTACGCTTTATCCAACTCTATGAGTGGGACCAAGCTTTTATCCAGTTGCCAATTTGAAATCTACATAATCTTGGGGATCTCAATTTCAAATCAGTCATAAATTTCTTATTGCTTGTCCGATTTCTTTCAAACTTTTACCATTCTATCTTATTTTGTTTTCTCCTTTCCAACACAACATTCATGACCAAGGCGGGATTCCCCTTTAAACTTTGCGTAATTTCTGTAAAAACAGTCTTATGAATGTCCTCATGAATATGTAACGAGCAATATGATGTCATATTTTGTTATGAAATTATAATTTTTCAAATTTTGTCCAAGAATAAAAAAAAAATTGGATTGACAACTGATTTAATGCATTAGATATTATACTGCAATTTAATTTGTTACAAGGGAGACATATCATACAAAAGGAAAGTAAGAATATGATTTCATCAGCCCACCTAATGAATATTCACGACGGCGTGGTCATTAAAGGAGAATGAAACCCTTGAAACCAGCTGAATCCATATCAAAGAGAAAAATCAAAGAAACATATTGTTGAAAGTTTGAGGAAGATTGAATGAATAATAAGAAAGTTATGAGCATTTGAATGTCGAGATCACTAATGCCATGTAGATCCTCCTATTGGCAATGCGACCAAGATCTGTGATGTCACACACGTACAACTCCCTCATTACTTTAGTACTTATTTCACTTATATTCTCACTTTTATAGAGTCTATCACAAGGTGAGGTGTTCTCTTTATGAGAGGACAAGTACAGAGGTTTCACAACATTATATCATTGATGAATCGTTTGTCATATGATTAGAATGAGCAAAAAGAGACGTTTTGGGGTATATTTTCAGTGTCCAAAAGGGGAGAGTTGTTCATCTGTGACATCATAGATCTTGGTCGCATTGCCAATGGGAGGATCTCCATAGCATTAGTGATCTCGACATTCAAATGCTCATAACTCTTCTATTGCTAGTCCTATTTTACTCAAACTTTTGTTGATCTTATTCTTTGATTTTTCTGCTTTCACAAAAGTATAACTTGCTCCAAGAGTTTCATTCTCCTTTAATGTTTTCACAATATATGGCTAAATTTTAAAATTCAATAATTTCGTTATTTGTTATCGTATTTTGGTTAAATTTAGAGCGTATTGCTCGATGAATTTCCCTTTTTTGAATAAGATGATATTATTTTCGGCCCAGAGTACTCCTTTGGTATCTACAATTTGAGAATGAAATCGATAAAAACTGACATCCTGACTGGGAAAACGTGTAGGGGAATTGAGTGAAATGAGAGTTGCCGTTAGATCAGAGTGTACAGATCCTACTATAGAACTAGTTTTATGAAGGGAGACATATATTTAATATATTCATTGGTTTTGGTTCCTCTGCATGCATACCAATATGATATGATAACAGCAGACTGTAGTAGAAGAGATCCAGTCGTTAAATAGCTACGCCTCCCCCAGTACATCAGCTGACCTGGTGGTAATAAAAATGTATATGATAAAGAGCATGGCGTAGCGATGGGGAGAGCCTGGGGGAACGTATAGGGGCTTTAGCATAGGATCATATAGGAAATTGACTAAATTGACTCTCTTTCCAAATGGGTCATTTTATTTTCCAGCTTTCGTTATTCATAAGCCTAGGTTTGCAATTCATACATTAAGAAAGGGATTGCTATTTAATCTTAATCGAATAAGTTGGTCACTATTCAAATGATTTAAAAATATATATTTATCAACACTAGCTGGTAACGAGTCTTGTCTGCTGTTTCCTCGTCTTCAACGCATCTATTTTTTACTATAACCCACTTATTTGAATTAAAGATGTATGTCCATGATTACAACGTGCTAACCCATGAATAGCATATCAACTCTTGCTTGGGCTCTAACTCTTAGCTATTATGTGATTATTCGCCTGTAATTTCTTAGGGCAAATATTAACCAGCCCATTATGATTAATCATTTGAACAAGCATGGTTACGTTCTCTCGACTAGACACTGACTTCGATCTACAGGTATAGTGATTCAAAAGGGTCGACAAGGGAGCTTTCAAAATCATTCATTTTATTTTTAAAGTATTTTTAAAATGAATATACTTGCTCCGTATTATCTGGCAGAATTGAAATATTGGCGTGATGGAAACATAAAGCTAACCCCTTCCCGTGGCCCTGGGAAGCATGGTGCTGGGGGTGCTTCAGCATCCAAAAATTTTCCTTGGGGGTGCTGCGTGTGTTATTTTCCATAGGCAGTACCCCCTGGAAATCTGGTAGGTATGATAAATGACAGAAATGTAATGAAAATGAACGACGTTTTGTAGGACCCCCCCCCCCCCACTTCATAATTTTCCTACACAGTGTTTGAAATATTTACCCTTTTCAGATCAGAATATCAAATATTTTTAAGCTCACGGTTCGCGCTCGTATTATTGATGTTCATAATACAAAATGTATTTAAAATGCCAGATTATGTCTATAAATCTAAATACGCATGTTTATTCAGAAAAGCAGCTTTATTTCAAAACGTGCTTACATTATTAAGTTTCAGATCATAATATCAAACATTTTCGTCTCGCGCTCACATTATTAATGTAGGAAGATACCCAATTACCCATCCTTTTCTTGATTTACAAAACATGAATAGTGTGTCCCGTTTTTAGGTCTGAAATCACAATTTTGTTTCCGCTCGCGCTTCGCGCTCGCATCAGTTGTAGGTATAGTTCTATACCTATCCTGTTCATGATTACAAAGCGTGCTTAAAATGTCCAGTTTTTAGGTCGGAATGTCCAAAATTTTAAGCTCGCGCTTCGCATTATTTGATTGTTGAAATATGTATCGTCTTGATGGGTAACTGCAAACAGTCCTTATAAGGTCCCTTTCGATCAAGCTAGAACGTATATCGTTACATTTTGTTACATACTGTTCAGGATCGCAAACATTGCTAAAAATGTTCAATTTTTAGGACCGAATACATGAAATTTCTAAAACTTTTATAAGAATAAAGCTAAGAAGTGACTGTCATATATATGTATATATATATATATATATATATGTGTGTGTGTGTGTGTGTGTGGGTGTGTGTAGGTGGGGTGCCCTTGCGTGTGTATATATATAACATATCAATGGAAAACTCAATTTTACCCCCCCCCCCAACTTTGAGGGGAGATTTCAGCCCATGTCAGCACCCCCACTGAAAAAATCGTTCCCAGGGCACTGCACTCCTTCTTTTTCTCTCGGCTACAAGCTAAAGCCGGGGTAATAATAATAGCAGGGCCCGCTGGGAGAACAGTTTTCGGAACTGAAGCGGCTTCCCTGGGTAAATATACCTGTATTATTATTATTATTATTATTATATTTACAACCTCCCAAACTCAACGGTTAACACTGTAAAAATGAAGTGCTAATTTAGCACTTACAGTGCTTGTATAGTGACTGCACGATGAGTGCTGATTTTTCTAGTTCAAATTTAAACTAGAAAATCAGCACTCGTAGTGCAGTCACTATACAAGCACTGTAAGTGCTAAATTAGCACATCATTTTTTGCAGTGATATTTTCAATTCTTCCAATTGCCAAATCGTTTATACTATCATTTAGTCTACCATCAGTTCGTCCACTCACCACTTATATGCTTTTCACACTGCACATACTTTCCTTAACCCGCACCCCCTTAGCCCCACCAATTTCCCGGGGTTAAAGCTTAGCTCATTTAGGTTTCACACTACGTATAAGCAAAGTGGGCTAGCACGGTAAATAGTACGGTGCTATCTGGCCCTGCAAAAAAGCAGGGTTAGCCGGCTAATTGCGGTGCTAGCACCAGAATTGCGGTGCTAAGAGGTGCAGTATGAAACAAAACCCGGCTCAGGAAAAGTGGGGCTAAGCATCAGCCAATCACAGAAGTCAAAATGCACGTTAATCACGCTCTGTGTGGCAAAATCATCAATATTCATGAGCTGTGCTAGCTGTGCGGGTTAAGGAATTAACCCGGGTTTAGCAAATAGTATGGGTTAAGAAGACAGTGTGAAACCCCCCAAAAGATAGTATTGTATGGGGCTAAGCAGTGGCGTACCGTGGGTCACGGCATTGGGGGGGGGCACCAGCAAAAAATTCAAGTAACTTAGGGAGCGCGCGAAGCGCGCTCAGTTGCCAGGTATACTGATCTAATAGAGACATTTTAAGGACATGCAATGTCATTTAACGGATAAGTATCTCACTTACCAAATAATGCGAGCGCGAAGCGCGAGCTAATTTTTTTTTGATAATTCAGAACTAAAAGGGACATTATAAGCAATTTTTTTGTAATCGTGATACGTACCTGTCTCGCTAAACAAACAATGCGAGCGCGAGGCGCGAGCTGAAACTTTTGTATATATTGACCCCAAACAGGTACATTTTAAGGACTATATATTTTAGGTATCCTTTAAGAGTATAAGTCTCTCAGCATAGTCATCTAATGCTAGTGCCATCCTTTGCTGATTTTGTTAGAATTACATCTAAACACATGAAGCACTTTTTGTAGTCATTGTAATCATGGTTATCATACGCATCTCACTAATCAAATACTGCGAGCGCGAAGCGTGAGCTGAAATATTATGAAATTCAGACCTGAAGAGGGGCATTCTAATGCTTGTTTGTAGGAATTCACTAAGACCGTACGTATTTCACTAACCAAATGATGCGAGCGCGAAGCGCGAGCTGAAAAATTTTGATATTCAGATCAGAAAAATTGACATTATAAGGACTGATTTTAAGAATTCATGAAGAGCAGACATCTCACCAATCAACTAATGCGAACGTTAGCACGGACAGGAAATGTTTTATATTAAGACCTTAAAATTGGGCAATCACTTAAAGTAGTCAAGAAAAAGAAGTAAATGTCACTACATAAAACAATAATAACTCGAATTGCGAGGAAATATATTTGGTGTATATTGATTTGAAAACGGGAGGTTTTAGTACAACAGGATCATATATCTCGTTAAACAGACTATGCGAGCACCAAGTACAATGAAGACATATGCCCTGAGCAAATAATGTTTCATAAATTTATGAAAAAAATGCTTCTTATGTAATATAACATAACATAATATAATGTAACATTATAATTTCTTCTTTCCCCACTACGTTTCTCTTCCTTTCTCCCTCTTTTCTCCTTTTCCCCGTTTTTTTTTTTTTTTTGGCCAGCCGATTGGGGGGGGGGGGGCACGTGCCCCCCCCCCATGCCCCCCCCCCCGTAGTTACGCCACTGGGGCTAAGGATAGTATTGGGTCAAGGAAATGCAGTGTGAAAGTCTACTTTCATCCAGTCTAATACCATTCCGTCTAATAACCAGTATAGGTTTAATAGCCATTTAGTCCATATACCATTTGGTCTAATTGGACTAAGTGGTAAATTGTGCAAAATGAATGATAATGAAATGGATATTAGACCGACTGGTTATGAGACGAAATGGTCATAAACGAACTGGTAATTAGACGAAGTGATGATTGGATCAAATGCTTGTTTGACGAAATGTTGATAGATGGAATGGCATTAGACTAAATGAAAGTAGACCATGTGGTGAGTAGACGAGTGGGCAGTGGACGAATTGGCAATTTACCAACGTAGCACACACAGAGCCACACTGCCCCCTAAATGTACCTCTTCTCCCTCGACTCGTACACGCACAAAAAAAAAGATTTTTATACAACGCTGTTTACCTTATGAAGTTGTTTGAACAGTGTAACACTTGAGATATACATGTATATGTAGCGTGGTGATTGTTTAGTGTTACAAAATGAGAATAAATCAATAGTCTGTCACACAATGAGTAAAGTTCATGAGCATTTTATTCCAAAGAGGACGGATGCTAATCAAAGACTAATATATAAAATATAATTATTCAGTATGAAATATAGCTGGTTATAAGATGGATGTTATTCCCAACAAATGCCATATCGTTACCCCTAAAAAGGGATGACGAGGGAGACCAAGCACGCAGGTACGTCCTCTCGTCAAAAGATGGAGAAGTCCTTTCTTGATTATTTTTGGGATACAACTCTTAGTTTTGCACCATTGTTTAAAATCTTAAACACAACCAAGTTTTAAAATCATGTTTGTTTAAACTGTTAAACAACTACTGCAAGGTTAACAATTATAGTAAATAGGGTTGTATATACAGATTTAAAGAGCGTTTTGTTTTTTTTGCTTGTCAAATTTTTCCTCGGAAAAATGTGCCCCCCTGGAAAATCCTAGATCTGCCCCTGGATTACCATGTATACAGGGACCTGGGAACGATTTTTTGGCTGGGGGTGCTGAAGTAGGCCTAAATTCAGGGGCGGATCCAGCTTTCGCGAATAAGGGGGGGGGGCGAAAAAATATTTTCACCCATATTTTCCCCGATCGGCCACTCAGAGAAGATATCTGTTTGTTTCTTCGTAAGAGTCACTTCTTTGCTTTATTCTTATAAAACATAGTAATCCTCTCATAAGCCATATTTAAATAGTGCGAGCGCGAAGCGCTATCTAATCTTGTCCTGAAAATCGAACATTGTGGGCAATGTTTGTGATCCTGAACAAAATGCGTATATAACTGATCGAAAAGGGTGTTGAGGACTGTTAACTTGTAGTTAGCTCTAAAGCGATACACATTCAATAAACAAATAAAGCGAGCGAGAAGCGCGAGCTGAAATTTTTTGACATTCCAAACTAAAAATGGAAATTCTAAGCATATTTTATAATTATGGGCATTGTTATAGGCATATAACTAAATAATGCGAGCGTGAGCGGAAAAAAAAAGATTTAGACCTAAAAACGGGTTACTCTATTCATGTTTTGTAAATCATGAAAAGAATAGGTAATTAGGTATCCTAAATCAATAATGTGAGCGCGAAGCGCGAGCAGAAAATTGTAGTCTGAAACTGGATAATTTAAGAATGTTTTGAATAAAAAACAAACTGTGTATCTCAATAAACATGCGTGCGTGTGTTTAATATTTATAGCTAGTATCTGGGCATTCTAAATGTATTTTTTATCATGAAAATCAATAATGTGATCGCGAAGCGCGAACTGAAATTATTTGATATTCCTATCTGAAAAAGGGTCAATTTAAGCACTAATTCAAGCACTATGTAGGAAAATTGTGAAGTGGATATTATGGATCGCTCTTAAAAATGATGTGAGCGCGAAGCGCAAGCTGATATTTTTATTATTTTTATTTTGATCTAGGACCTGGACATTCTTAGGACATTTCGGCATCATATGAAAATGATGACTTTCTTCTATTCCTCTTCCTTAGTGTGAGATATTCTATTCTAAAAAAGGACAATTTAATTATTAGGACTTCATGAAAATGTTATGTTTGTATTTATTTATCTAATAAGCCTAATGACAGCTCGAAATTTGTTGATATTACTTCCTGAAAACTGGACATTTTAAGCACTTTTGTAATTATGAATAGGATGCATGGTTTGATGTATATATTTCAACAAATTAATAAGAGCGCAAATCGTGATGTTATGGAAAGGGGATTTTAAATAGTTTTTTTTATAGAATTGCTTATTATTATAGAGGAAATTATTAAGGTATACATTAGTCACAATCAAAATGTTAGCGCACAGCGCTGGCGGATAGGTTTTGACAATCAAACCTGAAAAGGGATATTTTGATAACTTTGTGGAATACACGAAGACTGAGAATACCTGACAAAAAAATAACGCGAGCGCGCAGCTCGAGCTGAAAATGTTGATACTGAGACAATAATACGGACATTTTACAGAGCCTTTTTTGAAAATCATTTCATTACTCAAACAAAATAATGAAAGCTCGATGTCGGAGCTAAAATTTGTTTTGTATATTGCCATCAACTTGATATTTTAAGCTCCATATCAACCTAATGAGGAAGAATCTCATGTAGGCCTACCTCATCAAACATGCAATGCGAATGCGAAGCACGAGCGAAAACTTTATATAGTGACATGAAAGGTTTTTTGTTTTATTTTCCAAGTCGTCCCTCACCTTATTTTATTCACTCTTCTTCGTCCTCTTATTTTCTCCTCTCTTTTCCCTTCTTTTTCTTTTTGAAATGCCCCCCCCCCTTTTTTTTTTTTGCTCCGCCAATAGGGACTCCCTTAGGCTCCCTGGATTCGCCCATGCCTATTTGACGAGCAAAAAGGTTTCACTACAAAATGAAGGTCGTTTTGGTGCCAAGAAATTTGATAAGCCAAAAAAGGGGTTTCAATACGAGATTTTGGTCATTTTCCATACATTTCTCTTATGTGGCACAACAACTAGAATTCCAGGGGGTGCTGCATATGGAAAATAATACACGCAGCACCCCCTGGGAAAATCTTGGGGGTGCTTCAGCACCCCCGCTTTCCAGGTCCATGCGTGTATACCCGCCAATGATAAAGACCGGTTGCTAAGTAACATGTTTTCTGCAACTGATTGTGAAAGGCCGTATGGTAAGATGATTAATGTGAGCTTCTAATACTTGTAGATGCTTAAAAACGTAAAATCTTGCACAAATCTAACTACCTCATGATATGGTTTATATTTCCGAAAACGATGTCTATGGGTTCCATTATCATTGGCATAGTGATACTTGTTGCATGTTAGAAAACTCACCTTAAAACCAATCTTTCTCCATTTGGAAACCATATATATTGGGGATTAACCTAAACATAATTATGTACAAGATCATCCATTGATTAAATTATTTGGTGTCTTTCATAGTCATGATAGTAAAGGGTTATTTGTTAATGTTTGTTATTACTGTATAGTTACGTACTTATCATTGAATGATAATAGACCTCATGATTACTTATCTGAGTGATTGACAATAGGGGTGAAATTGATTGACACTTGTATCATCGTGAATTAGAAGTCTAGAACCGTTGACATTCTGGAAATTTGTGGCTATCTATTTTCCAATGGGGCCCGATTAAACTATTTTGAGACCCTGTTTACCTTTACAATGCCCTTGGAAAGAATTCTACAAAATAAACTTTTAGCCAGAGGTCACTATTGTAGAAAGAACGATTACAAGAGCTCACCAGGAGGTCATGGGATCTTACAACCTAAACATCTCTGATCTTGGACAGGTGAAAGAATGACCGCCAAGAATTGATTCGGTCAACTTAGTTTAAAATCATTTCAAACATCAAAATTTCGCCAGAATGTAATTTCCAAATGAGTGCTTGCATGGATACCATTTTATCCCTTGCTAACGTAGTAGTCGGTCGCTTGAAAGGCGTTGGTTTTACCCCTCCCTTCCGTAGCCTGCAATGAAGATCATTAAGTTCTCCATGCTGTTCCGGGACCTAATGCTATGAACAGGAGATGATTTTGACTTGTCAGTTCCGTCTCCAGGTGTTTTGACTTGCATCTGCGCAGCTCCGGGATCTATCATGAAGTGAAAGATCTGTTAGAGTTGATTTGGATCATTGAGTTCAATTTCCAGGTGTGTTTGCCTGGATCCTGCAGCTACATGATCTATCGTGACTTCTGCAGAAGTTAATTTGGACCTGTTAGTTCCGATTCCAGGTGTTTTGACCTGGATCAATCCTGCAGCTCTAGGATATATCATGACGTAAAAGATCTCGCAAGAGTTTATTTGAACCGGTCAGTTCTGTTTCAGGCGTGTTGGCGTGGATCCTGCAGATCCGTGATCTATCATGACTTGAGCTCTTGCAGAAGTTGATTTGACCTGTCAGTTCCGATTGCAGGTGTTTCGAATGGGATCTTGCAGCTTCAAGATCTATCATGACTTTAAAGATCTTGCAGGACTATGCGCAGCTGACTTTGTCACATACAGGTGAAGCACTTGTAATATCAGGTTGGCCATGTTGGCTGGACGTGATCCATACTCTGCCACAGAACAGTATCATTAAGTTCTGATATACTTCTTCCTTCCATATGCCTCCAATACTTCTTGGCATGTCCAAATCAGATGGAAATGATTCTGCTGATGGCACTATCACTTTGTCTCGCAATACAATGTCCTTATGGGGAGAAATATTTCTTACACTTCGATTGATGAAAAATTCATCTTCCCATCGAAGAGGATGATGACTGTAACTTTCTTGATGTATTCCTCTGATGCCTCTAATATTCTTTGTCGAGCATAATTGCACGCTTGATTTGTTGACAAAATATATGCCAAAATTTTAGAAGGCATGTGCTACACATTAAATGTACGTTCTTTTTATATAAGAGATATATATTTTTTTAAATTCCAAGTTTCATACTTTGACCGATGTTATAACCATTCTCATAAAAATATCATGTCCAGATGTTGTATTCAGGAATATCATCTATAGTTTATATGGAAAATAGGTTGCTAAGCAACTGTTGCTATACAAGTTTGGAATGTTGCTTGATATGTGATTGTGAAATTGGCGCTTAGAAGTCAAAATATAGTTTTAAAATTGAGATAACACCCCAAATTTGGCGGTTGCTAATGTAAATAAGTTACCTAGTAACTGTTGCTATACGAGGAGAGATCAAGTTGACACTCCCAGCTAAAAATGTTCAGCACAATTTACTCTACCTGTCAGCCAAATTTCATGCTTGTGCCATAATCTGAAAAATTCTTGCTATTTTTGCACCGATCATCTACACTATAAAGAATGTGAGATGCGGGGTGAGATGTAAAATTACAGTAGCACATTTCGTACCTAAAGTGGAATACTTCCTGATTTTCTGTCTGTACCTGTCTCCCTTTCCCTTTATGTTAAACCAATCATGGTACGGATGGATAAGTCGGGTTTTTTTTTCATTCATGAAAAAGGAAAAACGGAATTCAACTCTGTGGTGCTGTTTTTTAAAACGTGAAAAGCAAATCGCAACACACTTTCCGCTCTGTGATTTTGTTTTTGCACAATCGCACCCCAAACATCACAATTGAGGTCGGCTCTCTGATTTGCTTTTCGTTCATCAACATTAAAGAGCGCTATCTACAAAATGTTGAAAGCACCATATTTCATAATTATCTTGATAGAATTCAAAGTAAACCACCGTTATATTAGTAGCATATACACTGGCCAGCCATGGGTGTCGATCGGCATTCATGGTTGGGGCTGTTTTGTTCTCTTATGAGGGATTATTATTTTTTTTTAGTTTGGGCGGAGGTCAGTGGCGTAATGAGTCTAAAGTTTTAGGGGCAAGACATGACATAAAGGGCTAAATTGATTTTAAAATGCTATGAGCGAGGGAAGCGAGCGAGCCAAAATAGCTTTTTCAATACATAAATCAAGTTTTTGCAACTGATTTTTATATCATATATGTTTTAAACATATCAAAATCCGTCACAACAAATTGAATTATGTATCAAAAGGTTATTTTTGGCTCGCTTGCCTCCCTCTCTCACAGCATTTTAAATTAATTTTCCTTTTGTGCTAAAACGGTGCATTAATGTGAATTCTATCAAGATACCTTGATTTAATCATGTACCTAATGTATGATTTAATCAATCAATCAATCACCTCTCTCTCTGTATAACACAAACACACCCCACATACACACGCATGCTCGCACCCACATGCACAGATACGCCTCCCTCAGATTCTCTCCCTTTCGATCGGTTGCTAACAGATCCTGTCCCTCGATCATTCCTTCTCTGTCATGTCTGTCGTCTATTCTCTCTTTCTCCCTTTCTCCCTTCTTTTAATTTATTCTGCAATCACATTTGATTATCATCATACGTGTATAAATAACCATAGAGCTATTACAGTAATAGCTCTATGAAATAACGGTGACAACTAGTTCAATGACACACAAATGAGTACGGTATGATATTTTGTTTTGATAATTATTATTTCGTATGTTTTCATATTCCAAGTATAAAACAGCATATATACTGTACATTCTAATCTGCCAAACGCGCAATCACTAATCATAAATGAAATTAAATTTGCACAAAAAATGTTTGTACTGATAAATAATTTGATGTATATATATATATATATATATATATACACATATTTACACACACACAAACATTATATACATATATATATATATATATATATATATATATATATTATGAAACGTTAGAGGGTCATTTAGTACATGTAGCTTATGCCAATTTTTTTTGCTATAAAGCTCCTACCCAGTATACCAATAATGTGTGTGCATAGCTGAGGGTTTCTCGTTTTAGTTCTTTATAGTATAGATACAAAGATAAAGATAAAATAGGGATTAGCAAAATGTCATGTTTGGTAAGCAAGGG
Source organism: Lytechinus pictus (assembly GCF_037042905.1). Classification (NCBI taxonomy): domain Eukaryota; kingdom Metazoa; phylum Echinodermata; class Echinoidea; order Temnopleuroida; family Toxopneustidae; genus Lytechinus; species Lytechinus pictus. Next base: position 4,097,895 of record NC_087245.1, on the reverse strand, counting down.
GTGTGGAATAATGATATTTTGATATGTTGGAAAGATGACCTGAAAGAGGTATATTTTTTCTCAATCAAATAACAGGGGTAACTGTAACATAAAGTCACATAACTTTTATCTTTATATTCTTCTTCTTTCTTCCCTTTTGTGCCTCATTCTAATATAATAATAATTTGATTTTATATAGCGCGATATCAATCTACGACTACTAAAAGCTATTATCCGGTCACTGGATTCATAGCTCCTTTAGTGCCTGTTATAGGCGCACACTTGCTGAACCAACCACAATGACAGTTGTTTCCTGCAGGTACCCAATTAGCACCTGGGTTGAGAGTGACTGTTGTTTCCTATACCGATACCTAATGTGTGAGAGTTGCAAAGTGTGGATCGACGCCTTGCCTAAGGTCGCTAGTCCATGGTGGGATTTGAATACACGACCCTCTGATTACAAGGTGGAGTCAGAACCGCTAAACCACAGCGCTTACATGAAAGATTATAGGATGTGAAAGCACCCTGCTTACTGTAGCGCCTTACTTCCGTTACTTTAGGATCATTTTAAGTACAATATGGTGTCAAATATTAAACCAGATAAGTTATCAAAACGACAATCTTCTCTTTACTAATCTGATGGTCATTATCCAGACAGATGATTTCTTAATCCACCTTTATTTCAAAATGAGAGACATGTACCAATATATTGGTTCCTTTTTCCTTATGATATTTATGATATATTCACTCTTCAGTGAGTTCATGTGGAATGGCCTACACATTCATTCATGCTTCAGTAACAAACAAAAAAGTGGTCAAAATGTCTGTATCATTATCAATTTTCCTTGCACGTCCTCGTCGAAAACCACCTTTATACGGCTTGTGTCTGTGTATATTGTTTTTTATAAAACCGTGAATAAATTAAGACAGTCAAACAAAAAACAAACAGGTCACCTATATACGAGAATAACATTTAATGTAAGCAGAAATTGGAAAAAGGCTTCAGTATTCACTTCATACAAACAAAATAGTTTGATTATCACAACATGTATAGATATAAATAAAATTATAGGAATAATTAATGTAAACTGTAATCACAATTTCAATAAACTTGTTAAACAACATTATCATCATCGAATTTTCGTTCTAACGATGGCAGAAAAGTGGATTGCGTAAACTACAATATTGGTAATCATACTTGTATACGTACAGATGAACAGATAAGAAATCTTGCATGACAAGCGTATTTTAATTCAATAAAGAATGAAGGCAACCAACCACTTCCAAAAGTCTTATTAATGAGATATTGAAATATCAAATTCTAGTGGAATATTTTATTTCAAGATTTTTAAATAATTTATTTTGTCAGCGTCAAAGGGATGACTAATACTTGAGGGCCACATTGTATCTGCATTGACCTTGTCAATCACACCGGTAGCTGGGAGTTGAATCACAAGCAAAGCTGGTCATATACAGATCCTTAATTGATGGATGGGACAACTACCTACAAGTATTGACTCTACGAAAACCGTATCGAAATTAATCAAATAGCATCAACTGTCGACATCCCTAATTTTCTCCGATTATGAAACAGTTTGGGTTAATATTTACTTTAGGATACCTTTGAGGAGATCGATGGGTAGTGGAAAGATGATAGTGGAGTTCTTCTCGGCTGAGATGGTGTTAAGGGTCTGTAGGTACCTCAGTTGAAGAGCCGATGGAGATTCAGCCATAGTATCTGCAGCTTCCTTCAAAGCACGAGCAGCATTCTGTTCTCCTTCAGCAGCAATCACCTTAGCCCTAGCCTCTCTGGAAGCTTCAGCTTCAGCAGCCATGGCTCTCTGGAGCTGGACTGGTAAACGAACATCTTTGATCTCAACTCGCTCTACTAAGATACCCCAAGGGTCGGTGTCATTGTCGAGGGTGGACTGCATGTAGTGACTGATGCCTTCACGTTCTGCAAGAATCTCAGCTAGGTTCTTGGTGCCCAGGACATTACGAAGTGTCGTCTGAGCCAGAAGTCTGGTGGACTTGTCTGCGTTTTCCACATTGGCGATGCTGATGGTAGCATTCTTGACACGGTAGAAGACCACAGCATCCACAGAGATGGTCAAACTATCCCTGGTCAGAATCTCTTGAGGAGGAATATCAAATGAAATGGTGCGAAGATCTACCTTTTTGTAATCATCGATGCAAGGTAGGATGAAGAAGAGACCTGGACCTTTAGCACCACCAGACAAGAGACGTCCAAGTCTAAAGATAACTGCTCTCTCATACTCCTGAACCACTACTATGCAGACAAAAAGTGAAAGGGGTAGCGTGCAAATCACGAGTATTATCGACACAATTGCAAGAATGATTCCACAGCAGCCCAATCCTTCATCAGAAGTAGATGTGTTTCCAATGACCCCCATTTCAATATTTTCCTCTTCTCCTCGTCTTGCCATTTTAAATCCTACTTTGTAGTCGTTATTTTGCCCAGATCAGTATGCCTTCACCACAGCGTTTGCAGGGTCGCTTTTAACTTCTAGTGACGAATGGTGTGACTTTTGAACAGCTCGGCAATCGAACGTTCCTCCAAATATTTTAATATGAAATTACACAAAACTTGTTCAGCAATCAAATGTTAAATGTATGCTAGAATAGACGAAATCCTCCTTGTTGACGGTAAATAATGTATAATGTAACTTCAGTGTAAATCCCTTCAAACGCACTATTAATGCGTTCGCGTAATGCAAGACTTGTCAACAAAATAGTGAGAGAGCTATTCACGTTGCTACACTACACAGAAAACATGACACGATTCTTCCACAAAACTAAACAGCTTGTGATTACGTAACATGCTTGTAGTGCATGGCGTCGTCCTGAATTGATTTTTCAAAGTATTCTCAGTTTCATCACCATTCCGATATTCCATCTGTGCAAACTTTACACTCGGTCCATGGTATTTATAATACGGGCTTGTTCTCCACCAGGCAGGCGCGTATCAAACATCAGATCCTACAAAGCATTTCATGGACTCAATTGTCTGGGGACAATAGTGACTCTATTATGTTTGTGCATGAGCCCATACATATCTTTGTGAAAACCATGGAAGTAAAAAGGATGGAGTGGAGTGACAACGAAATGCAAATTAATTCATGTAGCTTCGAATTTCTAAAGAAGTACAAAAGATTACACAGATACTGTGGCCTTTTGTGGCGACTGTGATGCCGCAAGTTTCATGGGAATACTGAAAAGTGATTTGTGCTAAAAATAGATAATTGCGAATAATTCCAACTTTGATTACAATTTGTTAAACATTTCACATGGAGAAATATATCTCAAAGCCTTATTATATCCTGAAATTGGGCGAAATATTGCATGATAACAGTTTCAAAATGTGAAAAAGTTCAAAATTTTGCAATTTCTAAACCAACATTTTACAAATTTCCACACTCTTCCTCATCATAAAAAGTTAAGATGAAGTTTCAGGGAACACACCCGTTTGTGATGTTATGTGTCACAGTTGCGCCAACATAAAAATTGCGACATGATCTAGGATTAAAATGTAAATATCAACATTGTAAAGTTAGCAAGTGTCTGTCTGAACAAAATGGGGGAATTTGTAGAGAATATATGATTATTTGGAACAGGTCCTTTTTACAATCATGGAAGGTACAAGATGAAATATGAATGTCAAATCCATTTTTAGAAATTTTAATTAAAATACAATACTTTTTTTGCGATCATGAATAAACGTTTTTGCGCGTTTCCGTTCAAGGGGCAGTCTAGGACTTGAGAGGCAGTGATGTACAAATATTTTCTGTCAAGCAAAAAAAAATAAAAGAAGAAGCGGACCAAGGAGCTACAGGTCGTCACTACTTAAGCAATAGCCCACCCCTACATCTTATAAGTACCCCCCTTCACCACCACCACCACTACCACACAAAAAAAATAAATAAAAATACAAGCAAAGACGAATTTTAAACGCGTGGGTCCATAGTTTAAATAAATCGTTGATATAACCCGATATTTTTATTTTATTTTTGATTATGGGTTTAATCATGTACATGTAGTACATAATATTTGCAATCTTATACACATTATACGTATCAGTGACGGATCCAGACAGGAGCAAATCTGACCCCTGCCCATTTTGAGAGCCAGAAAATAATTAAAAAAATAGTTGAAAATGTTTTGCACTGACACGCAAGAGAAAACATTTCTTGTCAAATTTGTCGTGCCTAAATCCACTTCATCTTGGGTTGAAATACTATTTTTTGCTTGTCAAAATATTTTTTTAACAAGAATGTGGCCCCCACCAATTTGGAAAATTGTGGATCCGACCCTGATATGGATCGCCATCATAATATAAAACAAAACAAAACTATGGTTGAACCACGCGTATAAAATGAGAGAAAAGTCATTACTTTTCTTTGAAATACATGCACATTTTGTGAAAAATGATTTAAAAACAAAAGAATGCCTTTTGTAAATATTTTGATGACGAGTAAAACTATATATATTACCATTTCATACGTCAATGCGGAATTGCAATTACAGTGCAAATATTACAGTTCGTACTTTTCGGAAACTAGATTATTTAATTCATAATTACTTTGATACGGTCACGCTTATATACGGTCGTATATTACGGCATTTTAATTGTGTTCGTCAGAAATAACTTGCAATTGGATAGTAATTTATGGACATGGAATATTTATTCACAAACGACCTTGTCCGTATATATGCGGTGATAAATAGGATTAGTTGCTTTAAGCTAACACTTTCATAGGATAAGTTGTTATTGGTTACTGCAAAGACATCAGTTATCATTCTTAAAAAGGTTAAATGCACTTTGTTACATTTTCCAATGAAACATAAAATATCGTTTCGCAGTTAACAATATTCAAAATAATAATTTTGATTGAAGTTAACCCAGTGGATGTAATTTATTGATAGGACGTTCTCTACAACTCTGTGGGTGATAGAAACAGTGAATATAGCCTAAAATACTTGCAAGTCTTTTCTGAAAGATAAAAAATCCACAATAGCTAGATGGTAATTACACGCAGGTTGATTTATACACGTCATTGTCATGCAATAAATCATGTACATTATGTTTACAAAACACAACAGAACTCTATTAAAATATCAAGCGACATAGGCGAATAATGCACAAAAACACAAATTTCTTATCACATTAATAGTAGTCATTCTCTGTAACTTTTTTTTGGGGGGTATGTATATACTTCCCGTAATACTGTATAATGGGCATATCGACTTATAAAATTCGACAGAATTCTAGGATTGGCGTGAAACTGGAATCGAAAACAAAAGTGAGAAATAAATTGAAGCGAGGACAACATTGTTGGTAGAATGCAAACACATTTCTTTTATTTGAGGATGAAATGATCCGGGGAAATGATATACATGCATCATTTAGAACTGAACTATGTAAACATATCCGCAATGTGTGATAAACAGGAAATGTTCTTCACATAAGGCATTTAACAACCTTCCGTTGAAGAAAAGAGTAGGTTCATGAATATTTGTGAAGGCATACAATATCATGGATCGTTCCAGCATGTAAACCTGCATAATGAGACGTTTGTTAGTAATAAAATACAGTATTTGGAATATAATTTACATAAATTCAAATAGTTTTTGTAATATCGGACAATCTTTAAAATTTACAGCATTATTTTGTATAGAAGGATATACATAGCATTTGGATGTATTAGTAAACAGGTCTATATGAATTACGATGAAATTACATGAGATGCTACTGAAGAAGCAGCGTCTGAGTATTACGTCATGTACCAGTTCGTACAAGCCGTCTTTATGAGAAAAAAAAAACCCTTTCAAGAGTCGAGAAAAGAATGTTTGGTATTCTGCTTATACATTGATTGATTTGATTCGGGGTGATTGTTGCCTTAAAAAAAATGAGAACTGTATAAATAAGATTCGTGAATGAATTTTGAGAAATAACTCTCCATTGGCCTGAAGGTTACATTATATTGATACTGATAACTGTGGTGATATCTATAGCTTTCTTGAATTATCGTTTAGGAGGGTTGTGCTTTAGTCTAGATGTGGATAGTTACTGTCTCGAAAATTTTACGTTGACTCACTAACATAGAAAACATCGACATGCATGTCGTCCTCAGACTTTTCAAATCTCTCCACTCCCGGTCTTCAATTGAAGGAGTGAAACATACATGTAATTTTTACATAAATAGTTCAAACTTTTCTAAAAAAAAACTAGGCCGGACTGTCCAAAAAACTATTGCAATCCTTTCCTACTTTCAGAGTCATAGTGAAAAGCGCATTAATTTGATTTTTCTTATTGTTTTGATGAAAATAATTGTTCTATACCAAGATGACTGCCGAAATTACCAATTTCGAACCCCATGGGACATGATTTGGCAATGGGAACATCAAAATTAAGGAAATTAAAAAAAAAAATTTAACACAATGTTATCAGATGATGCACAGAAACCTATAGTTCCGACTAGAATAAGAGACGTTCAGATAGTATTTCCGAGCAAATCTTTTGAATCGCTTAACTCAACTTTGCATTTTTTTTGTCTGGATACAATTTTTACCCTTTTTTCAGATTGACAAATGAATCGGAATGTCAATCAGACGAATGCCATAATACATTCAGGTGTGCCTATTATTTTTCTCTTCACACGGGAGATTCAAAACAATAGAAAATAGTGATTATAAGGCATTGTGAAATGCTCGGTCCCGTGCACTGCACTTACGGATGCAGAGAGGATCTAAAACGGAAAAGAATCTTGCCACCCGTTGAAAACGTTATGTATCCGTTGTGTACTTTATGCGTGCGTGTTTCATACGCTGTATATCTAATCCATCGAGCATCCGTCCACTGTGATTTCATTGTTCGCCTATTTTGTCCATATTTTGTCTGAAGCGGATGGAGCCGCCTCGAAATTTTGCTTGTCTACTGTATCCGTTATGAATATGCGTTTTGTGTCCGTCGGCCAGTGGATGCGATTGCGGCTGCCTAACCTATCCTTGGCGCCACTGGAGAAAGTGCTAAGATAGAAAAAAATGAAACCGAGTCCCAGTTAATAATAATAATAGTAATATACAGTTCTTGTATATCACATATATCACATTATGAATAATGTCTCTATGCACTTCCAAAGGACTTGGATATTATTACCCCAGCTGTAGCTTGGCAGCAGTAATTACTAAGATTACAGCGCACCCGCACTTCAAGGAATAAATTCCTGCCAGGTACCCATTCACCTCACCTGGGTTGAGTGCAGCACAATGTGGATGAATTTCTTGCTGAAGGAAATTACGCCATGGCTGGGATTCGAACCCACGACCCTCTGTTTCAAAGTCAGAAGACTAATCCACTGGGCCACAACGCTCCACAAACGTTCCAGTTGCGTGCTTCTGATTGCTTGTTGCGTTTGATACAAGTTTTAAAAATAAATACCAGTTGCGGTAACGATGAGTTCGAACAGAATCCAGTAAAATTACCACCAAGTATTGGTAACCGTATGTATAAATAAAACATGACTTTGTGTGTCAAATGGCTCTGGAAGAAAATGCGTAATTGCTGAGAAACGAGTAAAATAAGCACGGAATTTCATCAAAACAAATGTCTGACATTTTCCCAGGCAATATTAATATACTGTTCCACAATATGCCTTTCTGTGTTAATGATCATCCGAATTGTCAGTTTTGAGCTAAAATCTCATGATTTCTCAGAGATACGTTTACATTAATGTACATGATCTTGATATAATGATAATGTGGTCACAATGTTTATACCTTGATTTATAAGACTTTCTCATGAAATAATGATTGTTTGCTTGAACTACTTTCTTTACCTTTAAACTCCTCTCTCTGTTACAATGGGAGTACAAATCTGTATCTACTTTGCTTACGACATTATATGCACTAGCTTGCTATCCACTCGAGGCAGTTTAACCCATTTACTACTCGAATATTATCATTGATTATCTTACATATCTTATACTCAGTAAATTGGCATATACTGAATAGATGAATAGTTGGCTACTGCTCCGCTGTCAAGAATATTTTCACCAAAGCATTATGCGAAGTAGAGATTTTTAGGAGAGTTTTCTTTCTTATTTTAGTATGAGCTAATTTAAACAAGATAAAGAAGGGCACCGTATTGCAATTGAAGTTGAGATTAAAGCACCAAAGCAAGAAAGCTAAATTTGCTTTTTCGTTACCTGAGCTTCTGTTGCCTAGAGTGATCAAAGAAAGCGATCCTTGAACACAAAAGAAGTAACAATAATTACGTAATGTCTATTTTCCTCTGCTATTCATTGCTTATTCATGTCGTTTCTCTTCCCAGGGTATGGTGTATATAGAACCAAGAGAATATCGATCGTAAAACCGAGAGATCTGAGCTTATGGTTTGATTTCTTTAGACAGCTGGTAAATCGAAATATGATCTGGTTTGCTTTTATTGTCGTGGCGTTAATTTAACAATTCTATTTCATAAAATCTTTCGATGTATGACGTGGTTATGAATATTATTGAATATTATAGACAAAGGGTCTAAGCCAGTGTTAAAGACTGAAAAAAACGTTAAATTATTGGACATGACTACCTCGGCGTTTACATTGTATCGAAAAAAGTAATTTTTGATAATAATTTGAGTTGCATATTTTACTTAATATGAAAAAGTACATCCAGTGTTTTCCGTAGTCCGAAGAATATCAATTCTCGTTTAGATATTCGATATGATCATTTCAATGATGAATGAAATATCAGTTGCATTGCAGGAGAAATGAAAAAAATTGTGATATAAGTTTTGATCACAAATCCGCAAAAAATTATGCCTATAAAAAAAGTCGCATAACATTTAGGCCTTATCATTCGATTAGTGCACACCTAGTTACCAATAATGCAAATAGCATTTCCATTTATTTGAAAGCAAGATAAAAGAGCATTGTAGATTAAATGCCTTGCTCACGAACATAGGTGCCCCGGCCGGGAATCGAACCCCGGACTTTCCATGTATATAGCCTTATATATTTTCGATAGCATCAACCATGTTGATCACGGTTGATCAGTACTAAATTTCCGTAAATATTCTTACAAAATTCACATTTCTTTCATGATAGCCTATTGATTTGATATTTCCTTGGACTTCGAACTGATGTTATTTTTCAATGGTTCTTATAGACATATGCCTATACGTGTAAGAATGAACATTGTTCTGCGACGGATTTCTTTAACATAGTACTGAACAAATTTTCCTAAGTAGTTCTTTAAAAGAGCCCCTTTCTGACTCTTCGGAGAACGTAAACTTGTAGACCAGTTCAGTTTGGTTGGTATTGGGAGCATTAAAAATACAATGATTAAAACTCACTTAGTTACACACCTGCTCTTCTGCACATCATTAGATGCTCTTACTTTAAAGTTATATTTATCTGGATTCCGGGTCTGGATCTAGAATAGAAGGTTTTAGAATATTGAATAGCTTTGAATAAGTCTATTAATAATTAAGTTTTTAAAAATTGAATGTAGAGGGCGATATTTTATTCGAACGATTTTGCCACACTGAGCAGCAGTGCAACGACATTGGTTTTTTTTTATCAGTGAGTGAAAATTAAAATTTATGAAAAAAAATTTTATTAGCTAAATTATATTCATGTAATATAAATGTATAAACCAGTCTGCACTTCATGATAAGTTTACTCATAACCCCAAGCGTTATCGTTCATCCAAGGAGTTTCAAACAGAAGCTCTTTGATTCTACAGTCTGAATTGATATCAATATTTGCCATATCAGTGTTTTGATTTTCATAATTATTTTACACTCTCAGTAATGATGTCATTGGAATTTCCTAATATTCCATAATATCGTGTAATAATCATTTATTGTTAATTTTGCTATGTTCATTGTATTTTTATAAAGCATGTATCAACAGCAACTTTCAGCTGAATATACATTATAACTAAAAAAATATAATTGGCAATAATAATCATCACCATCACCCTCATTATCACAACTATCACCATCATAACTGCCAACACTGTCACAGCAATCATCATCATCACCATCATCATCATCATCATCATCACCATCACCATCATCACCATCACCATCACCATCATCATCACCATCACCATCATCATCACCATCATCATCAACATCATCGTCATCATCATCATCCTCACCATCATCACCGTCATCATCATCACCATCATCAACACCATCATCATAATTATCACCATCATCACCACCATCATCATCACCACCATCTTCTTCACCACCACCACCATCATCATCATCATCACCATCATCGTCACCATCATCACCATCAACATCACTATCATCACCACCATCATCATCATCATCATTAACATCATCATCACCATCACCATCATCATCAACATCATCATCAGTAACAACATCAACATCATCATCTTCTTCACCTTCATCATCATCATCATTACCACAATCATCATTCCCATCATAATTACCATCGATCATCATGATGATCATGATGATGATCATCATCATAAAAGACACAAACACAACCACCATCACGTCTGTACATAAAACAAACAATATCACAATTACAACTATCAATTATAATCAACATCCTCTTTATCACCAGTATCACTCGAGGTATAGGAAATCATTAGTCGCACCAAGTGACTCTGTTTCATAATATATTTTTGTGTGAAATTGGTCCATTTCTCGGGCCTACATGATCTCAACAATTACAAAAACAAATTCAGAATTTTCACAACATGAAATCAAACGATACATATGCATGAATGAAGTCCTAAAACAATGAATAAAACAGCAAGACCATTGTAATTGAAATCAATGAATAGACAATTGATTGTGTCAGTCATTTACATCAATTATGATTATTTCAGACATTATCACAATAGAAATCAAAATCACAAACTCAAATTTGTCTTGCACTGCAGATAATTGCAATGTAAATTGAGAAACAAATAAACATAACAATCTCTGATTTGGGGTTCAACAGAGTATTCCCATTATTTATTTTTCATGAGATCATGATTTCAATTTTAATTTCTTTGATTTTTTTTTATTCAAGGAAAATATAGTTCCCACTCCACTTGTGGTATTAATGAATATTTAATCTAATGTACATAAATATGAATACATACACATGCTGATTCACATATATTATCTATCTTTTTACAGCTATTTACTCTTCTATACACAGAAACAATATCTGCAATCATGTATGTTCTTTTAGAATAATATCCATTTTGATAAATGTAAGTTTCCAAGAAAGAATACGTACTTGGTCGCATTTCATGCAAGTATCTTTGCAATATTACTATTTTTCCCTCCAGAATTTAGGCAGAACTGAACACACCTGCTGCCGTTCTTTATATTTCTTTTCTCTAAAAAGCAGAGTTAAGTAATAGTTACATTTAATGTTAAACATTAATACCACACTAGCTTTAACTTAAAGAAAATTTAATTTCACACTAATCTTATTGATTAGGTTTATTTTTTTGTAGAATAAATAACGAAATATTAACAAGCCTTTTCAAATTGAACCAACAAGTCCGCCCCATTACACTCTATGAATCCTGAAACAACAGCTGAATTAAAAAATATTTAAATAAATATCATACTATGATTAAAATGCAGAATTTAGCACCAAACAATACATATTCTCTTAACGTAAAGTAGAGAAGGCATTGCTGTCAATATTTTCCCTGTAGATATTTAAAGGGTAATATATGAATAAGTAGATGAACAAAAAAAAGGTTTTGAAGTCAATGCTGTGAACTGAAATCGCCATTTTCCCAATGGCACAAGTAATACATGTTCCTGAGTTATCTTGTATAGATTGGGTTTATAAATCATATGAGGAGTGAGACATGTCCAAGATGGATTAATGCATAGAAAGCAAGAGTGTTGCAGAGATTCTATGTTGACTAACAATCAAAACTGTGCAATTATCTTCTATGTCTTAACAACAATTACAGCTTTATTTTATCTACATTCCGCAAATTAAATAATACTTGCATAAGTTGATGATAACAATTCGATATCCAATCATATTTTTAATTTTGAATAAAAGAAAACACTGGCTGAATTACATTATATTTAGTAAAGCACCATTTACAGTCCTAACATCATATTGTATAAATGGTATTTCTGAAGAGATATCCTTGTTTAGTATTCAACATCATGTAATCTTCAAAAGATTAAAGTCATTATTTTTGTAATGTCTTACCTAATTATCTATCTCTGCAAACCACCCTTTAATAGATACCTGCCGTAATCATAGGCACGATACATGTACAGTGTCCAGAACTTTGACAAACAGAGCCAGTACAAACAAAGTAAAGAATAAACATAATAAGGTTGAAGATTATCATGATGACATCATCAAACTCTAAACAAATATTGCACAAATCCTAGAACACATACTCACTTCAAAGTTCACATAAAACCAACAAGAAAAAAAAATTCTACTGCCATGTTTTGATGTCAACTACCTCCAGACATTGCCCTTTAAATATAAGATTTAAGTGTGAAGTTGAAATGGCAACCAATGTAAAAGATGTTCAGCATGAAAGCCTGATGCCATTCCTGTTTTGTAAGACTGAATTCTGTTAATGTCAAGTGGCACTTTGAAACAATTCATGAGGTAGTTGTCACATACAGAAAGTAATTGAGATGACTTTTATTAAGTACATAGTATGAAAATCATTCTCTATGATGGTTTCAGTAGTGGAATAATGTGGTTCAGACATTAGTAATCAATAAATATACAGCAAAATAAGACATCTCTAGGTTTAAAGATAATATGTCTTAGAGTCAAATGTTGGGGCTTAGCTAAATTTGAACTGTGTGTTTTTAAACATTTTTAAACAAAAAATATGGTTTACTTCTTTTAATTTGGTTAACTTTGAAAAACTGAATTTGTTAAAAATCAGATGTTTACTGGTTGCACTGACATATTTAAAAAACAAAATTTATCCATTCTTTATAAGTAACCTAAACTAGGGCCAACAAATTTTTTAAATTATTCTTGGACCCTTTAGTAACTTATTTTTGGACAAGATTTTTGCTGAATAATTATGAAAACATTTGAACTCTCCAGTTCAACATACATTGTAATGAACATAGCAGTTTAACAATTTACAGGCAACATGATAACTAATGAATTGAAGGTACTTTGATAAAAACAGACATTGACAACAAACGTTTCATTTATTTTGAAAATTTGATACAGTTTACAAAAAGTTATCAAAAGAACATCACAAATGACAAAGTAAAACTTGGGGGTATTTATCAAACTTACAAATGGTATATAAAAATGGAGGCTCAAATTTGGGGCAAGCAGGTTTGGGGATACAAAATGTTATGAAGTGCAAAAACGCTGAGATATTTTAAATATTATTCATGGGAAGACAAGCTAGCTGTTGATGAGGAGGACATACTGGAACAGAGATTGCTCCTGTTGCCAAGGTGATCGCTGAAGTCGCCAATAGCATAGCAGCCATCAAAGACCTTGTTGCTATGTCGGCTGCTGAAACTATCTCCATCAAAGTGCTCAGTAAAGTCTCCACTGTTCTCATGTAAGCTCTCTCCTATAGAACCTTTGGAAGTGAATGATTCACCAACAAGAGTAGCATCTGATGGGTCATCTCCAAAGAGACTACTAGTAGTATCACCTGCCTGCATGAGGCTAGTATCAAAACAATCCTTGATTGTACCCTTACTACCAAAGTGATCACTTATCCCACTGCTGCCATCATAAGTATCAGAGTTACCACTCCTAACACCTGGACTGATCACAGAGAAAGGATGGTCATCAGTGAAGTGTGTCTCACCAGCATTGTTTGCATGCATCTCTTCTAGGAAGTCAAAGCATGCCAGAGCCTCCTTCTCCTGATCATCAAAGCGATTGTAGAGAGAGAAGACATCCATTTGTATGAGGGACACTCGACAATATACAGATTGGCGTACCACTTGTCTCTTCATTCCTGAAACAACAAAAACATCATCACGTTTTAATGACCAAGATTTGAATTATTCCGTTACACACACATTTCACAGCCAATGATCAGACAATTCAGTTTTTAGTACCATGATGATATAGATGGATTCTCAAAGGTGTGCAGTAGAAATGTATGCCTCTGTCATTATACTGCACACTTAATCTTGCATAATCATCACATCGTCACTCCCATATGCATTCATGAATGAACTTGGTCCATGATCTCCACGACCTTTGACCTTGCAACTCCCAAATCATGAGTTTACTGTCACTTCCAAATGGTTTTCTTAGTTGTTTAAAGACAGTGTGACCTTAATCTTATACTCGGAACAAGTATGGAGTTGAGGTGTATAACCGTTCTTAATCTTTCACAGCAATGTATCATTTCTATGTATGTAATTACTTCTGAGACTATATTTTAATGGCTTGAAATGTTCCCACATTGTGCACATTTTAGTTCTGGATGAGTTCTTATTTTTTAAGTATATGGAAGTCAATTCTAACAAGATTGGATGTCATTTTATTTAGATGTGTGAGGTTTGGATGAGTTGTGAGCATTTAGGTTGTGTTATGTAAACACAATTTATATCAAAGGATATAATGCTGTTTAGAATACTACCCCTAGTTTCATCATTCCCAAAGGATTAAAAAAGCGACCAAGAGGCTCCAATAGAAAATGAAGTAAACTTCTTTTCAACTGTTATGAAAACAAAAATCTGCCTTTTACAGAAAATTTAAAGTGCCATTTAAGTTGACATCTCAAAGAGATATTTTATCTAAACAACTTAACATAATATCCATATTTTGTCAACTTGTCAATGAAGATATTTATCTAACCATGTTGAACTTGTCATGAACTTGTGTAAGTAAACATTGCAACATAAATTATCTCACCAAGTCAACTTGACAAGAAAATCTGTTGTTGTGGTGAAATAAATATCTTACCAAGTCAACTTAAGAAAAAGCATGTCATCATAGTGTGAGATATGTTATCTTGACAAGTGGACTTTCCAAAATATCATATTAGTGAGGGATATATTATTTTGCCACAAAGCTTTATATGAACTAAATCTTGTTACCTTTGTCGCCAAGGAGTTTCATGAACTCTTTTTCATCAGGGTGGCTGTCAAGCAGAGATTCATTGGATTCATCTAAGAAGCCATCAAGACCTCCATCACTATCATCACTCTCAAAGAGAGAATCAAGAAGGTTGGCTCGTTCCTGAACAGTTTCAAATAAAGAGGACAAAAGGATAAGCATGTAGTAATATGATGAATCCCCAAAATAAATTTCAGCCTTGAAAACTCAATTTTCACACTGCCATTCGAACAGAATACATTTGCGCTAAAATTTAAGAGGCACAGTATCAAGTCTCTGAAGCCTATGGAAATGTAATCAATCATAGGAGTATTTATTATTATTTTTATAATGGAATCCCATAGAATCCAGTAAATTTGCATTACATTGGCAAAAACATTGTTGTTGTTCTTGCAATTAGTGAATTCTTAATTGTTTTGAAAACAGAAAAACAAAGACAAAAGATGATCATAATGATTTTAGTTTTTATTTATATAGTTTACTGTGATGCAGATAAGAATATTTGAATTAATGAAGATTGATTTTCAAAAGACCTGCTTTTATTTCAAATCTTTTACATACCTTTTCAGTGAGCTGTGCCTCTTTCTCTCTATCACTGCTCATCCCATCTTCATCACAGAGATCTTCTGCTTCAAAGTCTTCCATCATCTCTGTGGATACCAAAGGAACATCATATTTCTTGGGATCCACCTCATCATCTGCCGTCCTTCCTAATTCTGTAGAATCTTCAGGGTTAGATGATACAGAAGGCGCTAGACTCCCTCTCCCAGTACTCCCCCTTTCAAGACTCCCTCTTCCTATACTTCCCCTGTCAAGGCTTCCTCGACCAAGACTTCTGTTGCTTGGTGTCCCAACATTTCCCAAATCCCCATTCCCAAACAGAAATGAATTCTTGAGCCCAAATTCACTTGACTTGGCACTCCAGCTGCCAATACTGAGAGCATCTGATTCACTTACAAGGAGTCCATTCTTGATGTCTTCAATCTCCTTTTGATCTAAATGCAGTTCTGAAGTGGAACCATTTTCTCTTCTTTCTGGCTGTTGGCATTGCTTTGTAACACTACCATTGCCCATAGGACATGTTTGTACAGAGTCAATCGGCAATGTGCTAGGACGTGGTTCATCGGGAAGGAAGACAGAGTCATTGTCCGAACCACTGCTGTTTGCAAGCTCAATACCACTGGCACGAAGTCTCTGAAGAAGTCGAGGACTCAATTTGGGAGATTGTCCACAGAGTGCTTCACCTTGCTGGTCTAAATGGCTTGTGAAAAGATTTTTCTCATCATTCGGTGATGGGGTTTTGTTGAGATTGTCATTTTCGGTAGGACTTCTAGAAGAGTCATCAATGAAAGGCACATTGTCTACGACAAAACTTGGCTGCTTTGTAAGCGGAGCAACTTCTGTGAAAGCACTCGTGTTGTAATTTGATGATTTCTCTGTTCTTAGCATTTCACTCCCTGCTGGTACTGTTTTTGGAGACTCAACAACAATTTCTTTCCTCTGTTGACCTCTTTTCTTTGTTGAATCACTTTTCCCGGGACTTTGTTTCAAACCCTGTCTGATTAACTGAGGTATTTTACTTTTACTCTTGGAATCTTTATTAGCTGATCCAGGATCTTTAGCACCCGAAGTAGTTGATTTTCCCTTTGGTGCACAGTCATTCCCTTTGCCTTTTCCTTTCCCACTTTTTGAATTTGATTTTTTACTCTTTCCTCCAGACTTTTCTGAAGCAGTAGGACTTGTAATTCCACACTGTGATTGATTTGAAGTCGGACTGTCTGATGCACTTTTATTAGTAGTTCTTGATAGAGCTTTGGACATGAAAGTTCTTGTCAGCCCACTTCCACTCTTTTTGCTATCACTCGATGAATGATTCTGAACAGTTTTTGATGGTTTAGTACTAGGTGTGTCCAACTTCTTGACACTTGCAAGAGATTTGTTATTATGAGACTGTGGTTTTGGAATACTTGAATTAACCTTTCCTTTGTCCATGTTTCCACCACTTGGTAGTCTTGTCCTTTCCGGTCTTGATGGTTTAGGTGGAGCTCTCATACTCTGAGATCTAATGAATGGACTGTTAAGAAGCTTCTTGGGTCTTGTCAAATCATCTTTGGACCCTTTTGATTTGGATTTACCTGTCGCATCTTCCAATTTCACCTCTGCCATTATGCTTGATACAAAATCAGACATGATGGATGTATCGCCCAAGCTGTGGTTTGAACCTATGACTTGCTGCTTCTTCCCCTCTGGACTGCTATCGCTGCTGGTGCTCCTACTCTGCGCTTTATGCTCCTTCTCCAAGAGTTCTTGGAGTATCTTCCTATCTTCATCACATGCGACTCCTGATCTAGAATTAGAAGAATCCTGCCTGGTCATACTACCAACACTGCTTTGTCTGCTGCTTGGTCCTGATCTGGTTGATGGGTCATCTGGTATAGGATAACTGAGGATCCACTGCTCACTAGATGCAGAACTGGCACTCTCTGTTCTTTCCAATGACTCTCTCATCTGAAATAAGATAAAGAAGAACATGCATTCAAGGATGGACCGCAGTTCAGATTCTCAAATATTAATAGTTAGGGTTTTATATCCTTTTAGCTTATTGGTACATCAAAGAGTCTTCAATTCAAATATTCAGCTATTTGCAATTAGTATATAAAGAAAGTTTTGAGGATTTATCATAGTCATGTATATGCAAAATTAATTGCTTTTTTTCAGAATATATTATTTTGATTGCATGTTTTCTGTTTTTATAATCATTTCTACCTTAATGTTGTTATCATCATGATCACCATCATCACCATCATCATCATCATCATCATCATCATCATCACCAACACAGCCACCATCACCATCATCAATGTCATTATTGTCATCATTATGATCACTATGACTATAATCATTATCATTATTAGCTCATTTGAATATCTTGAAACAAAATAATACCTACCAAAACTGTCATCCGATAGCTTTGGGATTCACTTTTGCACAGATATACCATAACATGCAATAACATGATCGAAATAATACTAAATAGGTTCATTATTACGGAATGAAATAATCGCTAGAGGGTATTCATTTGTCTCGCAATCTATTTATGATCGAAATACATTGTGAAATCACAATACTATATAGTGATTTTACAATTTATTTCAATCATGTTGTTGCATGTTATAATATATCTGTGCAAAAGTTAAACCCCAAG
Organism: Lytechinus pictus; assembly: GCF_037042905.1. Classification (NCBI taxonomy): domain Eukaryota; kingdom Metazoa; phylum Echinodermata; class Echinoidea; order Temnopleuroida; family Toxopneustidae; genus Lytechinus; species Lytechinus pictus. The sequence continues at coordinate 4,079,595 of NC_087245.1, read as the reverse complement.
CTATTGTATGCCAGCATGTTTATTAGTTTTCCCCTTAACACAGAATGCACCTGCCACTTAAAACAGATCTATTGATCTATTGAAGTAGTATATTGTCTGCTTCACACATATGAGTCAGACAAATCCATATTCATGGCCATGTTATACTAAGTTTAGTGATTAATCATATTGTTCATTTGTACAATTGACTGCAATGGATGATTAGTACAATCAATTGCAAAAAAAAAAAAAAATCAGCATTACAATTAATCCAAAGCTTTATTATAGGATTTAGGACTGTAAACTAGATGCAGTATGGATTCTTAATTGAACCTGTCTGACATATTCATTGAATACTCCTTGTATTTCAATGTATTGAGTTTGATAGACTTTGACATCTAATTGAAGAAGATTTCTGAATTAGCACTGAATATCTGACATAATGGTTTGCTTTTGGGGTGAAATTCAATCTTCAAATGTTATTACATCTGCTCTGCAAAACTCTTTAAAAAATAAACTTGTAAAAGATATGGTATGAGCAAAGTGTGATTCTACCTTAGTGGGTGGGGCAAACTTACCCTCTTTCTATGTTCTTCAATGCTCTTATTAGGATCCCAGTCTGGTAGTTTAATGGGTGGAGTAGACCGAGCCTTCCACATATCAACAAAGTTTACACTCTCTTCTTCTTCCTCTGATTCAGAATCACTTGATAACAGGTTGCCCTGGTAACAAAAATATAATGAAATTAATTTTAGATATTTGTATAGGATTGAAGGTTGAAGAGCTGCATCTTTTAACACAATTACTAGAAAGTATACACATAACGGTAAAGAAACAAAAGAATAGTTTTGGCTTACTTTCCTCAAGCTAGAAATGCCTTTAAAAAAAAGCCAAACCATTTGTTTCTCAGGTAGTTTATAACTCATTATTGACCATTTATCCATGCACAATGAGGAATAATCAAATATAAAACAAAAACATGGAAAACTCTTCAAAGAATATATCTATAAATACTATGACATGAAACGTGTGCACTTGGATGGCACTATAACATTTTGAAAAATCTAAAGGTGCACTCCTGAAAAAAAGTTGGCATATCACTATGCGATGGAATACATGATTCTGGAGTCAAAGATCAAAAACTCTGATATAATTGGCAATCTTAAACTAAAAAAGAGGTACATCCAAAACTAGCAGAATACTTCCCTAATGTAACTATATAACTATTCTTTATAACAAAGTGAATCACTACAAAATTCTTTTAGATCTGGTTGCTGTACTAGCAAAGGTTAATTATATCATAGCACATGAATGGATGAGGACATGAAGGCTTGATGAAGAACACAGTGATCTTACCAGTGGGGTAGAAGCCTGCTGAGAGGTGGAACTGTTCTTGCTGGGAGAATCCCAATCTGCTGATGATCCTAAGGAGTTACCTGACTGAAGAGATTCAGTTGACATACTCTGGACTGATGCTCTCTCCTCAATGCTCTGAGAACTGAAAAGATAAAAAGAAATGATGCCAATATTACATAAAATAGCTAGAAAATAAGAAGAAAGGACAATTGATAATTTTTATATTCATTTGCTATTTCCCTTTTTAAATGGCAACTCCCATCTGATTTTAGTCGGGGGAATATCATGCCTGTAATAAAGAAAGAACGCAGCAACGCTGTCAGAGAATGCAACTGATTAAGATCTAGTTCAAAGAAAACATTATTTCTACTCATGACAAGCCTAGCATACTTGTTCATGTTTACATTGAAAACAGAGTCAGATGTCTATGTTATTTGTGTCTATATGGTAATGTATGCATAACCTATCAAGATAAAAGTGCACTCCATTGATCAACCTATAAGAGCAGCTCATACAGTGACACCATCATGTTTTTCATTTATCAATTCATATGTCAATTTTTTTTTCAATTATCAAAATAACAACACCATTCACCCTGGATAGCTTTATCTGTTTTTGTTTGGTTGATTCATTGTAGATGACTTGCAACAGACTTAAACACTGTCCTGGATAGAATATCATCAACTATTTCCTTTGCTATTCATCTTTAATTTTCTTGTGAGGAGCTATTTTATCACTGGGATTGCAGATGGGGTGGGTTCTTAAAAAATGTTTAATCAAGACTTTATGTTGATCAAACTAAGACGTAGAAAACAGACTCATCGTATCCCACTTTGGCTCAAGACTACCATTGCTGATACATCAGATACTTCAATAATGCACTTCAATTTGTCTATACAACACGTTTTTTGACAACCCTGAGCCCTGAAGAGATAAAATAATTTTTTTATCAACTATTGTTCTTTTGTACACAGTTTTTTTTTTAAATCTAAGATTGATAATAATCCCAATATTGAGTGTATATGTTACAGGTCACTAGTGTTAACTTGGAGTGAAAAGAAATGATTCATTTCAACCTTACAGAACTTTTAGTAGAGTCTCTACACTGCTACAATAATGTTTTTGTATACATCATTGTCACCTATATTCATTCAGTCCATGCTACATCAAAACACAACATGTTTTTACAGTTACATGGCACACACACATCACATACACTGAAAAGAAACCAATTAAAATAATAATCAGACTGTTACAGCTCATTGGTGTTCAATCACTGGAACAAAATTGGAAAATAAAATTATTGGGAAAATGATAAATAACACAAAGAAATGTACCTCATCATAAAGCTAAACATTTCACTTTGGCCTTCATGCAAGGTGATCAAGTTAGATCAAGAAGGTGATTAATACACTGACTCAAGACGGCCTTATGTGAGAAAAATATTAAATGAAACAAAAAAATCTCATTGACTTTTGCAAAATAATGTCCTTACAATAGCAATGCAGCAGGCCTACAAAAAAACATTAAAAAAAATCTCTTACATGTCTATACTCCAAGACCGATCCATGTACCAAGCCCTGTAAGCCATGGGCAAAAAACTGAGGAAGTAGTTTGATCTACATGATTTGGAATATATCGAACAATCAACCGGCTGCTTGTCCAACCGCCCAACAATAGGTCGATTTCTTATATATATATATATGTACCCTTTCAAAATTTAAGTATACTAGTCAACCAACCAGGCTGGCATAAAATAAACCAGTGGGGTTTGCTGAGGTTGGAATTAGGTAAAGTTCCTTATGTGGGTTTGAAATTTATAGAAAAAATTATTATAAAATATTTCTTCTAAAGCTTTAACACTCACCTCATCTTTTCATGGTTCATTTTGTACAATCCCATTGTCAAAAACAATCTGACAGGCCAGGGGAATCAAATAAATCTTCAGTCACAAAGAGAATTCCTTCACGTTGGTTTGTATAAGTATAGTGCAATAAAAATCCATCCATCACAAAATCTCAAACTTCCTTCCTAATCACAACACACAGGGCCCTAGAAACATCCATAAATATGCGATCAAAGAACCCCATCAAGAATAATTTGTCAATTTTCACTTCACAGGAGCAATCCCTAATCCATGATACATCCTTTATTGATCCATGCGGAAATTCTGCCTTGCATCGCTGGAGATAGTAGGTATCACTTTATCAAATCTTCAAACTTGATATCAACCAAAACTTTGCTACTTTTTTAAAACAATATTCCTTGCAAAATGATTAAGTCGCATGAATTCAGAGAGTTTAAAAGTTGTCACAGCAAACAGCATTGAATAAGTTAAAGTATATATCCTAATAATATGACCGAAACAGTAGATAGGTAAACCCAGAATTCTGACTGATCAAAATATGTCTATCATCTGCAAGCGACCAAATGATATCCTTCTGTTTGATCAACTCGATTGTGAATGAAATGGAATGCTGAATTCCTTGTTGGAGACATCAGTCAGCAATCACATCGCGTCACAGCTATGGTATCACTTTGTTCAATGATATCCCACAGGGTGAACAACTACAAGGTGAGGAGACTATACATTATACTGGTACCAATCATATAGAGAGAGAGAGATCAAGAGAAAGAAAGGGGTGAGGAAGGGGGTGAGGAAGGAGGGTGAGAGAAAGTAAAGGAGAAAATACAGAAACTGTTACAAACTTAGCACAGTGTACAATTCTTGGAAAGCATGGAGAAATAAAAAAATAAATCAAAAGATTAAAAGGGAGATCAAACAATAGAAGTGAGAGGAGGAGACATTGAAAGGGAGAAAAAAGACAACAACAAAAAAAGAGAAAAGGAGGGAGAGGGGGGGGCTGTTTAAATGAGAGGATGGAAAAGCAAACACTGAGTGACAGAAGAGTAGGCCTAATAGAAAAAAAGATAAAGAATCACAAAGGGAGGGGTGAGAAAGAGAAGAGACAGAAAGAATGAAGAGAGAGAGAGAGAATAATCACTTGGCCTATGATGACACTAAGACCTTAGATGACACTTAAAAGATGAATACCACCCTGCTGATATGACAGATCTCCATGTAAAGAGCATTGTGTAGCGAAGTTCACGTTCACAATAAGAAGACTACCATTCACCACAATAGAAATAACTTTGACTCCATACTGACAAGTGCAGGATACCATGTTCCCATTGCCTTAAATTGTGATTTATAGAAATGCGATTTGCAACTCTTTAGTCTGTTAATATTAAAGGAGGCTTCAACATCTAATACTTACTCCTTGTATTTAGGATTTTACTTTCTGTCAGAATCCAAAAAGCAAAACTAAGAATGCATTTGGGACTTGTTTACAAAATGATAATGAAATTAATATGTTGTTTATGTTGTTTTCATGGTCACAGAACATAGGAGAGGCTGGTAGAAATATCACTGTGCAATGACAGAGTGTTTTACAAGTAGCTAAACAAAAGGAAGATAAACAAACACTCTTGACCTAAATAAAACAATGGAAATGTTGATATAATAAATTTAACTTACAACAATATCCATACCATCATAATATGCTCAAGTGGCTTTCGTGAATGACATGAATATCATATAGGGCTATAGTGACCCCATTTCAATGATCATAGAATAGTAAGAAAGAATGGCCATGACGGTAGCAATGGGAACAGACTGCTATGATGTTATTCATGTCAATCTTTTGTGTGGTATTCTGTTTGGAGTTCAGATTACCAATGAATATGATAATATATTGCTGGTATTTATCCAATTCAGGGAGCATAAAGTCACTCTACTACAGGATGAGAGGATGATCAATATTGATAAATGGAAGCAAATCAAATCAAGATAGGAAAAGGAATTTTATTTGTGAATAACTTCATAAATATTGACAAAACTCTGATCTGAAGTAGTACCCTGAGGGTAATCTTTTCATTCTCTACTAAATTCTCTCTACATGCACGCAACTTGGTTTGCTTTTGCCATGAATATCACAAAATGATGTTGAATTCCCATTCAATCAGTCAAAGGGGAATTTCTGAACTGAAGTAGAATAATAAATAATGACAGATTTCACATCCACCTGACAAATTCAAGGGTTTTTATTTGAACAGAAATTCTTCAACATAGAGGCCCTATATGTATCAACCTTACTATCTAGCACAAGCATAACATGACAAACAAAAATCCTAAGAGCAGTGATTTTTGTAACATGTTGACAGTTGGGGGGTGGCTATGTAGAAGACCTATGTAGAATTTTCCGGGGAAAAAAATAAGTCTGGAAAAAGTAAAATTGTATTCCATGTCTATAGAAGTGGCATCCCTGGGTAAATATGCCGTTATTGCTATTATTATCATTTGCATTTCAGTATCCATTCCACATTAAGCTGTAAAATCAATAATGGAAATAATGTACATTGTTCAAGGATGTGTAATCCAGACTGCTATAACATTTCATAACATGGATACCAGCGATCTAACATAACAACAGCTGAACAGATCCCACTAAAACCATTGGATTTATTCAAAGCACTGCAGAATTCGCATTATGTATAGCTGCAGTCATAGTACTTCAGCACTGTTCTCAAAGCCGCGTGATGAGCATTCACGTCATACATGCAGAAAACATGCACTGTCGAGTATATAAGAGGCTACCATGAAAAGAAAATTCATAATTAAATATAATTTCAAAATACCTTCAAACTTAGCATACGATAACCCTTTCCCTTAACAACAGCAGAAGTGTCAATCTATATTTTAACAAAACTCTGGATCTACATTTACTGACATCTATATTTAGTGTGTCTGTGGGAAGATGTAGGTCTATTTTAAGTACAACTCATTGTTGTATCTCCGCTTATCCTATTCCATTAGAATGATCAGCCTTGTTATCATATCACGTCAAACAGGCCTATACTAGCATCCATCTAAATAGAACCAAACTTTACGTGTGTAAGGTTAACTGACATTTCAAGGGTATATTGGGACTACACACACATCTGACTGAAGATATAATAGTATTTTCAATATCATATTTACCACCATATTTTGTAGGAAGTCATTCAAAAGAGACCTATTGAGATATCTCACTGCACCTGTCTCTATTATTGTTCTCATCTTCATCAAATAGACTATCAATAGTTATTCATTGGAGTGATCCGGGTCAACCATGGTTTCATTCCATTATCAACAGACAATTTCTGTCATCAAGAGTTCATTTTTATGATGAAAACGATGGAATTACTCTTTGTGGTTATAATGTATGATTGTCAAATGATAATGCTTAGAAATGGTCATACCATTGCATCCAAATCATATGTGGTAGAGCCTTACTATAATTGGTCACTAGTAGGTAAAAATGGGTGTCCTGTGAATACAAAATAAACATTTATTATGAACAACTTATTTTGCTTTATCTTTGTGTAACATGAATATAATATGAGTACTTTTCCATCAGTCTCCCAGTACTTTTAATTTCTAGTAACAATGCAATTCCATATCAATTAATATTCCAATACTGTTCATCAAAATAATATTGTCATATAGAAAAGCAGTTTAAACTTCAAACACATTTTGTACACCCACAAGCAAAAATTCACTTAATGTAATGATATATCTACATTGTAATCTCACAAATCAGAGTGATCTAATTTCTTTCTCTTTTAAATAGTATATTTTCCGTCTTCGATTAGAATGCGTTAGAATTATACCAGAAATGAAAGCAGCCATCCATGAACATGCCACTGTTTTGAACTAATAGAAGGAAGGTCAATATGTAATCTAAACTTAATCAGAGTGCCATGAAGTCATCCAATTTCAAACAGAAGAAACCATATGTTGTTATTCCACAACAGATGTAGTAGTACTACCAGCAGTTATTTATTATTTACATGAAACATATGTCACTAGGATAGGGTATTCTCCTTGGTAGAGAACAAAAGCTAACCTTATAAATGAAAGGTGAAATAAACAAATTTGTTTTGATCTCAAAATCTGTCTAGAAAAAAAAAACCCATAGAAATGTGTATCACCATGGAGCATCACATGCTAACTTCAGTTCACTTAAATAAATTTGAGCTGACATGTGTTTGAATCCTTGTTCTTTTATTCAAGTGCAAAGCTTGTCTGAAGTCTCAGAAAATAAGAGAAAATAAAGTGATATTGGACATCAAATAGGCCCTCAGACAGGAGATGTAGACTTCAGAATAACAAACAAAGCCTTCAAATGTACAAAATGACATGTTCTCAAAATCCATTTAAGGTAAAGAATTATAAAGCACAAGAGACAGTCATTGTTCTTGGTTCTTTCTTTGTGAGTCCGATTGTGATAAATACACAGTTTAAATCCAACAAAGTTTCCGTCTACTGGAGATGGAGATCTTGTGTGTGTGTGTATGTTATGGATTCCAGAGTCAGACGAATGTCAGCTACCAGGTGATAGGACAGAGAAGAGATGAAAGGTGATGACAGAAAGAGAAGGGACATAGGAGGGAAGGGATAAAGAGAGAGAAATAGAGAGGAACAGAGAGAGAGAGAGGGGGATAAAAGATATGTACACAGTGAGAAGCAAACACAAAACCTAGAAATAATTACACCATCACAGATGAGCATCAGTAATGCAGATAGATCATCATGTATATCTTAATGACTGACAGATAAGAAACAAGAGATCAACTATTCAGCAACAGATCTCCCCCGTGAAGTCCCCTCATTATTCTAAAGCCTATGTTTCAGTAGATCAAAGCCTGCGTGATAATGAATATAATGTGACTGGGTACGCAAACTTCTCCTCAAAGAAGAATGGAATATAGGATGATACCAAATATTGGTAACTTATTAGTTGAACAAAAAACAACAATAAAAAATTATAAACTGCAACTGATTGTAACAAGAAATATTGAGATTTTATTCCACTGTTCAAATACCCTAAAATTCAATTTTATGACAATATATCAGAAAGACATACTACCAACCTCACTGTATTGAGATTCTTAGAATATATTTGTTTAAAACAAGACAAGATATTTTTTTACAAAAATTTATTTTTTTGATTATTAGGATTCCAGTATAATGATGTTTTTCATTATTGTATGCGCAATGTTATTGAATCAACAGCTCTCATCTGAATTTCAAGAACTATATGAAAGTGGTTTAAATGCAGGATGATATGATAACATTTAGCTTGAGTGTGTTTTTGGGTGTTTGATATCTGCCCTAAAATGCAAATTTTCAAAGGGAGCAACTACAGTACAAACGAAGAAGACAGAACTGTAAAGTATTATTATCAAAAGGCAAATCATTATTTTTCTTAATAAATTTCTGACAATGATGCAATTTATTTCACTGTTAGATGAACTACATTGTAGGTGATTCTGAAGAAGTGTGAATGTAGCCTTTAAACCTAATCAGTGAAGCTGTTGTCTGGTGGACATGTGATGCTGGAAGAATTTTAAAAAGGAACATGGCATCGATCTTCTAGTGATGTAGGGAACCTCTCAACATGGGTGAGCTTAATACATAGCTATGCATGGAATGAGAATATGTGTCCTTCATAGCAAGATGGTATGGATGATGAGGTGATGGGAGGGATGATAAGATGAGAGGCAGAGGAGAAAGAAAGAGAGAGAGGGGGAGAGTAACTGGGCATAGGAGGATATAGGAGAGAAAAAACAGAGAAGAGATGTATATGAAGAGAAAGGGATATACAGTGGTGCTCAAAAATTAGTGAACCCCACCCAAAAAATAAACACATTTAAACTGTTCTGTCATGTTTTCTATATTTAAGTCCGGTTTTCTGCGCTCCCTGAAGGAGTGCATTTTCTGGTGGGGTTCATGAACTTTTGAGCACAACTGTGCATCATGTAAGACATAAAGCAAGAGGAGAGATAAAAAAGAAAAGTATAAAGATATAGAAAGAGACATAGATGGGGAGAGAAAGAGCAATATATATAAAATGAAACGGATAGAGATAGATGAAAGGTGAAAGAGAAGGGAGATGATGTGTTGTCTCTCAGAAATAAAGTTGTCATACAGAGATAAAGAGAGGATGATTAATTCAGTCTTGAAGATGACTAGAGACCGGATACATTGTACAACAGAGACTTCTAAACTGATAGATGCAAACACAGCTGGGACTTTAAGTGATTCCCAACCTGCTGTCTATCTGGAGAGTGAGATATTAACATCTTTCAGAGCTGAACAATGACTTCCAATACCCTTGACCATATACACTTAACATATACTTCTTTTTTAATGCACTTCCCCTCCAAAGGGATTTCATTCATTTTTTAAACATTATTGTAACAAAACACCTTTTTAAAGACAAATCAAATTTATGGCAGTAAAATAATCTAATTTCAATTAACACATCAAATGAAGTGCTGTACAGCTGAAACAGGTTCAATACAGTGTCTGCTATAAATGATGTACAAGTGAGTGATTCCAGATCTGTTAACTGTTCTCAGTATCATCTGATTAAACATAATGTGACCAAGTTGTTTATTTTTTCAAATACAATTGTTTTCAGTTTTTATTTTTAAAATCTATGAGTGCAAATATGTTCATATTTAGTATTTGCTTTGTAGAGATTATTTGATTACAGCATCACTGATCAGCTGATACATCCTCAGCTTTTTTATTTCAAAATCAGGTAAATCAACATTAAAGCACACCGGATTTTGAATTTTGTGCTTTCAACTTTCAAACTAATTAGAGTCATGTCTAATAATACTCACGTGAATTCAACCATGTCTCCAAGAGAATCTCTTTCATTGCGTAGATGCTCTGGAGTCATCTGCCGTCTTCCTGGTAACCGTGGCGATGATTCCAATACAGGTACATCCACATCCTTCGCGGAGGCAGCCATGGCTAGAGGGCCACGTCCTGTTGCATTGTGGGATAATAACGGGCGTTCTGATGGAGACGGTGCACCTTTCTTGGATAGTTGTGTCATCTTGGCACCGAGAGAACATCTCCCAACCTCCCCACGATTGAACTGCATCTTAGTCTTCTGCAGGAGAGATTCTGTAGCTTCTCTGCTAGTCCTGACTGGGATTTGTTGTCTCATCTTCTCTGCTCCTACTACATTACCCTGTACCTTCACCACACTCTTACTCCCTTGATCATTCCCTGCCTCTCCTTTTGACAGTAATGGTTTGGAAGCAGTCTCATCCTTTATTCCTGCTGTTGTACTGCTTTCATCTCTCATTACTGCTTTACTCGTATCCAATCTATCTAGCCCTGCATCTCCACTCTGCGCTGATTTCATCCCATTTACCACACCGACATCTGCTTTAGCAATTGATCCCACACTCTGCGACAGACCTGCTCCAGATGGCTTACTCGTTGCCACAGTAACAGCAGATGGGGCGGGGAGTGGTAAACTTGACTTTCTACACGACTTAGGAGACTGCATTTTACCAGCGTAATGCTTTGGAGATAATTTGCTGTTTGCTTCATTTCCATATTTTGATAAAAGTTGTCCATTTTCTTCTTTGCCTTTTACATCTGGAGCTGTCATAAATGATGCAACTCTTGAGTCTGTATCTGCACTTTCATCAACATCATCTTCCTCATCCCCTCTCTTTTCATCCTCATCTAACCTATATGCTTCCATCTGTGACTTGCGCTTCCAAATTGGACTAGACATGTCATCAGGGTCATTGTCTCTCAACTGTGGCAAAGCTTGCCTTGATGCTTGGCTCTTTTCCAGCGGACTCTCTGCTGAACTTTGACAAAGATGCTTGCTGCCCTCTCCTGCCAGCATCTCTATATTCTGATTCACTGATTCAGCTGCTCGTTGCCTACTCAGCTTAGGTTTTACCTGGGTAGTTACACTTTCGAGAACATCCTCATCGGACTTTGTCTTTTCGGATGGATATCCAGTACTGCTGCTCTGCACCTGTGCCTTTACCCTGCCAAAGACTGACCTTGAACAGATTGAATCTTGTACAGAATACGACCCCTCTATTCCATCATCTCTGACAGGCTGATGTGAGACCTTTCCGCAAGCCATTTCATTATCTTGAGATATTTGTAAGTTCCTTTGAGCCTCATTAATAGCATCTTTGTCTCTCATGCTGAGAGCAGGCATCTGATTCTTAACAGGAAGTTGTTGATTGTCTCTTCTCCCACTCATTGCATTCTTAACCTTCTCCTGATACCTATCAATGGCCTTGTTCACATTACCCTTACCAGAAGAGAGACTGATATCACCCTTGCTATCTGATTCATGTTCCCTTGATGATGACTCTCTTTCTGGACAGGACCCACCACTGTGTTGTCTATTCCGCATATACCGGGAGTGCTGATAGTCCCTTTCCGATGGTTCAATATCTGTGGTAGGTGGTGATGGGGTATCAGGAGGGAATTGAGAAGTTCTATCAGGAACCTTGTTTCCTCCATACTCAGGTCTCCATTGAAGATGATGTTCTTGTCTTAGAGGACTACCATGAGAAAGAACAGTCGGTGGAATCCTCTCTAAAGTTGTTTCCATGCTCTCTGTACTTGTCATACTACTTGTGCTGTCCATCATATGTTTTGGAGAGGTAGCACTATTGAGAGACTCACTGCTTGCATTGGAAGCACTCGGTGAAAAGTTTTTGGCAAGTTTCTGACGTTGCAGGACAGGTTGGCCATCGTTTGCTTTCCTTTTCTGCTGGTGACTGGGTTTAGGTTCTAGAGTGAGACTTTCAAAGCTTTTAACACTGGCACTTATCTCTTGTAGCTCCTTGAGAAGACTTTGAGCATAATGGAATGGTGCATGAACATAAGGCTTAGTGTATTGGTCCCCGAGGATGTATCCATTGCGCCCATCCTGCACTTCTGGTGGTGAGTTCCTCTCAAGCCTATCCTCTCCCATCACTTGCATTTTAGCAATCCTAGCCCCAAGGCTTCCACTGAGAGGCATGTTACCATTCAAGGCCTCATCATAGACACCCATCCTTCCTGGAGTATTTGGCAAAGAAGAATGCCCCATGGACGACGGAAATGCATCTGAAGGACTTGTGGACCAAGAGTAGTCTTCCATACCCATCCCCTCACCTGCACCTTCTACCCCAGACACTTCACACTGGTATGGGAGGAAGGGATCCAAGCCCCTGATTGCTGGTGTCCTACCCTGTTGCATTGCGTGATGTGGAGAGGATGATGCTGGATAATTAGCTGGAGCTGACAGCTGTCTTAGGATCTCTTGAGGTAGTGTGCGTTGTTGTTGAAGCTGCTGTTGGGAATGGTGATGACGGTATTGCTGATATTGCTGCCTGACTAGCCTTTGATAAGTGTCACACTGAGGATTGGTTTCTTTGGACTGGTCTGCTGTCTTCACTGGGGAACCACTGTGGTCAAGCTGTACACACAAAAAAGACAAAATCATGTATCAAAAGATATTCATGCATGAAGGATTGTGGGTATCCCTAGTTGTTGTTCCTAAATCTATATCACCTAACATTTCAAAAAATTTGAAAGGAAATCGCAAATAAAGTGATCTACACCATGAAAAAAAAACCTCCACCTATCTAAAATGAGCACAAATGCTACGGTTTTTATCATGCCAATGTTAATCTGCTTCAGATGATTTCTATTTTTCATAATAAAAGTTGCTTCAAACAAGATCGGTGAGTCATTTGAAAAGGCATTCTCCATTTTGATCCTTGAGAAAGCTCTTTGGATGTGATACAGTTCCATGCAATGGATATACATCAATATTCGCTAAACAAACTTCAAGGAAGGATGCGTACCTAACCTTGACTTTGCGAGTTTGCCATGTCATGATTTACTTTTCCTTCCTAAGATTTAGATAGGGCTGATTTGGAAATTTGATATTGAAGAAATGCAGGTCAATTGCAGGTTTCAGCCCTATTCATAGTTTACTGCATAACTTCAAATATAATGTTTAAGAATCAATTAATATTTCTCTGTTAGAAACCATAAATGATGTAATTATTTTATAAAGCATTGGGGGAAAAACTCCTCAAATTAATGAAATATTTTCTATACAATGGCATCTATATCTGAAAGGCAACAGATGTGGAAAGTAACATAATGTAAAATTATAAAAAAAACAAGTGGAATGCCTCTGGCTGTCTCACCTGCATCACGCGATTTAATATAGCAGCAGTGCTGACTTTGAAAACTACTATAAAATAATTATTCACAAAAAACACCATTCATATAATGATACAATACTACGTTCATTGACATTTGACCTTGATCATGTGACCTAAAACTTGTCAGTGATACTTGATTACCCCTATATCCACATTTTATACACTATATCTATAAACTTTGAAAGTTATGACAGCAATCTAATAATTACCTCAAAAATGGCAAAAGTTCAATGACCTTAAATGACCTTTGACTTTGGTCATGTGACCTGAAAGTCGCACAAGATGTTCAGTGATACTTGGTTACTCTTATGTCCACGTTTTATGAACTAGACCAATACACTTACAGAGATATGATGGTAATTCAACAAATACCTCCAACATGGCCAAAGTTCATTGACCTTAAATGACCTTTGACCTTGGTCATGTGACCTGAAACTCGGAGGGATGTTCAAAGATACTTGATTACTCTTATGGCCGAGTTTCATGAATCAGATCCATAAACTTTCAAAGTTATGATGGTAATTCAACATATACCACCAATTTAGCCAAAGTTCATTGACCCTAAATGACCTTTTACACCTCGCGATGTAGTTTTCAAGATTGCTTTGCCTCGTTAAACTGGTTTTAGCGTAAGTGAGGACACAACCGTTCTTCGGGAAGCGATCTACGCACATTTTGAGCACGCTACTCCACACGACAGGTGTAGAATGCCCATGCTGCGGTTTCGAATTTCGCGCGAAACGTATCACCCCACTGAGAGCGTTTCCATAGCAACAAGAGCGCTTTACGTGAAGTGATTTTGAAAACCACTTTCGTGTGATCAAGTGGGAACGCTAGCAAAGCGATCTTCTAAAGTGGTTTCCTGAATTGGTTTCCAGTAAACTAGTTTTAGAAAGCGTAATGAGAACGGCCTCATAGTCTCACTCTGCTATGCAGGTGATACAAAAACAGATTTGACATTTCATTTTAATTATGAGAATTTTTTTTTTCAAACTGTTCTGTCTCATCACACTCAGCAATTTAATGAATAAGAGATGTACATTTTTCCCCTTCATAATATATTCATGGGCTGCTTTACAATAACTTAACCAATTTACAACAGGGCTTTGGTTCCAAATAAGAAAACAAAACTATTTGATAATCTGTAGCTACATAAAAAATTACTTAAAAACATCCACTTCCCTCAAAAGAGTTAATGGCATGAACAGTCTGGCATATCTGTCATTACCATACGCTTTATACAGAGATCACCTGGCTCCAGTATACAACAGATTTACAACTCATTGCCTATCAACATATAACTATCCCTGTATAAAGTTAGAAAATACTTTTTGTGAAACACCTCGTATGTTAATAGTGCCAAAACACAGGTTAATGAATTCAAAGAACCCCCTTGATGATGATGGCCCTTACCTTCTTAGGAGCTTGTCCCTGCAACAAGCGAGGGCTAAGCGGTGGATCCTTGCCACTCTCTGGGGTTGAGCCAGAAGGACCAGGCTCTGACCGTTGATGTTTGGTGGTCCTCAGTGGATGGTTGAAGGGTGCATAGAGACCAGGTGAGGCTGATGAAGATGAAGAATGGGAAGATGCTGAGGGTGTAAGGACTGGTATTGAACAACCTGCCAAACCTGGTGAGGTACTTCCATAGGAAACATATTGCTGATGTGAAGAAGACTGTAGGTGTAGAAATTGATATAAGGGAAATAAGTGAATAGACTGTAACATATTCAATCATACATCAAAGAAAGCAGAGTGATGAATAAGAAAGAAAGGAACTCACAAGAAAATGATACGGAAACTAGGACAAAATAAAAAATGGGGAAGAAAAAAAAGGGAAAGATCAGGACAGGGAGAAGACAGAAGTGGAGGAGGAGAAGAAGATGAATGAGAAAAGAAATGATTAGGATAGTGTATAAATGACCATTTTACCTGTGATGGAGAAGGGATGGATTGCTTGAATCTATTCTGATCAAAGAGGCACCTTAGATTCCGATTCTGAACTTCCAGATCTCGTACTCTACCATGTAACTTCAGGCACTCGTCACGCAGATCCTACAAGGAAAAACAAAACAAGAGAAGATAGAAAATGGTTAGAATATTACTGATCACATGAATTAGGGAATATGAAAAGAAAAGAGACAATGTCTGATTACCCAAATGATAAAATTCATTTAGACATTCAAAACAAATACCTACTATTACATCCATTTATCCATAACCAAATGTTTGTTAAAAAATCATTATGCAAGGATATGGTTGGTTGGTGGGGATTTTTTACCTGATTGCTAAGAAAGCATGAATGCTTGTAAGCAAGCAACCAGAGGACTGACGGCTTAAGGTCCTCTCCAAAGGACCTGGTAATGAGGATTAATGCCTTACCAAAGGGCACTAGCGCACCAAGTGGGAATCGAACCCGGGTCACCGGAATACAAATCCCCTGCTCTACCGACTGAGCTATCGCCGTACAAAGAAAATTTGGTAAGAAACATGTCTAATAAGCCTAGTATAAACACTCCAATACTCAGAAAAGAATACCTGCATATAATTCTGATTTTCTTTGCAAAGCTTTCAGGTTGCCACCCTATGCTTTACTATTCATGCTTGAAAATGAAATATGAACAACGTGCATCAAATATTGTCAAAACCAAAATAAACTTAGAAAAATCTTACATCGAATGTATCTTATCACATTTTAAAAATTTTTACCCCTTATTCCTTTTCTCAATTGATTTAGGATATGAATATTTCCAGCCCTTTTCCTTTCTGTCCCTATCAATCTTCACCCCTCCTGTCTCATCATTGACTTGACTTATTGTGTCAGGACAGGAAAAGAAGGAAATTCATCAAATTCTTCCAAATTGAATTAACTCTAACAACTGCCCAAACATTGGTCAATTTGTTTTTAACAAAAATCTGTTTTGTAAATGGGTAACACAAAATATGATGATACAAATGAATTCTATCATGCATATTATCTCTCCACCAGCCCCCAAAAATACCTTCACAATGGGAACGTACTCTAAATTAAATATTTACATCGTTGACATGAAGAAAATTAAGCTATCCTCTTCTTCAACTCTATTCAAAATTTTAATTTCCATGACTTTTAGATATAAAATGAATGAATGCTATTTTTGGTGTTAGGTCTCTCCCCTATTTTGCCTCTCTGGTTTATACACACAGGTGACCTTGTGAGGTTTATCTTTCATATTGACCGTCTCTAAATATTAATAACGGATATCCTTCTCTCCATGTTCATCAGCTTGTTTTCATCTTAACTGCTGGCACCTGTCGTATATACTCTAGATTGGAAGAGCTTTTTGAGGTTTGAAAAAAAGTATTTTTGGAATCTCAGTAAAATACCTTCTTTAAAATGGAACCACAATGTCTCTTGCAGCATATTGAACGAGTGAAATTTGTCATGAAGGAAATCGAAGATGAGGAGTTTGTGACTTGGCAATGATTTCATTTATTTTCTATTTGATTATTTCCCATCCAACATGTAACATACAAATAATTTTACTGGCTCCTTTTTCCCCATGATCTACATTACTCAAGCTCTTCATCTCTTTTCTATAATCCACACAACAGCTTGCATGGTTCAAACTTAGCTACCACTGAATATTTGAAGACTTGCTTTTAAAAACCTAGGGCTCTTCCGCAACATTCATTTTTCCACCAAAAATAGAATGACACAAGAATTAAAGCAGGTCCTTGGAAATCTAAGGGAAAGTTTATTATGTAGCTGGCTCTGAAATATAGATATAGGGCAAGGAGGAAGGATGTGCATTATGGGGATGGAGGGTGGGGATTGTTCATTGATGATCAAGAATCATGTGGGAAGAAAATAAAATACACATGAGGCAAAGAAAGCAAGAGAGAGAAAGAGGGGAGATGGATGGGTTAGAAAGAGCCCCCCCCCCCTCTGAAAGAAGAGCTAAGTTTATAATATAAATAAGTATTGAGTTTAGTCAAACAATTCTAATTTTAAAAATGGAAACAGCTCACATAGTTTAGAAGTGGCTGATAATATTACAGATCCTCACATAATACTTTGCATGAAAACTTGAAAATTTTAAGTCTGAAATATGAAAGACTAACACACACCAGTCAGATTAACTTGACTTTTATGAAATTGTACCTTTTTATTTTTAGGGGATGCCCCTCTGTCCTTTCTGACTCAAATTATTATCACAAAGACCAAAATATCTCTGAAAGTGACATCCTCGGCCACCACCTGTCTTGAATATCATCTCCTTTGAGGAACAGTTATATGGGTCATACCAACAAATACAAACTGAATTTATAATCCAACAAGTTTTGATGTTGAAGTCAGGCCAATAATGGTCTCTAGAGATGATATCTGAGAAAATCCTTTGATTGAGTTTGTTCATCCTCACTATCAGGGTGCGTTTATCCGCCACTTTTTCACCCTAGAATCATGATCTGAATCATGATTCAAATCACGATTCTGCAGAATCACGATTGCGTTTAGTCGAAATTGAATATAATCATGATTAGAATCACAAACATGAACTACGAAAAAAGGGGCGTTTGGAAAGACGTTTCTACAGAATCACGTATGAAAATGTTCGAATAAACGATATCGTGATTTGAATCATGATTATATGACCTCACTGTGTCGGGCTACTTTCGGTTTGACTCTTGCCAAGCTCAAGGCTCTCTATATGCTCATTGTATATACATGGTTACTCTGCATGCATTTCTTGTCATGTTCAAGTTCTGTGTTGGTCATCGCATCGTCCACTACTTTTCATTTTTTGGTCATGTCTTCAACTTCAAGTTCTAGTGAATGAATTAACTGGACAGACAATGATCTCAGTTGTTGTTGAGTATAGAGTGTTAATATTAAGTTGGATCTACGCTGAAATTCACTTCCGAACACCATTTTGGATAAACTAACAAGATGAATAGAAGCATATGGACCCTATAGAAGTAAACAAAATTAGGTATAGACTGAATTCTGGAAGCAAAAGATTTTTCGAGAGCCGAAACACGTGCGAAAAACTTCCTCTGTCAAACTGCGCACTAGTGATGCGCACTGGATTGGCCCGAATCTGAGGAGAAACAGCATTGTAATGAAGGTCGTCTAAACGCTGATTCTGTGACATCGTGATTCATGTTTGTGTTTTGAATCATGATTCAAATCATGATTCAAATCATGATTCTGGCTTGAGGTCGCATAAACGCAGCCTCAGACATCTGCATTATGGTTCAGAGAAAGGGTCTAATGATTGGGAGGTTGATGGTTCAAGACAGGTTTATATCAAAATGCTATTATTTCAGGCTACTTATTTCAATTGTGAATCAAAACTATGCCCCTTTATACAATTATGTGACAATGGCAACCCTTGAAATTTCCCAAGATACTTAAAGATTTTGTTTTCTCTCATGATTGTACTGCTTTTAATGTTAAAGACTAAAAACGGAAAATAACCTTTAATTGGCAATATGAAGATTCAACATCTTTGTTTTTAATCAAAGCAATTAATGATTTCCCTGTGATCAATATTATTTGCCCTTGACCAGGCAAGTCTGAGTTTAATGAGATGGTTGTGAGTTTCATTCACCTTTGAAGGTTATTCTTTTCTTAGAAGGCGAGTGTGATTATCCTTACATGACAGGATGCCTATTAAGCTTAGTAATCAAGTAGGGGTACCCCTTCCACCCTAAACCAAAAATAGAAGGGATAACCTACATCACGGTAAGCAAGACAAAGAAGTGAGAATATGGATATAGACAAAGCTCAATTAAAATGCACTAATGAAAATAGATGTATTCCACATTGGTGGTTTATAGAATTTGATGAATCAAAATGTAAAAAAAAAAAAAAAGTTGTTATTTTGAATATTCTATACAAAGCTAACAAATAATAAGTCTCAAAGAAATTGTTATAAGACCTACAAGAAGAAATCATTCACAAAACTAAAAGTAATTGGATTGCAATTTTCATCTGAAAGAGTGGACATATCTTTTGCTAGATCAGCCCTAAGCTCAACTTAATGCCGCACCCTTAACTTTGCTGCTGCTGGTATTAAATTTATAGTTATGGAGGTAAAAGTTAAGAAAATTATACAAAAATTTTGTTGTGTATTGTTATTAATCATTTAAAAATTGAACATAATAGCTACCCTAAATCACTAAATATACATTGCTTCAAAAGAGAGTAAAGATTCATCTTCAATTTGGCCCCTTAATAATGGACAACTTTTACATGTGTAAAAACAATTTTTTAAAACCTTTTTAAACCACATTGCCGGACTGAGAAATCAAAGTGTAAAAGAAAATATACATGTAAAATCCCAATAAAGTAAGGCCACCCATAGTCATATTGTGAAGTTAATGAAAGCTGACATTGGCTGTAATATATTCATTGTCTACAATTAACCATTAATGTGACCTTATCATATACGAGGGGTGAGATATAGCAGAAACTCTTTCTCATTTGGGGATTTAGGCATCAACTGTAAGTCAAAGAAGGGCATAAATCCAAGTTCAGTCGTAGGATTTAGAACCCTTCTGTCTTTGCACTAATGACATGCTAACGTCTGCTTATTCCACAGGGATTACATCTTTGGCAAAGAGGCAAGAACATTAATGCCCAGCCTCCCCCTAATGAAGGTCATCATGACTTTTATTTTGGGAGGAGGTGCTTTTCCTAAGACCCATTTGGAACATGATAACGATCAAGCCATCATGACTGTGATCCAAAGGTGCCAAAAGGAAGGTTTCTACGAAAATTAATTAAAGTAATCTATTTTTGTAAGCCCCTTTATATGTAGAGGTTATTCCCAAGTCATCAAGGAAAGATACATAAACCAATATATCTCCATATCATTCATTTGATATTTATAAATACTATGACAATGAAATAGCACAAAGGCTTCTAAAACAAACAAACACTTAACTATCTACTAAAATTCACGAAAAATTTGTCATCGAAAAGGGAATGTTCAGTATAAACAAAAATAATGCATCCATTTAGATATCAGAGCAGGTAATAGGTTTGGAGAACCTTTCCTGAAAACTTTTCCTGTAAGAGGACGGATATTAAACTTCAGATCCAAATCTTGCATTAGAGTGACAACTGATGACTTAACTTAAGCTAATTCTTCCTTACATTTCATCTGAGATTGCAAGCTTCCTCCCTTATTTTGGAGCTGAGCATATTCCTCAAATAACCCCTTATTTATGATATAATAATATCATGATTCAATGTGACAGAAGCTAGAGACCGACATGAATATGGATTACAATCCAAGGGCAAAAGGCTCCCAAATATATCACAAGTATTGATGAAACTGAAAAAAACTACATTCCTCAACTTTAATTTGCAAATATTATATTCTACCTTTAGTCTATCCATTACATAATTCAAGAAAATATCTTGAAACATCGCCTGCCATTAAAGAGGAAAAAGTAAGAATGAAATAAAAATAATTGTCATTAAATCTGCAAAAAGTTAAACCACAAGAATCACGTCACCTTTTTTTTTTCAATTCAATTCAATTCGGTTTATTATGAAAGACATTGTAAAACAGTCCGAAGACTGACACATACAAAGTTAACAGAAAAAAAGGAAAAATACATTAAATTATATACCTACGAATTAACAAAATATAATAAGAACATAATAGTAAGATTAAATATTGCACTCGAGGTTCTACACATTACAGAAATATGATTAAGGGGATAATGCTATATAAAGAGAAAATAGAATGACCGATAAAAACACACAAAAATATTGGGATATGTATTATGTTGATTGATTTCAATGTAAACTGAGGGGGGGGGGACTTTTGTAAGTTATGAAAAAGGAGGTGAAGGGTGAAGGGAAGAAAACAATGTCATACTTTTACACACAAATTATATACGAACATGAACAAGGGTTGACATTGACTTCAATGGCATATACAGTGGCACATATCACAGAGCAGCATTCAATAATGCTGTGACATGAGGGATAGTTGAGTTCTTATATCTCTGAGTTCTGCATCGCGGTAAGTCCAGAAGATGCGCGTTACGCAGGGCTGAACTGTGTCGCGAAACAGATTGACGTGTGGGGGGTAACATGTCTCGATGGCGGTGAGATTTGAGAAGACCAAGTCCAAAACTCAAGATGAGATCCTTTCTGCGTTCACATAATGAAGGGAGGCCAAAAAGATTCTTGTTTAATAAAATGGTTATGATTAATGGTTTGATATACCTGGCTTATAATAAAACAAAATAAGCATCCAGAGGACAGATAAATTTACACCTTCTCTGGTGGACTTGGTAATTGGGGATGAATGTATTACCAAATATACTGGATAGATTGACTTGATTCAACCCCTGATGGTTTCTCTAAAATAACAATGCCTCATTAATATGCCAACATACCAGAAAACAAATTAGATACAAATGAATATATTTCCCTTTTTTGAACAAAACATTCCTTTTACAAGTACTTCAATGAATCTAAACATTGTTGTATTGTTTTAGTATCAAAGATAGGACAGAAATAATCAAATTCATATCAAAATATCATTTCAACATTAGACATTACCTGCAGTGACACGAAATACCAGAGTCCAATGCAGACAGAGAAATAGACCATCAGATCTAGCCAAGGAAAGAAAATATCCTCCATCTTAGAAAAATTCAAAGTTCTTCCACCCTCTTGACTGAAGAGAAAAATGCTTTCAAAGTTCAATGAACATGAATAATATCCATTATTCCATATCTATAGACACATTGCCACTGCTCTGGTATTACTTATGAAAAACAGAAGATGACCATCTCTGAACTTGAAGACTGGTAGCACATTTTTTTTACCAAACCATCGAGCACCTTGCAGAAAAACACAACCAATAACTGCAGAGAAATCTCCAGGTCTAACCCATTCTTTTTAGTGTTTCTTATCTTCACACTTGTTCTGAAATGTTTCACTATCCAAGCCCAACCAACTCCTTGCCCTGGATAAAATCATCATGGTGATTCACTGGCACTCTTGATAAGATACTGTTCCCTAACTTATCCATTCCATGTGTGTCTGTGTCAAGCAAAGTCAAAATGTTGTTCCGGAGCTGTCATATTCTGTTTACCAATAAAACTTCATGATGCTGATGACAAAGTCAGTATAAACTGGAAGATGCTTTTACAATGATCACAATATAATGTAAGCAAGCTCCCAGGGTGAAGATGCATCAAGAACCCAAAGAATACTGTGAGTTGAGCATGCCTTCTAAAGGAAATTGAGATTCATTTGAAATTCAGATGGAATAAATTCCAACGGCACATAGAATACTAGACACAGGATACAGTTTATTTTCTCGCTCATGAGGCAACTTCTGAAGTGGCTCTTAAAGACCATCAGGATGTCGCTATTGCTTCCCATTCATTGCACGCTCAGAGATGTATCCTCCAGAAACAAGACAGGGCTAGAAATATCACCTATAGAGCTCCCTTGCTTACCCGTTGCCCCCTCTTCACGATTGATCAGTGATAGTTGCATGCATCCCTTCCCCCTCTCTCCCTCTATCTCTAATAGTAACTCAAACTCTGATTCAGCGGTGGTTTCATAGTCTTGCCATCAGCCTTTCAATATTAATGAATCTACACTAGCTTCCTGTGGGACATGCAAAAGAAAATGTAACTACACAATATGAAAAATAATTCCTACCAACAGAAAACTTATCTGGTGAAGAGTCTTTCAACTTAATATACAACAACAACAAAATTATTGAATGAACCAAAGGAGAAATCTACCAAGCCAGCTATCACGACAGTTTACTAACTGGATATAAGCGTTGGGAAAGTACAGCTTAGTTTGATCTGTTTCTATCAGTACATGTCTGATGACTAGAGCTGACTTCATGATAGATACCTATAGCTCTTTGTATCATATATCACCATTATTGACCCTATATGTCAATATAAGCATCATCAATATAAGTTTAATCATAAAATTATTTATAATACATATCAACTTCAAGAGTTGAAAACAATTTTGCAAATCACGGAATACTCCTGATTTTTAATCCACTTAACAGGAGTGGCTTAAAATCAGGTAATTGTAAATATAACATATGTGTATGCTAGGTAGACATATCAAAATCCAATGACACTGCAAAATTCAGCTTCATCTTGTTATCTAAATGCCTTTTGGATGATTTTAACAAACAACTGAAAATAATAACTATTCATTCCCCCTTATTCACTTCCCCGAGGTAAAGATTTCAATGAAAGCACTTCGATTCAAATGTTCTTCTGCAGAAATTTTAAGAGAGATCAACATCCACTATAATTCTTCAAACATGTCATAGATTTAAACTTTGGTCTTTATCAAATCATATCTTCATAACTTATCTTACTATCAATGCATGAAAATACAAACAAACTGGCAAACTAAACATAGTTTTAGAGGGAGTGAAATGTTATGGGTAAACTTCATGGATGATCCAAAATACCTTAAATAATGTTCACAAGAGTCAACAACCATCAATAATCTTCCATCATAAATGTAAGCTGGATTGAAGAAAAATTGACTCTTCAAACATGATTAGGCAAACTAAAAACATTTTCACTTCACTGGAAATTCAGTGAAACAGCTGCATCGATCTTAACCTCAGATACTAATGATAGTTGAAAACATTCTAGACCTCAATAAAAGATATCAGTGAGTAGCAAAGCTTCTAAGTATAAACCCAATTAATTAAAGCTAATCTTAATGAGCAAGAAATGTGTGCCAGACAAGTCTATTGTTCATATGCATCCAGCTGCTTGAGTTCCGAACTATGAGGGCCACATAATGGGTTACGACACTTTGAGGGGAAGGGGTAATGTAGAGTCTGGTTTAACAGGAAAGACAGTTGTAATGAAGTAGAAATGGGGTCATTAATGCCACTCTAAAATTGAATTTCCTTCAAGATTTGTGGAGAAGCTGAAGGGAAATCCTAGCTTGGTGAGAAGACAGGACACTAATTAGCAGGATCTGGGCTTCGACAAGAAATCTCTTTGCTTATATATTTCTTAAAGATGTACAAGAATATTAGCATCCTTTCCTCCCTACTTCCAATACCTATCCAGTTTGTCACTAACATTTTCAACTCTTTATTTTGCTTTTGATATATTGTAATCTGGCTGTTTTCAGCACAGGCTACTAAGAATGAGAAATCTGATTTTGAAGTCATCTCAGAACTACCAAATCGTGACAAAATACTGAAGCTGAAATAATCATTTACTTCAACGATGTAATCATAGGCTCTTTATTATGAAGAACAATTGTTTTTCCGCATCTTGGTTTTGAATATCCTGGAAAACTCTTGGTAGGATCTCTCAACGTCTGGGACTTGACCAATCTGACTCATCTTACTTACTGATCGTGTCTTAGTCAGAGAATAGGAAATGAAGAACGTACACCTAGCTACCTGAACTAGAGAGGGCAATCACTGATCACTATTTCCGTTCCTTTGGTTTTGAAGGTGTCAATGAAATTGATGTTTGTCATTGACTTCAAAAGTTTGGATAATTGTTTCTACTTGTGAGTGATATTAGGAGGGCAATGAACTGATGTTAAGACTTGAAAGATGTGAAGGAATATAATAAATGTCCTGTAAGGTTAATCCTTGTAGGAAGGGGTCTAGTGGTGATGGTGGTGATGAAGAGGAGGAGGATGATGGTAGTGATGATGATGATTACAATGATGAGGATGATAATGATATAATACTAAAATAATATAAGCATATAATATGCTATAAAATACTGTAATACATAACAATATAGTATAATAATAATGATAAACACCGGTGTGTTGGCTCAGTTGGTAGAGCGTCCGTCTCACAACCGGGAGGTCGGGAGTTCAAGCCCCAGCCATGTCAGACCAAAAGACATTAAAAAAGTTGCTGCTACCCTGTTTGGTGCTCAACGATTTAAGGGATAGAGCAACGTCCATCTGCTGCCACACTGTGGTTGCCAGGCCTATGATCGATTGGGCAAAATGAATTTTCTGAGGATATCTTTTTTTTAATGTCTGTTTTGAACAATAACATGAATTATTTTCTGTAGTGATGGTGATGATGATGATATGGTGAAGTGGTAATACTAGTTGTGATGATGATGATGATGTAATTAAGATATCCTGATCTGTTGATATTGTATACCCAAACACCCTTCAGTTTGTCCTGAGCCATACCTCCCCATCATTGAATTCATACATACCTTCTGCATGAGCAGTGCCTGAACAACTTGGTTGGCAACCTGTGTGCATCAAAGAAAATATAAGAGACAGAAGAGAATTGTCAAATCATTTACTTGTGATTACAAACACAATCATTTCAAATACAAAAATCAATTGATAGTTGTGCACTGTTAAAAATAATTTAAACAACGCTGTTTACTATGTGAATTGCACAGTAGTTGTTTAAACATTTTAAACAAGTGCTTAACATCTTAAACAACAAAGTTTAAATTCAAACATTTTATTATCAATGATTTAAGCATAGTTGTTTAAGAATTTAAACACTTTTTAAAACTGTTTAAACTACTGTGCGATTCACATAGTTAACAGCATTGATTGAATTATTTTTAACAGTGTGATTTGATATCTTTTATACATAGATATAGTCTTCATGAAGCCCAAGAAAAAAAAGGTGTACAATCTTGCCCCAATGTCATAACCGGCTTGGAAATTGAGGCATGCTTGATCCCACAGTGCAAGAGAACTAAAATGCTTAAGGTAGTTAGATATTTCATTTTCAGTTTAGAATATAGGCATGCCAAAGAGATATTTGTTGATCTCCAAATGCAAAAGAATTAATCTAGTCCTTAATAACATTCCTCTTGGAATGAGACGAGGGACAGTCCTTAGGGGGTGAGATTTTAATATTTTGAGAGTGAAGTGTCAAAAAAGATTATCAGTTCACTCCAGAAGGAGCTGTAATGCACTATATAAGAATGTACAGTTCACCTGAAAGGGATTAATGGAGGTTTTTTTTTACAGTAAACACCAAGTATGTAGTCCTGAAAAGGACTGTTTGTTATTCTTTCTTGATTGTATGTTAGCTCTGAAAAGAATTGTTAACAACGTTAACAGGGATTAGTCCCTGAAATTGCTTGAGGAGTGCATGTGATTAGGGACTAGAATAGCTATTTTGCATTTAGAGAGTACATATACAATGACTTTGTAGTTATTGATTACTTGCTAATTAGGGAATAATAATAATAATAATATTCAACAATTATCAAGCGCTTAATTCATACAAATGTTTCTAAGCACTGCATACTATTACCCCAGCTTGAGCATGGCTATCCTGATCGGATGCTTTAGCATTTAAGTAATTTCTTCCTACCAGACCCATTTGCTACACCTTGGTGGAGAGTTGCTAATGTAGATAAACGCCTTGCCAATGCTGCGGTGGAATTTGAACCCCAGACCTTGTGGTTCAAAGTCTGGAGGCTTATCCACTGAGCCACAACACCTCTACACAGAACTGCACCACACCTACAAACTTTGTGAACATGCGATCATCACAGGCATTATTTGACTAAAAATGTAGGGGTGTACAGTTTCACAATCAACCTTTTTAATGCTTTATCTCAAATTCATTATAACCACATGAATCTAGATATGAAGGGGTTTTGAAACCGACATTCAATCATTCTGAAAATGTAATTTCATGTATGATGTCAATTACATCCAGGGATTGGGCGTTTATTTCAAAACCAGAGGTCATTCAGTAAGTCAGAGATTGAAAATGTTGAATTTCTGTTTCTTATAACCAGCCATACAGAAGTCCCGAGTCATGATCAATTTGATCTGAAGGTGATTTTAATTGATGTTCTTCACTCAATATCTTTGATTTGATCAAAAAAGGAAGGAACTGAACTCCATTAATACCAGACCAAACCTCTGCGTCTTAACATACCTTTAGAACTAATAACCCATGAGAATCAGTTAACATACAAGTGATAAAATGTGAACTAGTTCAACAAATTTGAAAAGGGCATGTTTTTGTGTGTTTTACTTCATTTCAGTTTGAGTAAAGGTCAGACTAGTCAACATGACATTAAATCCATTTTTCATTTGGCCATCAAAGAATACAATGCGATGAAATACGAGCAAATAAGTTATTCTCTCTCATAATCAAAAGTGATTAATCTATAATCATTTGATTTAATCTTCAAAATTGGTGGAAAAGATCACATTTGTAATTTTAATCTGACTTATTTTATTGATATAAGGGTGGTTATTTTGACAAACCTTCATAGGTGTTTATGACCACCCAGCTCCAATAATCTTTTTATTGTCATTTGTATCTGTTTATTCTCTTGTTTTGTCTTACATTTTCTTGCCTTATTGTTGTACAATGTATTTGCTATTACTCTATTCTATACTTAGTATTGATTTTTTTTTACTGGAATTTAATAAAACTTTGAATTGAACAGTAATTGCTGTGAAAACTGTAAAAATTGAATTCTTGGGTAACTTTAATCCATAATGGGTTAAAGTCTCACTATCTCACATCATGAAAAGTTGATTATCTAAAACTGAATCTATTTGAAATTAGGGTACTCAGTAAATCAATTCTGTAAAGGCTTGCCAAGAGATAGACAGTCATGAAAGGGCAGATTTACAGAAAATTGTAAAATTAGATTTAAATCTTTCACAGTGCCAAGAGCTATGTGTTGTTATTTGGGTTATCATCGAGTATTCTGCATGCATGAGATTAACTGAATTTCACAGTATAACTTATAAACTTTAATTACATTAAGAAAAATTATCACAGATTGCATTGTTTTATAGTCAAGACCTATTTTCTAAAAAGTTTTTTTTCCAAGAACATTTTGTTTTGCTTCAGATAAATAATTTTGAATTCAATTACTAGCATAACAAATCTAATTTCAGACTCAAACAGAAGCAAAGGCATTATGATATTGACTTGTCATAAATTCTATGAATTATCATCCAGTTAATTATTTTAAATCCTCTGGTTCTATTGATGACAGTAGTACACTGACAAGATCATGTTTGGATATGACCAGAGTCCAAAAAACTGGCTTTTGCAAAAGCTTTAGATTTAAACTGTTTTGAGGCCTGCATACATATCACCTTTCACCATCAAATGAATAATAAAATCAGCTGAAATACCACTTTAAAGAAAACAACAATAATTCAACTCTTACAGAGCGAAACATAAATCTCTGAGTTATTCCCCCATATATCATGAAAAATATTTTACCTCCAAGATACCATGTACATCCAAGTGATGAAGTCCAACATTAGAAGACCAAATCAGTGGTCTCCAATAACACAAACAAATCAATGCAAGTCCTGTGCTTACATATCCCAACACATATCAGCGTAAAACATCATTAAAACATCCTTAATGAAAAACAAAACAAAGCTGGTGTCTTCTGTGTCTGAAGTAGAATGGCAACTGCGGATGTCCACTGACAAATGAGGTTATTTTCCAATAGTACTATATGTTGGATGTAGTTCTGCTGTAACCCTGTACACGAATTCAGCCAGCACTAATGCAGTCCAATCTCTTGTTTAAAAGCTTGTTTAAACTCTGGATTACTGGGATAGATTTTAGCAAACCCAGCTGCCAACTGATTATGTTTTTTTTTACAGGAAAAGGCAGAATTGAAACGTGTCCTAAAAGCAAATCACCTCTTTCATTGATTACCCCTTAATAAGCCAAACCAGAGAATATGTTGCCAAAGATAGGGATTCATTTTCAGCAATGCTTTCTACATCATTAGCATGTGTGTGTTATGCAAATGAGGCTTTTATTGGATCCAGATTTACAGCTCAGTGATTGAGTTCTAATCACCATGCTTTGATACATGGACACAGGCCCATTCCTAATTACATGTATGGAGATAACAGGGCATTTAATTAAGATACCAGATTACAGGTTACAGAGGCCTATGCATCTGAACATGCCATTTCTTCATTACACATCCTCATTACAGTTTGGACCAGCTGCCGAATTTATGCAATTTTGGTCTTGACAAGCCGAAACAAATTTTAATAGAATCTACTATAATAAAACAGTATGCAATATTTATGTAGATTATTCAAGTTTACCAAACAATATATAGCTTGCAATAAAAAATTTTCAGAGTTACTTATTCTATTATTTGAATGAATTTTGTCATCAAATCAGCCATCCATTTCGTGTTCTCAACATGAATTGGATGGAATCACCTACATGTACAAGATTGATTTATATCAGATTTATTGATACTAAATTCTATTGTACTTTGTGTTTGCATCAAGACCAAAATAGTTTCAGAACAAAACCCCCCCCCCCCCTTTGTCACACTGCTTCTATCCAGAGAGACCTTGATCACACTGCTAAGGATTCTCAAGGCATACAAAAGCTACATGAAGCTTGAAAATATGGCACAGAAAAATTGCCTTAACAGAATCTTTTTAAAAATCCATGAATCTTACCTGCAAGCCTGATATCTGCCAAACAAGAAACACAAATGACTGAATAATGTATTAAAATCCAAAGATGATTTCATGAAAGTCACTCCTCAATACAGTAAATTTCCTATCTTGAACACTTGTTCAGCAGAAACTGCAGACATTGAAAACAGTTCATCTACTCCCACTCTGGATTTGTGCATGTTTTAAATTTGGTTCTTTCATTTCATCTTCTCCTTCCTTCTCCCCCTCTCTTTTTCAGCCAAAGAAGTATTATTATAATCATCTTAACACTACAAATCTTACTTGGCTCTATTTTAGTTCTCTGTAAGCCTAAGATTTGGTTAGCTGTCTGTGGATTTGCTGCAAGACTAAGTGTAAGAAAAGAATAATCTCTGACCTGGGGCTATACCATAAACGAAAAGAAACAAATCGGATAAACTTTCCAACAAACCAGCAGTAAGAAGTCATATTTTCATATGGCAAAGGGCACTTTTCTCTTTTACAAAGATTAAATTACCTTGACAATAATTTTTTTTGGGTGATATTGTAGCATGATAGCTTTGAAGTTGCTGTTTCTTTATACCAACAATATGTTTTTATACCCTCAGGTAGATCTACTTTCCCCGCACACAAAGAATAATGCAGTCATTCCCCAAATCCAGGTCATGTCATTTTCATAAATAAATGTAGTGTTCTAAAGATTTTTTTCGTCAAATTTGTGTTAACAAGGTACTGAATTTTACAAGAATTCAAATTTGTGTTTTCCTTGGCAATTCAAAAACAATGTACAAATTTCATCTCAACTACAAGTGTGTAGCAAAAAAGGAAATGGAACAAAGAAATAAAGAAGACAAATTAAAAGAACTTTATTTTAGCAGTACATCCTGTTTGTGCTTTAGAGTGCCTTAAGAAATGTTGTTTGTGTCTAGTACAAAACTCTTTTTAGTTAGCATTTATAAGCATTCCTTGTCATTAGCTAATGGTCAGCTGTTTGTGACAAAGGATGTTTTTCCAAGACTTCTAATTGCATCCTTGGAATATCATTTAATTTTCCAGTTTGCTTACTCTGAAAGCACTGACTACTTTAGCAGGTCAACCATTTAATTCCTTTTCCAAAGATAAATCATTTGCTTCCACACAACAGAGTGCAGTAAAAATCAAAATTAACTACACTAGAATATATATATTACAAGGAGAATTTGACATATTATTTAGAAACTCACCCACATAATGTAAAGACTAAAGAGAATGAAATATGAAGATTTAATATTTCCCTCTAAGACCTCTTACTTCAATTGGAATGATACAATTGAGCACAGCAACATTTTAATTATGCATTGCGAAGTCCTCCAATATCAACTCAGGTCAAAGTCTTTTTTTTATTGCAATATAATTTACTCCCTGATTACAATCAATTGCAATATTTACTTAATCATCAAAAGTTTGCATATCATATTATATTTTCTTTCTCACTCCAAAGGCATATCGGAGCCTTATCTACCAGTTAATGAAACTCAAAATGATTTAATTTCAAAATATTGACAAACTAATCAGTAAGATATGTGCAATACATGCTTCATTTGTCTCTGACCTCAGCACAGAAGTCTGCCATATACTCAAAAGAAAGAAAAGTAAATAGCATAACATACCTTTGTTGATTCTCCTTAATAACAAAATTCCAAATGTCTTTAGATGAACGTTCAGTAAGAACCTTCAAAAACATCAATATTTCCTTTCAAAGATGACATTTCAGCAAGAATGTTTAATCTGTAAATATTCACATTTTTTCACAAGTTCCGGGCAAACATTGCTCATGTTCCAAAAATACATATCCACAGAGTTCCTTTCTAATAGAGAGCAGAGCATTTTGACTGAATTAGTTGGCAAGTGACTGGATTGTGAAATGTGCCTCAGTCGATAATTCTTTCCAGCATTGTTAATCAATCCCTGTATTGTCCTCTTTTATCCTTCAATTATCTCTTCTGACTGAATGGCAATCTTCGGCTCATCACAAAGAAAGAAAAAGACATGACTGAATTTCTAAGACTGGATTGACATGGACACATTAGGCTATATATCAAGGTTATGGTAATTCACTTCTCTATCAAGATGTGGCACCTTTGTAATCCTGATACAATTCTGTCAAATCCAGTCAGAACACGATACAAACAAATCATGATGGATTGCTAGAATTACTTTAGGTCAATTAATAGAATTCCACAAGTAAAATAGGTTCTAATGATATCTATCAAATGGTCTCACACAGATTAAGAGAGAATATTTTACAACATGTTGTAGCCATGAAAACGACCTATCCTTTGTATCTCGCTCTCTATATTTAATCTAGATTACAGTGATTCACATCAGAGCAAATAAAGTCTTGTCTTTTGTGTTTGCATCTCAAGAGATAATTGCAAAGTTATGTAATCGCTACGATGTAAAAAGAAAAATCATTCACCTTTGTTCAACAGAGAAGATGGTACCTGGAGAAGCAACCAAATATTAAAATGATTTTAAAATAAATTTAACACCTTAAACTACACATAGTGTCAAGTCAACAATAAAAAGGAAAATGGACCACAATTTTGTTTGTATAAATTACAGGCTTTACAACTTAAAACAAGTTTTAATCTTAATTTCCTTTTGAAGAGTTCATGGGACTACCCTCATAAAACCCCCTTTAACACTGGCTTTAAATTGAGATGTAATGTCATCACAGGTAGAGAGACTTGCTAAACAACAACACATGACTTTAGGTGAGGTGGATAAATAACTGCCCTCTAAAATTATCCCCACATGATGGTTCTAATTTGGTCTCCCTATTCCTTTTTAATGCATTTTCCCTACAGACAATCATAAAGAAGCAACTGCCCCATAATATGGTTCTCATTATGCCCCCCCACTCCCCCTGCTATTTTCCCCCTTATTTTTTTTCTTTCTTGCTCTTGTAAAGAACATGTCTGAGTTGAGTCAAATAGGGGACCAGAGCACAGCTGGGTGAATAGACTAGAGATGCTGTGTGATCACACCTTTGTCACCCTCTGTCAATATGGAGCAAGAGAATAGAGAATGACAGAGCAGACATTTGGAAATCATTTAACAGGTTTGTCATTCCATGGTTTCTATCTAGGGGTAGACTATGCTAGGTTCACAGGGTCTAGGTAAGGGGTGACATAGAAGTTATTCCCAGTCTGTCTACCAAGAGCACTGTAGTGCATGTAGTGTAGGTATGAAATGGAGAATGGTTACCGTTTCGTGAACAAACTATTTTGTATACTTATTTGGATATCAATCTTTTAATCCTTTTAGAAAGCCTAACTAAGTATCAGCGAGTGTGAGTATAAGTCGGTTAATATAACAACCCTATTGTAAAGTTATACTCTTTCATGTTTCAGCAAAGTTTGCTTGATAGGAAACGCTTAGCACACTCCGATAAGAGTGAATAAACCAAGTACAATATAGGCCTATTTGTACTTTTTTGCATCTGTATCATCATCTATTTTGATAAGATATTGGGAATATAGTCAACATTCTCAGAATAAAAGATCTATTTCAAATTGATAAAAAAATGGTACAGAAATCAATATAAAATAAGGAAAAAAATGAAAAGGGACCATGCAATTTAGAGCTCTTCATCATTGTTGCAAATAGAAAGGATTAAACCTTTATTTTACAGAGAGGGGTGGGGGTAACCATTACTGGTCACTAAAATCAAGCTCAATTAGACATGTTTGGGAAGGTTGATTGGGAAGGGGAGGGGGGGGGGGGATTCAAACAAAGCAGGATGTTTCTAGCGCCATCAGTGGTTTATGTGTCATCTTCCCTGACGTGAGGGATGTACTAAAAAAAAAGATCAACCTCTGAAAACAAAACCAATAATTATTATTCTAGAAATAAACCCATGTACCTCAGCAAAAATAATTTGGTGAGGCCTTGTCTGCTCCCCTTCGGATACAAGCCTATACCTGGACTTAAAGGGAAATCCAGCCTTGGCCATTAAATGTTGTGTTGGGAAGGAGAAAAATAAATTAAACAGAATGGTGAAAGTTTGAAAGAAATCGGACAAGCAATAAGAAAGTTATAGCTGCTTTAAAATTGAGATCACTAATACTATGTAAATTTCAAATTGGCAACTGGGTAAGTAAATTATGACAAGGGGCAAGGACAACTTTCCCATAGGCCATGTACTTTATTATCAGGGATTTGTGGTTTTCTCCTTAGTACCCATTCCCCTGGGGCAGTAATCTAAATATAATCCAGGTAGTATATTGTTATATGTCCTCATGAAAGAAAAATATAATTTGCAATAAAATATTTGGGAATAATGACATTTTAGCCATAATATGTATTGGAGTACATGGAAGAGTAGTCCTTGCCTTACATCACTATGACATCCCATATGCGGCCAATTTGAAGTCTCCATGGGTATAGTGATTACCAATATTTGCAACTTTTAAAAATTCATAACTTTCTTGTTGTTTGTCCAATATTGTTCAAACTTTCACCTATCAACTTGTCTGAATTTTCTTTTCCTTATAAAAACAAGTTTTCATTTGGGTTGGATTCCCCTTTAAAGATCCAGACCGGACCCGAAAATGAAATTGATAAATTATATACCAATCGAAAGCTTATAAGCTACTAAATACAGCAAGGTATGCTTTATGCATTTTCACCGCTTCCCAGCTGAGTATTTTGCTTAAGAATATTCCAATTATCGGGCTTCGAACCCCGCTTAGAAAATAGGCTCTATTGTGCTTTTCACCTGCCTCGAGACCGTGACGTCACATTGTGTAAGAAGCGTCGTGATTCCATAGGTTTGTACACAGAAAAACTGGGTGATTTTTTTGCTTTCCAGATAACGCATTTCATTCTCTTCACTTCTACCACAGAGGGATATCACATATATTTTTACCCACAAGCTTGAATTTCTGAAATCTACAGTTTTGAACTAGTTTTTGCCATATTTTATTTCCTGCTTATTTGGCGCAGATTTCAATTCTATCTGCATTTAGATTATGTATAACAACTTTTCCTGACAAAGCAATTTAGGCCCAATAAGAACCAAACAAAGAAATCACAAAAAAGGTAGTGAATAGTTGCAGGTTTACAAAAAATTGAACAGTGAATAATTTTGAGTACCATTTTCATCTGAAAACGAAAAAAAATAATGGATTCATAACATGGAAATGGAAGAAAATACCCAATGCTTTTGTACACAAACCTATGGAATCACAACCCTCCTGACACAACGTGACGTCATCATTTCCAGGCGACGTGGGGGTGCTCAATCGAAGCGTACTTTGGAGGAGCAGTTTCTTTGATTTTCATTTAATATTTTTAACTATTGGAAGGAGATATATGTAATATTTTTGGTATATTTGTATTGTATGAATCATTACCTTTATTTTGATATATGATTGTTTTTACACCGGTCAGGGTCTTTAAACTAAAAAGGCAGCTGGTAACTTTATTCAGGATTGCCTGACCTTTACAGACTAGGTGGTTGTTAATAGAAAATTCATGTTGCAATTTTGTACACCCATACCCATTAAAAATTCTCAAGATAGGCATGGTGCTGGTCGACTTTGCCAGAACAAGCAGCTACCTTGCCTGCAGGGTGTTCTCAGACAGGGTATACAGAGGCCTTCAACAATTTATAGCTTTTAAAGATATTTAATAATATCAATTTCATCTAAATCTTTCAAGTATAAAAATTATAATTGATTAAATGTTATAAAAAGATTTGGTATACCTCTCATTCAATTATCAGTGCAATATTTTGGTTTAATATCAACAGTTCATAATTTACCTTGAATGGTAAAATGAACTTGACATTGTTTACAACAGCAAAACAAAATGTCTCAGAAGCTGATCTGGAAAATCTACATAGGCCTATGCAATGAATTTAAAAACTTTCTTAAAATAGGCTTAGAGTTATTTTGAGCTCTAAATGGTGATGTTTTATCAGATGTACAGTGGATAAATATTTTGACCAGAGGGTTGGATGTTTAGGTTTGACTCATCCTTCCTTGAAATGGAAGTCTGTCTTCTCTTTGGACCAGAGTTCTAATATTGGATCTTTTCCAGTTATATATCCTGGACCAAGATATCTATCATCAGATCAACACACACCGGGTCAGATAGCCATTATCTGAATACATGAGCACGAATGTCCATTTGGTTCTTTCTTAACAAATCTTTATCAGCTCAGTTGGAGGCTTCAAGTTCAGTGACCAAGGTTTGAAACCAAGTGAAGCATCAATCCCAATTATCAGGTCCCTAAGAGAGGACCCCAAGCCAGCCATCATTTTAAACAATAAAACAAATCTGAACCTTGTTATATTCAACTGCATTTTCTTAAACATTCAATTGTAAATGATTTATTTGCTGGTAGTAACCTAACAATGGAATGCTTTCAGTATCATTTTTGTATATATAATGAAATATTTCCTATACTGTATATCAAATCACATTTTTACCTTCATTCAGGATAATAAATATAACCTTACATCTATTTCAAGAGAGAAAATAGCAATAAAATAGGGATTGCAAAGGAAAAATGTTCACCCGATTTTTATGTTTTGATATGAAGTATACAGAAGATAGTCGCATCAGTAAGTTTTTTTAATGTAATTTTTCCCTCATGACAGTAGGTCAGAATACCTTTATTGAGTAAAAAGTTATGTTATCAAAAGCATGATAAAAGCACTGCACTAGATCCATCCATTCCTCCAATTACCTCCCCTTCAGCCATCAACTCTGGAGTTCAATCCTGTTAATTATACCAAAGCTGTTATATGATGTCAATGTCAGTGGATAACAATACTCTCCAATTATGAAATATGACCTCACTAAACACTGAATCACCATCTCAGTAGCAGAGTGATTGAGTTTCCATTGTCTGCCTTTTGACATACTAACAAGTCTTGTGGTCCAGCCTCATATTAAACCTAATCAGATAATTATATCACCTGCTCAGTGCTAGAAGGATGTTAGGGGCATAAAGAAGGATATGGTCTACTGCCCTTCTTGCTCTCATTCGGTCATAGTGATGTGTCTGGACTCTTAATTGCCATTCAAGGTGACACCATGAAATCATGAACCAAGTGCAGATACAAAAAATAAAGAATTAATGTAGAAGGAAACAATTTCAATATGTCCAGAATTTTCCTATCAGGAAATACCCTTGTCTACTCACATAAATGTTGTCTCTTCGTTGTGAATAGATGGTAAATCATGGTATTTGTTTTGTGAACAATCCATTTCTACAACTGCCCTTCTCAATCAATCTTTCTATGCAGAGCCAATACTATTCACATACCAAAAATGCATGGAGGTTTAGGACAAATTGACCTTAAAAATGTCAACAATAGCCCCAATAAATTGTAAAGTAGCCCCTGTAAACTATCTACCATTGGGTTTAATGCAATAGTTATTTGGAAAGAACAGAGGCTAGGAAAAAATCTCCTTTTAGGAATAATATTTCAAGCCAAAATCAATGAAGAGGTGCAATATCACCATAGAAATAGAAATTCATAGAAATATTTCAAATCAGACTTGTTATATCCAGACTTCTATGGACAAATATTAACTACGTCATACACAACAATATTGGAAAGAATAATCTAACTCCTTCAAGAGGTGATATGGAATAGCTCCACCTATTGTCAAATATCAGACAGTTTCCAAAGTGAGCATAAGAAGAAAATTTTCTGTGAGTTCAATCTTAAACCTACAGACTTATAGGTCTTAACTGGATGAGATCTGATTACTGGGTCTTCTGAGCAGAACTAAACATATCTGACATTTTAAGAAGAGATTAGAGCCAGAAGCTTGGATAAGATACCCAAATCATCTCAGCCTTATACAGATTTAGAAGGGCTTCTTGAATCTACTAATCCACATATCAGGTTTCCATTCATTGTGATTATTTCTATTTGAAGCCCTATTCGTTCCCTTTTCTTTCCATCATCTCTTCACACTATCTTCTTACCTATGTGAGCTTTCAAAAAAGAAAGCTGGTAATTTTCCAATATATCTGGCTTTGATCGCTATGAGGTTCTCATAACTCCATTTGGGTGAATTAAAAAAAATATCATTAAGACAACTTTATCAATCCATCTACTAGCAGGATATGGAAGACTGTCAAACCCATCTTTTATCAATTCATTGCCATCAAACTGTTGATCTGTGTTTTTGCTTTTGTCTTTTTTTGAAATGTAACAACTAGAAAACTACCCTCATTCGGATTTTCCTCCCAATAAAGCTCACCTTCAATTTTCTGGTCTCAATGTGCGACTTTTATTAATGCTTAATACTTAGTAAAACACCCCCCTGAATAAGGCCAAGATAATCTGGATATGCCTGAGGTGGAATTAATACGCAAGTATAGTTTATTTAGTAGAGAATTAGAGGGCTATATTTCCCTGCATGGCTCCTGACTATATTCCAATAAACAGAACTCTCCAATCGATCTATGCTTCCAAATGATTTGTCACTACTTCTAGCAATAAGTGAAGATGCCTTATTTCAATGCTGTCAAGTGCATGACCTGAAAGAATTTGTCAAGTCTTATATCTCAGTCATTCCCAATTTCATCTTTTCTCAAGTTATTTTGACCGTAACCTTGCCTCATCAATTGAAAGCAAGTAAAGTTCAACCTGACATTCTCCTGCAGACCAATTCTCCTCAAGAGGCAATCCATAGGGTGAAAATCACATAACTTTGAATGTTGAAATGTAAAACAGCCACAGGCTATTCATATATTGCCAAAGACCTAAAATACAATAACACTGACAAGCTCATTCCTGTAAGAATTACAACATTCCGTAATCAATGAATGGATTAAAATCAGTGGTCCAATAACAAGTCCAAATCACCTTCTAACAGATAAAAATTTGAGAAAGAGAGAGTTCAGAGTGAGTATTTAAGGGCTCCTCATGCACAATTATACCAATCGATATAGTTTTTCCTGAAAAGGATACAACAAAATCCTCAACCTCATTACACCATAAAGCTATGCATGATTTCAATTGAGTTATAGGTACAAAGATTAGTTGGTTGTAACATACCTCATCAAGGCACTGATCGTAGGTATCTCTCTGGTTTTCATTCTCCAGAACAAGAGCAGAGTTCTCTGATTCCAACTGTCGTAATCTCTCTAGAAGAGCTGACTTCTCCTTCACTACCTCCTCCTTGCTCACAACCTGAAAAAGAGATAAAAAACAACAATTTATATTAAAATGACTGCATTACAGAAAATGCTACATTAGATGGAAATATCAAAAAATGCATTGTGAAAAGAAGGAAAGCATAATTTTTGTTAAATCTCCCAACTCCAAATTCTTTCATTTCCCTTTTTTCCATCTCTCCCTCAATATTTATCTATATCTCTCAATTTTTCCATTCTGGCTGTCTTTCTTTCCATTTGTTCCATTTTCTCACATCCAAGATCTCCTTATCTTCTTGATATCCCTTTTTTAACCCCTCTCTTCTTGAGATCCATCTCACTTTCTTTATCCATCTTTGCCCAATCTCATTTTATATTCCACATACTAAGATTCTTGCTATAGGATTGGTCAGAAGTCGGTCATGTGATAAAGGGTAGTTTCCCCATCAATCATCACTTGCAGTGATGGACCTTTTTTGTTTTGCTGATCTTTTTCAGCCCATGGGGTAATGAATTAGTTTGAGTACGCGCAAATTTTGCCACTCGATTTTTCGGTCCATCATTCTCCATTACCTGCAGTGACGATTGCACAAGATCTATATGGGTGCACACAGTGTACATATGCGCAAAAAGTTCTGCCAAATCAAATATCAGCAACAGCATATTTATAAAATGCAGAAAATGATTTACCATATCATTAATATTCTTCATGTTATATCCTTTATATCTATCTCCATTGGTATGGCTACTCTCATTCCTATCCTCTGTAACAGCTGAAACCTGGACACAGCAGCCTGGTACAACAAAAAGTGTCTCCCTTCTTATCATGGTGAGATCCATTCATACAACTCCACAAAGAGCTAGGAATCTATACACTATATACATCCAAACTTCAAGATCTGATCTCTATCTGAAGAAAGGTTCAGTGCTGCCCTGGGCTTCTTTTATATCTTACCCTACAATCACTCTCTTCTCAAACTACCAAAATAAATTGAAGCAGAAGTGAGGGGTTCTTCCTTTGTGGCGGTTACAGCTCCTATTAACGTCAAAGCGAGTCTGCTGACTCCTGCAATGCGTTTCAGAAGGGGGTTTATCAGGGTAGATTATCGACTGCTTCAGGCTCTCAGTGTGCCCCTGATGAATGCTATTGCTATCAAAGCTCTAGCTTCCTTCCTGGTTAGTTAAAACCATCTCAAACCATCATCCTAACCACCAAGTTCAAGTCAAGATGGATGGGTGGACAAATATATCATCAAACCAATCCTGACTTAACTGACGTTTTAACGACATCTTTCAATGTCATGAGCACTTTTCTACAAGTGATGACTAGCTGCAAACAATTAGTCAGTTCTACTTTTAACCAAAATCTTCCTTTATGTTTATGTTAACATAACATCAAATCTGGCCTGAGAATCTATCTTCCTTTAAATATGTTTCCTTCCTTTATATAGGGACGCAGCTGCCAGGAGAGTGGTGTATTCATGTCCTGTGACGTACTTGTAACACAATTGCTAGGAGTGGAGTATTGATGGTAAATCTTTAAATAATCATTATGACAATCTATCATGACAGAACATTCAGCAGGTGTTTGAATTCATCTTACCCCTATATGTCTAAACTGGGGGGAAATATTATGAAGGAATTATTTTTCAAAAATAAAGAGTGCAACGGTATACTGTTTAGTAATCTTTGTTGAATCGTCTTTATTACAATCAGGTTTGAATATCGAACAAAGAAAAGAGCGTTTTTATCAGTGTATCGTCTCGAATCCCAATACAAAATTATCCTTTCTCAAGGCAATTTTTTTAATATTGAGCTTAGATTAAAAGGTGCCACCATATTGACCCTATGACTTGACAATATTCTTCAAAAAAATCAAGGGTTTTCCCTAAAAAATTGTGATTAAACTTGACAAGTGATTTATCTCAGGTGGGGCCATAAACGAGGTCCATATTTTGGTGAGGGAAGCTCCTCCTATCCTTCCTTTTATATATTCTGAAACAAGGTTAAAAAAATAATAAAAGGGGACAGAATGTGCCCTTTTCATGATATAATCAAAACCAGTAACTTTGAAATTGTAAGATGTATCGGTTTAACCTGGAATTGAACCAGTTTTCATTATGTCCATTCAGCAATGGAATAGAGACTTCCTCCTACTCAGTAGCCTTAATTCCGGCACCTGACTCATTTCTAAATTAATGTTAGGAACATACATGAAAAAAATCACATGCCCCCTGAATCTGTCCTTACGTCAGTTGTGGTGAATTTAAACATTTCTACACTTCAAAGCCATAGGCAATTTAGATATGATCTTTTAAATGAATCATGTGGACCCTATTTCAGTTGCATACATGTGTGACAAATACATAAAGGTAATGCTTTACAATCATAGAAATTGAGGTTTTCTCCATTCCTTTCCTAATCTACCCTTCTCATTGGTTTGCTTTCTTATCATACTATCCTTCCTTTTCCACTTGATATATTCAACTTAGTGTTATTAATATAATGATGCAAACATGATTCTAACAATAATATTCTGTTTTAAAGAGAACACTTATTATCTCAGCATTGTTCATAATTTACATACTATACTATACCCTGGTCAATGTGTTAAATCAATGTCAAAATATAAAATGACCGTCTCCCCTCCCAAGGGAGCTTGCTGGTCAAGCTCTATCCCTTAGGTACACACATGCCAATTTAATTACATTGATGTAAGCATCCTACTGGTTACCTCTCACACACCTGGGTGGAGAGTGATAAACATAGATAAGTGCCTTGGAAAAGGAACTTAGCATCTGGTGGGATCTGAACCCCCAACTATTAAATTAAGAGTCAAATGAACAAACCACTACAGTATGACACCTCCACAATAGCCTTTTCACACTAGATAATACACCTCAGGGAGT
Organism: Lytechinus pictus; assembly: GCF_037042905.1. Taxonomy (NCBI): domain Eukaryota; kingdom Metazoa; phylum Echinodermata; class Echinoidea; order Temnopleuroida; family Toxopneustidae; genus Lytechinus; species Lytechinus pictus. The sequence goes on along the minus strand of NC_087245.1, from coordinate 4,037,633 downwards.
GAGATGATGGTATTGATCAGATTTATTGATCATATTTAGAACAAACGAAGTGCTGTAACACTCCTTTACAAACCTTTCTCTCTCAAATGCTCTAAAGGAATAACATTATACTTTACATAGGAAACAATAATTCAAATTGTTTGAATATATTAAGATTATTCAAATTCTGACAGGAACAAATACATGTATAAACTAATACTTGCTATCTCAATTATCATTCAACAATATTAATTGATGAAATAGAATGATCAGTGATTTATTTTTCATTTACTTTATGCCAAAATCTATGAAACAAATTCATTCATATTATAATAATGTAGGGATTTGTGTTAAAGTTTAGAGAAAGAGATTTCCACTCTTAAACTTCTAATTAACAGGATTAGAATTAATAAATAAATCCCAGGATATTGTACTAATTCTAAATGTAATACATCTTAAGACAGTTTTAAATTCAATTTTATTCATTTGAAAAATAATTCAATTAATATCCTGGAATGTAAAAATTAAAAAAAGGTCATTTAAATACAATAAACTGAGATAGAGGCACAGTGTGGGGATTCTAGTCTATCTAGTGTCTAGTCCATTTATTGACTATCTCTCTACTATTTATGTTTTCCACATTCATCCATGAATGAGGCGATCGTAACATATATCCATGCTTTTATGTTGCACAATTGATGTAATTAAACCCCCAGGCTATCCTTTCTAAATAATTCCCATTTCCATTCAAACCTAATTGCAAATAAATAAACATTATATTAGCCTGGGCATGATAATAGAAAGAAACAAAGGGTGAAATATAATCAGAAAGGATTAACATTAATCAAATAAGATCTCTCTTCATTGTGCAACCAATACATTCAAATGAGTATCGGATTCTTCAAAGAACATTGTTTTTGTCCAAGTATCTGGGTTAGGTTAAGATGAAATCCTCCTCCTTCTCCTCCCTCTTCATTAAATCATTCGTTATGCCACAATTATTATCAAGATTATACTAATGCCTCTTAAATTCTACTCTAGAATCTTGACAACATCAATTAACCCAATTCTACGGTAAAATCCTTTTCGTCTATAGCTCTACCTCATCCTGCTCCCCCCTTTCTCTCTCTCTCTCTCTCTTACAATGTCTTCCCCATCTCCTTCTCTCTCCCTTTCTCTCTATCAATACAGAGACTCTTTTCTGTCTCTCCATATTTATCATCCATCTCATCTCATTCACTTCTCATTCGTCTTCCTTCTTCTCCTCGCCTAACCGTCTCCCATTCTCCCCTTCAAACTGCTACTCCTTGACAAATGCCATTATGAAATTGCATTTAATAATTTAGGATAGAACACCCTTCATTTGAGTCACACACAAACCTGTAGAGATTAGGAAACTGATACATTGGATCAGGCTATCATGGGAAAAGGGAGTATAGCCAGATTTCTAAATGTTGTTAGGAATGTTTTGTGGAAAACATGAGTAACATGATCACACTGTACTGTACTGAAAAGATTGACCCCTTTTTCAAAATGTAATCAAATTTACTTAAGAGGTATTCTGCTCTGCCTTCTAAATTCTGAGAACTTCTATGTACAGCTTTAAAAATAAAGTTTACACCAATGGCGAGCAACATAATTCAGCTTTGAAAGTTTTGGGGATTTTTTTTCAATTGGATTTGATTAAGTTTGCTTCTTTATTCATGATGAGCTTTTTTATATTAAGATGCCCATAGGTGTTTCCTTTCCAACTGGAAAACAAATTCCACTTCGTTACCATGGAAATTAATGCCAAGTTTATTGAGTCATCAATAGTACTAAACCTATCAATCAACCAATTAATTTTCATAAATTGTAGCTCTTACTCATCCGTTCATAAATCCATATAATTTCCTCTGAGTCTTCAGAGTCTAGGCTATGACAAGCGCTGACCGCCAATATCCAGGAGTGAATTATCTTCAAGTCTTATCCTCCAGATTAGTTCAGATTAGTTATCGACCTGAACCGAACCACTTCCCTCAGTTTGACATATAATGTATGTCAAACTGTCATGTATCAGGAATACAGGGAGAAATGATTGAAGGAAATTATAGGAAAAGGGAACTGATTTTTCATTAAATATGAATATAAAATATAAGCTGCATTGTTTTATACTCTGGTGATAAGTGTCTTAATAGGGTTTTCGTTTTAGTTACCACCCCAAGAATTGCTCTCTACAGCCTTCTTTTCAATATAACTACTCTTTATCCAAATCCCCTCTCCCTAGCTCTCTTTATCATCATTTAATATACATCAGAATAACAAAATCTTCCTCAGTTATTCATATGTCACATCCAACACAAGTAATCACTTCCATTCACAAGTGTCACACAAGAAAATGTTAGAGAGTTGTAAAGTGGCATTTTCACTTGACAAAGATAAAATTCAGACATCCATGTTTTTGACAAAAGTGAAACCACTTGGCATTTTTGGGAGCCCAACTTTCAAAGCCTTCTCTATCCATATTAGAAAAGTAATTCAATTTCCATAATTGCCCTCAACTGTCCCATTTGTCAACCTGAATAAGAGAGACAGAAGTACAGATATTGAAGAGTGGGTGACTTTATGAGGGTCTGTACTGGGAGTGTTTCCCTTATGTGAGAATGGGATGTTCACGCCTTAGTTACTTGGGTTAGATCTGATGAGATCATCATTTGACAGTATCATTCTAATAACTATTCTGACTATAATTTCAAGAGATATTATGGAGAAATTTTCAAAGAGTAGTAAGCTTGATCTAAACATTAATGCTTTACTGTAGAATCAGCTAACAATATTCAGGCAATGTGCCCAAACTATTATAAAATATAATGAATGTAGTACAAGAAAGTGCAAGAAGAAAGATCACCGTGTTCATTATACAATTTTGTTTTCTCAGTGCATCTCTTAACTTTAAAAAAAAACAATGCACAAGAATATTCGGCCTGCCAAATAAAAAAATGTCTGACACTTGGATTTAGATTGGTCTAGCAACACCATTGAAAACCATGATGTAATGCCTTTCATATTAAATCATGTCAGGTTTAATTTCATGACCAAGAGGAAACTCTGGTCGGACCGGTCTTCTTAAGTTGACTTTGCTGTGACACAAGCATCACATCAGATCAATAGTTGGGTGTATGATAAATGTCAAATATTTCCTATGTTAGAGCTTCAATGTGGTACTTCATTTCTTGTTTTGAGACTGATGGTCAGTAAGGGGTGAGATTTCAAAATCTCAGGCAGGCTTCTATGATCAGCAAGAACAAATGGCTTCAGATTTTAAGAGGCAGATGAGATTGGTTTAGATAGTAAAAGCACAAAAATCGGGGGAGGGGGCATTTACATCTTATTTATCCACACCCATGTGTTCTCTAAACTGTTAAAATGAAGTTTGTGAAAAGACATGACCCTTCTGCAAACATTAACTTCTGTCTGGAACAGGTGAATTGGTAAAACTGGTAACCTCTCAGGGTCTACATTGGTTCATTTCAAGATCAGGTGGGTGTTTCATAAAGGTGTTTCATAAAGTTAAGAGCGTGTTAAAGAACAACTGGTGAAACTTTCATACTAAATAATCGCAAATGAACATTTAATGGTGGCTATCATTTACCACAAGAAAGGATCCCAAGTCGTTCTTAAAGTCACTCTTTACTTTTTGAAACGTCCCCCCCCCCCCCCGCGTCAAGTCTCATCACACTTGTCATCAATGCCAAATGGCAACTCACAAAAGTTCTAAATGCAATGATTGTTTGAGAGCCTACTGTTACAATAAACTTGTTAAGCTCCACATAGGTCCACCCATGGAGATCTAGATTGTCTGTATGACAGAGAGTTGATAATCCTCACAAATGATCCTAAGTTTGCTTCGTCAGACCATGGAGTAAAGTACTGATAACCCACAAGTAAGATCGAGTCCAATCATTTTTACCTTTAATTCAAGTTGCTTGTTGGATACCACTACATTACAGTTTTCTCTCTCCACATCACTAAGACCAGTGTCAGTTGATGATAACCCATTCTGTTGTCATGGAAACAAAAGAACACGATGTGTGAATTCATTAAGACAGAGCTTAAGCACTTTTAGCAGGTCTGAAACTTAAGTGCTGAATCCAAGAGTCTTTAGATATGTGTTTGGGTTATATAGGACAGTATCTGCCCCCAACTTGATCCTGGATCAAACCAAGAAAAAATATCACATACTTAATGAATGATGATCAAACAATATTTATTGGGCCTGTTTCATCGAGATTTTGCAATCATGGTAAAATTGCACATTTTTCCTCATTAAAATTTGAAACCAGAAGTTTAAAATTCTTCTCTGAATATGTGGCAACCTTTTGTGATTCGATCAAAGGGTTCCTTAAAAACATATCTGCAAAAACCCTACAATTCTTACAATAAAATACAAAATAAATATTGAAACTTTGACATCATGGCATATCATCAGGTAGAGAAGGTAAATGTTTTGTGAAAATAATCAAAACCTTTGAAATGTCACAACTTTTTTATTTTATATTCATTTTTTATTCAAATTTTTGGCAATATGTTAGTTGAATTTTCTCTTTTTATCCAAATCAATTCTTTTGGGGTGGACTTAATTTTTATACTAATAAAAGCTTTCGTTTAACTACAGAGAACTACATCAGCAATAAGATGACAGAAAAGGGAACACCAATCATTTCTAAAATCATTATTACCTGTAACCGTTTACAACTCTCCGCATTATCACAAAGTGAGTTCACACTACTTGCACTCCTCAGCCTTATGATCTCTTCTTGTAATGCTTCCAGCTGAGCATTGCACGACTTATTCTCTGCTACAGCACCCTCTAGTTGCTTCTCCAGAGAACTACGGGCCTCACGCTCTTGCATCAGCTCCCGCATCGTCGTCTCTTTCTGCAGAAAGAAGAAAGGAAAACAACTTCACTTTATGTTTAACTACGCTTCCTCAGAGGACAAAATATAGTTAGGCCTATGTAAGCATACATGTACCTGCAGCCTGTTGCATAAAACTTTTTACCTGAGAAAACTCCGGTAAAATCTGAAAACTAAGGTTAGTCTGATTTCTGCCATTGACTTTAACACAGGGCAAAAACTCAGGTAAAAAATACCTGAGTTTTCTTAGGTAAAAAGTTTTATGCAACAGGATTTAAGCTTTAATGAGAAGACATTGTTTTTACATTCTTAAGTTCATAGTTCTGGAACTTGGATCATAAACCAATTTAGTTTGCATGTTTTTGTTAAACCTTTTTTTTTTAACACACACAAAAGGAACAAACAAAGGTAAGTAGAGAGCTAGATGAAGATAATGGTTAACCATGATATGGTACATCATTAATAAAAAGAAACCCTTCAAAGGTCCTCATGGATTGAAATTTTATATCATAAAGGGAGAGAAAGTTTGGGTGGAGGGTGAAAGAAAGGTAGGCAAGAGTAGTAGGGGAATAAACTCAGTATAGCCTGCTATTAAAATGGGATACTCACATATTTCATGATGAGGACAAATCCTTTCAAATAAATCATAAAACTTGCTCCAGAACACAGATCAATACTGTTCACAAATTATTTTACAAATAAAAATTATTGTCTTTGGTACCATTCATTGAAAAGAACCACATCACCACGGCACACAAACGATTGTCTTGTTGCTCATGAACTTTTAACCTAGAGTACCATGCCTAGTGCAAACCAATCAAATGACTTCCCCTGTTCCTTCCAAATGCCCCATCCAATCAAAATGCTGCTAAAAAACAAAAGATGACAGCCCCATCCAACGGATGATAAGATGGAAAGGGCATGATCTAAGGTGTTACAGACTGGAAACATGAGAAGAAAATAGTTAGTCCTCCAGGGGACAAGAGATTCATACTTTTCAGTTTCTGCTGGTGAGCATAACTTCCATCCCGAATGAAGAATGGTGAGTGAACTTGGTTTGCACCTCACTCCAAGCATTAGTTTTCCTACCTTAAACAGTTACCATGATGACCCCTCACAGGGTGATGCCCTCCATAATAACAACAAATACTTGACTATTTCTTTAGTTTATCTTACTAATCAAGCAATAAAAATCACACTAGATGTAAGAGGTGCTCATTACGGGACAAATCAAGAGGCCTCTTAGCTGAAATGTATTTCACACCCAGCTCCGCCGATGAGGTTAACATTTCATTTCATCTATTGATAATTCATGGCCGGGGGGGCACTACTGAGCCTCTGCCCAGTAATTGAGGGAAGCGTAGGATAGGTTGATGTGAGTCACTGCATTGGGATATCCCAAGGAAAATAGGCAACATCTTTATCATATTCTTTCCTTGTCCTCTCCTTTCTTTCCTAATTTTCTCTTCCTTTTTTTTCTCTAATAGCATGGCAAGATGACATAGTGAATTCAGATCTTTCTATCTTGCTTCAGAACTTGGTTTGGGAACTGTTGAACCCTACAAGAATTCTCTACTAATGCAAAAAAAAAATCACAAATAATACATTTCATCAATTCCTTAACTCAATTTGCTCTAAATGTATGTTACTTTAGCAATATTTTTTTAGATTAACAACTATCTTTCTTCAATTCAATACCACTATTTTTTTTTCTCTTCTGTTTGGAATAAAGAAATATCCAATATCAGAATGTGGAAACTTCTTAAAATCATGTTACCTCAATATCAATCATATAACCGAATCATTGTGATTACCAGAGAGAAATCCAATACTGAATCTGAAATTGGCTGCAAACATAGCTGACAAACCCTACTATGATGGCGTTACATGAATCTCTCCTCCCTCTATTTTCGTGAAAACTTTGTAATTTAATATTTTCAAGAGCTAAAATTCATCTAATGTGTCCTTGATATCATTGTATTGTTTGTCTTGAGAGTTTTCGCCTTGACAGTAAGCCCTCCGGGATTCCTAGGCGCTCATCAGCTTCCCCGGCTTCCAATCATGACACGATTGATTTTATTTCAGATAACAGCTTGTTCGTAATTTCATATTTAGGAACTAATTTTTAACCCTCCTCGTTCGTTATGCTGATTTGGGCCTATTATTACATTCCATGGTTTCTCTTTTTTCTGCAGCTGACAATTAAGGCTCTCTGATTGCATCACTTTGGGGAAATTTCCTCCTAATTTTGGACAGGATAAAATCAATTGCACTTGTTATTGTTTGTGTTTTTCCTGAGGCAATCATGTGTAGATGACACCTCTACATTCACATGATGAGAGCATGAATGAAAACGGCATCATGTGTCGCGGGCTCGGCAAACAAAGAGATTGAAGATAGCCAAGAATAGAAGAACCTGGAAGAGGGGGTGTTTCATGAAAGTTTTGTCACTGATTTTCAGCGACTAATTTGCTCTCGACCAATCAAAAGCTAAAATTTGCACTAGCTTATATATCTACTTATGAAAATTACAAGAACTTTTCACGAAATCCTACCCAGCTTGTATTTCAATAAATGAAATTGGTAAAAAGCAAAGACCTTCGAAAGGGTTAAAGTAAACAGGAGGGGATGTTAAAGGGAATTTACCACCCTGACAAAAGTAGAAATGTATGGTAATAATTAGAGAAACACTTCAGTAATAATTTGACAAGACCCAGACATAAACAGTGTAATTGTGATCATTCAAATCTTGTAATACTTCATTAATAAGTTATAAAACTGTATTCAATTAGTCCTTCATTTATTTATACATTGTATTTCATTTCATTATTAGAGCAAAGCAGAAGAGAGACCAACAAACTCAATGAGAGAATGATGATCATTTACATTTTTTTTTAGTAGAGAATAGTATACGTATTTTCATGACTTATTATTCTAAGCCTCGCCATCACTATGATATAATGAGAATGATGTAATCTGGTTTAACAGAAATGAAATGTGCATAAATTTACTTGAAAACAAATTTAAAGAAAACTGAGAGAAAATTAAAAAAATGCAAACATTTTTCATCTTTAGATTCCATAAAGAAATGAGAAGGGAGAGGGGCAAATATTAGAACGTATCAAATAACCTGTCACTCAAATGCATGCAAGTATGCATAATTTCACGAGATTAAAAAAGACACAAACATTAACCACAGTACAGAATAGATTATGATGGGTGAAATTAATCAGAGAGGCATAAAATGTGTTGACTACTTCATCTAAAAATAACAATCTGTCCTGGATTAGGTTAATAGATGGATCAAAATTGGAGGGGCAGTTGGCTTTCACACATCACTATGAATTATCAAGAGGGGAACGTTTAACATTATACATATAAATTTATATAAAAACATAACTGCACTTAATCTAATAGCTGGGAAACTTTCCATGGTAGCTGTACCATTACGTTATGAAGACTGATGCAAGTACTAGCCCAATACTAATTGATATGATTATAATTTAAATATCGAAAATTTGAAGAAAAAATGGCAAGATATCCATGAACCTTATAAGAATGTTTAATGAATAAATTTATTCAGGTCTGATTTAACATTAAAAATAAATGCTAGAAATAAGCCACTATAGAGATTTAACTAAGAAGATATTAATTTTGAAGAAAGAAGGAGGTGTGAATGCTCCAGAGCTTTATTATATACAATGAGATGCAGAAATGTAATGAAATTTGATTCATCGTGTAGGGTGACTGCCCTGAGCATGTCATAATCAATCAATTCTATCTACAAACACCCAATGTCACCATAGAGTAGATAATTCGAAAATTCATTATCTATATGAGCTAAGTAGAAACTACCTCAAACCTAGTTGCTAAGAACGAAATTGCAAAAATGTAACAAAAATAGAAGTTTATAAGTGATTAAAGGAAGCCAAGAAATTGAACTATAAAGTATAGACAGAAGCAGGATATGATTGTGCTTGTTTTTATTGGACCCAAGTCCTTTTGTTTTAATTGAAATTATCAATGAGTATCTTGTTTGAAGAGTTTTCTAACACCTAATTGTGCCATGGTGTAACAATTGCCACTGGCAGTGACAACGCTTTTCCTTTCCACTTTTCAACAATTGTCCTAATAAAAAGCAAAATCAGACCAGCCAAACCGTTTCCCCCTCCAAGGTGGCTCTCACTAAGAGTGTTGCTGTGGTCTTCAAACTACTTACACTCTCAAAAGAAAAGGAAAGATGATTGAATTTTTGATCTTGGTCCTGAAATCAGACACCTCCTGACATCGTCCAGGAAATTTGACGAAACTCGAGATCGACAATCCCCCTCCATTAACGTTCCTTGCAGCGCTGGGCATTTGTTCGGGTGGAGATCCTGGCGTGAAAATCTTCGCCAAGCTGAACAATGATAATAGGGCATGAATTTGTAATCTGCCAGTGTGTTAAGCCTGGCTTTTGGGAATCTGCAGTGGCCACTAGGGGTTTATAATCGAAAGTGTCGGTCTTTGCCCTTTTTTGGGGCAACGATTCCATTTAATGTTCCATTTTAACTCCTCCATTCTTCATGGCATACATGCACTCTACAGCTGTATCTACTCATATCTGCACAGATGCTTCCTTCATATCCACTTTACGAAAAAAAGTGAAAATTCTAATCTATTAACAAACAAGAAAAAGTGCACTTTAGGAAGACTGATGACGATGCTAAACCCAATTTTTCCCCTCTTGCTACCTTCTGCAAGGATCCGACAATGTAAAAAACGACTTAAGCTTCTATAAAAGTTTTTTTCAGTTAGCTCACACATTTTCTTGCAACAAGTGGGGCCCCCTTGCCACCTATGTTACACCTTTCTTGCACTCAAAATGCCTTGATCAAGGTAACAAATAACACATTGCTCACGTAAATGCAACATAAAATCACACATGTGGGACAAAGGGAATATGAAGATGGTGACTAACGTCATGGATGTCAAAACTAATTTGGTGGGAAGTATGTCCCTGAACAACAAAGGCTATTTCTAATATGTACCTGTAAAGGAGCTCATGAAGAGATGAAATCCTGATCATATTTTGAACAGTAAATTACTATTTAAAATATTATTTTCATTACAAGACAGGACATAACCCTTACAGGTGTGAGCAATTTCAAGTATTGCAAATTATATAAATTAATGTGTGAAGTGCTTAAAGGTCAAGTCCACCTCAGAAAAATATTGATTAGAATCAATAGAGAAAAATCAGGCAAGCACAATGCTGAAAATTTCATCAAAATCGGATGTAAAATAAGAAAGTTATGACATTTCAAAGTTTCGCTTATTTTCACAAAATAGTTATATGAACGAGTCAGTTACACCCAAATGAGAGAGTTGATGATGTCACTCACTCACTATTTCTTTTGTTTTTTATTGTTTGAATTATGCAATATTTTAATTTTTACGAAATTGACAATTAGGACCTCCTTGCCTGAACCACAAAATGTTCAAATAATGGAATTCCACGTGTTCAGGGAGGAATGAAACTTCATTTCACATGACAATGACGAGAAAATCAAAATATTTCATATTTCATATAATAAAATACAAAAGAAATTGTGAGTGAGTGATGTCATCAGTTCCCTCATTTGCATACCAACCGAGATGTGCATATAACTGTTTTGTGAAATGAAGTGAAACTTTAAAATGTCATAACTTTCTTATTTTACATCCGATTTTGATGAAATTTTCAGTGTTATGCTTGTTGGATTTTTCTCTTTTTATTCAAATTAAGTTTTTGTTGGGGTGGACTTGCCCTTTAAGACTCTATGGTTGGGTGGGGTAGGGTCAAATGGACCCTACTTGTCCTTTTCATGGAGAGTAAAAAGAGAGAGAGAGAGAAAAAAAAAAACAAGATCAAATATTCTAAAATGCCAGTGCTTCACAAATTAAAAAGAAATGAGTTTAGCACTTGCCTAAAATAAAGTCTCTTAGGACCTCAGAACTTTGTTCAAATTCATCATTTGTGGAAATAATTTACAAAGCTCCTAGATCAGTCCTTAGGATCACTTAAAGAATTCAGTTATGCTAGATTGATCTCTTCTTGATTTGTACCTATCTCTTGACAACAAAGGTTTTGTTTATTCATACCATTAAAAATGCATACATGGCTTTTTAGTTATGGTACTATGTCATCAAACTATATCCCTTGCAGCAGTTTCTACTCTACAATGACTAATTATTTTGTTGAACAAACGAGGGGCAAATCAGAACAAAAATTGTCTTGCAATGATTAAAATCTAATCACGGACTCACCCCTTCCTTTTGTCGCACCTCTTCCCGACACCTCTCACTGCTTTCTGAGGAATCATCCATTTTGTTCACAAAGCACATCAAATCAAGTAATATTAATACTTGGCAAAATTTTCTTTCTGTTCCACCATGACTCGTCCAATTTCTTTTGACACTCTCATATAAAACTGTGGTAATTGTGACACGGTTCTTGCTATCCTAATCTAAATCAGGTTCTGTCCCATTTAAGGAGGGAGTTTTAAGGTTACATCCCTCTTCTATATATTTCATGCCAACTTTTACCCCTCCTTTCTCCTTCCATGTCCTATGTGAAAGTTTCAAAATATACCTTGCTGTTGAGAAGTTGTATAGTCTAAAGGAACAGACATTTCATCTCTAACTTTTTTTTTCAAAGCACTTGAAAAAATTGAGACCGCCCCACATTATCAACACAAATAAATTTGTAATCAATAGATTGATCCAGCCAATACGTCCATGATCCAGCTAATATCTATACATTTTTGGTTCTTATTTTGTGATTGTATCAAATTTTATTGATTTTCAGAACACGCTAAAAAAACATAACAAAATGATTGATCTTCAATTTTTAAAAATGATTAGCAAAGAGAATCTTAACTGAGATATTTCTTCCCCAACGTCTTATCTCATTACACTTATCTGCCATGTGAGGATAAAAAGATTGTAATATCAAATGTTTTTTAAACGATAATGATTTTCATCTTGATGCATTTTAAGAAAACGTTTGAATAAACAAGGAAGACAAGACTAAGTCAAGAAGCACCCCCTTTCCCCTCAGGATGAACTTATCCTGAAAATTTATTCTCAAATCAAACCAAATATTACCAAAGCCATATCCCAAAGGGCCTCTGATTCTATGGGGGATGTGCAGAAGGCAGGAGGAAATTACAATAAAAAGTAGGTTCTTCCTCCCCTTCGTTATCTCTCTCATACTCTATCTCTCTCTCTTGCTTTCTATCATTCTCTCCATACCCTTTTCTTTTCATATTAAAAAGTATCTACCTTTCTCAATCCCACCCATCGTTCTTTCTATCTCCACCAGTTTTCTTTGTATTTCTCTTTTTGTAATTGCTTCCACTAAATCTCCCCTTTTGATCTCTTTACATACTTGTTCTTTTCCTCCCTCTTCATCCCCATCTCTTTCTTTGGCAATTTAACTTTTCTTTTCATCTCTATCCAGATCTCATTCCCTTTCTCTATCCCTCCCACTCCCCCCTCTCACTACCTCTATTCTCCTCATCCTTTCATTTCCTATCAAGTCAGCTGGGAGGGTGGTTAGTACAGGATACTATAGTCCCATGACTCCAAAGCTCAAGATTGAGGTTATTATAAGGAGGTCAATATCAAAGGTAGTGCGTCATCGTGAAGACTGTGGACAAGACTAAATGTTTACAGCTTAGCACGAACATCCAAGCTTTCAATTCTTGGAACTTAGAACCCGCACCTCATCGGTTCATGGGTTTGGAAGTGCAGAAGTATAGCCCATGTTTTCTGTTCATTTAGTCTTGTTGGCAGTTTTCACATCGATACACTCCAGTAAAATTTACACAAAACAAACTTGATAAAAGTTACATATAGGCATACATTATAATGCCTAGCATTTCATGAACCTTAATATCATCCATTTCTTTAAATGGGAAGGTCTGGCAGGGAAAACGAAAACGAAAATGGAAACTAAAGAAAAGAAAAATAGAATGGTAATAGGATGTTGACTAAATGAAAGCAAAATTTTTTTTGGCATAAATTAGTAAAAATTTTGTACCATCCAAAATCCAAACCTCCCCCCCCCCCCACTCCACAAAAAAAAGATGAAAAGCACAATTGAAATGAAAAAAATATATGAAACATTAAAAAAATACAGAAGGAGAGGATACATGTATAAAATGAATTTGACTATACCTGGATTGTTAGGTAATGAAAAATTACTCACCATGTTGCCCTCACTCTTGGCTTTAGCTAGCTCCCTCTGGAGTCTGGCTACAGACAGCTTCTCTCTGAAATAAACACAAAATAATCATACACATGTGAGAGCATTGACAAGATATAGCTTCATTCAGAGGATCAAAGCCGTGCTATATATTTTGTTGAGTCGGTGCAAGAACGTAGATAATACCACACTTTCACACTTCACATGCTCTCAAAAACACCCTTAGCAGCGTGCATTAATGCATTGCAACGATGCACAATGCACGGTAATGTTTTGCTAAGGGCATTCTTGCACCAACACAAAGATTTGCATTCACTTCTGTTCATTGAAATAAAAAAATGTGGAAGCTAAAAGCAATTATATTATATATCCATTTTAAATGAATGTTACTCTAAAGTTAATTTTTACATAGAAATGTAACTTCAAAAAACTAAATATGACATTCATTTATGTTTGAAAATTAGCACAAAGAAATTAAGCATCAGAATTTATTAATATTTACAGTATCCCTGGCTGGCATGTCTAATAATACTTGCATAATGAAGAGAGAGAAAGAGAGGGAAAAGTGTTCATGCTTATCAGCATGTAAAGATCTGATACAAAGTCAGCAGACTGGCTTGAATCAACCATCATCACATCAAAGCATATATTCCCATTACAGATTTAGGGCACCTCAAGAAAAATGTTAATACTGACAATCTCTAGAGAAGCTCAAGACTATCAGTGATGTATAAGCTTCATCCCTTCATCTATCATGTATTCTAAGCCTGGACTCTCAGCTCTTTAATGCACCTATGGGACAGCTACACTGCTTAATATTATTCCACCAATGGCTGGTTGAAAAGCAACAAACCAGGGGAGAGGGGCTGATTTGTTGGTAGAGGACTCACTGTCGTATCTGCTTAGCAGTGGAGTGTAAGGACCATTAAGATCCGTGACAGTCAATAGACCCAATTCATTAGCACAATGTCTCCCCTTCCTTCCTCCTAAATTTCTTCTTAATGTGTGTTCCATCTTCTTAGCTCTTAAAAAATCAGAACATTTTGTCTACCCCTTTTTCCAGCTCCCTCTGTCAACATCCGTTTCATCTAACTTTCACCTAATTTCCCTCCTTATCTATATTATACATCATTTGGTTCTATCATATGCTCTGATTATTTTGCCATTTTTAATTTATCTATTGACTGTAATCCAACAAGTAACAGACATTCAACACAGTCTTTGTTTTCACTTTGAATAATAAGTTTTATGAATACAGAAAAGGAAGTTATATAATCTAGTAACTATCTGGAAGCTATCATTACTGCATTGCTGATGATGTACTGGTAAACCAAAAGCCATGTTTGAAAATGCATACAGAATATATTAAAATATTACCTGCTAGGTTGTGTATGTTTTTACACCCTTCAATCTTGTATGAATGATTATTCAATTGATGTTTTAAAACATTTCCCCTCATAACTTTCACCTTTTAAATGTTTTGATTCAGACTATGTCTACATCTACTAAAGATGAAAACAATATTTGGTATCCACAGTAAAATACTTGGTTCGGTGATGAATCTTCCATTAAACAAATGCTAACCAATGCAATGGTTTAGAAATATATTATTCAATAGCTTTTGAAGAAGTATGGTTCAAACATCCAACTCCTTACCCTTTTCCACCAAAGCCTCAGTAAACTTTTGATTCTGACAAGGATAAAATAGACCCCCTCCCCATAATAAGAGTCCAGGGGGGGGGGGGGGGAAGAAAAAAAATGAAGAGACAATTCATCACAAAAAGGAAAAAAAAATCAGATTTCAAGCCTCAATACTTTCCTGGACATTATAATATATACAGATGAATGCAACCTAGCATGGTTTGGTTTGCCATGCAGTATGAGAAATAGCTCTCTGAATTCAATATTGACTTGACACTACGGTAGGTTTCATAAAAGATGGATGACTTACGGTAAAGTATATTTATCCTTCCCAGCTTCTCAAGGAAGCCAATCTGTTATACTTTCATTACGAACACACATAGAGCCAGGTTGAAGGCAACATAGCAACCACTAATACACACACTTCTTTAGTTCTTTTATAAAAATTCACTACATAGTGTAGTATCTCCATTTTTGAAAATATATGTCTGTTCTGTTTGAATTGCAATTCAAGTGAAGGCTCAAATTTCTCATCTGTTTTTCAATTCAAATATATGATGCTTATCTGTATTTTGATTTCTTTTCAAGATATGATTGACTTTAATGTTTTTGAAGCATAAAAATGATTTAAAAAATGTAACATCTAAATGGATGCAGAGTTTGTACAAAATAGAAGTTTCAAAATGGTTAAGAGAAAAAGAAATGTATTTCACACATGTACCTCATTCTCTTTCTCCCTCTTTTTATTTTATCTCTCAGTTTCATGATAAAAGTAACTAATGTCCTCATAATTTCAACTTCATCAGAATACTATACTAGGTAACAAATTCAGAAAAAATATGGTATAAAAACTCACCATATTCCATATGCTTTTGTCTTTACTTTACACTCCAGTTAATTCCCCTAAAAATGCAGGTGCTTTTGTCAAAAAGTCACACAATCAATTCTGAGGGATTTGAAAAGAAAAGCAAACCTCTCGCGCCATGCGTTAGCGCACTTGGATGGGCTTGTGGCAGTTTGTGAGAGAGATGGATCATTTGATGTCAAATTGGATATTCAGGACCCCAGCTCAACAAAAATATATCTGTAGCAGAGCACTCCCTCTATTGACAAAACAGGTTTAGTATCAGTATCAGAGATTTATCAATTTGAAGCAATAAAAGCTGTATTGCAGTTTAATATATTGGTGTACCAACTGATGATGAGCTAAACACAACTGTTACATACCATTATCTATTTTTAAAAAGACCACAAAGTTAAATATTCAGAGTCTAAATTTATTTTTTTCCTTCTTCAATAAGACTTAAACCTGAAAATACAGCATATAATCACATTAAAATAACTCAAAATGACAAGATTTCAATTGAATTTCTTCTCTTTTTATCAAGAAATTTCCTTATGAAAATACCTTATTCATGGTAAGCAACTAAGCACATATAGGACTCAGCAAGCATCAAATGATATTCATTGCATTTTAGTAGAAATAAAATAATTAAAATTACAATGAATAAAATCAGCATTGTATAAAAACTAAAAACAGATCTTTATAGTCAAATAAATAGAGGGGTCCTGAGAACAAATACATGTAGTTACCTGCATGGTCGCCATTATGAGTGAAAGTGGTCAATATAGGAGAGTGAAATACGCAAGAGGTGTAGAATGGACAAGTGATGGATGAGGGATTTACAGGGAAAAGAGACCAAAGAGAAATACATCTAAAGGAAGATGGGTCATCCTTCATCTAGATGATGCTTGCGGTCAGAGAGATAGATGAGAAGGAGGAGGAATAAGCTGGATAAATGAGAGAGGAATGATTGTGGTTTGGAGGGGATGTTAACATTCTAAGGAGGAGTATGGATATATGCATCCATAGGGCCGTCAGCACCATCCCGAGTTTTCAAATTAGCGCGCTATTTCTGATCCGGCAAATTATCCCGATCTGAAAAATCTCGAGATAGTTTGTGGTGGAGACGCAATTATCGCGCTAGTTCGTAGGATTAATCTCGAGATTGCAATCCCAAGTCAACTCGGGTTTATTTGCAAAATAGCGCGCTATTTTACGAATTATCCCGCTAATTCGTCGGTGCAGACGCACTCGAGATTGGACTCGGGGTAATTTATTCATGACGTCAGTCCATAATGCAATTCGCGTTCCACTTCCGCCTTGGTCAAAACATAAACACGTGCGAAAGTCAACTTTATACATGCGAATAGATATTATCGCGAATAGCGTTCATCAATTGCCTAATCAGCAACGATGGTGTCCCACCAGTGAATGGATTTTGGGAGAGACCAGACCGAAGGGGGAGGCGCTCATCGACGATGGTCATATTCAATAACAACACTGACAGCAGTGTTGTCTTATTCCTTCGCAAAATGTGAGCAAATAGCATTTCTTTCCTCCTTCTCTCCCTCTCTCTCTCTCTCTGTCGTTGCCTCCTACTCCACCATCATATTTAACGAAGAATACATCACTTCTTCACTCGCTGAGCTGAGAGGATTGTTGCATAACACCGGTCGAATTCGGCGAAAGTGCTAGCAAAGGAGTACATTGCTTGCATATCGCGGGAAGTTATTCAAAAGCGCGGGCCGTTGAAACTCCAAGATCCGAAAGTGCGCATGCTCGTAATATCGGTCTTGTTGCCTCGCTCGAGCAGGAATCGCTCTTCTTGCGATGGTGGAGACGGGGTTTCTTGAATCTCGAGATTAATCGCGAAGTGGGCCGATCCGGCTAAAATCTCGAGATTGAGCAAACTCGGGATGGTGCAGCACCGCCTCATGAGATTATATATGATGATAATGATGATGATAATGATGATGATGATGATAATGATGATGATTATGGTATAATAGTATACAACTTGTGGTATTGGTGATGATGGAGATCACAATCATCATTAAAATGCTTATGTTGATGGTTAGAGAAGTTACTTGTAATTCCTGATGTAGATGATGTGCATGAATGCAAACATGGCAATGGTAACTCAATGGAGAAGAAAATGGGCAGAAAAGGCATATGCAAAACATATTACAATCACTACAATCATGAGGTGGTGCTGCACCATCCCGAGTTTGCTCAATCTCGAGATTTTAGCCCGATCGGCCCACTTCGCGATTAATCTCGAGATTCAAGAAACCCCGTCTCCACCATCGCAAGAAGAGCGATTCCTGCTCGAGCGAGGCAACAAGCCCGATGTTACGAGCATGCGCACTTTCGGATCTTGGAGTTTCAACGGCCCGCGCTTTTGAATAACTTCCCGCGATATGCAAGCAATGTACTCCTTTCACTAGCACTTTCGCCGAATTCGACCGGTGTTATGCAACAATCCTCTCTGCTCAGCGAGTGAAGAAGTGATGTATTCTTCGTTAAATATGATGGCGGAGTAGGAGGCAACGACAGAGAGAGAGAGAGAGGGAGAGAAGGAGGAAAGAAATGCTATTTGCTCACATTTTGCGAAGGAATAAGACAACACTGCTGTCAGTGTTGTTATTGAATATGACCATCGTCGATGAGCGCCTCCCCCTTCGGTCTGGTCTCTCCCAAAATCCATTCACTGGTGGGACACCATCGTTGCTTATTAGGCAATTGATGAACGCTATTCGCATGTATAAAGTTGACTTTCGCACGTGTTTATGTTTTGACCAAGGCAGAAGTGGAACGCGAATTGGATTATGGACTGACGTCATGAATAAATTACCCCGAGTCCAATCTCGAGTGCGTCTGCACCGACGAATTAGCGGGATAATTCGTAAAATAGCGCGCTATTTTGCAAATAAACTCGAGATTAATCCTACGAACTAGCGCGATAATTGCGTCTCCACCGCCAACTATCTCGAGATTTTTCAGATCGGGATAATTTGCCGGATCAGAAATAGCGCGCTAATTTGAAAACTCGGGATGGTGCAGACGGCCCTATGGATACAGTCCAAATTGTCCCAAACTCCTTGGACACTGAAATGAGAAGAGATTGATTGATTGTTTTAGATGATAATCAAGATGAGGAGTATTTTCCACTTTGGAGAAACATATCATCCATCATTTAGATACAGCCCCTTAATAACTGGGCATCCTTTGAGAAGGAAACACCATACCAAGAACAGCCTTTATTCAGTAATACTTTAAAGCTATACAGATAACTTACAAGGACCGTTAATAGGTAACAACCTGGATTTGCATGTGAAAAAATATTTAAGCTTCTAAAAAGCAAATACTAGTATGTAATTTTAGGTAAGATTTTGTTTAAAGGGAAAGGTCCGGGCTGAAAATATTTATATCTAAATAAATAGAGTAAAATTCACAGAGCAAAATGCTGAAAATTTCATCAAAATCGGATAACAACTAAGGAAGTTATTGAATTTTAAAGTTTATCAATATTTTGTGAAAACAGTTATGTGTACATCGTCATGAATATTCATTATGTAGGCTAATGATGTCACATCCCCACTTTCCTTTTTATTATTACATGAAATCATAAATGTTTCATTTTTTCATACATGTGTAAATGATGTGTCTCCATTATGATGAAATAAGTTGCGGCAATAACAACTAATGCACTTAATCAGTTGTCAATCCAATTGTTTTAGTTCTTGGTAGAAAAAATTTGAATAAACCTAATTTCACATAATAAAATACAAAAGAACAAGTGGGATATGACGTCATCAGCCCACCTATAATAAGTATTCATAAAGACATGCCTAGAACTGTTTCACCAGAATAATGCAAATCTTTAAAATTCAATAACTTTATTTGTTATCCAATTTTGATGAAATTTTCAGCATTTTGCTCCGTGGTGAAGTTTACTCTATTTATTGAGATATAAATATTTTCAGCCCAAACCATCCCTTTAATGGCAAAGTTAACTCCATTCAGGGCTTTACTCAGAGTTGTTTTGAATAAAAATTATGCATAATTCATCCTTCTATTTCCATACAAAAGTCAAACAACTACTGTGTGTTTGTATATTTCTGATAGGAGACATATAAATATTGAACTTCTAGTGTACAGTATAATTAGATAACAATCTTTTTGGCTGAAGACAGTTCATGTTTTCATGATGAAGGAATATTTTGGTTTTAGAACAAAAATATATCAAAGTATGAGTACATTACATCTCAATAGACTAGTGCCTATTTATCTTATGAGCAATCATATTATAATATTGAAAAACATAAGATCTATGTTGTTGTTTTTTAAGGAATAGATCCTGGAATTTATTGCCATCACAAATTTACACCTAATACATGTAATAGCGATGCATTCTGAAACAATTATTATTTGTTAACTTTGTTAGACCTACTTATACATTATGCATTTTCCTCCCAATTTTAACCCCAAGTGAGTCTCATTTCTAAGCATAACTGGCTAAATATAGATATGTTATTAAAGTATATATATATATACATATGTTATTAAAGTATGTGAGCATTAAAATAGAAATGGCTTTTGCTTGCATCATGGGTGCAGCTTTCATTGAAGAGTCAGTTTCCTTTAATGAAAAACACCATTCAATGGGATACTTAGGGCAGTCAAGTAGAAGTTCAGTCTAGTAATTTAAGTCAGGTAGCAAATTGGCCATCAAAGGCTGTTTGTAGCGGTCAAGAGAGATGAGTGACCACTTATCCAATTCATTACAGTCATTAGAGGTTAAAGAGAGGCCGCCAAGGGCTACATGGGCACTCACAAATAGCTTGAGAGGGAGAGAGGATTAGAGAGAAGCAATCAAACATTAATTTATCATCAAAACAGATAGAGCTCTTGCATAAAAGGTAAAAGCTTGCATCAACATCCATAGAATTCAAAGAAAGAATAATAATGCTAGTTATTTTGCATATTCCACCATCCCAATCTTCCCATGTTTTCATTTTTTCTTTTAATTGTGTTATCAATCTTGTATCAACCTTTCTTTTAATCTGATTTCTAACTACCAATATATCTTGGGCTTAAAACATTATTTACTTTTTTCTTTTGCTTTGATTTATCAATCACACATTATTCCAATCCCATCTGTTCCTTTTGTAAAATTGATCCAGCTTTCTGTAATTCATAAAATTCTATAATTGCTATTATGTAATGTTTTCTATTTGGTTTAAAAACATTTCTTTTTAAATCTCTCTCTCTCTTTCGTACCCTCTTCATGCCTACAAATTTCCACTTCAACCCCATCTCTTTATTACTTTCTTTTATTCATCTTCTCTTCACATCATTTCATCAGTGTAAGTGTTTTATTCAAGTTCACCGCATCCTGGGGTTTAAAATATCCAAACAACTAAAGTCGGGATACCCCAAAATACTCCATGAACTCCCTTCATGAAGTCAGAGATCTCTAAATAGACCATGATGCACTCCCCATCTCGGATGACAACGGCGATACTCGGGGATTATGGGATACATCAGTCACGGTTTCGTATAAATTGTCGGCTGGGGATGAAGAACGAGCCGCTCAATGAAGATTTTGACGAGCGTCATTACAGAAGAGTCTCCTCTAAATTGATTGCAGGCTTTACGACACGGTCACAAGGGCTATCATAAATAAGAACCACGCGAGAGGTCAGTCATGGAAAGATGAAATATTGTTTTGATTCATCACTGGTATAGGAACGAATCAAGTAAAGACAATACTTTTGTTCATACTCCCAATTCTAGTAATTAAGACTTACAAAATGCAATACTGGGCTAGATTGGATTAATCATGGAGGTAGATAGCATGTGTGTTCGTAATGACAATATTGCTCATGTCTGAATGCAATAATGAATATCTTCCATGATAAACCAACGAATGCAGAATTCCTATATTATCTACATGCATCTTGAAATGTCCTGGCCATATTTACACTGGCAAAGGCTGTACAAAAATTTCTTCTCAGTGTTTACCAGCAGTGGATATGCATTGCTAGCTACATAGTTTACTGAATCTATTTCCTTTACATTTCAATCTGTTGTATGAATTGAATCAGACAGATGTTTTTTAGATAACAATTTCTATAGGTTTCCTGCATTGTATAATCTCAACTAGAACATACAGATTGAATACTTAACTAAAATAAATTCATATTTGAAATTCTAGTTTGGAATAAAAGAAAAATGCACTTGTTCTTAATCAAGTAAAACAGAATGCAAGGATATGGAAAATTTAAGATACCAAGTTGACGACTGACCATAAAGCACATCTTCTACAGAACCAAACCCATAAGAACAGAGGTTGTTGCGGACAAACTCTGTTCCGCATTATTGGCCAAAGCAATTAAGCCAAGGTGGACACTGTTGACGCAAATGGAACATGGCTTATACAACTTGACCATGACATAGCTAGACATTAACATAAAGATCTAGGGCCGTATTCTGAAAATTGTCTTCTGAGAAATATTCTTGTATCTTTAGAGTTACAATAAAATCCGTATTCCGAAAATTCTTGTTAATTTTCTTGTAACTTTCACTGAGCGCGTATGATGTCAGAGCTAGAATTATGCGTAAAGTTAAAAACAGCGCATAAATATCCCTTTGCGCAAGATAACATATCGAGATAAAAGGTATTCTGAAAATTCTCTTATCTTTGCGTTCTGTTAACTTCCTTGGAAAATACAAGAAAATTTACAAGAGGTAGGGGGCTATTGTAACTTATTGTTGCATGCGATATTTGTCCGTCTGCAATAATTATTTCTTGCTGCATCCCGCCAGAACATCATGTTTTACAAAAGGAGACATTCCAAAGACATTATAACAACGGATTGATAGACTTTTCAGCAATTAAAATTTGGTGTTCGAGCCGATAAATCTTTTCAGATAAAAAATGTCTTTGAGAAGAGCCACGTGTATTTTTAGCACAGAAGCGCAAAAGCACAAGCGTCGGGGGCGCAAGGAAATTACGCCTCGTATCAACAATGCGCTTCATTATTTTTCAGAAGAGACGCTTCTATAGGTTGACCTAAGCATGTAACAAGTTTAATGATTGGTTGATGATGAAATATTGGGCGTGTCAGAGATAAAATAGGGGACGTCCTTACAGAGATAAGACAATTTTTAGAATACCAATTTAAAGTTGAATTAAGAAGGGGGTGAGTTTCCATAAATATAGGTTCTACATACAATATATAGTATATATAAGTTGTTCAAACACATAGCATGTCACAATAATCCTCTGCCTTCTCGATATTTTGCTTTGAAAGTCTATGAAATTAGCCACCTGTCAGAGCCCGAGAGACGAGGGTACAGAAAAGTCACTCGGAGTGTGACGTCACCGGGGGGAATTTAGTATAAGAGGTGCCTGAATGTCATACAGAAATGCTATGCAGAGAGAGAAAGATATTTTACAATTTTTTTTCAAAGCAACTCAAATCAAACAAATAGGACTGATATGTACAAATCTTTACTTTCCCTGTATAAAAAACAGTATGAATAACCACCATGAACTCTTCAATCATGATGTAAGATAGCAAACAGTGAGTTATTGAATGATATTTTCACTATTTCTCATTTATTTTATCACGATGTTCAATCAAGTGAGTAGCTGGAAAGTAATTCCGGCGGCTAGCTCAGCGCGCGCTGAACGCATAATACTAGTACACACAACATACACCCAGGCATTGAGTGTACTGTTATGGTCTGGTATGTCGACTTAGTTCATGGCCGTGCAGCGATCCCCTGGCGTTTTTTCTTCTTTTCTTTTGTCTTTGACTCCACTTTTATATCCTCTGGATCATTTCCACTCATAGCTCATTCCACAGAACAATATTGAACCAAACGTATAGTATTCTTTCTCGGCCTTCTGAGTTGTTTTCTATATTTAATTACGCTAGGGGTCACCGTCACACATACAAACGCAATTCGGAAGTGAGTTGAAGACAGAAATATATATAGTAATTAGTATACATCTCTATGGTTAAGTTGAAGACAACAAGAACGGTACGGTAGCTCGACAGCTAGCTGCGCCGGAGCGGGCGGCCGGTCGGCACAAAGCAATTCCGCAACCAACTGTGTTTTTTTGCAAGAGCCGCGTCACACGCGGATAAATATGTCATAATAACACGTCTGCTACGTTATCGACTGGTGAGAAGATCTCGATCAAATTTCATATTATTCACCTTGAAATTATTCCTTTAGGGTCTATGGTATCATTCTGAGGGAATTCACATATTTGGAATAATAGTACGGCCACAAATATTTTAATCATTTCCTCTTTGCAAGTTCTATGGCTCGCAGATACAACTTCAACTGCAGTTATTCCATATGAAGGAGTACGTGCATAGTACACAAAACGGCACTGCCTTCCGGGACCGAATACCCCCCGGTGACGTCACACTCAAAGAA
This sequence comes from Lytechinus pictus, assembly GCF_037042905.1. Taxonomy (NCBI): domain Eukaryota; kingdom Metazoa; phylum Echinodermata; class Echinoidea; order Temnopleuroida; family Toxopneustidae; genus Lytechinus; species Lytechinus pictus. The sequence goes on along the minus strand of NC_087245.1, from coordinate 4,013,584 downwards.
CACCCGTCTCGGTAGGCATTGCAGGAGCGAACTCAGGGAAAATGGGTAGGGATAAATCGTTCAAATTCACTATTTTGAAAAAAGAAAATGGGGGGTCGAATCACCTATTAGTGTTTGGGGGGTTGTAAGGTTGCTATTAATGTAAATATCTCAATATTTGGAATCGTCTTCTTAATTCAACTTTAAGAGAATTTTAGCGAGCTGTTATCTTGCTGACTTACAAGAAAAGTTAAGACAATTTTCAGAATACCACCCCTATACATAATAAAGATCTCATAAAGGAGAGAGAATGCAGGTATATGTACACGTCAACAACTATTTAGTTTGAAGGACAAAGATTGAAATCCAAAGATTCTATCACAAAATCAGGATAACTTCTTCATTTTCTCTGTCTTTGCAGACATCACTTCATTATTATTATTGGACATTTGTTTCTAAAGAAAAAAATTGCCTTGTCAATCCTTTTTTTTTATTTCCAGCTAAGTAAGGGAAAATCAAACACCTATAATTAATCAATACTTGATGGAATCTTTGCCTCAGTGAGGCAACTGACACTTTAATTAACTGGTCTATCACTTTCAGCCTATTCAAATTAACTTATTTCATTGCACCTATTTTGAGTAACAAATATGCAAAATCATACAATCAACAACTGGCTCATTTATTGGAATTTATGATTTTCCCAACCATATCAAATCAATACTATATGCCAAAGAAAATGAGACCTTGCATGGACAACTACTAAATCTCCAAAAGGTTACACTGTTCAATTAAAATAATTAAGCCTGGTGTTTGAGACTATTCCCCATTAGGCTGGCGAGCACTCTACTCTCACACAGTTGTAAATCTTGAATGAATCAAGCGAATTAATACAGCAGTAATCTACTGGATTTCGGCCACATGGGACCCATTTTCAGAATGGGCTATTTATGGTCATCAACCATGACCACAAATAAAAAGATAAATTATCCACTCCTGATTATGCAGAGTGACACAGATTTACAACATGTTCAGGTATATCAAATTCAAATTAACACAAGATGAAATGGAACTAGACAAGTGCATACCCATGTAAAAACCGCATAAAAAAATAATTGCCTAAGTTTAGTGTTCAGAAAATGTTGATGATCAGTTTATCCTGCGAGTTCGGTGATCACCAAAATGATGAAAGACTGCTGAGAATGATATACCCAGCACCCACAAATAGTGTTACATGACTATTCAAATGAGCAACAATATAATTGCAAAATATTCTAAGCATAAACCTTTTGAGATTCATGTCAATTTAAACAAATGACGATTGATGACTTTTGTTTGACTAAATCCTACTTTATTAGGATGAATCTCTAGTCTATAAATATTCATAATATTCAGTTGGGAACATGTTCTAATGAAAGCCAGATGTTAAATGGTGACATATTCTTGACTCAAAGGGATGTTAGAACAACCACAACATAGCTTAACACAGATTTAATGGTCACTTCATAGTCAATACCCAAGTGTCAAATTGTTTTATTGCTTGATTCAGAAACTCCTGTTTAAAGATACCTCCGATGCTTAACTGTGTCACCAGATTAATCTCCAACTTCAAAATATAATCTGTAATTTTTCCACCTACAGATACACTTTTAAGAATGTTGGGCAACATACTGTCCACACAACAATTGGTAAAAACTTTATCCAATTCTGGGTAAGTTTGAACCAATAATGTGTGCTTTGGGTGAAAACTACACAGTATTGTGGACAGTATGTTGCCCAACATTTGTAAGAATAACGCTTAATTCAATGTTGTTAGTGGTGCGTACTATTACCCCCCTTAAGCGTGGCTACTGAAATCATATGCTAAAGCATTCAAGGAATTCCTTCCCACCCGACAGTACCCATTTACTACACCTGGATTTAGAGTGGCACATGTATATAAATGCCTTGCCAAAGGATGCAAGTATAAATGGTTGGATCAGGGCTTCTCTGGAACTCATGGATGCTAATTTCATCACATGTTTATCATACTGCGTGACCTTATACAATATGACTCATCATAACAACATGATGGGCAATTTATAACTGACCCTACTAATATATCTTTCTCATCTGACAAAACAATAAATAAGAGGCCCAAACAGACAGTAGCAGTGCAATCGGGGCAGAACGACATCATCACAAGGCCCGAGGGTGGATGGGACTGAGATGCAAGAATTTATGATCAGTGTCGCGAAAATCGGACGCTGAAAATTAATGTTGATGAATCGTCCAGATCCTGATGGTGTTGGAGTGGACAGAGTATGTCTGTCCAGTCCAAATAAAGAGGTCAGCAGGCGTCTGTTTGGGTGTATGATTGGACTCTATGGGTGAAATTAGGCTAATAAGGTCAAATATTACATCACTTCTCATAAATATTCATGGAGAAAGTGCGTTTAGGTCAGGGTTATAACACCTCCTGGCGTTGAAACAACTTGTTGGTGCCATATCAAAACAAGGCAGTTGCATATACCCACTAGGCACTGTTCTGAGTCTATATTTTCCTAACTTTAATTTATATTAACAACAATAGGAATCCGATTAAATTATGACATTTTGATCCATTTTTCAGATTACGGTATTCTTATCTAATAAGCCATTCAATATGACTAAACTTTCAGAGACGTCTAGTGATCAATCTTGTGTTAAGCATATTTAATAAGAATCTCATATTGTTGTTCTTAATATTAATTTTACATATTATTCTAAATCAATAATATAAGTTTTAAGGACACAAAAATTATACTTTTTAGGTTAAACATCCTGTGCATATCTCTTAACCACTTATCCATGACTTCAAGTTTATGTACTCTGCACAGACCATGACTATGTAGTTATTCATAAAGCAATTCACATTATATATTCTTGCATAGTCTTGTCTTTAATGAAAATCAACCCAGCACTGAAAAGCATGCCTTGAAAAGAACTTAGAATCTGTAAATGATATTCCAAGCATCAATACCATGTGGGACAGTTCCAAACAAAGCATCTACATCATGCCTAATTCCATTCCAATTAATCCAACCATCAACAAAACTATCTCATTCTCATTAGAGCAATGGTCATTACCATTGGTCACTATCAGTGGTCATCAGGACAATGGTCAGTGGTAATTAATTGATAGATCACTTCAAGTATCCACTCAGATGGCAGACACATGGTGAGTCAGAGTGGTCAAATAGTTTTAAATTGAAATGACCCTAGGATCCCCATGTTTTTCTGATGAATACCTTCCATTTAAATTGGAAAGTCAAACCCAGGGTTATCGATTCATTTTGGGATAAGGGATGGGTTTTTACCAAAGCCAAATGAAGTTCCCACTAAAACAGGCATGTGTTGGATTTTGGATGAGTTGGACTTCGAACAACCAATTGAACATATTTATTACCAAAGCCAAATGAAGTTCCCACTAAAACAGGCATGTGTTGGATTTTGGATGAGTTGGACTTCGAACAACCAATTGAACAAATAAATATATGAATGTAACAAACTTACAAAATAAATAATGCTTTATTAAAAATAGTAGGAAGTAATGTAAAATGATGAAACTAATTACATTGATGTCAATTTAAAATTCTGAAACATAATGTCACTAATAAGTAATTCCTGATTCCTCAAACAAATATCCCAATCAGAAAATAAAATCAACTCATTTATTTCTGACATTCTACCTAAATTTTGATTAACCTGTTCACTAATGAATTCTGTGATTCCAATACGCTTTGTAAAAGAGCACCTGGCTCCAGTAGGCAATGGGTTAAAAAACAAAATTTTATATAAATATAGCTAAAAACGTTCAATATTATAGCCCTAGACATACAAAAATTTTATTTCTAAAAGTGGAATGATTCATTATGCAATCCAAAACTGCAATATCACATTTCAATATTGTATTTTGTAGATAAAGTGCTGCAACAGGTCTTAACAAGACATAATGGCATAGATGAGTACACAACAGGCTGTATTCAACTCTCACTGTGAATAGGCCTTGGGATACATACATACAGGGATGTTATTTCTAATTCTTTTCTTAATGACTCACTCGACTAGCCATATTAATTTCACACTGACCAGCCCATTTGCATAAAGTGACCGACACGCTCGTCTGCAAAGGCCCTTGAGGTGATCTGGGCGTCCAGACGCTGGGGAGTGGATGTGAAATTCGGCGAGACGTGACGAGCATTAAAAACATAGGATAGTCGGGAATGGATAGCATTACTTGTCTGATGTGCCTTTTAAAGAAATCCATCTTATACTAGGACTCTTATCACAAACTAAGTATCAAAGAAAGAATTTTCTTTCAAGTTATCATTCAAAATAGAAATGTGATAGGTTAACATCTCCATAAGATAAAAAGGGAAAGATGGGAGCAGGCTTGAAGAAGAGGAAATGCTCACAAGACATTTCCATATGAAAGATAAACCATACAGAAATGTTACAATGAGCATTTTAAAAATTAAAAAGTACAACTGGAAACATAGGAAGAACGATAGAAGAAATAAAGGAATGGATATATTAACTACAAAAAAAATATTTGAAATTAATCCAGAGTGGCTGTGAATAATGACTAAGTTTAAAAAAAAAACCTTATGGATTTGAATGAGGCTAAAATAGGAATTTAAATCAATCATATTTCAAAAGAAATACTTAGGATTCAAAATAAATCAACTGTTTGAGGGACACTATATTCAGTCAATTTGGAATAACTTCAAATCATTGAAAATTAGAATGTTCTGAACTTTAAATAAGAAATTACCATTTCTAATGAAATTGAGCTTTAGAAAAATATCAAGAGGAGAAAACCAATATTGTAAATAATAAAATAATCATGATAAAAAAGATGGCACAAGTGAATAACTAATAAAAATGAAGATAGGTGGAAAGAGAAGTCTGAGAGAGAAGGCAGAATAAATGAGGATATTTAATGAGAGGGCCTAGATTAGAGGATACAGATAGCTGGCTAATGGCACTCATCTTTCTAAGCATCTCTCTTCATTCATGAAAATAAGCCACCTAGTCTTATGCAATCAGAATCAATTCAAGTTATTCCTTACTAACTTTCCTTTATGAAGTAAAGATTTCAATGACGGATGAACAAGAGAAAGAATAGACACCATGTCTTAATTCTTTCTGTGAATAAACTTTGTAATATTATTATGTACAAAAAATAATCCCAGAAAAATCACAAATACTAATTGCCCAAAGCCATTCATCTGAGGAAGTTTTTCAAAATATATTTTTAACACAGAACACCTTTTTTTCAGTGTGTCCAATAACAGTGTTATTTTCATGGTGTAACTCAGACTACCTGCTCATTGCACTTCTAATTTTCATTCAATACCATATTTTCTTTTACAATATACTCTAACAACATGATATCAACATGTTTAGAGATGTAGACTACAGTGGACCTATATCGTACATAGGCACGTGTCTACATATCATTTTAATGCTGCCATTATCATTTCAAGAAGTCAGAATCAGATAGTGTGTGGTGAATAATTAATGTACTCACTCCAGCGACCATCGGTGTTGCTTTCGATTAAGAATATCTCAAACATCAAGAAAGAATCTGTAGCTCATGCCGGTGAATTTGCATTTCCTAACGCGTGCATAAGATTCTCATTTTCAAAACCTGAAGAGATATTTATAATGATCCTCACTGCATCTTAAGTACAAACTTTCCTTTTTTCTCTCTCAAAATGATAATAAACAATTAAATATGAAAATAAAGAATGTGCACAAAGAGTCATCTTTGGAAGTTTGATGTGGCAATGGAAAGCATTCACCATCAAAATGATTAATGTTAACACAAAATAAGTTTTCAGTGAAAATAATATTCAATTTAAATGAAATGGTATAATGTAATAATCATAATCATAAACAAATAAAAATTTAGATACATACATTGCATAGAAATGGATTATTCATTCTGCAATCTCAAATCTTATCTACAAATCGTATTCCAGTAATCATAATTTTTTTCTAGGATATCAATGTTCCATCTAAGCAAATAGAATTAGATCGATAGGCACGCCAATTTCATGGCAAATAATTCATTGAAGTAGTTTACATTGCTACCAGATACTCTTGATACGTGAGAATCTAGCCAACCTAAGGTCTCCTCTCCTCTATCTTGTTGCAGTAAACGATTGTTCATATTTACCAAGAGTCTTCCACCAGCTTGATATCACCATGGAAACTATGGATAGCATCATCATTAACATAATGGTATCAGGGAGATGGAGAGGGCTACAAAACCACTTGACCACTTGCCTGGGGCAACCAAACTATGTGGTCGGTCACGCAACCATATAGGCACTTTGCTGTTGTCAGTAAGCAAAGCAATATAACTTGAAAATCTTGTTCGTAAAATAACAACCAAGAATATTAATGTTCTTAGGAGGGAGAGGGTTTAATAAATGATTGCTTATTGATAGTTATGAAGTGTATGATAAATCAGTTTGCATTTGAAGTATGGCACTATGCTAGATGGTAAAGGGAAGAGATATGCAGTATCACAAATCAAAAGCAGAAAAAAAGGGAAGGATTGAGATTGAGAGTGCACGATACAGAAAAAGAAAATACAAGAATATGGGAAGACAAAGTAGGAAAGAAAATAGCGAGAGAAAAGAGAGAACATGAAAGAGAGCAAGAGAGGAACAGAGGGAGAGAGAAGTAAAAGTTAAAAGAGATAAGGAATGAAAAGGATCAGAATGAGAGAGGAATGGGGGGAGGGGCACCATCCAAGGGGGAGGGTGTACACTGCATCCTACCATCAATATGTACTGCCTCATTAAACCTAGCATTACTGATACCAATCTATCATATCTTTCATAAGCCTTTTATTATTCAGACACATTCTCATATCACACCATACCATGCCTCCAGACACAGCATTTAATCACACAACATCAACCCCCATCCCGACGCCTCTCCTTGCTATGCTCAACTCATTAGACATTCCCATACATCTCCCGTAATCGGACCCAACCAACGCCCCAATTTATATCAAAATCAATCCTTGCAACTCGAGAGTGCAAATGGTATAATGAAAGAAATTAACCCTCAAATATAGGCCACAACACTTGTAGCACATAACATTTCTATACCTTGTTTATGACATCATTAGAAGAGGGGGGAAACGGGGCGCTGGTAAAGTGTGTGACGGAAATGGGGATGCGAGCCGCCTTTATGAGGGGGTGGCGTCACTAAGACTAGTGGAATTTACCCGCACTGGGATGTTATCGGACACCGCAGACGACCAGCATTGCGCCTCAAATTACATGACTTTATCCTGTAATACATCATTAGCAATGGAGTACAATGAGGTTTAATGGAACCCCCAATACCATGTTTTTAGGACATACTCTGCTTGTATTTGTTTAGTCCAGTTTTGAAACCCTTTAAATCATTGCCTTCTTATAAAATAGGACAATAACATCATACTTGAAGTTTCCAAATATGTAGAGGTTTGTTATTTGTTTCTTTTTCAAAGAATACATTTACAGTTAAAGAGACAAAAAGAAATTGCTAAATTCATTGAAATTTGCCTGCTTTTATTATAAACTAACTGCATCCAAGTGTTTATTGATTCAACACAGAATACCATTCTTATTGCATTTAAAACAGGCTGATGATTAGAAAAAAAAAACCCTGATGAAATAGAGTATTGAAGGAATTCATAGAGGCATTTTTATATCAAGATAGCCCTTTTCTACTCAATTTTTAATATAGATTTATTATTCGCTATTTTTTGTGTGCATTAACCCAGCCCCTTTAACTCTCCATTTAACAACACTCGGGTTATAACCCTTGAGTCTAACATTCAATATACTTTCCATGTCTACTAGTGGTAGACCAATGCTCGGTTATGCGTTTCAATTGAATAATTTCATATGATATTTTGAAGTGTTCTCAAGATTGTGTTTAGATGTAGCAGGTTTTTACTGAAACAAGAAACCGAGAAAGCGTTGTAATAACTACCTTTAGTTTCTGATTAAGCAAAACATATTTCTCATATTTGTTTTAACAAAAAGCCTATTCCAACAAGACAATCTTCGGTATACACATTTATAAATAAGCTAAGCTAATTCCATCAACCACAATAGGAAAAATTGATATTTTAAATTTCAAGACTGCAAATTTTAGGAAAAATGGAAAACATATTTTAAAAAAATGTTTGCGGACAATGAAAATAGAGACAGTAAAATGCAGATCACCCTTAACGTTCCATTTGGTTGTTACTTTATTAAGGTACACAGCCTCAAATGTGAACGAACCTTATACATCATAGGCCCCATCAGTGCAACCATATGGACAAGCCTGCCTTCAAAATGAGGTTAACTCAAAAGAAATTATAGATATTTGGGTCAAAAATAAAGTCTTGATGGTTTCAGAAGACCAGGATGAGAATATTGGTATATTGGAAGATGATGACAGAAGCTGGCAGGAATTCAAGTCTCATTTTTTCATTACAGTACCACCAGATAGGTCAATCTACTTCAATATGGGGGAAATTTTCAACGCCTAAAATGAAAAGAATTTTTTTTTTAGATATAGCTGAAAATACATGTATGTTTGAACATTTGGCTTTATTATTCTTTCATTATCACTTTTAAATCTAAACATAAAAAAAATCTATTAACAAGTATATCAATTGCATTGAAATGTTAACAATGTATTCCATCTTGTTTTTAAGAGAGAAATAAAAATGGGATAACTGCATCGAAATGTTACCAATGAATTCTATCTTTTTAGAGTAAAAATAAGAATGGAATAAATATCGACAAAGACCTCAAATATGGGGAAGCACAATAAAGATTTTGCTAAGTATTTTTATAGACTAACTCATTAAAACATGGGATTAATTCCTAAGATAAAACATACTATTCCAATATCAACTACAACATAAAAGTATTACGCCAAGTGATGATCATACTACATTTTTAACATAATATCTACAAACACTATGTACACATCTAATGTAGATAGCGATATACACTACTTATCTTTGGATTCAAATTGAAGCTGGATGATTTAAAGGGATTCCTATCTACCCATTTCATTTAGTCTGAAACATATGGTTTTTTTAATCAAGACAAGAAGGAAGTAACATATATATGATGCAGATGAAGAGGTGGTGAAAGAGGGGGGGGGGGTATGGCAGGGACCAAATAATGTTCAAAACAGGCAATCATCACACATCCACAACATGTTTGTCCTAAAGTAAACTTCATGAGTAAGGGAAAGAAGTCAATAATTCAAACTTAATTTACAATAACTAATGCTTGAAGTAACAGTCAACAACAAATTATCATAGAATTCTCTGAAACCACATTTAACAAATCAACATCCAGAGAAAGAAATACAACAACTAATGTCATTTGCTTTCTACTTTTTGTAGAAATCTTACTAACAATAATATGTTTGTACATATCATGTTTGAAGACAGGAAATCAAGAAGTGTGATAGTTTTTTTTTACTTTTTATTATGTTTTTAAAATAATGTTTGTGTGAATAAACTCCCATACTCCTGGGGTAAAGTCGTTGTCTTCTTATGAAATTCTAATAGAAAGTGGTGCTACCTTACTGTCCCTCGTCCTTGGAGCTAAAAATAAGATGATGCTTTCTCCATCAATGAACACAGGAAAAACAAAATCTCAAACCTCATATTTTCACTTCAGAAGTATAGGGGTTCTTTGTATCTGTGCTGGAAAAACAAAACATGCAACAAATGCATTTGAGATTGATTTGTATAATGGCTTGGCTTTTTCCTGTTTGAATTCAGCAGGTCATTGACTCTGAATGAAAGAAAAAGTGAAAACTTACATTTATCCTTTAAAAACATCATTCTGATTGTAAAGATAATATAAATGTTCTTTTGTTACCTTTCCCACTGGTGTACACAAAATACAATGAGAGCATGGAAATCAATTTTTAAAGAAAGATTTAAGTCTGCTTTCTAATTCACCTATTCAACTAATCATATTTATTAAAAAGGTATTATTTTTTCTGTCAAAAGAATTCATCCCTTTGTTGTATTTACCACTTTGTCATTCCTTCAACTACTTTTATTCAGAAACAACTTACTAGAATATTCATTTCAAATATACAATATTTTATGAAATTTTATATTATTAATGGTAATTACCATGAAAAATGGATCTACAGCCAATCAAATTCAAGGAAATCTAGATTTTATGCAACAGGACCCATGCAGGAAAAAAGTTTATTTTGATTATGGAATACATGCACAAACATTAGAGATTCTTTTAACAGCTGCATCATCCCTGATCAATTTGAAATCTAGGAATGGGCACTCATGTACCGACACTCTTATTGAACCACAACAGTGATAAGAAGCCATATGACATCATATCTATATACAGATTTGACTTCAACACTCTCAAGAAATGAGGTCATCAAATGGCCAATTTCTCTTACTCTATTTCATCTCCATTTATCTTTATGACATATACCCAATCTCACTCTACATCTCTATCTGTGTCTTCATTTCTCTCTCCCTCTCTCTCCAATATCTATCTTATCTCTACATATATCACTTTCCTCACAATATTCCTCCTCCACCGTTACAATCTTGGTATCATGCTGAGCATTAAATACAGAAAATTTGTCTCTATCTCTCTCTCTCTCTCTCTCCCTCTTAAAAAAAAAGGTGAATGTGTGATATTTCTCTTCAATATCCTGCCCAAGTCATTGGCTCTATGTTTCCAGTCATGCAGAAATATTGATTAGACTCTGACTCCATCTTTGCTTCTAATAATTCTCCCCGCTCTCTTTCTTTCCAAACATGACTGCCTTGCTTCAAAGCCATGCGCTGGGGCGGTGAAAGATTTGCGCATCTGCGAGAAAATATTAATCAAATTAGGCAGCTTAATTCTGGGAGATGTGGGTCTGGGAGGAAACAGCCAAGGAAAGGAAAGCCTTCTTGCCTCTAAAAATTTAATGAAAAGTGATTCACATGAGATCCATGATAGATCTATCATAGTCTGGGGTTAGGTAAAGCCTGAGCAATGAAAACATTCATCATCAAGGACTTATCTGGAAGGAGTCTGGTCATTTCTGATGATATTGAGACTAGCTTTCCACCATTTATGTTTTGTCATTAATTCGGGAAAATGGGATATTGGCTTTGAAATGAATAAAATAAAATAGTATAGATTGTTGTCTAATATTTCAATCAAGCATATAAAATAGAATGCAATTTCAGAATGTAAGTCATTTATAAAAAAGATTTCTACACAAAACTTGAAGTAAATCTGGACTGCCTTCTAATTCATGGTAATGGGAAAGGAATATTAGAAGCAAAATAATTATCAAATAAGAAAATGTAAACTTTCTTTTTTTACAAAAATATTATGCTAACCAATTTTGAATCTCTATTTATCCATGAATGACTTAAAAATGCTAAGGGGAACCAAACTTTAAAAAGGAAGGAAAATGGCTCAAGAACAGGAAAATACTTAGGAAACATCAGATACATAAATATGCATAGTCACTCCATCAAGATCTTGAAACTAACAACAGCTCCATGAAAGACTGAGTTACATGAATTAGTAACAGTATACAAATACCTTTTAGGCATGAGCTTCTATGAACCATTCTATGAACCATTCTATGAAACTCTTTCTATGTTGGAAACTCCTAGGATTACTCCTTTGAGCAAGTTAATTGTATCCTATACATGCACGCTCCTAATTAATAGTTCTTTATTGTCACCTTACTTGATGTAGAAGATAGAGGAGATCATGAGAGATACATGGTGAGATATATGGGGATATCCTTGAGGCACTTCTCAATGGCAATCATCGCTAGACCTTGATGAAGAATTAAATAAGACAGTGCCCACTAGCAAGAACACATAGGAAAGAGAAAGGCAGAGTCTATACAGCCCATGGCCCGATTGAATCAATATTAATGTATCGATAGCTGAACGAACTTGACATTTGATCAAGGAAGAAATGAATCGAGCAGCAAGCCTGCGACAAGGTTTCTATTGAAGGAAGAGCATTCTATGATAATCTATGGTGAGCTACATACAGGAAGCTGTTGTACTGCACCTAACAAGGTTATACCATGCTGCTTTGTGCAATACTGTCCTTGCTATATATTGCCAGTTCCCACTAGGTCTCTTTGGTGTCATATATTACCAAACCATGAAGAACCATATTTGGAAGGCCATTTTGTTATTAATATGTAAATGGTGTAAAATTTATATGAAATAACAGGAGTTGAAACATTATAGCTGTAAAAGATAGTGTTCCGTCTCCATAAAATATCAAAAGAACCTCACCGTTATGACATGCATACGCTGTTTTAAAAAATGTGATTTTACAGAAAAAAAGATTTTGCAGAATGCAATAACAGAATCATTCTGTAAATTCATAAAACAGGAATTTTTCTGCAATTTAACAGAACAGGTCTGTTTAAAAAGGGGAAAAGGATGTTTTATTCAAGTAAATTTGTAAGATTCCATAAACCAAATACCAATTTCCTGTAAGATTATGCAATCTGGTAAGATTACATGTGTTCTCGAGACTGCTGCAGGAACTTCTTTTATTTCAGGATAAATTTTCTAGCAGTGTACGAAATTAAGCTTAGCATAAATTTGTCATAATATTAATTTATATTTTCTTAAAGCATTTACACAACTATACCTTACAAGGGCAATATATTTGTTTTCTAAAATAACCATTTGACTGTTCTATAACACTGCAGCATATATTAAGCATGTTTATATCATATAAAGGAATACATAATTAAATCAGAAAATAGAAAGCATCTTCTTAATAGAAACATTTCACTAATCATTTAATCAAGACATAACATTTAGTGTCTCACCAAGTAAAAAAGTATTCTAAAGTGTTCCTTTGTATGGAAAACTAGCCACTGTCAACAAATAAGATGACAAATGTATTTGCTTGGCAGGGGCGAGTGGAAGTCCAGTATAAATGATGACTGGTACGGTAAGTAAACTTTGCATGGCATGGCCAATCTGACTAGCATTATAGACTCTGGTATTGGCTGGATCGAGGTGACAGAGTGGAAATAACAGCCCACTGAGAGTCCTCCAACAACACTCGTCTTGTTTGAAGTCATCTTCTTGTCAATGACATCGAAGAGAGAGTCTTGTTCATGAGGACAGAAATTACATCCTCAAGCCCTGACCCAGTCACAATGTTCATAAATCATATTTCATTTTACCTGCTTTTGTCAGGCACATGCTAAACTACAAAACAAAAACTAAAATCATACATGGAACAGATCATTAAAGCTACCCTTTGCAATTCAATTGCTGAATTAATCTGAAAAGAGAATTTTCATCTATGTTTAATAGTATTTTTTCTGCATTTGAGGTTTGAAAGCAAGTTGTTCAAATGCGCATAGCACAATAATTAATGAAGGTCTGACAATACTTACCATCTTTCATCAAAGTAATTTTTAACTAGAAAACATCTTACCTGCAACAGAGAAAAGAAAAGAGTAGAAATACAATTTAAATTAATATCATGTTAATTGAGGTTATTATAAGGGATTGTTTTATTTTAGTTTAAGAGTATCTAGCTTGTCATAATATGGCCATTTGTAAAATAAAGCTTTACATAGTTTTATGCAATATCACATGAAACAGTTTCATCATTCACCCTAGCTTTACTGAGGCTGAAATGACATTTTCTCTCCCACCAACCTTCATAAAGAACAACCAATCTATTTTTCATATACTCAAATTGTACATGATGCATTTGGCTACCAATAATTTATTCCTCAATTCCATTCATCAAAATGAGATCATAGAAATCTTCACTACACTCCAACACCAATTTCATTTCATCTCTATATAAAAATCCATCTCAGAGCCACCTGTCCCAAACCTAAATATTTCATCCCCTCTCTTGTCCATTTTTGACAGGAAATTATCCCATTTTAGACCATCGAAATGGGCAATGTATAGGAATGCATATTTCGCCTGCTATTGCTAAATAAAACAAGAATGGGGCCAATACATAGATATATTTCCCCTTGGCTAGATACTGCCACACCAGATTTGTAGCTTTTAATGCAATAGTCCAGCGGCAATTCAACCACTAATTGTCATCTTGAGTGACAGGTTTTGAAGGTAATTCTTGGATATGTGTTTTAACTAAGCAAGAGGGAAAAAATCATCTTCAACTTTCAGCAACATTATATTTTCTTGTTGACACATATTTTCATGTTCATTTCATCTATTTTCTTTTTCTTCTTGCATGAATACAATGGTTAAATCATCTGTTATTATTAAAGCTGTAGGATTACAGTTGTTATCTTGAATATTGCATTTATTATATGTCCATTAAAATTATACAGATGACATATCACAGTTTGTAATCACTAATAAATTGTTGTTCTTCATACAAGAATGTTATCAATGCAGATTTGTACATTCATCTGATATTTTGTCTTTGTTAATCTCATTTAAAGTGTTCATTTTCTCCAACCAATTTCTCATTCTCTCTCCTCCCCTCTTCCAGTCTCTTATCTCTCTCTTTCTTTCTCACTTTATCCTTTCAATTCCTCTATAATCTGTTTCCTCCATTAGATTGTCATTTTTCCATCTCAACTAACATAGCTCCTTCATTTTCTTGAATATTCAATACAAGTATTAGATTTGTTTTCATTTACCTCAACTCCCATTCACATCTCAAAGCTTCATGCATCATCCTCTAATCTTTCTCACCATAACCCATCAATATCTCAGACACATCTCTAGGTCTGTCAACCATCATATAATATGCCTATATAACACAGAGTTATCAAGCCTCACATCTTACATGTTATGACAGTCCATCAGGTGTTCCCCATCTCCTCTCAGTGGTGTGCAATCTACATTTTGTCTTTATCTTCAACATTTTTCTTTTTTTAATCCAAAATCTCTATATTGCAGGGTGATTTTGTGTGTAATTCCTCTCACTGTGACTTAGTATCATAAGTGTTTCTTACGTGTTCATTAAAGCCTTTTCCCTGCTTCTATTTCCCAATTTTTTTATATTTCTTCATTACCTAAACTCCTTCTATTTCTCTTCCTCTTTCTGTTTCCCAGCAGTGAGTTAACTATTGCTCCTCACTGTTACCTGAGAAGCACTGCATCAAACATGGTTATAACTGGATCAGAGAGTGGGAGATAATCCTATATTGCTGGATTAACCATTCCTAAATCCACAGCATATCTTGGTTAATGCATCAATGAGATTAGTTGCCATGGAGATGGAGATTCGCAGAAATGATCCATGAAATGTTTATGGGTTGGAATAGTCTAAGGTGGGCATGCAGTGTAAGATGAAGATGTGGGATATTGGGCCAAGCTTGGACTATATCGGATGAATTTAAGAAGTGGTGTAAAAAATTATGTAAATTAAAAGAGAGAAAGAGAAGCAGGGCAGGGCAGGGGGGCTTTTAACAAGAGTGGGAAAGCATTGCGATAGAAGGTACGTGTGTGTCTCTCTCTTCAATCACATCCGTGTAGAATGTTATGAAAACAAAATGAGAATTAGAAAGTTTGTTGCAATTATTAATTATGATTTCATGAAAGCAAGTTTGGATGGACATGATAACAACAATTAAGTTTATGAAAAACAATAAGTGTTTAATGGAAGGGGAAATTATATGATAAATCAGGTAATGGCATACAAACAATCGTATTATGTAGCAAAATCATGAAGAACCGATATAAAATTGTTAGGCCAATGAGCCATAAGGACATTGGCTAATAAAAATGCAGATATAGAGATAGGAGATTAACCTAAAGAGATGTACAAGAGAACTACAGGAGGAAGAAATGAAGCTCTGAATGAGCAAAAATTGAGATGCATTAGTAAAATTGGAGAAAGTGCATTTGTAGGTTTCTGTCCTGGCCTGGTAGTATAGTCAGCATCGGGTCCATTTTACTCCTGAAATTAATCCAATTCCCAGCAGAATAATTGAGGTGAACCAATCTTTTAGACCAAAAATTGAGCCTGCAGCAAAATAGCTTTGGCAAAGAGATACCAGTAAGATATAGTAGTCACATGTTTCTCAATGAAATAGTACAAAGGGAATAAAGATATGCGGAAATCATGAACGGTGCAACTACATTTCTGTCCAGAGATTCTCATTTTCAGAATTACGTGTAGATGACTAACTACTAGACAAAAGAAATAAAAGTAGAAAAAAGCAGAAAATGAGGGAGAATGCCTTGTTTGGCGAGAGACTCTGAAACGCCTTCATTTGGATAATTGAACAACTGTTTCAGCCATTATGATGATATTGCAATCAACCACAATTTGTGAACATGTCTGTCGAAAAACTGTGTGGAACTTAATTTGATTTGAAGTTGAATAGTAGCATTCATTTTGACCACAGATTAATTGCACTTCCATTTTAAGGACACAAACAATAGAGATGGAAAATGAGAAAAATGGCAGAGGAAATTAGTAAAAGGCATTTTTCTCAGGATAACGCAGTCCCTGACCGAAAAATACAGTTCAATGTAAATAAGAAAAATGGATATTTGAATAATTGTGTATTCGAGCTGTAATGGAATCCGTATACCCAATGGCTTCATTCAGTTTTACATAATGTTCTGTCTCTCTTCAGGCAGTAATGATATGAAAACTAAAACCTCTTGTAAGATATAAAATGATGTTTTCCCAAGAGACACAGAATATGTCCACATCTTGAATGAGATCTTTCACGGTGAAATTTGATCAACATTGCCAGAGTCCAAAAGGAATGATTCTTTCAACAATTTTACTGTGACATTCAATGAAAAGCCATGTAAGATTCCAATTTATGTGAAATTCTACAACTGTCCAGAAGACAAATTTAATCAATCTTTGAATTTCTAATACAATTAAAAAAAGTTACAGGCAAAAGAAAGTCAATGACCTACTGTTCAAATAGATAGCAAAGAAATGTTACACCTTCCTAAACAATTGCAAACAATTCACATTAAAAATAAAGTGTTTCATTTTGAATGCTACATACAAAGGTTGCACTTGCAAGCCCATTTTTAACATTATCTAACAGTCTTCTTGTTTACTTTGATTCAAAAGGATATAATGTTATGCGCAGGGGATGGGGGTGCACTCTTCAGTCTTCTAGCAAAGAAAGTTTAACATCCAAACAATAAAATTATGTTGGCTAGCCACATAGGATGATCTTAGTTTTTTTTAATAATCGTTCAAATTGATGAATTTCCCAAACTACTATTATGACAACAAAAAAGACAGTAATAGTTATTCTGTTAAAAGAGATTGGTACTGTGGTTAATCTAAATTACATCAAAACAAAAACAAAAATCTGAAGGTGAACTAGCATCTTTGCAGTAAGGGCATCCTTCACATATTAAGACCAAAGAACATTCACTTTAAAAATGAGATTGGCATTCTTTACCGCATCATTAGTCTTTTGACTGAAATTACATTTTTACTATACAATGCCACCACATTCACAATGACTCAAGCTTGAATTTCACATTCAAATAATTCTTAACATTAATTATCCTTCAGCTCCCCCCCCCCCAAAAAAAAATGGTATGTGTGGGAAAGGGTGAAATAAACCAGAAAAGAGAGAGTGAGAAAAAGAATGAAGAAAAGGCATTCAAAAGTGTGTTTGATGCTCAGTTGTTCATCATCTTCTTTAGATCATCATGAAAGACTTCAATGTCTTTGATTGACAAGCATACATATTCCCTTGTGTTATAAAGATGTTAGGTCCCTTTTCAAACATCACACAGCTGTATGTACACATGTTTAAGCAATCAGTGTCCTTAGGGAAAAATCGTGTCCATCAAGATGGATCCTGTATGTAAAGACAATGGTTCGGAGTTGGATCCAGGAAGGGTTGAGTGGGAAAGTAATGGGTAATATAGTCAGGTGAATATTATGACCCTTTACCCAAAGTAAATTATATTCATACAACTATACTAAAAGGCTTGCATTGAAATATATTCATTTTCATACATACATATATATATATATATATAAGTAAGCACAAAATACATGGGAAGCGCCTTACATTGCGTGTCAGATTCCAGCTTGCCCACATACAAAGAATGCACTTTCTCCACTTCCAGGGAAGCATTTCAAGCTAAAAAGCTTAACATACATTGGCTTGCACATCATACTGGGTACCTATATCATAACATCTGGGTTGAGATTGGCAAAATACAGATCCATGCTTTGCCATAGGATATTACACATTCTTGTACTCAACAGAAAAAAAATGTGGAATTGTTCTCTGGAATTTTACCATTAATTTTCAAAGCATGTACTATAACATTTCCCCCACAGCTGTCCTCTGTAGATCCATGCCATTAAGAGCCCTTTGTCTCGTTCAATCATGTCTCTCATATATCAAGTATTCAGAGCTAAAGGGCATTAATCGAATGTAAGATTGTGAATGCTAAAGTCCTTCTGTGTCTCAGGTGATGATAGCATATACTGCAACCCTGAAGCAAGCCAGGAGACCCTGACCAAACATGGTCAAGTTGGGCAGATCATGTTATCTAGGGACATTGGTGACATTTTATCACATGGGCTGGCAAACCACATGGATTTATGTGTTTGTTTCTCTAATACTCTACCTACACACAAGTCTGAGTGAGAATTCAATTAAGTCTTGGCAAAACAAATGTTTTAAATGTGGAAGCTTTTTTAAAAGGGGAATTGCTTTATTATTACTGCACAAACACAACACAAAAACCAAATGGTTTGGTACAACTGCATCTTTACTAAGACCCCTCCCAAATTTGTAATGTGGATTTCTATCTTACTAAATACAAGAAAAGAGGGAGTGTGGGGAGTGGATCTTATCTCTGTCTTTGTGTGTATCTGTCTCTCAAAATATCAATTCATTTGTTTTCCTTTAATCATAGAAAACAATGTGAAAAATCACTTTGTTTCAGACTTGGTTTAGAACCCAGGATCCTGGATTGCATGACCAGTGCTCTATCACTTTTTTTAAAGGTCTGAAATTAATATTCAAACCAAAATAAAGAGTATGTATTCTTTCACAAAACTGGGCTGAAATATATTGTACCGAAACAGGAAATTTATTACAGACTCGACCAAGTAGAGGAATTATTCATGGCTATTCATACTCCCAAACTGAACACCACATTGCTTATTATCCTACATTGTCCTTGAAGATACTAGATGACCCTGGGCACCACCAAGACAATACCTTTACATGCCTATTACCATGGAAACCACTCGCACTCTAAAGCCACCGCAGCAATTATAAATTTATAAGATGCGTGAAACTGACACTCAAATCACCGTTTCGGTATGTCAGGTGTTCCTTACCTGTCATTCTTGTCTCTTAAAATTACAATTTTCTCCTCCTCTTTTCCTCCTCATCATCAACGAATATGAAGGAATCTAACCCATTATGATTCATAAGCATGCATGCCATTCTGCATACATAAGCAAGCGCCGAGTCCTTAATCAGAAGTGTGTAAGCTGTAACAGGTTTTATGGTGGTATACTGGTGGTATACAAAGTGCCACATTGTATATAACTGCATATGTTTCTAATCTAGTTTGTAATGGATTGTGTGTTATAAGTTGTTTTATCGTAGTTCATGTACATTGTTTAATCAGTTAACTGGAATTAAAAGCTTAAGGGATTCCTTTAGATCATTTTCCTATATGTTTGAAAAAAAATGTAATCAGCAAGAAATTCATCACTGTTGTGCTGCACTCAACCCAAGTGAAGCAATTGAGTACCTCATCACTTGGGTTGCTTCAGGTAGAGTGTTGTGGGTCAGTGGATAAGTCTCTGGACTTTGAATCATGAGGTCCAGGGTTCAAATCCTGCCACAACATTTGCATCCTTTGGAAAGACATTAATCTACAATTCACTACCCTTCACCTATTGGTACCCATACGAAAATGAAACTCCTTCAACACTTGAGCATCTGATCATGATAGCTATGCTAAAGCCAGGTTAATTATATGCATGGCTTAGATACATTTATTGCATATTATTAGTCAGGAAAATGATACCAAAGGTTCTTTGAAAGTGCATAGAGACACTTGGCAATAATGGAATACTAGCAATGTTTTATTACTAGTTGCCTGAAATATTTTTATAAATAAATGAAATAAAAATAATCTTCTCGTCTTGATGCTATCACCAACAGTGAATTCATAATCATAAACATTGGAAGGTGAGACTTTCAGTGGTACAGAAAGTTAATCATAAAGCACACATTATGTATGCACCATCACCTCAAAACAAATAGTGTATGATTCACATGGTAGCTTGATGATGCTACTAGAGAGAAGCCTAGCTCCCAATATTGGTATCCCCAGCCAACAATCCTACAAACCTTTCAGCCAATGCAAGAGGGACATCACTGCTTCTCAGCCAGTCTCATGAATTTCTGTTGACATTATTTATCTCTGGTGTCAAGTTCATGCATGAGGTCTACTATTAGTCTGCATTCATTCCATTCTTTCCATATTCAAAATTGTATGCTTTTGTATCATACCCGTCGGTTGGTACAAATTACATACGAGTACTCCATTCAAGGTTTAGGCCATCCTGATTTGGGGGGCTTTTTTCTAATTTTTGGTGTGTTGACAGATTTGTAATGAATTATATTGATGACCTTAATGTCTAATTTTTTTTCATCTCAATCAATGTATTGCTATTAATTTAGAAGTCATGTTATTCCCCTGATATTGTCCATAATCTTTTAACTTAAATGTTTATTCACAAAATGGGATGATGATTCCTTTTGAATACATTCTTTTTATTTTTAATTCATAAAGTTATTCCGTAATGGACATGGCCCTCTGGTTCTGAGGCAACTCAATCCTATATATTGTGCTTTGACTATTGGTTTCTCTGAGTGCATGACATTTCACGGGGTTGATTCTCATATTTCTAATCACTTACGTTCCTTCCACAAAAACAGGAATGATCCATTTCCCTTATTTTTTCTCTTTTTTTTTTGAAGGATAATATAAAATGACATCTCCATCATAACTGCCTGTAAAATTAGTCTTTCCACCAAATCATAGTGAGATCAGAGAGTTACCAGCTCAACTCTAAAAATGTGCCGTGTCATAGTGAAATGGAATATTCCCCCTATTGGCAAAACAAATCATTTTGACATCCTCTTCTTACTCTCATTCCTAGGGGTCGGGAAGGGTCCTCTCAGATTACCATCCGTTCCATGATGGTGAACTTGACATTAATCTGTGTCCTCTAATAATTCATCTGCCCCCATCACTGAGAAATCTCAGCCCCATATCAAATCCTCTCCAACCAGGAGGAAATCTTTCCTAATTGTTAATTTTGACCTTGATGGATCATATTATAGCCTTGGGTCTGCCCTCTGACCTTCGCTTTCCCCTAATGTTATGGATACCACTTACTGCTATTTCATTCCATTAATTCTACTTCTGAAAGCCTGAAAATTGAAAGGACTGACATGGATCTTCTAAGTTTATAATTAGACTTTGAAGTGATATGCCTTAAAGATTTCCCGCCCACATCTTTTTCTTTCCTTATTTTTCGCTGACTTCTCCCCCCCCCCCCTCTCACTTTCTCTTTAGAATTCTTCATATCTATTACACTTCTTTCACTCTTTCTCGATGATAGCCTGTCATACTATCCTTTCTTTGTCAATTCAATGTCTGTCTCCGGACTCCTTCTTTCTTTATTACAAGATTTTGTCTCTCATATCAATCAAGGAAATATCAAACAGCTTCCTACTTCAATTTAACATTAAAACTGGAAGCAAAATCTGTCTTCTATTTGATTTCCAATCTCTTCATTTTTTCAATATTAAACTTGAGTTCACACAATAAGTGAAAAGGGTGAATATAAACCCAGTTGTGAAAGTACATACCAAATAATTTTTTAGTTTAGTTTGATTTGATTTATCATTTGATTTTATGCTAATTACCCTCCGATAATACCATCTCAACAATTTTCATCAAGCTACCGATGTTTTTCTGATTTCCAGCTCCCATTAGGCAAATTACACATCATTTCCCCATCAATCCTCCATCAAATAATTAACTATGACAATTGAGATCCTCTTGACTTTCAATGAGTAAACTCTCCATGTCATTTCATCTTTCATCATGAAAAAGATCTGCAGAAATATTATGTAAATTGACAAGACTCTTCAATATTTCTATGGCACGCTTGCGTGAAGGCGTAAGTATCCATATCCTTCAGACCTAATGGAAAAGCATAAAAGCTGTTGTTCAACCATGACATATAATACAAGGGAAAATGTCTTCCACAACAGGAGAGTATTGAATTCCCCCATCTACATTTGCATTGCTGTCTAAAACTGTATGGCGCATTTTGTTTGTGGGGTTGCTTTCCACAAGATTAAAGATGTGTCATATGAAAACAGTGAGAAGAAAGTGAAGCGCTAAACAAACATGTTTCCTTTTATATATTGTTTCTAAAAATCTGTAAAATGCATTTCATCCAATCAAGTATTGATTCAACTCTATTTTTGAATTGTAGTTTTGTTAAAGGTGTAGATGATTCTAATATCTAACAAGAAAATTAATGAATTATGATTCCCCCACAGCTGTATTTGATATTTTTCAAATGTTTATTCAAAAGAACTATTTGAAGTTTCACTCTAATATTTGAAGTTTCTATCATTATTTCACTTGCCGCTGAAATGATCATCCATTATTTTCTTCTTTAGTATTCATTCAGAATTATATGTGCTATATGATCTCAGCATCGAAGCAATCTAATGTTTGAAAACAGACTAAGAAATATCGCATTCAAATGAAATACATAACAATTCATGAAAATTTTGATCACTTGGGAGGTATGTTCCTTGCGGCATGGTTTAGAAATAGAGGTTTTTCACTTTCTGTCTAGTTTAGGAATCAAAGTTTTTTTGCTTCTTTGAATCTTCATTCTTAAAAAGTTTTATTTAAATGAAACCCATTATCAATCACACTTTCATTTCAGATCCGGTCTTTTCCCCCAGGACATACTACTTTAGAAATGTTCCATTTCCAAATTCCATTATAAAAAATACACAGATATGAACAACTACTGTTACAAACTACATTTACACTTACACAATCATGAAATCAATGACATTCATAACAAGAATAGCTATGCAAACAGACCTTCCAATGCAAGTTCAAATACACAAAGTGATGATCATGAACATGAATGGATGTAACAATGTGAACAGACCGTGTAAGAGCTACCATACCCAAGGCAGAGAATGAGATGCATTTCCAACCTCCCTCCTGGGCAATGCTTTAAAACACCTCAACTCTTTGATGGATAGGTATTAGAGGGGTGTGGTACAACCACCAATGATTTCTATTTGCCGTCTCTCTCTTTAAAGATAAAGCACGCTTTCTGAGCATAAGATTGAATTCTAGAAGAAAGTCAAAGTGATTATGTTAATTGAAACACACTGAAGAATAGGGGTATGCCGTTTAAAGATGTTTAAATCACCAAAATGTTCAGAGAGTAACTTTGTTTTGCTTGGGAATCGCACTGCATTTTCAGAATCAAGAAAGGAATGATGCTCATCTGCCCAAGTTTGGCTGCATCTTTAACGGCTCAACTCATAATGCACAATTTCAAACCAGAATAATCACATGGAATTAACTATTTATCTTCCAAGACAGATAATAGCTTTTCTTCCTTGACAAATCCCTTTTCATGAGGATTCTAAATTATTTCTCCTCCATATCATTCATTATTCAGTTATTTACCATGAATGGCCTTGAGATATGCAACAAAAGTCATCTTCAATTACTTCAACACCACCAGTCACATTCAGCATTTATCATTGTACATCTAGTAGAGGGTATCAGCTGGTCTCTCTCTCTCTCTCTCTTATTTGCTCTGTCTGAATCTTTTCCTCACACACCCACTAACATCTCCTCCTACACTCCCTTCCCCTCTCCATCTCTCCTCTCCCAAGCCAGCCCCCTCTTCTCTACCTCCCTCATCCCCCCTTTCCTTCTTTTTTTGTGTGTCTCTCTCTCTCTGTCGTTGAAAGTGATCATTCACAGATCCATTACTTCAAGTCCAGCTCATATCTTCACAACAAGGATAGGCCAGGGAGTGACACACTCACAAGTTGATTGCATAGCTATTGATTCCTCCATGGATAAACTAAGCACACACAGCTGCAATAGTCATGGTATATCAGACAGGGTGCATATGTATATTACCAATCACATTTAGTAGTACGACAGGTAGATTCAAAATAAAAAGAATAGCAGAGGAATCTCCTTTTTGGCTAAAGTCATAGCTGGAACTGAAAAAACAAATCTGGATTTAAAGAAATAAAGGGATATGATTGAAAATGTCAGACCTGAGAAACACATATAACACAATCTCCTAAAACCTTGTATGAAGCAGTTATTTTCTGAGAAATTTGATTCAAATTGGCAAGATTCAACACCAAGAGGAAACACCCAGGTCTTGCACTATCAAAGATACCATTAAATTTAATGCATACAAAATGTCCTTCTTGATGTAACAAGATAATAACATTCAGACACAAAGGCCGTATAAAGACACCCATTTATACAGGAATATATTTCAAATTATTTTTCTCACACCATTTCTGGCTATAAAGAAGAGAAATAGAATCCAGAAAACCTATTACACAATCTTCTATCTCAGCCAATCGAATCTCCAATGCTTTCCCCCATGCTACATATCTGATAACATACAGAACCAAGGTCAATATTATCATGTTCACTTAGCTATGCATGAAATGACCCATAATATGGCTGATTGTAATAAGTCGACGTGGTATGGTTTACAGCAAAATGATACTATCATTGTTGAACAGACCATAGCTGGATTAATGGCGTGGAGATACGATACTCTACATTAGACAACATTTTCTTTCTCTTTCATTTCTATTCGCTCTCTCTTGATCTTTCTATAATTAGCTCTCATGGTTTTATCCTCTTTCTTCTCTGCCTCAATCCACCTTAATGTATGTATTATTATGGGGAACTTATTAAACAAAATAAAATCCCTTGTCGCCCTCCCCTCTCCCCATCTCGGTCCTCCATCTCCTTTCCTCTCTCTCCATTGTCAACCTCCATAGAAATGTATCCCTCCAACATTCTTAATTCTTCATTTTTATGTCTTTCTATGAATCCTCCATCCATATATTCATGAATGCTATAATTCAAACCCACAATGAATCATGCTATTCAGTGCATGAACGAAATCAATAGCCGAATTAGTCGTTCCTTTTATCACCCTTAGACTGTGTCACCCGTGGTATCCATTCCCATTCTAAGCTTCCAATGTTTTCATTCTAGTATCGTATTCTCAAGGTCATTAATCTTAAATGCCACTCACTGGTCATACATCAAATTGCAAATTTTCATGACTTTGTTCTTTTACATATTGGTGTGAAGTAGGACGTGAAAAGTAGATCTGGCAATTTAAAACAGTGTGTTCTATCATAGTTTTTGGGGGGTGACAGATAACATTGGTTTTCCTTTGTGCTCCGATGGCAAATATGGTAATATTTGCCTTAATTACGAATCTCTGGTTTCTCTCTCAGGCCAGTGCAATCCTTCATCTATGCAGTAGATCGTTTGATGGAATTCAAGCAAAGCTTCTGATTCAGGAACTTTACAGAAAGTTTCAAAGTTTGATCTTGAACATTTCTCAACTGGAAACAAGGAATCAGAAAATTCATCTCATGTCAGCAAATTATGAACTGGTTATGTAGCCATGTAGGTGCTTAGATGATTTTAAAGTATCAAAAACATGCTTTATGGCTAAAACTTAAGTAGAATAAAAAATAATTACAACATACATGTCTGTAAGTTAATGTGAGCAGTTTTTTTTTTCATGAGATAAAGCTTCGAAGCAATATTTTACATGTTTTAGTAGACATGTGAGAACTCTCAAATCACTTTTCTCTTAACAAGAACACCACAATCTCTGGACGATGTCCCAATCTCGACATTTCCCATCATGAATTGATGGAGTGTAAACTGAACATTGATACCTAAACAAGCCATAAACATAGACACTATCTGGAGCCCTTGAGAAGTGGACAACATTGCATCGTCTGTTGTAACATTCACTAATGTGTACATTAGTTACGGCGATCAAATATCCCTCTCGATTCACGCCAAACCCTTACCCCATTACCATGTCGTGAGTAATGAACGATCTTCTCCCGCTCGTTGCAGTCGCGGGCAGCGACAAAGCTCGTACATCACTGCCAAGTTAGCGCAACGTTACCATCTTCAACGATTAGATTGAGAGTACAAAGGCCAATAAGGATTAATTGACTCATTGATATTAGACTCACATAGCTCTCAACCAATTCCTTTGTTCTGGAAAGACAGACTCAAGAGTACAGACAAGTATCTCAAAGACCCATGCTAGCTAGGATATAATATCAATCTAGAACCATTCAAACATCATCACAGTCAAGACTGGAATAAGATCTGCTAGCAATTATCGGGACAAATTCAAGAAAGCTTTTCAAGGAAAGCCTAAAACATCAATAGAAGCAACTTGTAATTCCCATATTTTGAGAAAAAAAATGTAAATTATCTAGTATAATTTCCACATGCAAAATCTGTATACCAGATATAAAAAAATAGCTAACTTGCTGTTAAGTGAATTTTAGATACGGCAAAATCCAACCAGGTAAATAACCAAACTCAAAGCGATCTATGTCAGTATTCAAGACTGTGTGTACGACAGTGAGTTCATCTCTTAGAAAGAAAGCAAGAAATAGTGATTAACATTAACATGCTTACACAGAATAAAAATAACTAAAATTAAGGAGTATGCAGGATTTGAGAGAATTGCATTTCCACTATTAAAGTGTTGATATATTAATAAAAATTTTGGCATTGGGCATTTATAGTCATGTTATTTGCCCAAGATTCTATATACAAATTCACATCAGCAAACCCACCCCCATATAAGATATTATGTTAATTCTGCCTGTATCAGAATGCTAAAAGTGCACTACTTGTGCAAGTGAAAATCTGATTCTTGAAGATTTGACCCTGCCTAAGGCATGCCTGACATGTAGGGAAGCGACTCTATTTAGGGAATCAAATGGGGCGGAGAAAGCTAGAGAAAGTTAAGAGAAATACCAACGCAGATGGCTTGCAATAAAACAACACATGGTTCACTGGTTTCCTACCTCGATTAGAAGATGATACAGCTACCAGACTGTTTTATCATGATTGTTTTTCCACTGAGATAATCACTTATTACCTCCCAGTGAACTCATATTGAACAAAGAATCATCTCTGCATGCATCTATCCCCCAATCTCTTTCTCTCCCCCTACCCCCCCCTATACTAATCTTTCTATTTCTATCCACATTCATTATTTTGTTGTTTTCATTTTCACATTTTTGTAACATCTAAACCGATACAAAATTAATACTGGTTTTCTAGTTTTACACTCAAATTTCAACATTAGAATAAAATCACCCTACAAAGGGTGAAGAAGGAGGTATATTTTTATCAAAATATATTTTCATTTTGAAGTTACACCTTGACTGTGCTCACGTGTAATGTATTTTTCAGTCAAAACATTCACCTTTTGCATAAGACCTCATGTGTTGCAATACATGTAGTTGTATGGCCAAGGTCGCCTTTCTGCGTGTATACAAGCTTTCAATAGATGGCATGGTGAGATCTCCTGCATCCTCGCTTAAAACCAATATACAGCAATCAATCGCTTGATTGCTCCAGTGCTCTTCAGATTAAGTCTCACAATTAAAGATTCTATCCTTGAAATTACAGTCATGGGAGGTTGTTTCTAAAATGACATCTTTAATGCTGGAATGGGGTGTGTTCCCTTGCAAACACACTGATATATGTGCTGTATCTGATTCCAAAAATTGTCATTCTGATTTCATCAGTTCTATTTTACTAATCACTTCAATGTTCTTGTGGGTTTATCAAAACATCAACATAAAAAATTTGGGTTGTTCTAAAATAAGTTGCCATAACAAGGATCGCTGTGAATTTTCAAAAAATACTTTCAATATTATTGCCATTGACAATATAAATTCTTGAATATTCAGTTTGTTGGCTAAAAATCTTCTCCCTAACCATCCAGCGACCCCTCGAGACAGGTTTGGATGTTGTGCCTTGATTTTATTTTTTTCTGATCACTTTCAAATTATGATGACCTGCTTCCCTCATGTAATTTTCATCAATAGGCATATATTTTCATTTTTGTGACATAAATATTTGCTTTTATTGGTTGAAAGCATCAATATACCTTTCCTTTCGTGTCTTTCTCAGCGTACTTCTGAAAGTTTGAATTAATAATAATAATAATAATATAGGGTATTTATATTGCGCACATATCCACCTTGTTAGGTGCTCAAGGCGCTCCTATATTAATGAATGATTGATTTCAAATGTTTGATGAACATGTCACAACACCTGCTTCTGTTCATCAAATATTCCAGTGATTGACAGCACTCTTTCATTACATGCACCTGTGTACAAACTAGATGCACTAATCCTCATATTACCAGGAAAGAAAGATGTCTGAATATGTAATTTCAATGTTCCTGTAAACCAGATATAAACTGCATTGTAAGAATAGTGTCTGAATAGCCCAGGAAGGTATGAGGTTAAAAAAAAATAAAAACAGATGAAGGAATATATTATAACGCAAACACCTGTGCATAAGTATTATCATTCAATGCTCAGAATGCAGGATAAAAAAAGAAAAATTGTCGAAAAATATTGTTTTGAAATGATTAAAGTTTTGGTAAAATGTTAACAGCAAGAATATTACTGGAGATCTTCATAAAGAAGTGAATATATTTGTTTCCAAAAATACACAGTCAATATATTACTGCTTCTACATGTATGAAACAATAAGGTTTTTATTTAATGCATGCTTGTGTATAATAAGCTATATTCATTGGCATACAATTCTTTTAAACTATTTTAATTGAAATGCTAAGGAGTCAGCCAGACATGATGATGATCATCCAAGAATGAACATAAATGGAGAGACTAGTAAGGAGGAATTATGAACTCATGCATAATCTCAATCTAATCCACAGCAGCAAATCATTCTATCCAACAAGACAGCATGTTCATACACAAATATTTAACCATCAAACTTTGCTAAACTCCATCCATTTTCTTATACCTTTTATAACACAAGCTTAAGGACGTTCCACAGTTATATTTGTGCGCATTATGATCTGCGCATAGTTTACACTCTGCGCGCTGACGTCACAATGGATGAACAGGTATTAATTAGCTGCGGGTATGAGCTGATTTTTCTCGTCTTCTGCACTTAACTGCAGATCCGATGCGTTATTTCATGAAGCTAAAAAATTGAATTATTCCATGGACCATTCAAAAAAATATTCTCTACAATTTCAAAATACTTTACTCTGCAGTGCTGCCAAGAATCACAAATATTAGCCCGAGTTTGAATAAATGGTAGAGTGGTTTTGATTTTTTCTTCACATAGATACTAAGCATTCGGCCCATTTTTGGTGTTTTAAAAAGCACATTTGCTCTAATAAAAATGCTGATAGTTTAAAAACAAGCACATGAAACCCTATTTTTTAATGTTTCTACCTCTTAGGTATACCTTCCTCTACAACTCTGCAAATTTTGGTGAAAATGACATGGATTTTGAATAAAGTGCAGCATTTATTGTACGTTTGTATTTTGTTACTGAAATTTTACATTTTTCAGATTGGGATTTTGTTATCTTTTACGCCATATTTAAGAACTGACAGTGCTGTTAAACTTAAAATTGCAAACAAATAGCACTATTAATAGATTCTCCATTCTAACGATACAATTATTAACTCTCTTGCGAAATTTGATGACTTTTTCCATGTATTTTGAATGAGTAATGGAGGTTTAAACTCATTGTAGTAATCTTGGGCGGTCTATAAATGCCAAATTCTTTTGAATGCGCAATTCTTAAGAACATCAATTTGGGTGAACTTTGAAGCTCTATAGCAAAAAATCAAGCACATGGACCTATGTTAATTTTTGCATATTTCGAATATTAAGGTTCTAAAGTATCTTTGTGCAAAGTTTGGTGAAAATGACATGGATTTCACTTTAACTGTGGAACGTCCTTAAAGGAAGAAAAGAAACTAACAGATTTTGGATATGTTATTGTGATTACAGTTTCAACATAAAAACGAATATCAAATATCTGCTTTCTTCTGTGTTTAATAGAATGTCTTCAAAGCATCTTATATAGCAATCATAGAACAAAGTAGATCTAAAATGGATCCATGATCCATTAGTAAACTGGTGCAAGAATAAGCTAGATTCAAAACGCAATTGGATTGCTGTTTTAAGGTGTGTGAATGAGCTTTGTTAATTCCTACTACACCTTGCCTGCATCAGTCCAACATACTCTCTCAGCCAATCAGAAAGAAATTAATGAAACGAATGTCAGGGGATGGTGGTGTTAGAACACAGCGGGGAACTTGCATTTCTAAGCAACAATCGCAGCAGGACCTTCAAGAGAATGTGTTCATGAAGTAACATGATTCATCGACGGAGTATTCGGTATAAAGCAGTGAAATGATGAGACAGGGAGATGAAAGACAATGAATAAAAGAACGAATGATGAGAGCTGAAAGTCACTTATTTGAAGAATAATTGAAGCATGAAATGGACAGAATGTCTCCCATTATGTGAGAAGTGTGAATCATAGATGGAAAGGAAGTGAAAACTATTAAGAATACATGTAATTGCAAGGTTTTTGCATCACAAGAAGATACCAACAAAATACATTCATGTGTATGTATCAAGAGCAAAATGAAAGATCACAGGAGTACATATGATGAATATAAGCCTGTTTTCATTCTTATTTCGTAACAATCGAGTAATACATATTTTAGATTTGGAAGTCAAGTTATTTATTAAATTAGTTATATGCTAAAGAATTTAAAGTACAGAATACTTTTTTGGTGTTTTTTCATGACTCTCTTCACTTGATGTCAATGCAGGTTTATACAAGCAATTAATAATGGTATTATAACTTTATAAAAAAAAATATTTAGTTAATACAATATGATAGTGTTTGCGTACATTATCCAAGAACAGAATGTTACATGGACTTTATTTCACTGTTCTGAAGATATTTTGGATGGAAAATGAACACAGTCATAAATACATGATATAAGAATATAAGTGTGAACATCAATTTCAAGTATGATTTAACAGTTCGTTTAAGTCATTATTATCACCAATCTGAATTATAGATGCTAACTGAATCAAATTGTGTCTTGATATATCTGTGAAAATGAAATGAAAAACATTTTTCTAAAAAAGAGCAAAATACATTGCCTGTTGCATTTAAATACAGTTATATTGAATCTGATCTTGAACTGTAGGGTTGAAAAAATCCAATCACAAAATGAATTAGATAGTTTGCAGAGTAATTTCTTTCATTTCTACTCAAGATCCCAGCTTAGTCAGAAAAGAAATAAGCACTAGGATTTATGTATGGAAATTGTGGCTAGGATTGGGGTCTTGCGGGAAATCTAAATTTCAAAGCAAAATTCAGCCCAAAGCAATCTGTGGAAACCAAGGAAGTGGAAAGTATCGGGTAGCAATTTGCCCTAAATTCATTGGAAATCAAAATAGCAATTTGCATAGTATTTTCAATGACCTAAACAGGGCCCCTCCTCGCAAAAATAGTATTTGAATTTTTCTGCTTGTAGGAAAAATGAATCTGCCAGGTGAAATAACATTTCCTATTTCAATATTCTTATAAAATATATTCCTATATTCAAGTGATCTCTATAAAATTGTTTTTCTTCTCCTCTTTAATGTCACAGATGTTTTGTCTTATTTATTTTCAATATTTTATATTCTCTGAATCCATGATATAACAGGTTTTATTTTTTTCTTACAGTACTCATATCAACCAAGATAGATGGAGGAACATCAAGAAAGGTATTGAATTGGGAATAAATTAAAGATGAAGAAAGAACAATCTAAACACCATTATCATCATCCATATAGCTCAGGTTTTTTTCCTATGGGAAATGCGAAATGCCATACTATAACAACCAAACACTTTATCACTTTCTAGATCTACAAGAACGGACATCTAGATACCTGAGGGGACTTGAAGACATAGACGATGGCGAAGCTATGGCTGGATTAATCACATTACCTGCTACGGAAAGGGAGAATAATTCTATTTGGATACATCACCCCAATGTACAGCATCTCTACTTTATCTTACAAACCCTTATTACTTGGAGAGAACGAAGGTAGTACTACTTCACTATCTATGAAAGATAAACTCATGCAACATTCATTGGAAATTTGTTGCTCAAGAGGATGTTCAACTCACTAAGGCAATATTGAGGGCAAATGAAAATGCTTCCCTTTCTTTATTTCAGAATCAAAATTGCTTTATGCCGAAACAGTCCTGTCAATAAAAGCAACTGAATTTATCAGGATTTTTAACTCAAAGAAATTACTGAGACCGATTTGAAAGCAGCATTTTTGTTACAATAATGAAGCAAGGTCACAACCTTTTTACAGGTGTTTTCCTCCATCCAGCTTCCCTAAACACATCGTTGACTTCTCTATCTTCTTGATTTCAATTTGACTCTTTTATTTTGTTTACACAATTGGGTATTTTTTTTTAGTATAACATCAGTTTCATATTTCAAAGAAATGCAATGTTTTCAGGGCATCTCTTCTGAACTGGAGATTTCTTTCTAAGATTGTAGAGAATCCATCATTTGTTGATGAAATCATCATCCTTTGGATGGCATCCAGTCACAGTGGACCACAAGCCAAGGGAATGTGTGATCTCATTATAATGAAAAATAAAATCTGAATTGAAAACATAATAAATCTCTCTTGGATTGATCAAGCTCCGCAGACTGACCAACTAGTTTAGGAAACCAGTCCTTTGAATTTGAATGAAATTTTACTCA
Organism: Lytechinus pictus; assembly: GCF_037042905.1. NCBI lineage: Eukaryota > Metazoa > Echinodermata > Echinoidea > Temnopleuroida > Toxopneustidae > Lytechinus > Lytechinus pictus. The sequence goes on along the minus strand of NC_087245.1, from coordinate 3,980,581 downwards.
TAAATTCTAACAATCAAATCAGGATCACAGTAAAACAAATCAAATGTTGCATAAAGTGTGAGAACATATTAAATTAATTCACTAATTAAGTAGTTTCAGACAAATATGCTGTGACAGCATTTCTTGCTAAATGATCAAAGAGGTTTTGATAAAGGAAGTATATATTGATGGCTGTAGTAAGCAATATAAACCGACAAAAAAAAGGCCAACTAACCAACATGTCCTTATTTTGCAACTTCACAAGATATTTCCCTTGAATATGGAGCTAAAGGATATTGCTGGTATCTCTCTGCTTCAGTAGGGGAAGCCAGAAAAGTGTCTGGTAAGCAAAGACTACGCTACCCATAATCGGAATCAAATCAGAAGACTAGATGATGCGAGCCGGAGCCGGAATAGAGAGGCGAAGGAGATCCTGAAGAAACCCTCACTCCCTATCCTGGGTCATAGCTGGACACGTTCAAAGGCTAGGGTTACATAGCTACAAAGCAATAAATTCCATCACTATATTACAAGACCTGCGGGCATCAGTATTATTATTATGAGAGGTATGAGGGGGTAAGGTTGTAAGGAAATGGAACGTGGGGAGTGTACCGGTATGTCGATTGAGTCATTAGGGGTGTAGGAAGCAAGTAAAGCTTGTATGTTGATATTATAAGGGAAAGATGCTGATTTGTTAAGCATCACTCATATTAATTTTTGCCTCAGCATCATGTAAATCAAGCCTTACAGCATGATTGTACAGATATCAATAAGTGTCATGCTCTAAGCCTGAATAAGATCAAGATATCTTATTACTTGAAACGATGCACTTTTAAAACTAGATTCAATTTACAATTAGACAACAAAATCACATAGAAGATATTATTCTGTTTCTCTCCCATCATAAGGCCTAGTTGTCAATATATGAAAACACTTTGAAAATGAAAGATATGCAAATTTGAGACAATGCCTGATAGGAAAATATTGACAAGTAAAATGAGAAACACACAAGAAAATTGAATGTTTTGACTGCAGGGGTGATAAAATTGTTACATAATGACTTAACAAAAAACATTATTCTTTGTATTGGAAAAGAAAAACAAGGAAATTCATTCAATGATATCATAACACAAATCCTCATTCCATCCAGCAACAAAAATATCTCAAACATATTAAAAAAACGAGTGTTTCCTTACCTTTAACAATATCTTTTATTGTGATCAAGCTAGGCACACATCATCTTCCATTAACTTTTGTGACAATGTCCTCATACCCATAAATATTACGAAGCATATCAAAGAACGGTTTCTAATGTATGCAAGCCATTCAGAAAGTAACTGCTTGATTCGCACAGAAAACCTTCAAAACAGCATCGAAACACTCATTTCTCCGAGCTCATCAACGGCTTCAAAACCTCCTGCCAAACCTCACTCGACTTCCTGCCTGCCAGCAGTCTGAAAGCCAGTCACTGCATCAAGTTTTTAACATTACCTCTCTCCCTGTCTCTCTATAGACCAAGCATAAGACACACGTGGTAGGCAGCAGTTAATGAGCGCCCGCTGCTCTAAACAATACACCAACGAAGACACTGAGCGTGGCTAAACAACAGAGCGCTTGCCTGGCAATTCAGAGAAAAACAAAGCTCCCTCATGAATGGATGTCAGGTATGAGTGTATGCGTGTAAGAGCATGCATGTTAATAGAGCACCTTGGTTGGATAGAATGACTGGAGCAGCCGTCGTCAACGACGATGAAAAGGTGTGCAGAGAGGGAGAGCCAGTGAGAAGAGTCGAGTGAGTGAAGCTTGTTTGCATGTAGACTGCTATACTAGGATTGCAAGAGTGTCTCGCTGTCTGAGTGGATCAATACCATGAGAGAGAGAGAGAGAAAGGGAGAGAGAAAGAAAGACAGATGGGTAAAGAGAGAGACCCTTAAACTGCCTGTTTTAATATATACTCACAAAACTTCATTCTTGTAATGTAGCTTCGTCAAAGACATACAATATATGAAATACTTCTTCATCTCCTTTAGATAACATAACCATCTACAGTATAAAGAACCCCTCCCTCCCTCCCTTGTTATATATCACTCCATGTATCCCCATATCCATACTGATTATAACTTTTAGTTTTTCTTTTCCTACAAATATTCTACCCACAAGCTTTAAGACTATTATAAAGTATATCCACATCTCCTTTAGATCACATAGTGATTTATATACAGAACAATGATACCAGCTCTTCATGTCCATCCCCACTAAATATGATCCGTCCATATATCCTTCTTGGCCATACCCCCCCCCTCCCCCGCCACTCTGATTATGATTTGTATTCTCATTGAATTTATCACATTTGAATACCAATAAAAGAACAAACTTCCATCTCCACATCAAAAAGAATAGGAAGTGGAATTATAAACCCAACCTATCTTATCTATGAATTTAACCACCTAAGGCAACATGCATATCGTCGGCGGTCATCCGAACTGTCGTATCAGTAAATTTTGGTCCCCAAAAAATATTGATTTTGAGATTTTTGAAAAAACTTAAGTACAAGTCCTACTCTATTCATAACTAAATTTCTAAGAAGCAATTTATTTTATTTTCTGAGATATGAGAGGATTTTCACGGCGATGCCTTACATTTTTTAAATAAAATGTGCGAATCCCATTGGAAACGTGTACTGTAACAGAGCAATGCAACGTTTTGACTGACCGCGATTTCAATGCGCGTGGTCAGCCAAAATGTTGTATCGGCCATCTGCACTGCATTGACTTTGCATGTGAAAAGCGATACAGCGTTATGACTGACCGCGCGCATTGAAATCGCGGTCAGGGTTGTTGTATTCCCTATGGCGTACGGGGGAAATCTAAACCGCTTAAACTGAAATTACAAGCATGTAGCTCTTTTGCGATATTTTTTCTGATCCTTGCTTTTGTGTAAAAATAAGGATACAATTGTCAAGCAATTGTCTTGGTCTTTCCAACCATGTATTTTTCTAGCAATGAAGGAACTAAGTGTGAAAATTATAGTAAACTTTGAAGTTGATTTTCTCTGAAATGGGTTTGCACCGTCGTATGTGTGATACGACAAGACCACCGACAATATAAGGTGCAAGTTGCAATTTCATCTCCATCATGAATATTACATCAGTGTCTAGATATTGATCATTAGCCAATGCATTATATCTTCTGCGCTCAGTATTGATTATTCTGACCTACTTTCCAATAGCAGGTAAAAATCAGCTTATTTCCATCATCTAATCATCAGATCTGACAAAATCCCACCAAAAACAATCAATATTATTTTTCCTCCCATTCCCTCCTTCGTTATTAACAGTATACGAAGGATCAAGTTCCCAAAGTATTACCCAGGCCTTGATCCCTCACAACTCTTCACTCAAGATATTAGAAAATCTATAGAAAATGAATGGTCACTCAATAATATAATCACGATCAGGCAGATTTACAAGGGCAACAAATACTATTGGTCAGATTTTCATGAAATTTATGTGGCACCAAAGACTTCTTATAAATCAGCTTCATGGCAATGTCATTGCTTTTCTACCAATGATCCTGTGAATTGTGTGTTTCCTCATTATGTCCTCCGAATGTCAGATCATGAAGAATGTATTCAATTTAATTAATTTGTAATTATAATGTGTAATCATATTTACCATCACAGATATTCCAATCAAAGTATTTGGGTTGATTAACTTGCATTCTAACTATTCATAATTTATAACTTTATTTTTTAAAGCAAGATGAGAATTATATCAGTTTGATTTTTAAAATAATTTTCTTCCCATAGATTTGATACAAAGCCTGTCAAATTCCAGTCAATACGCAATGAGATAATTGTAAATTACACAGCATGCAGGAAGCATATCACAAAATACTCTGGGGTAATTCTTTCTTTAAATCTTTAAATCTAATATGCTGTCGGTTTTTTAAAGAAACTATGATTCAACTCTTGATGAATTTTTAATCTTTCATTGAAATTATTTTATATCTGGAAAAATAAGCCAACCATATACATTTCAAGGAATTATTGATCTCTACTGCACCTGAGAGAAGTACTATAATACCCAAGAGCATCAGAAGAGGACTTTATTGTAGATAGAAAGAGAGATGGGTATATGGGAGACTGAAAGTGAGAGACAGTAAAAGAAGGAGAGAAGGGTAGCGAGATAGTGATAGAAATGGAATGAGTTGGGTGTAAGGGAGAGAGAGAGAAGACAAAAGAGAGTGAGAGAGATGGAAAGAACAAGATGAGACTAGACAACATGTTGAGACTGTGAGGAGCAGGGGAGACATACAATATGAATTTTTGTCCCTCAATTAGATTAGTTTTGGCTAAGCTTCTTGGCTGTTATGCCTCTCACCTGGTTATATGATTCCACATGACTCATACCTCCCCTCTATATCGAATATTCCTCTCATAATAAGTTGGCATATATGTAGGACACCAGTTTACAATAGTCTTTAAAAGATTATTCATGTTTACATCCCTCACCCCTGATTTGCTTTTTTTATTACTTTTTATCTTTTTTTATCAATCAACATACGATTATAAAAGTGACTTTCTAATCCCCATATCAATTTATCATTTTACAAAAACATAACAAAACACAATTTACACCCCATTAGAAATTACAAGAAACTATTGGTATTTATCATATTTGTTTTTAAAATTTTTGTTCTTCTTTTCTAAAATAAAAGAAGACTTCCAGTGACTCCCTATAACAAGGGATAGTTAGTCTCATGCTATATCAATGCTTGAAGGTCAAACAGAAGGTCAATAGTATTTAAAATAACCATAATGAATGTTACATCATTGAAACATTTTATCAAAAGTGAAAATTATTAATTATAATTATCATATTAATTTTGTTTTATTCATTTTACAATGCACAGAAGACCTGTTCAGCCCTTATGAAAATAAGGCCACCTGCAGTTTAACAAACATTGTTGTACATAACAAAATATAAATAATACATAAAGAGTAACTAAAATCGTAAACTATCTTTGTACGTGGGGAGAAACTTTACTCTGCATAAAGGTTCTGTAACTCCTAAAATATTTCTTCAAGGTAAAAACACTTTATAGCAGCTCATTAATTCAAAGTATATCATTTTTCTTATTCCTATATAGGTAATAGGTTTGGTGACACACCTCCTGATCACATGCCCCTTAGCTTATTTCTATCTTACACATTGCACTTTCTCAAAACTGGAGGAAAGCTTTGTAATAAAGACTATATAAAAATACAATATCGAATTTAGTACTTGTGAAATGCACATTTACACAAACAGTTCATCGCACCTTGTTCTAGTGCAGAAATTGAGTAATAACTGATGTATTTCTGATTTTCACATTAAAAACGTCAAGAGGAACGGCATCAGTAATTCTTCCACCATTGTCTGTGATGTATTCGAGAACCAATACACTATGGCGGAGGTCGATATTGAAACTAACTATCCATGGCCCACTACGTGACCATCCTTTGTTAAGACGCTTACACTTTACCTCTTATAATGGGACCGAGTAAACGTTATGCTCCCCGCGCAGAGAGCCTGGTCCCATGCCAGGCTTCGTTTATTAGTTTGCGCAGATTCGTAATTCATTCTGAGCAAACACAAGGCATGTTTCCGCCTTGCCACAAAGACGTGGAAATAAATGTGATTAAATGAGCGCTAGAATTCAATGCCTTTTGTCTTCTCCTTTGCTCTACAACTCTTCTTTTCTCTCTTCTTCTTTCATCTTCTACCAGCTCATTTCCTCTCTATCCTATCAAAATCTTCAAGTCTTTGTACGAATCCTCTATCCTTCATGTCCACTTCAAGTCCATTCCCAAAGTTTCATGTAGTAAACTGTACACAGATTTTAACCTCACTCTCTCTTTCTCTCCCTCTCTTCTTCTCACTTCATCCCTTTCCTCTTTCCCTTACTCTCACCTCCTCCTCTTTTATCTCAAACCCTCCCTTTCTATCTCACTCCATCACACCCATTCCCCATCCCCCTTCCCCTCATCCATTTTCTCTCTTAATGCCCCATTATTGTTTGATTGCTTATATTTATTAGCACAAAAGTGCAGAGCTCCAAAGCCCCAAGCATGGAGGAGAGCTGCCCCCTTTGTCTCCTTTCAGTACAGTCCTGTAGGCCTATACCAAACATCTCAACTGTTTGCCTACACAGTAAACACCCTTATGTCATCATTTAGTCATGCAATGATATCAAGGTTAAGGAAATTGCAATCTTTTTGAAAGACATACCACCAACTCACATACCACTAAACATTTACAGTAAATAGTTTTTGATACACTCTGTACAGTGCCTCCGTCTGCTAAATTAAATACCCACGCCTTGTTGGAGTATAAGGACGGCACGGTAAATTGCCTCCTGCCTTAATTACTCATTAACATGCTATATCACATACTTTCATTGATTGATAATTACCATGAGATGTACATGGAATGCCATGTAAGCACATCTTTGTTGAGACTTACGTCATAAGTTATCTGCAGGAGTGTTTTAACAAGAATGCAAGAATTCACATGTGGGTGCAAGGTTTTTGGGGTGATATACTGATGAGGGCTGCTTTTAACATGGGCTAATCATGCCTTTATGAAAATAATAATTAAAAAAAGTTAATACGAAATTATTACGAATAACAAGGCCATACAAATGCAGAAAAACACATGGTTCAGTCTTTACAGTATAAACAACCAATTCAATTTGTTATGATATTATGTTTCTATTTTCAACTAAATCTGTAATTAATATAGGTTGGGAACAAAAAAAGTAAAACTTACTTCACTGAAATATATCCATTCTATTTTACTTTTCCAACAAAAACCCTGCTCTGCAATTGTAAATCTCTAACCCTTTCAATCCTATACAATTATCCCCACATATCTTTTCTAACATTTACCAAAATACACTCAGTATCAAAGGGGTTAAAATCTTCCAGCCATGTTTTATTGGCACAGGTGCATCATGTGCACCTGAAAGCAAGCATGAAGAAGAAATCATGTCTCTGCATATTCATGAAGCTAAACAGCCGGAGATTTCTGTTGATTCCGACCCATTTTTCATCAATTTAATCCCATTTTCATCCCCATTCTAATTTCCTGATGGCTCTTTCAAAGCAGAGTGGTGTTAAAAAGAAGAAATTTATTCCACTGAGTCACATTTCACTCATATGTGTTTTATCAGTGTTTGACTAAAAATATGAATTTTTCACCGTTTGCTGAGTAAGCCTATTATTGATATTTGTTACAGATAATAAATGTTTTTATTAACCATTATACTAATATAAAAATTTTCCCCTTCATGTATATGTATAATGAATAACAAATCTGTTTATGAACATAATTGCATTTTAATTGTTATTTACACAAATATAATAGATTATAATGAAGATAGAAGAAATTAATCCAATTCATTCATGTCTAGAGAGGAAAGTCAGTGGACGATTCGTTTAAGGTAATAAACCTAAACTTTAAATAACTATCCAGCATTAAAGACGAAATTCAAATAAAATCAAACCTTGGACTTCTTTGGTATAAGCAAGTTCATTAAGTATTTCATAAATAAAGTGACCTTCATTCAATTTGAAAATATATAAGAAAAGCAGCACAATAAATAGGTCTTTTTCACTGTAACGTTTAATGAGTGTGGGGGTGGGGTGAGAAATCATTATTAGTCAGAGTATACAAATAAAAGAGAGTAATCAACTAAAGTCGTCTAAGATGTCATCTTCTATTTAACAAGTAACATTAGTCATTTAATATTCAGGTCTCCACGAATGCATCATCATTGTAATCATCTAATTGTGAGTGATTCATACCCAGGTCCTACAATACACAGTGTACTTCAAACAGTGGGAGCTGTGATTGTGACTATAAGAATATTGACTGTAGATGGCTCACTTTACTTGAAACCAATTTGCAAGTTCAACAAGATACTGGCACTACTGGATGAAGGAGAACCTTCCTTCATAAGAGTAGTTTGCAGAGGGTGATTGACCATTGAAAACAATATATTTAGAACCGAATATATGTACATTTCTTTTTCCTTCCCATTTTTATGTACAGTGTTGATTCATGTTGACGATGTGGACTCTTCAGTAAGAAAGAGAGAAAATAAGAGGGGATTAAGTTGAGGGATATGGACAAATATCAAAATTAATATTTTATAAGTAGGTCTAGATTCATCGTTGATGTCAAGACAAACCTTAATTTTTACTTCAAAACTTTAAGGGAATTCATGAAACAAAGCTTGAATTATCACAAGGTAATTTTCAAAAGTGAGCAAAGACTAAGACAAAATAAGATGTCAGTTACAGAATGAAACAAAGGAAGAGAATTGGGGGACAGGGTTTGGGAAGAGGAAGGGGTAGAGATGGAAAGGGTTGATGTGTGAGATACCTAGCCACAAGCAAGCAGGAAGGACTTTCATAATTCCATCCAAACAGTTTATGGGGTCAAACTCCCCTCAAGATGACACTCACTACACAAATACTATGACAGCCCTTCAAGCCAACCAAAGTGACAGTTTTAATCATCACCACAACCTGTTGCTGAGACGCGTCATCAAGCGAATTCATACAGAGAAAATAAGAAAATGACATGTGTGATAGGATACTGTGATTCAACCCAGGAAACGCATGCACTTTGTTACCAACAGCAAAGCAATCAAGTGTGGACTGCTTCAAATCAGCCATAAAGAAACATTTTGACTGAATATCACTTAAAAAGCATGTTCATCACTAAAAGAAATAACAGTCACTGTTTTCTTACATCTTCTGATTTAGGTTAAGAAAACAGTTTGGAACACTCTTGGGAGAAGTGAAATGAAAGGAAAGACCCCCCTGACTGATTGGATCAAGAAACTCATGCCCTATGCATGATGGGAAGGACGTTGATAATTGCATCCAAATATTTAGAGGGTCAGGCTCTATTGAAGCTAGAAGGGGAAATCCCCTGGCAACTAAATAACATGCTGCCCTCTTTAGGGGATATCACAACACACGCAAACTTTCCAAGCAGATAGTAAGCTGAAAATATTTTGACTCATGCTCTTTGACATTGGGGTAATGCTTTCTGCCAATCATCAATCAATAACAACATCATCAAATGCCACAATTTTAGAATGTTACAGACCTAGATGTTCAAGTCTACCATAAAATAGTAAAATAACATTGGTTAAGATCTACAATGAAACACAAATAAGTCACAAGATGTTTAGCATCTATATGTATCACAAAGCATGCGGGATCCCTGAAATTATGAATCCATTTTTTTACAGATTATAAAACATTCAACAAATAAATTATACAAAATGGGCAGACTTCCCTTCTGTGGGTTAATCTGAATAACCTTCTAAATTCCATAAACAATATTAGATACCAAATACAGATCAGAAGATGTATAAATGAATAAATGCATCTTATGATGTCAAGTAATACTTTTTTATTTTTGGTGTTATTCATATTAATTAGCATCGATATTGAATCTCACAAAGCTGGTATTCAACAACCTTATTCATTCCTTGAGCTGTCAATGTCACCTTGCTTCAAATTATGTATGATGAAGGTATGAGTGATGAGGGAAGGATACAGGAGATATGAAGGAAAGACATCCTGACCTATCAACATCCGTTCAATGCCAGAAGGACACTGATTCCTATGGTTTGAGACATAATCTAAGACCTTCTAGCTCTTAATGGATAAATCCTGCATCTAGTATCTCTCAGCAATTCAGGGAGGGGGATGTCATGGTTGGTTGAGACTCATCATGGTCTGGTGGTGAATGTAGCAACTCAAGTAGAACAAGAATCTGAACACTTCAAAGGCAACAAGGATATCAAGAACCACGGAAAGGATACAGGATATCACAGAACCTCAAGGTGTGCTCTTTTAGGGATTTATAGGCAAGTCCTTTTACTTGTAACATGTCATTGCGTGTAGATAATCAAGGAACACATGGATAAGTCATTTTTCTACTCTGTCATATATGGAAAAATTGAATATTCCTAATTTCAACTTTTAATACAAAAAAAAAATTGCAACATGGTTTTAGCTCTCAGATTTTTTTTGCATATCAACCCCTCCCCCATTGATCAATTGATGTCATCCCTCTGATTTCTGAAAACGTTTTCATGCAGTTTTCAGACTAATCCATGTGTAACTTGATAGTGAAGGTGTGTACAGTTACCAACAAACTGGGAGATAAGGACCAAGTCTTGATCACACAGCAGACCAAGACCTCTACTACACCTATCTCATAGGGTGGACCAGTCACATCCAGCCTTTTTTCTCTAATTTCTAAATGATATAATAATGAACTTTTTCACCTAAATCTCACTTAATTCTGGTTATTAAATTTCCCATCTATAGTTCACGCAATATTGTTGATGAATTATGTACTCTTTTGTTTTTTGCTCTCTTTTTGTCCCTTTTCTATTACTTTTTTATTCATATTTCCTCCCTTCTCTCCTTTCCCAGATCCTCTATTCTTTCTTCTTATCTGGTCTTCTCTTTCCTTTACAGTTTCATATAATTTTTCTTTCTTTTTCACTTTATAAGTGTGTGTCCTCTCTCTTCTCTGTATATTTCCCTTCCTGTTTGTTTTTTCTATTATCTCTCTAATTTTCTCTTTTCTTACCTTCTTGTATTTTGTCTCTCCTCTATGATCTGTCTGTTCAGCTCCTCTATCTGGTGAGCCATTTGCTCCTGCAAATAATAAATAGCAAAATAGTTTATTATCAAATGCCATTTCCACACAGGAATTAGGGAAAATACACATTCATATAAATATGATGAAAGACCTTGACTGCGCATTCATGCAAATATTTTTGAATAATTAGATTGCAGCATGGCTGCAGAGAGCATTCTAGTTGAATACTTCCACCAGCAAAAATACTAAAATGTAATTATTATTACTAAAATTATTATGACTATAATGTGACTATTATACATAAAATAACATAATGTTCCAATGATAATATATGCACTAAACATCACAAATACTTATTACAGGCTAGTCAATAATCAGATTGCAATCATTTAATTATCCTTTCAGAAAACAAGTTTTTGTTCTCTTGAAGAATATCACCATGCAAGATAACACTGGGCACATAGGCCTACATGTTGAGCCTATTGCAGCAAAAGCAAACTATCAATATTATGTCTTCTCCTCCACCCCCCCCCCCCCATCGCAACCCTCATCTCACGCACTCAATATACAGTAACAGGAAATAATTCATAAGCTCAATGTCACAGCTACCCTCGTAGCTACAAATGCTGAATAAGAAATATTGACCATTCTTCCTCTCATTAATTGATTATGTGTTAACATATCCAAGTTCCTTCAGATAGCATCACACGTTACCTTCCATTTCATAATTCAATTATTAATCTGACCTTACGGAACATTCAAGGATATATGATACATCCTGCAGTAAAAATGAACAAAAATATGCAAGCAGTAATGGATGTAAATATTTTTTAACATGCAATATAACGATTCATGGTTTTATTTAAACCTTGTTTGATTCGTGGCCTTTTTTGCGATGGCAAGAAATAGTTTACTTTGCCTATCGCCAATAATAGTCTTCGAACTTAGTAAAGAGTAAGACATGGAATCGTTTGTTTTTAATTATCCTATAATCTATTAATGTACAATATTTTTGTAAGCAAAAATTCATTGATACTATGTAAGACATCCCTCTCTTTGTCCTTACTATTTCCCTCCCCCCCCCCTCTTTTCCATCCCTCTGGATTACTAATATCCTGCCAATATAACCCATCAAACAAGTGGATTATAATTTTCTTACAAAGGATGAACTTTTAACCAAAAGCATCTCCATCATCTCTATAAATATTCAGGCTATAGCTATAGTTAGCCCAGGAAAAATATGAAGCTTTCCATATCCACTGAATATATCTGTGATAATCATCATGTGATTGTGCACTGATTGTGTCTTAGTAGTTTGTTGAGATTTTTCCAAAAGGAGTGGATAATTTTGTTTTGTATTATTGGGTATACCATACTGACTTGAAAAAAAAAATATATATATATATGTATTTCACCAAGTTCTTATATGCAAACTATATAAAAGAACACATAACCTGTGGAAACATTGCAAAAAAAGTGTAAAAGCTAAAAAAAATTCTTGAGGAAAGTGCATATAGTTGAAGAGAAGTTACCCTGTCAATGATTATTTCCCCCACTTATTTCTGAAGTGAGATAATACTTTACCTGATTCGTAGACATGTGGTCAAATAATCAAGAATGCCATCCAAACTAAAAATTTGACATCCTTCCATGCAAGCAAATCAAATTTCAAACTTCCCATATTTCAACTAAGTAGTTGAAAATACGTTCAAGTTTCATTCTTGCTCATCTATTCTGAAGTCTGCTCACATATCCTTAATTCTGCTTTTTTCTTTTCAAATCCTCTGAACAAAGTTTAAGAAATATGGCATTGAAGTCTTAACCAAAACATCAGATAAGGGTAATCATTGTATAAGCTCCAAATCTTAAGTTTTTAAGTATTTCACAAATGATTATCATATTCCCCACAAGTGTTTCCATTACCACAATTACACAGCTTTAATAATCGAGGCCAATACTCCATGGTTGGAGTTTGATGAAAACATTGAACAAAAACTTGAAAGTTACATCTTCAGAATGACATCGGTTCTCGGACTGCTTCGTTCATATCCCATACTCACTGTGAATAACAAGCGAGATTATATGTATTTCAGATGTTGAAAAAGCATGTCGCACAATTCACACCACAAAGTCTTCAATTCTGATCTCAGAGAAAAGTTTGCATGGATGGTTTATTGTCAACTGATGATAACACTTCCAATATAGTACAGTAGTGCTTGGGATAACACAATTTTATTAATTGAAATATTCTAACAAAATCCATACACCAAACTAAACTGTGCACAGTCCTCAACTGAAGTTGTTTATCACAAGTGCTTTGAGGCCTGGACCAAGAAGAAAGTTTGTGATGGAACTTGAGCTGGAAAAGAAGCCGAATTTACTCAACTCGCCTTACAAGCAGGTATGCAAAAGTAAATAGTAGAAATAGCAGCTTAAGTTTACATTGAAAGCAATTTGATAGAAACTTTGCCCCTTGGCAATATGAGCTGTTACATGGCATTGGCCTTTACAGATATTCACAATAGAATCTAATACACTTCTGACAAGTGCATGACCTGTTCAAATCTGAAAGATCATCCACTGTATAGGCCTGAGTACCATTACAACCCAATTAATACAAAAATTGAAACAATGGAAAAAAATCATAATCTGAAATTCACTTTGATGGATATGTTTCAAAGAAATGTTTCTAAGAAAAAAAAGGATCTTAAACATCAGTATTTAAGGGGTTTACAAAAGTCAACAGTACTCTCATTATTATTCGAATAGACACTGATAAGACATTGATGTAGGCTAACTGAATCGAGAAATTACTGTAAAATATGATTTGCTTTATGATATAATGTTTATGTGTTAAGCTAGAATGGCAAATTTCAAATAGTAGCTCAACAAAATTCCCTCTTTTCATATAAAAATCTTAAAAGAATCAATGGTCTGAAATTCACTGCATTTAAATTTCAAATATGAATAAAATTCTAAATACAAATGAATACCAAAACTCCATGTTAAAAAAGTTTGATGAGAAAGGTCATTGCCATTTTTCATTATTATGACAAATTAAAAAAAAAGAGTAACTTTCCATCAGAAGCTCCGCACCCCCCCTCCCACCACCGCCCTTTCTAGAAGACACTATAAACACGGACCTATAATACCCCTTTCATAAACCCATCCTCCAATTAGCCGCCTTAGAGTAATGCGGATAATTCAATAAAAATTGCGTTCACAAACTCCGAAAATAATCCGCACTATTTTTACCAGCGCCCGTCCTAAAAAAGGCGGATAATCGTCATGACAACTGCACACGCCCCCTTCGATGCGATTGTGTTGGAAAAGGGTGACCTTGTGACCGCACCATGGCAATTATCCGCATTATTTGAAAATGCGTTCATAAAGTCAAAATCTGGTCCCGATGCCGCTATTATGCGGATAATTGCAGCATCAAAATAATGCGGATAACTCTGGTCCTCCTCCGATTTTACGTCCCAATTATGCTGCTATTAGCCGCATAATTGGGTTTATGAAAGCAGTATTACATGCTATAAGAGACCATGGAGGTGAAAAAAAGGACTGTAAGAGAATTCATGGTCTGACATGAACTATGATGAAGATTTTTTCTATTGAAAAAAATATAAATTCATAAATTCAAGAATGCCTATAATGCTATATCACTAGAATGGTGAAAAATACAATTCATTTTTCCTCTAAATTAATAAAATTCAACTTGTTCAAATCAGGAGTAATGTTTGAAATTTTAGTGTGAAATGGCCGAGGTTTGAAAAGAATTCTGCCTTGGAGGAACGTGGAGTAATGTGTCACTCAGCAGCATGTATGTCTAGGGTTGGGTAGTAGATACAATACCTAGGGATTTACCCTAACTACATTTAATATCTCATGAAAAGAATAACCGTCTGGGAAACCTCAATGTCTCCAATCAATAACATTATGAGGGTGTATATGGGAAGGTCCTTCAGTTGAAACAAGAATTTCAGGATTGTATGTGTTGATATGTCAGGTATGCATACCAAATTATAAGGTTTCTGTTGATGTTATCAAACAGCACATAACATTCTTTGTCATGAATGCATTTTTTATGGAGGTCGATACAAACCTCTTTCAAGTCTGTGTTTGGAAACATATATTTCTGTTAGTGTTCCTGAGTTCAAACTGTCCATGAAGAAAACATGTTTCAAGAAAGGGATCCCTTTTTTAGAAGCCCCCCCCCAAAAAAAAAAATAATAATAAGTTCTATAATGTATTACAAGAAAACATCCAAATAAGAAACATTTTTTTGTAAGAGTAAAGTAAATCTAAAATCCAAATGCTTGTTTAAAGTTCTCCAAATATAACTTTATTGCTCCTTTAAATCACTTTGTAATTTATCTCGAATCAAACTTGTTTTTGATCTTTCTGTTACTTCTTACCATCTTCTTTTTCTTTTTTTCCTTTCATCACTCACTCTCTCTCTCTATTTCTATCTGTCATTCATTCATTCATTCATTCATTCTGAGAGTCCTGTGATAGATGTAACAGCCACTTTAACTATTCATGTTCATCATGACACAGTACACTGGCATTCAATAAAGCAATCTAGGTTACCCTTAGGCCATACAATCTAACCAGACTGCCCTGTATACAGATCTACAAGGGACAATTTGATTAACGAGATTGATATTGAGCTTCAGATCTGCATAAACCCTCAACAAATAGTCCTTTCCAAATATTGTTTCATCCTTTTGTATCAAAACTTTAATTGATTTTTTGTTTAATTGTGTTGGTCTTCAGCTTACAGACTTTGTTACATGTAATCAGGTCATATAATTCCTTTGAAAATACTAGTGCAGGTGTCAGTTTGAGGATCAGTCAAATATGATGCAATTTAAATTTACATAATAATCATTGATCAATGCAAGATGAAGTCAAATGGCACAGCGCATCCATCGTGTGGGAAACATTATCCTCTGTGTATACTGTAGCTGTACAGAACATATTGCTGATAAAGTCTGAGCAATATTTTTTTCAGAAAATCAAAATATTGTAATCTATTTTTTTAATATATAATTATTTTGTATAACTGTGATTAAATATTCCATACAGCTGCATAAAGAGGAGACATAAAGAAAATTGCCACTTTTAGAAGATATTAATAAATCTGATACTGCTGTTTTGAAAATGATAAAAAGCTCAATGTCTTAAAAGAAATGTAAGTAAATCATAATCATCTTAGAACAATTACCTCATGTCATATGGAGATTAAGACACTCAGACATTATTTATGAGTATCTTATCCATTCAGATGGTCCCTCTTAATCCAAAGGGGATTAGTGTCATTTCCTAATGTTAAACAGGGTTGTCTTGCTGTCACAAGCTATATGTTTTATTTAATTTACTTGTCAATTTCCAACCATGTGTTCTTGTCTAACTGCTGCTAATGTTCCTTCACTTTAATGAATGAATTACTTCCAGTCAAAACATTATGCTCAACCCTAAAACTCAACCCAAATCTGCAATTCACCCAGGATATGCACTACTAGTACTAGTATACTATGTAAGCAGAAAAAAGGGTGGCAAGGACCTTTCAAGTAAATCTGAATTAAAACAAAGGCTTGAAATTTTAAGTTGACTGTATGTTTTTCCAAGAAATGTTATTTGATTTGTTCATTATCAAAAAAAAAATTCTGGAAGGGTTGCAGAACAAAATATTTATAAAATTAGATCAATAAAGAGTTCTTTCTCAACAATAATTAATAAATTTCTTGCATTTAGGTAAGGAATTGACTGATATATACAATTTTGTATCTGTATTTATAGAAATTCACTGTACAAGTTGTTTTATATGTACCCTTTTAGTGAAATAAACTGTATAATAAACTGTACAAACCAAATTTACACAAATTTGAAGATTCATGTCCATAGAAACCCGTTCCAAACTAAATGTTACATGACCACTTTAAGCTTATTTTTATCATTTCACTACTCATTTTTTTGTCATGTTCTTGTGTCTCATTAAAGGAAGCATGTTGGTACCACTTTGGCAAAAAGACAAAATATTGTGCACCAGGAGGAAATGTGATTCATTTAATGTTCCTTTACATGGGATGAGTACAAAATATATTTATATTTTCTTTTTTCTTAGGATTAGTAGACTTGGAGATTCAAAGACATAAATCATGCATGGAGCTTTATCAAAAGGCTTCATACAAATTCTTTCATTTAGTAAGACAACCAAGTGCATGAATGGTCTTTGAAATTGCTTAGATTCATTCAAGCTAAATAGTGCACTATCATCTGAATGACTGGTGTAAATTCCTTAAGTCATAAACTCTCTGGCTTAGCTTTTAAAAGGATTTGCTTGGCATTATTGAATCATGTTTTAACCTCAAGATCAATCAAACAAACAATTCAAGGTCTAAAAAAGACATTTTAATATTATTTAATCATTTTAATGCTGATACATATATTTTTATTTTCATTCAAAATGAAAAAAAAAACTATATCACTGAAGGTGATTAATACCCCAGCCTACACTGTTACCATGGCAACAGTTTCCAACACATGGAGACAAAATAGGTCTTGCCCATCTTTACCTCAAGACATATGCATGAGCAAAATATCATGAGAATTGGGTAAAAACTAATGAAGTAGTTCCAACCACAAGATTTTTGCCTAATTTTTGACATATGATATGTTGTTACCATGGCAACATGATTTCCGACACATATGTCCTGCACATCTTTACCTCACGACCGATGTGAGAGTCAAATTTGATGACAATTGGTTAAAAACTGAGTGAGTAGTTTGATGTGCAAGATTTTTCCCTTATTTTTGCAAAAATATACTGTTACCATAGCAACACAATTTCCGACACATGCAAAAAAATGTGTCTTGCACATCTTCACCCCAACACCAACATGTGTTCCAAGTTTCATAAGAATTGGTTAAAAACTGAGGAAGTAGTTTGATGCGCAAGATTTGCAATGGACTGACCGTACACTGATTCCTATATTCCCCTTCAAACTTCGATTTGCGGGGTTATAAAAAAAAACCAGAAAATGATCACCCATAAGATGAGTGGATGTGGATCTGTACATATCACATTACTGTAACTTCAATAGTTAAAGTCTGAAAGTTCACTAACCCTCTGTCTCAGCAAGCATACAACAGGTGTGTCTTCACCATGTCTCATTCAATTATACAGTGCGTCCCACAAAAAACGAAACCGAGATTTATCGATGATTTATCATAATTTAATCACAAATACAATAGACAAATGACCTACCATTGTAAAGTTTAGAATCTCCTCTTTCATCTGAAATTACTTAGATTATTTCTCATTCACGCATGAGTGAGCAAAAACAATTTGAAGAGGGGATACCAAAAACTCATTTGGCGGGCTGTATCTGGGTTTCAAAAAGAAAACCACATTTCTAAAAAGTTCAATATCTGCTCTTTGATTTGATACCTCAATTACAGAAAACGGTCAAGAAATAAGAAAGTTCTGGTTATTTGAAATAAGGCTTGAATTTCATAAAATTAAGAGGTTTTACAGGCTAGCGTTCAAACTCACTCGACACTCCGTTTTGTTGACGATCAGCCATGCATGAAGTCTTTTGTTATTCATGCGATAGCTTCTGTGGGAAACCGGTGAAAACACATTTATTTAATGAAATTATGGACATACAAGCATTGTTTCGAGGGAACGTAACTTTTTTACTTCTTGACCATTTTTTGTGATTAAGGTATCAAATTAAAGAGCAGATATTGAACTTTTTAGGCATGTGATTTTCTTTTTAAAATTCAGATACCCCCCGCCAAATGAGTTTTTGGTATCCTTTCTTCTAATTGTTTTTGCTCACTCATGCGTGAATGAGAAATAATCTAAGTCATGTCAGATGAAAGAGGAGATTCTAAGCTTTACATTGGTAGGTCATTTGTCTATTGTATTTGTGATTAAGTTATGATAAATCATCGCTAAATCTCGGTTTTGTTTTTTCTGGGACGCACTGTATAGTGATTAGAGTGTGACTAGTTACTATGCTGGCAATGAGATTGATTCTAATTGTATAGTTAGAAACAAAGATTCACCAGTCCTCTATCCATGCTAACTTTGAGAGTCTGACCCCCATTCTCAGTATACTTCTTGAACTGGTTTCCAATAAACCTTATTAGGGAAACAGTTTAAAAGATTGCTTTGTTATATTGCATGCTCATCATCATCTCCTCAACTGGTTTTCAGAATCATTTCACGTAAAGCGATCTTGTTGCTACGGGAACGCTCTCAGTTGGGTCACATGTAGACATTCTACACACAGCGTGTGGAATAGCACGCCCAACATGACAGTGCGAAGATCGCTTCCCAAAGAATGGGTGTGTTCTCACCTATACTTAAACCAGTATGAAAAGGCAAAGCAGTCTTGAAAACCACATTGCAATGCGTGGTGGTTTTCCAAACTGGATGAGAAGACCACTTAAGATTACTTCCAAGACCACTTTGAATGTTCCCATTACATGTTAAACTTGTTTCCACTAAACTGGTTTCCATTAAACTAGTTTTATGACTGAAATGAGAAAAGGGTCTCTGTCATTTTAATTTTTCAGGGAAAAAAATACAAGAATGTCTTCCACATTTGTTCCCTATAACAATGATTAATTGATGTTTTCTTTCTTTATTATTTATTAATTTCTTTCTGTTTCTTTTCTCTTTTCGTTTTTAATTTTTTCTTTGAGCTTGAGAGGCACATCAAAGAAAAGTCACAAAGATACATGAACAAATCAACATCTTTTGAAAACTTTCAAGATTTAACCATTCAGATTGGATTGGGATGTGACTAAAGTGCAACATGATTATAATCATGACGAAGTTTTTCAGCTCTCCATGATAAGACAAGAAACATTAACTGATTTAATTTGATTCATGTCATGGATTCCAGGTGTTCCCTTAATAACTTGGCAAAGGAAACCTTTCTCTATACTACCTTCATGTTTCATGTATTAAAGTGAAGTTCTGAACTTCTGAAAAGGATCACCAAAACTTGACAATGTGGCAGTCATTTTCTTGCTGTCCCCAGGAGAATGTTCTCATGGTACTAACATGTATGCCCATCTTTTATGAACAAAGTTTCGGGTCTATACATGTATTTATCTTGGAAAAACAAAAAACCTGCTATGCATAATTTCCCGATACGTCATTCTGGGTGACCACTAGCCTTACCACACCTGAAAATCATAAAGCGACCATCGCCATCTCCATGCAATCAGTGGACAACACCAACGCCTTTACACAGTTGAAGCTATTTTCAACTCCTTAGGCTTCCTGCCCTCCTAGTTTAAGCCATGATTTAGCATAAGACCATCTGATTAAACATACTATATTAAGCTCACCGTTCAAGGTACCTACCAAACATTACACCCGTCTAATCAAATTGCTGCTTAATTTGTTGTACGATGACGGGAGAGAGGCTACTTTAATAGGTTTAATTGGTTCATTTGACATGTTGGTGAATCACAAGATTCAAGGAATGAAAGAAAACATGAAAGATCATTTAAAAGGGCAAAGTATTGAAGAAAGTATATTGAATTGAAAAAAAAGAAGTCTTAATCGCTGTTCTATATGAAGAGCAAAGCAAAGATGAACACAGCCGATTGGATAATTGGAAGAGGAAAGATGCAGAGAGTTAAAAGGAAACTAAAATGATAGATACAAATTAAGGATGGATATGATACATGAAGATAAATTTGGAAGTATGTAGCAAAGAAAAAAATAATGACATAGAAATGAATACACATGAATGGAAAAATACTGTTTGGCTAATAGCTTCAGTCTCCATGGAGTCCAATTACTTTAACACTAAATTGGGCAATAATTAGCTTATCATGACTCAATACAATAACATAGGTACATCTTCCGAAACCTGATCATAATACTGTCATGGGCATGTACTGGCCAACAACCTCACTATTACATAATCATAGAATACATGATGGGGGGAACATAAAGCAGATACACTCACCCAAACCCATCCTGTTTTCATCTTATTCCCTGTAGCAAGGTTCATGATGCCAATGTTGCTTGAAGCCATCCTAAGTAAGAGCTGAAGTATGAATTTGACGATTGTTTTGTCTACTGTTCCATCAAAGATACCATAGGGTAGTCTCTAAAATCAGTCCGTAGAAATTTCTACATTTTAATTATATTTATTTCATTACTATCCAGCTCCTAAAGAAAGAGTATCATTGATATGAATTCTTAATATTTCTTCTGAAAGTTCCTTCTCCAAAACTACATGATTTCCAAGTTCTAAGGACAAAGATAAACAAGTAGGAACAACTTCAAGTCAAAAGTAAGATCATTTCCACCTTCTTACATCACTGACAAAGCATTATTTTCACTAACTGGATTTCTTCAAGCTAATCATTCATATGTTATATGGCAATTGTTTTGTCTTCAAAGAGCAATAGAACATCTATATATCTTAACGAGATCACCAATGCATGATTTGAATCCACATACACAATCTGTTCATCACATCCAAATGAATCTCCTTTTTCTGGATGAAATTATCTTGTCCATCTATTAGTTGTCTTCCACTAGATTTTCTGAGCTGCTCATGCTATTTCAGTAACTTCTACATATATAGGGTCTTACAGACAATATACTTAAGTCTATGGTTTTGAAATTTTCCAATTTATCCAATGCAGAGACTTGTAGTTGTAACCAATACATTTCCATAATGTAGTAGAATTAGCATCATGCAACTTTATTATTGCAGTCTCCAGTAAACCTTCACTCATTGCCACTGGCGAATTATGTTGACAGAAGTTCAACAACTTGAACCCTAAAAATGATGGATTAGTATAGACAACCCAACTGGATACTACAAAGAACACATATTCCCTGAACCATACTGGTTTCTAAAATTTAAACTCCATGTAATTAAAGCTGAAAGTTTTTTGCAGTTTGGCACTGAACTCTGTTTCGCACAACAGAATGATGACACGGTCTCTAATATGTAATCATCATCACGCTCATGTGAGGGTTATACCTGAATCTAATCTTATGCACTATGTTGCCAACTTGTCTCATGATGTATGATAATTACTCACAAATTACTCTTGTCAAACACTGATTGTAGTATAGTTTATTACACTCCTCATCCATGAAATGCTTTAAGTGATTTCCTTGCCGGTATGAAATTTGCATTCGAATGTGGTAATCATCTCAAATCCCCATGTTTTTGGCAAAAGCATGAGTTGAATCCATGGCAACACAAGACTGACTCAGCGCATCTTCAGCTAAAGTATAACATTATCCATCCCATCAGATATAACGTAAACATGTAGATTTCTTGTGTACCTCACCAATGGTCAAACCTACACTGATTTGCACTCGATTCAATACCATCCATAAATAATTCATAAAACAAATGGTTGTGTACAAAAGCTTTTACTTCCAAAGGTGATAACCAAGTAATCCATCTTGCCTATCCTCAAAACTTCAAACAAAATCTTAGTCCAAACTGTGACCCCCTGTAGCACCGACATCCCCTGAACTACTTTCCCTCAGCAGAAACAGAATCAAGACCACACTTCCCTCTTTTCCACTCCTTCATTTAGTTCTCAAGTCACAACGCACCATAACCATAGCCGCAGTGTGGATGTCCTCATTCCCAGCTGTTTGGTTGATATGATCATGTGACTCCAACCACTTGTTCACTACTCCTCCTAGCTCACAGAGCCGAGGGTTTGTCACAATGCATTGATTCTGACATATACCATAAAACTGGTGGTTTTATTTTAAAGGACAAGTCCACCCCAACAAAAAGTTGATTTGAATAAAAAGAGAAAAATCCAACAAGCATAACACTGAAAATTTCATCAAAATTGGATGTAAAATAAGAAAGTTGTGACATTTTAAAGTTTTGCTTAATTTCACAAAACAGTTATTAGCACATCCTGGCTGGTATGCAAATGAGGAGACTATGACGTCATCCACTCACTATTTCTTTTGTATTTTATTATATGAAATATGAAATATTCTAATTTTCTCCTCATTGTCAAGTGATACAACGATTAATTCCTCCCTGAACATGTGGAATTAGCATTGTTTAATACTATATGGTTCAGTCAAGTTGGTCCTTGTTGTCAAATCTAAAAAAAATGAAATATTGTATAATTCAAACAATAAAAAACAAAAGAAATAGTGAGTGATGGACATCGACTGACTCACCTAGTTGTGCATATCACTTTTTTTGTGAAAAATATGCGAAACTTTAAAATGTCATAACTTTCTTATTTTACATCCGATTTTGATGAAATTTTCAGCACTATGCTAGTTTGATTTTTCTCTTTTTATTCAAGTCAGCATTTTCCTGGGATGGACTTGACCTTTAAGGAAGATCCACCCTGAAAACTGTTTTTCATTTGAATAGCTGGGATATGCTTGAAACAATTTTCCCACCTTCAATTTCTTTAATTAAGCTGATCTTTTTTTTACTCTGAGGTCCACACACTTAAACACAAATTTTATTTGTACCTTAATGCAAAATTATGTAGGAATCTCGGTTAAAACCATTATCACATATCATTTTCAGTGTGTTTAGTGTGAATTATCAGCGAACCTATGGACCTGTTTATAATTTTAAAACAAAGGAAGAATTTAATTCCTCTTTTCTTTCCTTCCAATTCCTAGTTGATAACTGCAAAACTACAGGATTCAATATCTCCGGGGGGGGGGGGGTATAGTAAGCCGAAGAATGATCAATTCATTAAATAAAATCAGGTCACACAAGCAAAATCAATGATCAATGATCCAAAGACCAGACTAGATCCTGATCCTGACATTAACTCTAGTCAAAGGTCATCTTCTAATTCAACCACAAACCTTACTTGATTCATGAATCATAGCATTCATTGTTCTGCCAAGAAATTGTCATAAAGAAACAAACCAAAAATAAACAAGAGTGTACCATTGAATCAGATAAAAAGAATTTTTTTTTTCATCTAGATAGATCCAAATCTTGCTCTTACACCATGTCACATTAAAACTTCAACCTTGACTCAGAAAGGAATTATTAAATCCGATTACGGAATTAGTGATGTTCCATTGTTTGCACAGTTTCCCTGGGAAGCTAAATTAGTACATCCAGGACAATCCTTGACAATGGCTCAATTGAACAACGGCAGGAGACCTGCATGTCATACATCAGTCACCACTTAGTACCAAACCATGACTAGGGACTGTGAGGTGGTGATCATCCGAAGTTCAGGTTTGTATGTGAATGGGGGAAAATGAACATGACAGTTTTAAATATAAGAAATCTTGAATACCAATCCATATTTTAATGGCTTGCAGGAATGTTTGTTCATTCATACTTGTTCATAAACGTTATCGTTTTGGAGTATATACCGCATATGAAGGGGAAAAATTGTTGGTAACAAAAATTCATGACTTCTTGGTCTCAATATGATACATGAAATAATAGTCTGTACAATCTTCAAGGAGTCATGCTATTCATGTTTTTAAGCTCTAGGTGAACAAAAACCTGACACAGAGAGAATGACAGAAGTGATATCCTCAACTAAAGACATTGATGACCTGTCTCAAGTTTAAGCTCAGGTTATTAAGATAACTGGACAGTCAACCATCTCCCATGCTTGACCTTCTCACATTAGAATGAATGATGATGATGGACAGTGATTTGTTACTCATCAATGTCCAGACGTCATGGACTGATTCTCAGCTGGTTGGTCACCTGTGTGAAGGGTCTTGTCAATGGAACCAGAAATGGACAGGAGCAGCTCTATAACATCAAAAAGAAGGTTGGAGTCGTTATGATGTCAGAGATGACATATAACCTTTAAAAGGGTGTTTTCTTGTCCAGACTTACATGACAGTCTATCATGATGATTAAGTAAACAGTGTGCAATTTCAACAAGTTCATATCAAGGAATAAGATCATTAAAAATAATGTACTTTCAAGTCTTTTTCCCCATCTCATTTGTAATACAATAATTTGCTTAATATGTTCCTTTCATGAAAAGTTACTGTAAATCATACAATCTGATCATTATCTCACCTTCATCATACATACTTAAACGCAGCCAAAAAACAAACCCACATTTTAAGAAAGCAAATTAATTTGCAAGTTAGAGCAAGGACATCTCTGAGAAGTGACAGAAATCTTCCAAACTATCCCATTTCAAATCAGTGACTAATAGATCTATCATCTCATAAAATCAGATAAAGTCAATTTGTGCATATCAAAACGATGCACAACCTAAGCTATAGGGGCCTTAGAGTTGAGGTATTTATGAGATGACAAAAGTTAGTCTCTCAGTGAATTTTTCTTTATAATCTGTATAAAAAGCTACAAAGATTTCAGAGCAGATATGGGTGAAGGGTTGGCATACTTCACACTTATGAATCACTATATGTTCAGAGTCCAATATAATTATAACCTGGTTAATTAGTTCAGGATGTGTTAAACACTTAGCGCTACGACAAGTACCTGTCAGCCATCATTACCTGACAAGCTTTGAGACAGACAGACATCTGATCTCCTTACTACAATATTATTGGAATATGCGATGTCATCTCTATTTTTAAGATACATGTTCTTTTGAAACTTTATGTTCAATAAAAATATGCAATTAGTTACATCAAATTATAATTTTGTGTATGTGCACTTAGGTTCTGGTTCTGGAAATGTAGGCCAATGATTTGAGGAGAAACAATGATAATTGAAAATAAATCCTATTTTATTACAGAAACAAATACATGTTCATGGTCAAGTCTCTCAATCTAATTAAAAGTTAGATCCCTTTTATTCATGTCATACTCACTTATCATTTCGCCCTTAATAAATGTATTTTAAAAGTGAGTACTTCTGAAAATATCAAATTTACATCAAAATAGATTATGTTGGACCATGTTTGGTTGGACTTAAACCTTTATCTATCAACAATCAATCATCATGATATGTCCAGGTTAAATCAGAAACCATATTGTCTTGAGCAATGACAAGTCTGCAAGTTCACACCCAATTTAACACCTTTAAATGCTTTAAGTAGATGACTTATCACATGCCACATGAAGATGATTTTCATGTAGACTCTTTGGGGATGGATAAAACTTCTGTGGAGGTGAGATACACTAATTGTTTCCATAGCAACCGAAACATTTTAATTCCGATGTGATTAGCCAGGGTGGACGTTCACCTTTCATGAGAGTCTAGTTAAGGGGAAGTCCCTGGTAGGATATTACACAGGGAAATCAAGGACCCTGGGAATGTGACAGTTAATGCGAAAAAAAGACTAATGTGCTCAGTTTTCTCAAAACAAGAGTATGTCCTAAAATTCATAGGATTATTCTAAATCACTTTTTAAATCGGTAATCAACTATAAAACAGTGAAAACTAACATTCTATTTCATCTTATTGCATTTCACATGGTTGAGTGGGGGATTGTAGCCCCCCTCCCCTCCCCCTTCCAAACAGTGTTCTCCAATGAAGGATGAAGCTTGGCTATTAACTTTTTGCTTTTTTTTTACCCTGAAAATCATCTCTTTTTGTTTTGTAAATAATGATGTGGGAATTACATGAAAAAAAAACCCAATAAGGATTTTTCTTAAAATCAAGCTAGGAAAGCTGATACCCGATCTAATTCAGTGGCTACACACTAAATTTCACGGATTTAAAATAAATCCAGCTCAGCTGTGAAAATGTTTTAGATTGAACCTTGAATTCAAATCCTTTGAGATTTTGAAATCAATATTTAGGATTCAAAATTAATCTAGTTTGATTGGTCATTATCTAAGGCCAATCTAGATTTATTTCAAGTTGAAGTAATTCAGAGTATGTCATCCATTTTAAACTAGCACCAATCATAATAGAAAGTAAGCCATATATCCACTATATTGTATCATATAACATCAGATATCCTTGACAACTTAATCCATTCAAAATGTCATTGTCTGGTCACCAGAGACAGATCCGTCTGTTTGTTTGTTTGTCTGTCTCTCTGCAACAGAATTCTCTGTTTCACAAAGTTATTGTTCATCTTCAAGTCCCATTGTACATAAGGGAGTTACTGTACTGTTTCACCCTTTGACTATGGCCCTTCTGGTGCTAAACTGACAATTTACCAATATTTGAACATCTTGTGACCTTGACTTCTATATTTTATATCATATTTTCCCCTTCATATCTGTCGGTCCTTTTCTCAATCTTCATGTCCCATCATGCATCATGACAGAGACGCCCGGAGGCACCAGCCCCAAGCTCTCTCAGGAAACCAACTCACAAACGAGAATCAAGAGTTTGACTTTCCTTCCATCCTCGCTCTCACTTGAGTCATATAAACCTGTAAATATCGGCCAGTCGGTCAAGCTTTCCTTTCAACAGTGATTAATTTTCAAGATAGTATTACATCTTCATCCATTCAGTGAAAAGAACTTCAAGATCTGTTAAATCGGTAATATCTGGAAACGTACTTTTTTCAGGGAGATGCATAAAATTTGTAATACAACATCTATAACGACACACCAGACTTTTTGCTGTTGTTAATTAGGTTTTGGGGCATTTTAAACATTGAGAATATTCATGCAATCTCAGTCCACATTTCATTCAATATTTCTGGTTGTGTTAACAATTCAAATTATTAGCGGACGTTGCAGGTCTGACACCAATGAGCAACTTCCACTGAATCAAACATCCATCTATGGAACATTGAGCAGGATTCTCAATATTACCAAAGTAACATAGTCTCCTATTATTAACAAAGCTCCAAACTAACCCTTTTTTTCTTCTGGTCCGACCTGATCATCTCGGACCAGTACGTACCCAGTTTTTCCATTTTTTACTGGTCCAAACATAAAATTTACTACTCCTAAAAAGTAGAGAAAAACATAAAAAAAGACTTGAATTTACTTTGCTGTCTTGTATTGCTTATTGTTACCCCCCCCCCAAAAAAAAAAAAACACAACATAATTAATGAGAGCCATTTATTTTGGATGCTACAGCCATTTTTGTAATTTGGAAAAGAGAAAAAATTATCAATTGTATCAGTTTGATATATGTTTTACTGGTCTGCCATGACCAGTAAATCTGGCTATTTCTGAAATGTTACTGGCCTGACAGGAAATTTTACTGGTCTGGGACCGTTGGACCGGTGCCAGTGTCGTGCGGTGTCCTATAGTCAAAGGGGTGAAGGGGTTCTCTTAGGTATGAACGGCCTGATTATAAGATCTACAAAGACTGTCTACATCCTCACCTTGGTTAAAAGTGTGAATCCAGAACTAGACAATCAAGTAATAATGATACAAGATCAACAGGAGATTTACTAATTCCCAACAAATATTTATCAAATCACCTTACTCATCCAACCACAGCTTGACATCCTAGGTTTCCTTGCCCCTAGATTTTTGTTCCTGTATGGGTCGTTCTCCTTCCCTCCCAAATCCTTAATATCTATTTTTAATACTCAGTTTTATTCATGTGTAACATCTTGAGTCTAAGAATGACAAAACTTATCCAGCAGAGTCACAGCTTGCCATGATTTTAGCCATCATCTTTCTTCTATTATTAAAACATATTACTTTAATTTGATTGTCCCTTACTATGACATCATACACCAGTTTGACATTAGATCTTAAACTCAACTTCACAAAGAAAATATCACCCATAACAATACAGGTGCCATAATTCATATCTAAACTCTCTTTAAAACTTAGATTGAAAATTAGGGTCCGTATTTTGAGAAATTGTAATAGATGAAATCAATAATAAAAAATGTGAACAAAAAATCGATCTCAACTTGAGATTAATTGTTTCTACTATTTTGCCAAATTGACATCTAGTTGAGACGAATTTGAACCATTTGGAAATCTGCAAATAAACTTGATCAACCCAAGATTGCTAGAATGTATCCATAGGTAACAGAAAAGGCCCACTAAAAACAGTCTTCTAAAAATGAAAATGATGTACCAGCTAGTCTCATACATCTTACAAAAATATCACTCATCATTAGTATATAAGGAAAACAGTATTTTAGAATTTTGAAAGCAAATTTTTCTCATTATACGACCTTACCTTAATTCCCAAGCAGCTTTATACCCCACCCTGATTTCTATCTTTAATAAAATGTATCTTCAGTGGGTTTACTTACACCTATTAGGTTGTGAAAGGAAATGAAAAGAGGTTTCTGGGGCATGCAGGAAGAGGAACTTAATAATTGATAAAAAATAAGACAAGGTTATTAGAAATAGAAATTGCACCATTTTTAACATGACATGTCCACATGCAATCTGATATTGAAAAGGTTTTGAAGTCATTAATACATGAACTAGAATATTTAAGTTTTATACATTTAACTGAGAAGAATTGAGATACTGTACTGCATTAGTTTATGAATATCTGTTGCTCTTGTTATATTATTCCCCATTCATGAATTCATGAATATCTGTTGCTTGTGTTACATTATTCCCATTCATGTATAGTAATTCTCCAAACGAGTAACCAATAAATCTGTAATTGAGATACATGCATACAGGTACAACCATAACCCGGTAGTTATGATGCATGATCAAGCAGAAATTTACAGTTGTCCAACATATTCAAATGTTTTTAAGTTGTTTAACTCATTGATATATGATTTTGTTTTATATATCTTTAAAATAATTTATCAAAAAAAATCATGAATTAATGATACAAAAAACGATTGTAAAACTGACATCAATATGGCAAAAAAATCACACTAGAAGATCCATAGAAGGAATATCTATAAGTGCCCAATGAGAATGTGGAAATGATGGAGACAGTATGACCAGAACATTAAGGAAACAACTGATCCTTCAAATCCTCCCATTGCTACTTAATTCAGAATCATTTGATCTTCTTCTTCCTCTTTGCTAACACTTCAATATCCCTCAATCCAAATTAGAAACATTGTCCTAGTTAGTTTATACTGACTAAGATAAATTATCAAATTTCAAATTACTACAACAAAATCTGCACATGTATAAGCTCACTTAAGAATAAAGTATCATAGGATTATAATTTGTAACTAACAAATCATGTTTTGGACATTTTGCCTTAACAACATTGTGGATTACTAGAATGGTTCCATGAGATCTGTTCCAACAATTATGTCCTAATGTAAAATGTGCACATAAAGTAAATATTTAAATGTAACCTCCGACCTAACCCTGACCTTAATCCAAATATTCACTTTATTCCAAATACAAACCTATCACAAAACTAACTCTGTCTTCTGAGAAATGAAGATCGGGCATCTGCTTCAGGAATAAAATGTATACCACTCAAAATTGTATGGATTTAAATCCATACCTGCCAACCTTTGATAATAAAAAATCAGTATCAAAGTTCCGAGGGCGCCGAGCGGGTGTCCGGCCGCTCCAACGGTAGGGACTCTTTGCATTTTCAGCATGTAAAAGTAGCATTTCCCTACACTTTTCAAAGCAAATTTACCCTCTTTACCACACCAGAGGATGACCGACATGTAAAGTCTACCTTCATTTATCAATTAAAAATAAAAAAAAGGGTCTTTAAAATATCACTTCTGTGACAAAAAACACCCAGTTTCATGCAGGTGTGATTTGTTTTCATTTAAATCTATATAGACTTAGGGATAATTTTTCTTGTTCATCAGAGCTCTCTAAAAACTTTGATTTTGAGCATTTTTTTGTGAGGCCCTCTATTGCTGGAAAGTGAGATTGATGCAGATCTTCCTCTCCATAGATTCTCTTTTTAATTAGACAAAAAATAATTTCAAGATTTCAATTGAGTTTTGGGCCAAGGCATATTTTTTATGATGAATTTAGATTTAAGTTATCCCTACTGTATTAAAAACTGACAAGCCAAAAAATCAAACATTTATTATCCAGCCTATCTATCATTTCATGCATCAAGAGAAAATAAGCCAAACATTGACATTGTCTTATTCATGTTATTTCACCACACAGGGGTTACTGACTGAGGACAAGGTTATATCATAACCTACATTGGATAAGTGCTTGTTGGTAGAAGAAAGCAGATATTCAACCATGACAAAAACGGAGCCGAAACTAACGGCTGCATGCGCCCGACCCGCACCCACCACTGCACTTGCGGTGCCCCGGTAAGACGGGGAGGCTGAGGCGCAGCCACTGGGCGGGCGCCGGGAGTTTAGGCAAGCGAAGCAAGTAAAGTAGATTTGGCGTTCCGCTCCGAAGGCTCAACCCGAGATCGAAAGTTAATAATCTTTCTTCCTCAAAAAATTGACAATTATTCAAAAAATAAAGTACAGATCAATGTTAAAATTGCGTCGGTATGCGGCCGGGCGGGGGCCGGTGTTCATGCGACCTTCAGCCGTTCATCATCATCAGCAGACTCAGCAATATACCACTGTAATCACCAACACACTCTAGACATGTACGCTACATCACTAACTCACTCCCACACTACAAAATCATCAGGCGACATGGGCAAAAACCTCAAATAAAAAGTGAGATTTCCTTACCTAAATCACCATGTTTCCCGTAAAAAATATCACCATCGGTGATTCTTAACATCGTAGTTAGGAAACAAGGGGTCTAAAAAGGTGACTTTTTCACGGTTTTTCCGATGTTCGTGGATTATGAAAACATGTCCTCACTAAAAACTAGCTCTTTCGCTAGCCGATGTCAGCCGCCATTTTTTTTTCCGGAAGTAAACGCTAACGACAACACCTCAAAATGTAGCGCCCTAAGTGCGGCCGTTGCGTGTACGCTCGTTAATTTTCACATGTATTTACAATGGAACTGCGCACTTAGCAGTGTTCGCGCGCCGTTTAAAGTCGCTCTCTGTGTATATCGTGTAGCTAGCGCATTTGCGTAGCCGTGCGCACCAGTCGTGTATGTGTTAGTCGCATCTTACAGCCGTGCATGCGTTAGTCACATTATACAGCCGTTTCAATAATTTCAACACTATATTGATTAACCCAAATATCGGAATTTTGGTTTTAAAATTCGGAATTCGGAATGGAGGTCGAAAAATCGGTATAATTCCGCCAAAATCGGAATGGTTGGCAGGTATGTAAATTATACACAATGACTGTAGTAAGGGATAGGCCTAAATCAGATATGAGATTTTGATTTGAATCTTAAAGATTTATTTAAAACCAAACAGATTTGATTGTGAATCCTTCAAGATTGAAAAAAAAAACAATCTTTCAGATTAAATCAAATCCAGAATTTTATTTATCACATGCTAGAGTTGATCTGGATTTATTTGAATCTATGCAATTTACAGCATAAGACTTCATAATATAGTTGACAAAACATGAAGTACTTTCCATCATTTTTGAAAGATTTAACATTGGGACAATATCATACACTATATGTTAATGAGAAGTTTTTGATGAAAAGGGGCAAAATGTTTGATCTAGAATTTGAAATCACTTGCAGATGACTGATCAAGCTTGTTTTAACAAAACTAATTCTTTTCTCTGTGACATGACTAACTGTGCAACGAGCAATGATATATTCTAATTGATTTCATATTTCCAAGTAGCAAGGGTTCAGCATAAAAAGTTTTCTAAAAAAATAAAGAGGGAGTGAGACAAGAGATGAGAATAGCCAGGAATTGTGACAAAGCTGTACAAATGAGGTGCAGGTGTGGTGGCCTCAAACCTTAGACCTATCAGACACAACCCCTTGACATGGCCTGGTTATTCTATCCTTAGGGAGTATATGATTTTCAACAGAGCATGAATAGATAGTGTCAGCAACATCAATATTAACTTAACTCTGAGACTATCTAGGCAAGGGGCAATAATTTGAAGGGGGTATATAGTAAACTGGTGATTGCCCGTCAAGAACAAAGTATCATACATTTACATGTGATTCTAATACCTTGTTGTCACCATTCTCTAAATTAATATTCCCACTTACCTTATTTGGATATAATAAGTAAAAGCTGTCACCTGATTACCTTTCTTAACATTTAAGAGGCTCAATGCAGCAAAGTGGTTTCATATTAGGCCTACATCAGAACTTACCTACACAAGAGAAAGAGAAAGGAAAATAAACAAAAGAGTTCAACTTTTACTTGCAGAAATATAAGCACACAATCATCATTATGGATTGACCAATCAGCAAATAAAAATAAACACTTTAATTATGATATCAATTTGATATTATTAATTTCTCCTTTCAAATGTAATTACAGCTATTGTAATACTCTGAATTACAGCTTAAGCCAAGTCCTGATGACAACTTTAAAGACTTACAAACTTGGAAACAAGAGGGAGCTATTTAAAAAAGAGAAATAATTTCCAAGTCTCATTCAGTTTCAGGCCAGAGAAAATAGTTTGTTCCTTTTATAATCCAAAAATTTATAAAGCAGCCTTTACATGTCGTAAATGATTAATTCTTTTGATTTTACAGTCTTGGTTGAAAAAATGAAATATTACATTTAATCTTGAAATTTACTTTATTCAGAGACTATTTTTTCTGGAGGTAATAAAAAGATATATGATTATGAATGATGTTCTGCACAGCAATGCATTTCATTTGTTGAAAATTAAAAGGGAATTACGTCTGTAAGAACACAAGATTCAATGATGCAAGATTTTTTCCATTACTAGTAGTCAGTATGACTCTCAATTCAAAAGTTGAATGTACTTAAACAAATCAAAATAATAATCAATGACAGTAAAAAAAAGAAACAAGGTGATTGAATTAGGGATTTTAAAGAAAGATCTATAACACACAAACAGGGAGAATTCCATTAAAACTATGCTCGTTAAAATTAACAATTATGAAAATAAAAACTTCTGAAGGTTTACCAGTGACAATTATATATTCATCAATAATTAATTTTAAAAATAAATTTAAGAGATCACCTGATTTAGATTACATGATAATAAACAGCTTAACTTGTTGAAAGATTTGTCAGGCTTATATCAAATTCAAACTTCATATTACCATGAAAATGATATTTCATGATCTTTATAGGGAATTACACAAGTGTTATCTCCTGTGATGAGAGAGAATGAACTTTGGATCCTCCCTTGCCACTGATACAAAATTGCACTGATTAATTTACAAGGATGGGAATTAATCAGCCTTCAAGTATGAACAACCTATTTTCCAGCATCACAAGAGCGCGCTTTTCATCGTCATCCTGGTTTCCCCCTCAATGCTCTCTAAAATCCCCCAGCAACTAAACACTGTAGACTGCACAATAATTCTAAGCTGACATTTGCACAGAGATTTGCCACAAGTAGTGTGGCAAATTTACGTCAAATACAATCTAATTACAATCCCAATTTACTTTTTAATACCATCAATTTGAGCTATATATGACATGTAATAAAGCACTGAATGTCATTTCAGCTCAATGAGGGATTAGAGGTATGGCAGTTTGATGGTGAGGAATGCAAAATGTTGAAATTTTAAATAGTCTTAAATGGTTTAATTTCATCACCATACATTAACAAGAGCATGTGATGTCCATAATACAGCTAAGAGAGAAGAAGATCAACAGTTTAAAAAAATTATTTTTCTATAGTCACTATATAGGAAAAAATAATCTGACAAGCTTTATCTCTGTATCGATATAGTTTCAAAAATGATAATTCTGACCCTTAAAATTACTTACTGAGATTGGGGAACAAAATAATGTGAAATAATGTGAAATAGTGATTTTTTTTTTAATCACCATGCAATCGTTTTTTTTCTAACATGAATAGTTATAGAAAGTGAAAACTTAAAGAGATAAATAACAGGAAAAGAAAAGAAAAGATATTTCCACCAAGCAGTTGATTCTTTTATTTTGGAGTATCCCCTAAAAAATTCACAAAAATATTCCAACAACTCACAAGTTGTCACCTCAACAAACAAAAGACTTTATCATTCCAATGTAGTTTGTATTCTTTCATAACATTTTAAACTTTATATTAGCAAATATCCAAATTCATTTATTTCCATTGATTACACACATGAATTGTTTACGTTTGAAAGGCACTATTTTTTTTACAGCAACCATGGAATCGGTTGAGCACAAGGATGGTTTGAACTTGAAACCTTGTTTCCAGGTTATAAAATCCAAAGAAGGCAAGTGACGAAAGTGTGAAAGTTATCCTGCTCTTACAAGTATGACAACCATGGAATGTGAGAATATATGCACCATAGCAATCAATATCGGCCTTCGATTTGTCATATCAGATTCCTCATAACCAACTACACTGCACGATGAGTACACACTGGTAGTAAGATTTGCTTGTGAAAAAGGAGGCATGGCTTCCAGCTTCAATAAAATGTCTCAATTTCTGGGAGCATTTGTTGTGCTTGTATGGCTTGCACCATTTCCTTTAGCAATGTGCCATTGATATTTTATATTGTTGACACAGCACTATGTAGAGAAGTTTCCTGCTTTTTTTTCTTCTCTTGTTGACACTGCATAGAGTTCCTTTAAGTGCTTATCACTTGAGTGAAATAACTTATCAATTCAACTTAAACCAACAGGAGATATCAAACCCCTGATAGACACAATCTTCAAAGATGTCTTAAATATATCTTACATTTATGATAATTTTTGAGCTCTTTGGGGATTAATTAAAATACACTGTGCCATGTCTTGCATCAGGAAGGCTTAAAACCCTTCTAAAGCTTTGGAAATGGATCAGTAATGCAAATTATACTCGAGTATCAATTATCTGACATTCCAATATTACAAAAATGTAATAGACATTGAAGTGAATGTGTTTTTCAACAAATAGAAATATACATTTGGCATTTTTCAGCCATTACAGTTTAAATTTGTTTCTCTGTGTTTTCTCATTTTTATTTTAAGAGCCCCATGAGTACTTACTATACAGACTATCAGAAAGCTACTAACAGAGAGTATATCATACAATCTTTAGCCCATGCTTAGTAGGGTTTATATAAACAAGACAAAATATGCAGATATTTTATTTTGATAGGGCACCCAATTGAAATAAATTTTGATGTTAAATCAGAAAATTTCTCAAATAAAAGACATTTCCTTTGTATTCATCACATAATTCATGTTTTAAGGCACAAGCATTCATATAATCAAGAAATAAATTAGAATAGTGACATGCACTGGGTGGGGGTCACAACAGGAAAAAGTAGGCTTTAAGAACAAAAATGAAAAAAAAACAAATCAAGTTTCGGAAAGGGACCACTTAATTTTAAGGCTTTACTGGTACCTGTCTTTACCTGTGTCTCGTATACTTTCCTTACAATATTTTTTCTACTGTTTAGTCTGTCAAGCTATGTCTGCCTGTATCAAACTACGTTTTTGTCTCTCTCTCTCTTCATATTATTGTTTTTCATACTTTGACCGATATAAGCTGGCTTCGCTAACACCAGGCATACTATCTTCGCACACTGAGGTTGCAGCAATTAATGAACTCCTGAAAAAGGACATAAAGATTTGAAGAACACCTGTGACCTGGTCTTTTAGCAGGCATCTTACATGTAAACTGTGAAAGCATCTCTGTTGATTACAAATGGTTTCATTTGCCCCCCCCCCCTCTCCTTGGTTCAGTCGCAGACTTTTATCTTTCACTATTACTCACTATGAACAAGATGGGAATCCCAGGGTGATTGATTTTCCTTTGCTAGGCCATTAGAAGCCCAACCTGTCTTATGAGCCCCTCATATCCTACTGATTATTGTTCAGTAATGTTTTTTTTTTAATATTCCTGATTGAAATAAGTATCATTGTAATCCCAGGTTATTTTAATAATAGACTGTGGATGTTTTACATACACACTGTGATTCTTTATCCATATTGTTTGAAAATTGAAATAACACTTGAAAGCAGTAGTATACCAATTACAAAATAGCGTGATGAAAACATCAATGTTCAATCATTTCTGCATGGAAGCAATGTTACACCAAGAACAATAAAGGATTAAAGCAGACATATAAAAGCATATACATGTAGAAGCACCTTCTGAAGGTTTCCATGGCAAAGGAGAAGAGTGAAGTGGGTTTCATGGTACACCAGCTGAAATTAATCTTGCATATATTATCATGAAGGAGTTCAATAAAGCCTATATATCAAATGATAATTTGCTGAAATTTACTCTCTGTATTCTGCAATTCAAACCAATTGACTATGAATCCCTTCAATTTACTCTCATACTTTTTCTGTTTTTCTTTATCATCCAAACATCAAACAAGAACAGAGAAGTCTATACTATAGCATAAAACGAGCACCTGGAATTATGCAGCTTTCAAACGTAAAGTGCTTTCCAACAATTGAGTTTTTGATCTACCTCTTTTCCTTACTACAAATTTTAAGTGCGTCTCTATCAAATAGGTACTTGCATTTTGATGAAAATTTAATGAGTATATTTAGCTCCCTTAATGGAACTAGAATGTAACAATACACAGGATAATAGGAAAGTGTCTTCAGTTCTTAAAGGAAGCTTCAAAAGCTCACAAGTTAGGTAACTTAGGATTGAAATAGGATCAAGATGAATGGATTGAGATAAGAACAACATAATAAGATGTACCACAAAGAAAATGAATCTCCATCTGTGTCTAATGTAAAAAATATTAATTTACTTCTTTATTTCTTACACCTTCAATTAAAATAAATTCATATATCTAGAGACAAGTTTAAATTTTTCCTTTAATTTCTTCTTGGCTCTTATCACTTCGTGTGAGATAAAATGCAGGTGTGAAAAGCTTGCTGACTGACAAATTCTCTTCATAAATCTGACCGGCATCCAGAGCAGTCCCACACCTTGCATTCCACATTTGATGAAACCTTAAAAAGAGGCTGACCCAAATTCAATAAAAAAAAAGCAACAACAAAAATAAAGTGATGTGTCATGATAGAAAATACTGGAGGGTATGTACAAAATCCAATCTGTTCACATTCAGCTGTGGGAATTTTCTAAATGTGCAGAAGAATATGTCAACGTAACCTTCTGGTCATAAACATACTGTGCTTTGAAGTGACATTAAACCTGTTTAAATTATGGTAAGAACTGCATCATAAAAAATACAGTAAAACTAAATATACCCATTATAGTTGGAAAGTCATGCAGTAACTGGTGTTTTTCTTTACTATTATAGAAACAAATACCTTAATATAAGAGGCAATTAAGATTCTAATTTTGTATCCACTTGAATAGAATGCTTTCAATAAAACCCTCCAATGAGAGAACTGTTTGTAAATGGGTGAACCTTAGAAACAGGAGGATCATTCCCATGGTAATGGATAACTTGAATACACATCTTCGGGTAATATCATTGATTAAAATGTTTGCAACTAAAATCTATTTCTGAAACTAAATGACAGAAAGCTAGTTCTGTGCTTAAAAGCTGTGATGTGTCTTCTTGAGTGACAGAAGCATAATATCTCCAGGCAGGAAATATCAGGAGTAATAACGTTTTGA
The DNA here is from genome assembly GCF_037042905.1 of Lytechinus pictus. Lineage (NCBI taxonomy): Eukaryota > Metazoa > Echinodermata > Echinoidea > Temnopleuroida > Toxopneustidae > Lytechinus > Lytechinus pictus. Next base: position 3,942,510 of record NC_087245.1, on the reverse strand, counting down.
GATACACAAGCAAACCAAACACTAAAGCGATAATGAAAATAAGTTTACGCTGGATTTTGCAACAAAGTCGCAAATCGTGCGTGAGGAGTCGAAGGCTGGCCTGGGAGGGTTGACAATTTAATTATATTGGAAGTTTGATGGGGAATCGATGTAAACAGCAGGAATTAAGGAGGTGTAATGAACAAGGAATGGCATATAAGGTGAAGAATAAATATACAGGATGTCTAAAATGCTACTCAAAGATTTGCAATAACACTTTGTCAATTCTACTCATTTGCATCAATATTTCTCAAATGTTGTAATTTGTACCTCATAATCTCCATGGCTATAGCTGTCTATCATCTGGATGTACAATGAAATTGACTTCATAATTCACAAGGGGAAAAATAATTCCAGGTCTTTATGATCCAAGTACACTCAACATGGACATTATTGTATGTAGGCAAAGGAATTATGCATCAAGTATCTAGGAATCCTTACAGTGAATATATTTTGAGGACTTTCATCAATGTTTCCTACCAATATCCCTGCACTTCTTGTAAGCAAACAATTATACTAACTATGTACATGTAAAAAACTACACATTTTAAATAATAACTATTATCCAATACCACAGACAAATTGATAAGATTGTTTTATAGGCCTACCTGCACACAATAATAATTTCACATCTAACCCTGATAGTAGGTCATTTAACATATATGGCAGAAAATTACACATGCTCATCTTATTCATGATTGACAAAAGAAGGTTTATGGTTATTAGTTTGTGATTACAGCCATAACTCAAGACATGTTTTAATAAAAAAGTAGAATATCACCGACCTTGTTTATATTCATCTTTTATTAGGGTCAAGTTCCTTCCTCCTTTTTTAGCTTCATCTTTTATGTTTTACTTGTATTTTTTTATAGATGATATAGATAGTCATATATTAATTGAGCAACTTTTGACAACTATTTGTTATGTTGGCATTGCTTTTTAATACCTCCATTATATCACCCCCCCCCCCCCCCCGGCAAAGCCAACTGTTCCTTTTCCATGTCACTGTTTCTTGGTTTCCTTAATATTTCTATAACAAAATAACAAATTTTTCCACAATAGTAAATTTCTCTGTGAGACTCAGAAGTTATCAACAGAATTGATGTTATTTCACAGATTGGCTGCAAATGTATCACATTTTCTTAAGCTTAAAACCTGACAAAATGTTCCCTAGTACCTTTGTGGTTCGGAAAAACCTTCCATTGGTTTCTTCCTTCCATCTGTTTCATGGAGGGGTCGACCAAAGGAATCTTGAGATCTTATACACAATTTGAAACTGATGCAGTGAGCTTACATTGCCATTGGGGATTCTAATCTTACCCTCTTGAAATCACTAGTATTCTAGATAAGAATATACCCATAAAAGATTGTATTCAATAAGGGCTAATTAAACTGGCTACCTAAATGCACCAATTGAAAAATTTAAGATTGCAACAGAAAATTTTTACTGCAAGTTATATTTTTCATTAAAAAAAACTTGTTATAGATATTCTTGGATGTTACCACCCCTTTCCAAACACCTTCCAGGAAGACTGCTCAACTTCAGTCTGTCCAATACCACCTATGCAATAACTCCCGCACTTTAGTCACACACAAAATGTTGTAAACAAGATGAATTTACGAATCAGTCTTGAGTCACAAGCCATCTATTGCCGAGGACCTGAAGATCAAACAAACCGACGACGCTAGGTTACATGATCAAGCATTTATTTATCCTCCTTCCGATTCAAAGTTGCCAATTTACCCGTCTTGATTTGTAAATCAACCCCATTTATTTAGAATGACTAGATCCTTCAGTCGCATTTAGCATACTATCCCACATATTATGACAGGTCTATGCTGTTTGACAAGATATGTTGCCTATAGCAAGAATAGCATCTGATGAAGTCACATGATATTCTGTTAAAGACCCTGACCGGTGTAAAAACAATCATATATCAAAATAAAGGTAATGATTCATACAATACGAATATACCAAAAATATTATATATATCTCCTTCCAATAGTTAAAAATATTAAATAAAAATCAAAGAAACTGCTCCTCCAAAGTACGCTTCGATTGAGCACCCCCACGTCGCCTGGAAATGATGACGTCACGTTGTGTCAGGAGGGTTGTGATTCCATAGGTTTGTGTACAAAAGCATTGGGTATTTTCTTCCATTTCCATGTTATGAATCCATTTTTTTTTTCGTTTTCAGATGAAAATGGCACTCAAAATTATTCACTGTTCAAATTGTTGTAAACCTACAACTATTCACTACCTTTTTTGTGATTTCTTTGTTTGGCTCTTATTGGGCCTAAATTGCTATGTCAGGAAAAGTTGTTATACATAATCTAAATGCAGATAGAATTGAAATCTGCGCCAAATAAGCAGAAAATAAAATATGGCAAAAACTAGTTCAAAACTGCAGATTTCATAAATTCCAGCTTGTGGGTAAAAATATATGTGATATCCCTCTGTGATAGAAGTGAAGAGAATGAAATGCGTTATCTGGAAAGCAAAAAAATCACCCAGTTTTTTTGTGTACAAACCTATGGAATCACAACGCTTCTTACACAACGTGACGTCACGGTCTCGAGGCAGGTGAAAAGCACAATAAAGCCTATTTTCTAAGCGGGGTTCGAAACCCGATAATTGGAATATTCTTAAGCAAAATACTCAGCTGGGAAGCGGTGAAAATGCATAAAGCATACCTTGGTGTATTTAGTAGCTTATAAGCTTTCGATTGGTATATAATTTATCAATTTCATTTTCGGGTCCGGTCTGGATCTTTAAGATTCTGACCAATTGCTCTGATGGTAACAGGAAAAAAAATGAGAAGTTTCTTCAAATTAGTTTACTCTAGATACACAATTTCTCAAAGAGCAAATGAGCAAAACAGTCAATTATAGAACAATTTACTTTTTATTATCACTATAACACTGTGGGCATTTTTTTCATATATTAGTAAAATAAAAAACTATGTTAATTGGCAAGAACATAAATAATGACCCTTAAAACATGCATGACACTGATATATTTCATCACTACAAGCATTGCCAGAAGGCTTTGGAAAGGCACGGTAACCATATAAAATTGTCCCAATTCCAATTCATCATGACATTAACTGACTGCAAATGGCTAACATTACAAGCACCGAAGATGGCATTTTGCTTCCAGAAAACTACCTTAGGTCACTAATGAAATTTCACAAACCACTATTCTAAAGAAACCATATAATGAAATATTAGATCTTAAGTTTATAGGAGAAGTTCATCCTGACAAATAGTTTATTGTAAAAATAGCAGAAAAAATAATAAAGAATATTGCCAAAGGTTTGAGAAAAATCCATCAAAGAATGAAAAAGTTATTAGAATTTTGATTATTTGATTTGTGACGTCATATGAACGCAGCTTTCCTACATATCGTATGGTAATTAATCAATCAAATGTCATTTTCTCTGAAAATTGGAAATGTTGTTTACTGTACCTTCATAATATCAATAGACAAATCATTTCACACCATTTCCTAAAGAAAATCACGAACCATTACAAAATTAAAATTTATGCATTTTATACTACATAACATATGGGGCAGCTGCTCGTTTATGACGTCACAAATCCAAAATTTAAAATTCTGATAATTTTCTAATTCTTTAATGGACTTTCCTCAAACCTTCACCAATATTTTTCATTATTTATCTGCTATTTTTGCAACAAACTTTTCTTCAGGGTGACCTTCTTCTTTAAACCAACAAATGGCAAAAACATCTCCCATGCAGAGAGGATTATTAACACCTAAGGATGTGGAATATATTGTGCAAGCCTAATATTGTGCTATTTTGCACCTCAATTGTCTTCTCAACATATTTACACTCTTGTATGGAAAAATATAGGTTTAAAATATTATATAAAAGGTATAAAATCAATTTTTACACTAAAAAATGAATTCTTTAAATACTAGTCTAGAATACAGTAAATGTAAGGCATGTACATGTTTTAAAAAATCCTAAAGCCTTTGGGTAAGAATTTTACAGGCTACTCACAGTATACATGTATGTCTATATGTTGTAATGACAATATGCATGTTGAAATATTCACTGCCAGGTTATTTCCTCTCATGAAATATTGCCTGAAGCCTGGAGTACCTTCCTGTTTATCTATATAATCACTCAAATGTCAGCGATATTAATGTATAATTTCATTTCACAGTTAATTAATCTTCAATAGATTAACCTTCACCTAAATGTATATTAAAACATCATATCAAAGGAAACCCAAAGTGATAACAGATCATCTGCCATTATTTTGAGATTTTTCCAGATGTATTTATCTCAACAGATATTTGAAGTCTTTAGGTTATATCAGAAACTGGTCTTTGTTCTAATATAAGACGTATGGGCTCATTGCAAATAAATATTTAAAAAATGAAACAAATATGTTGAATGCCTATCAATTTAAACACTTAAGACATTGGGGAAAGAGAGTCCACCAAGATCAAATATCATAAAGGTCATGAGGTCATTGCTTCATATTTAATCAAAGGAAATATCTGCAAGATTCTACATTTAGAAAATATAAGCATTCTCTGAATGGTTCTATTTTAGAATTTAATACCTTTTGCTATTTATCAATACAATAGTGTTTTCCTTTCAATATAACTGATCAAATAGGGTTTTTTCCTTTCAGATTGGACATTTTCATTATTTAAAGAGTTGGTTATGAATTTTACATAATTTAAACCAAAAGAATACCTGCTACCCATATAAGGTGAAAGGAAATTATCAAAGTCATTGACCTAATAAATGTCATACATGTATAATGACAGCTTTCAGCATTCACAATTTATTTTCAATACTCAAATGAACATTATCTGCCCTTGTGTGATCACATTTATTTGCATCATTCTCCAGTGAGTTTTAAAGAGGATGTTTAAATGCATACACATATAAATCATGGTAATTATGCCTATGAAAATTGAATAATACCATGAAGGTTCCATCAACTAATTAAAACATTTTCTCTGAATTAAACTAAATGAACTTTTGAAAACCTTAAAAACTCTCTAAATAGCCTATGACAGTAGTTTGTTACAAAGATATAAGAAACTATCTTCAAATCTCTGCATCATTTTTCCAAACACAAACCTTTGAGATACATGTAATCTCATAAATAGCTGGGAATCCTGGGATGGGATGTAAATTCAATTTGACAACAGCGAGGAGGCATTACACCTTGGTCAGGGATGAATTTAACAGATTGGATATTGGTAGCGGAAGATCTCAAAGAAAAGGAGCAAAATTTACTAATCAGATGATTCTCTAACAAGATCAGAGGACCTTATCCAAGCGGAGAGAGCATCCTCTTTATGGTAACCCCGTAGCAACAAGGAAACCGTCCTCTTTATCACTTTTATAAGGTTGTGTTTATTGGAGCTGCGAGCGGAAAGTATGAGGAAATATTGTTGCGTCAGCATGACAATAAAATCTGATATCAAATAAATTCTTCATGATTGCATTTATACCAGTCTCTAAGCACTTGTCATATTTCGTTCAGTGATTCTGTTCATTAGCAAAGTAATTTATTTTGACATTTCATTACCTTTCCTCGGACACACTTGTTCCAATATTCAATACACGTACTCATTCACATCTTTGATACAATGTACACTCTCATATGTGTGAATTTTCTCAGCAAGTGTTTTGAAGATTATTATATCAGATACAAAGGCAAAGGCATCAATCCACACATTGCCACTCTCCACCCAGGTGTTAAATGGGTACCCGGTAAATGCAAAAGCCTATGTAGTATGCCTAGTAATTGAGTTTCAGAACTCTTGTTGGAATGCTCCCCAGGGAGTGGAGAAAGTACATACATGGTATGCAGGCAAGCCAGGATCCGATGTCTAGGGCAATAATATATCTGCAAAGCTCATGTATTCAGAGCTATATTCAAGCAGAATATTATTATTATTAACAAAATAAAAAAATTCAATATACTGTGGCTTATAAATTTTTTGAAAGCATTGAGTTTTACGAATAAAAAGCATGAAAAAATCTATGCTAAATCCAGTCTTGTATTCTGTTATAAATATGATAATTTACAATCGGAACAATAAAAACTTATAATATATCTTCACTAATTTTTTCTCTCATTTTCAAAACATCCTTTTCCATCGCAATTTATCAAATTCAATACAAGTACACCACATCCATAACTGTGATTACAACCTGAAATGTGATCTAGAGAAAGAAACCAATATATCTTAGTAATAATAGCAGGTTCTTCCCTTGAGGCATCAATTGATTTGCAGTGTTCCTTTCATCGATAACCACAACAAATTTTGATTCGATGTAATTTCGAGCCCGCCAGGCTTTATAATTGATAGGCAAGACCCCCGCTCTATTGCAGGGCTATAGCTGGAGGGGGCGATGTATTCCCCCTTCAGTTTTAGATGAGCTATGAAGATAAAATGGATAGAGTTAAACTTCAGAATTTAATAAATCTTACACGAAAAGGAACCACAAGAAGAGAGGATATCAATTGCAGCTTAGCTTCTAGGAAGATCCACAGGTCACAAAACTTTGATATTAGGTTGCATTCCTAAAATACTAAATAGAGCTACACTATAAGGTATGCCTACAGTATGGTGTAAGGATAGGGGTGGAGCTTCTTGCAAAATTAAAATTGCTGATGGCATTCATTTTCATAAAGCAGAAGGGTTTATGAAGAAACAAGATGGCTAATATTAGTTTAAGACTTTCAGATCAATCAATCAATCAGACAAATTTTGCTTCACTAGTATTAATTTGTCCAGGAATCTCTAAGATATTATCCTTTCATATAGGTCTTGAAAACTATAATAATAGCTGTTGAATAATTACAAAATATCTAGGTTTTCAATAATCGTACATTAAAAATCTAGACAAGTCAGATAATATAGTTCACTATTTCATTCTTGAAAATGCATACTTCTGAATCTATGGCTAGTTTTTAGTCATCTTCTTTTTATCATCAAACAGAGTAAAATCAATCTCGTTCAATCACATCCAGCTAATGGCCAACATCACTCAGCAGGGAAAATGAGAATTTTATCATATTTAGAAATTTAACTCCTAAGTATTCCTTTGGGAATGTGGTATCGGTTGCTCAATGTAAATATAAAAAATTATGACAGACACATTATAAAACAAGATAGCATCTTCATTTAAAGCATCAGTATGAAAAGCAATTGAAATGAATTATGTTCTTTTTTCTATTAGGCTTTCCACAAGCACAATGGCTTTTTTTCTATCTTCTTTGAAACCTCTTAATCTACATTTAATTAAGTGCAACCTAAACCCTGGTTTTACAGCCTCAAGTGAATATCTGTAAAACACATATATTAGACTAATACATGATTCTCAAAAAAACCTAGCTTTCTATCTGAAGGGTAGGCTAGCAACTGGCAGGTGTATTTGCCAAATGGGTATATAAGGGAAAAAGGGGGGGTTACTGTGAAATCTAGCATCACCACGAAGGGCAAATTTGCTTGAAATCCTCAGGAGGAGCTAATAGTTCCAGATTCACTTTGAGGCCTCCTTTCTTTTGCAACAATGTTGAAGGCAAACCAGTATAAACAATCTGTAAATATAAAAATGATTAGACATTAGCCTTTGTAAAATATTTCTAGTACAATACACTCAAACAGGTATGAAAACTGTCCAGGTAAGTAGATCACCTTATCTCTTCCAACTACAATTAGGCCAAATATTGTCCATTATTGTGATTTCCTTCATCAAAATGTTTCAATTCTATTTTGCATTCATCTGTGTCCTGTCTTTCAACAGCTTAAAATCTATGTTCTTATGCATTATCTAGATACAAACCATTTATTGATAGCACCATTTGTCACCTTTCATTCCCTATCTCCCCCCCCCCCTCCTCATAAACTCCCATAGTTCTTCCTAATACTCAAACAAACGAAAAAGCTCTCCTAAATTGAGCGATGGCCGTTATCATTTTGGATTTTTATTCAATTTCCTTCCACCCAATAAATCCTTTATCTCCACAACGGTAAATGTCAGCTCTTTTCCACGACCGTTAGATTAATTGCTGGATGGCCTTGTTGAGCTGAGCGTACCTGGCCAGTTTACAAACAACCATCGTCGATACTTATCAATTCATTCTAAAGAACGCACCTGGAACCATTATAATCTCATGCAATCGTTAGTTGATCATTTTAATCTATTCAAAAGCCATGCTGTATAGAATGCACTTCTATCACATCACAGTTAGTGATCAATGACTTAAAGCTCAATTATCACATTTCGAATTTAATCATCAATTCAGTTGAACATTGTAAAAGAAAATTATCATCTTTCAGCTGGTACCCATTATTTCATCCTACAAGATAAAAATCCTTGTAACCCTAACTAAAAAGAAATATTGTTCATATCTTAAAAAAACAATCATCATCATCATCTTTTCTATCATTTTCACCATCACCATCACCATCTTCATCATCATCATTATCATCATCAGCTTCACCATCGCCAGTTTCACCACCACCATCATCTTTTTCTTCATTATTACCATGGTGGCTCAGTGGTATAGAGCCTGCCTCATGAATGGTCGAGTCACATCAAAGACTTATGTGGAGGTGAGACTTTGTGTGGAGGTGTTGTGGTGTAGTGGTTCAGTCACTTGACTCTTAAACCAAGGGTCAAGGTTCGAATCCCACCCAGCGCTGACGTCCTTTGGCAAAGCACTTATCCACATTTGTCACTCTCTACCCAGGTGTTAAATGGGTACCAGGTAGGATGTGATTAGATTGGCACATGTGCACCGTAAACGGTTGCCTGGCCAGGATACTCCTTCGAGAGCGGAGATGGTGCACTTTATGTGTGGAATAGAGATGGATTCTATATGACCAGGGTAATAATAATTACAATGTAAAGCACTTAGAAACCAACGTTATGAAGTGCTATATATATGTAACTTAAAAAAGGGACCTTCTGCCTTCTTGTTAGGCGCTCAGCATTTAGATTGGAGAAGGGTAAACATATTATGTTATGCAGGGCCCGCTGGTAGAGCAGATAAACCCAAAGTAGCTACACTGGGTAAATAATTGGTTAATATCATCATTACCCTCTCCATCATCATCACCATTGTAGTCGTCATCACCTATATCACAACAATATCAATGCCATAAACATGAAACTTTAAACATAATTTCATTCACCAAAACTAAGCACACATTCATCCTGAACCCATGAAATAATGAATCCATGACCTTCAATTCAACTCAATAAAAACACACTATAAGCAAGTTTGCTACAGTACAGCATCATCCCCAACCAATAAAAGTGCAATACAATTCTAATTCTTTAATTAAAGTTTAACATCATTGATGTATAAAGGGGATAAGCCGCGTTGTTTCTTCCGCTTCAGAATCGGGTCAAATTTAGCTCATTACGTAGAAATTGTGAAGGATTTTAAAGAGGATAGGTGCATCCATCCTTTTGGTTGGAAAGAGGTCATTCCTCTCTGAGTTTTAATTTTTACACTAGTCAAAAATCAATAAGAATTTCACTGCCCAGTGACACAAAAGAATTGGATTTCTACACATGAGTGAGTAATAAATGGGATAAGCATTTCAACAGGATGCTGTATTAGTTTTAACCTTAGTTGAGTTCAAGCAAGGACATCTTAATAATTTCGAAATTGTTGCAAAAATCAATACAACTTGAGTTTTGTCAGAAATAGAAAGGGGGTTCTTCTTTTATCTTTCAACAAGTCATATTGACTTTTTTCTCCATCTTTTTTTTCTTTGAAATATGTATATACATATATATATATATATATATATATAAAAGAGAAACAAGGTTGAAACTTTCATGCTTTAATCCAACAAAATTTATTGAAGTCTACACATTTTTGATGAGTACATACCGTCTTTATCAAGTGATAAAGACGGTATGTACTCATCGAAAATTTGTGGACTTCAATAAATTTTGTTGGATTAAAGCATGAAAGTTTCAACCTTGTTTCTCTTAATATTACTTCAACACGTGGAATATCTACCAAATATATATATATATATAATTTTTGAAAATCAAAGGATGATTTTCCCCTTTTTTTAATACTTGGATTTACAATCAAGTAGGTATGTCTCTATACTAACAAAATATAAGTGACAGAGCTAAGACAAATATTTAGCATAAAATCCTTTTGTATTTCCTTTTTCAGTTGCTCTTTGCAATTATTTGAATTGTTTTATATACAATGACAAATGAATTGCTTCCAAAGGATAAAAGATGAAAAACAGAGTTTAGACAGAACAGAAAAGATGAAATTGTTTAAAAAAATAGCAGAACATCTCAGAAAAGAGGATTATCAGCCTGAATACGAACTATACAACAACGCTGATTGATGTGCCTACTTACGCAAGAAATTAGTTCTGCAGTGTTTAAAAGAGAAACAAAGGAAAGAGCCTGCAAGCTACGGTATCAAACTTTGCAACACGCTGAAGGGGGCAGCAATCCCCCTCAAATTGACCACTAATTCAATCTGTAAACATCCAGCAAGACTTCTGTCTCCTACATCGCAATGCGCTTACACTATAGAATGCTGCTGTGGATTCCGTAACAATCGCTTGGCATGAAGAGTTGCAGATTTGATTTTGGAACCAAATTATGGAAGGGGAAATTATTTATTACTGCATTCCACTATCTCATTATGGTGTGTGAAGTACGTACACAAAGTTGTGAGCGATTACAATACCTCCATTTAAGATTCTCATTAACAGTTGCATCTAAAAAACAAATTATTTTTAACAGGTTCTGCACAGCCTCCTTTAAAGGACTTTACTGTTCTTTATTTTCTGACCCCCCCTTTCTCTTTTTTTTTTCTTTCTTTCTTTCTTTCTTTCTTTCTTTCTCTTTCTCTCCCCCTTCTCCCCCACTTGCTCTCCACCCTCTCTCTCTCTCTTACTTGGAAAATCATTTATTTCTTAATATCTAATTTCAGTGACTTCATATCTTATATAGATATCATAAATTTCTTGAAATATGTGTCTTCACTCTTTACTCATAATTAGAAGTTAGGGGAGATAATTATGTGAGCTAGATTAAAGAACTTAGGAACAGTTTTAGGATTCAAGCTTTCTTATGTACAACACGGCCTGACAGTCTGAAACATTCAAGCTAATCTGAACCATGGCATCACTCAAATACCAGTAAAGTTGATGACAAAAACATTTTCTTTTTTTTATTATAGGAACCTCTTCATTCAGGCAACATGAGCATGAAATACACTTTGTCTTATCACTTTGTGGAGAACAGGTATTTTATTTCAAAGACAAACATTTATAACAAAAATGGAATGTCAATTGCATCAAAAATGTTGTCAAAACTATTCACCTTTATATCAAACAAGGGACTTTCATCCCCAGATATAGTACTGAGCTAAGTTTTTTCTGAAAAAATACTAATATTCTCACACTGGGATATAGAATAGGTTTCTTAATCCTGGATAAACAGAACTTGGTCTTCTCCCCTCAACCTATTAAGAATACTGCCCCTCCCTTCTTTATCTCTCTCCTTCTCTAATTCTTTCCCTCTATTCAACCACTTTCCCCTCCTATATTCCTTCAATTTCTCTCCCCTTTAACCATTTACTCCAATCTTTACCCAACTTACCACCCCCTTGTGCTCTTCCATTAAATCCTGTCTCCTTCACTCTTGAGAAATCTGAATGTAATGACCTTGAAAACCTGCCAGCTGATCTACTGCAAGGAGAAACATTTTCCTTCAATTGATCCCTAATGCCACCGGTGTCTAACTCTCTAAACGCTCGCTTGGCAGTAAGCATCTTTGATGTCAGGTATGCAAACATGCCATTAGTCAAGCTCAAAAGGTAAGACATCAATTATTGATGGATTAAAGGATGCATTTGACCTCTTTGATCAGCTATTAAAGAGGTTGTCCAATACAATATTTATATGCTTTACGACAGGAGGTGATGGAGAGGAGGATAAGTGTCAATGGACTTCAAACTAAGAATCTACCTGTAAATGCATACATTCTGTTGTATATTAATTGTCCATAACTAGTATTAGAATCAACTAGCCATTCACAAAAGTAATTCCCAATAAAACCTTTCTTGAATTCCAATTTACAGTAATTGTGAATTGACCATCATTATGCAAAATCCAAAATCTCCCTCTCTCTCTCTCACTCTGCCACTGTCTCTCTTTCTCTTTCTTGCTTTCTCTTATTTTTTTCTCTATTTCAATAAGCCTCACTATTTTCTTTTCAGTACTGAAGAAGTACTTACTTCATATCTCACCAAGACATTTTTGTAAAATACTTGCAGTTTGAAGCAAATAATCTACAACCATAGGGTATGTACTTCAAAGAAGGGAGTATACAAGAAACATTTCTTCTGTCCTCCTCCTGGTCCTTACAATGACCTGTAAAAAGTAACTAGTATCGTTGGCAACTGATGAACAACAAATTGTTGACCTATCAATTTTGCTGTTTTCATGAAAATGACGACAAGGAAATCTTTTACTGTTGTCCATTGAATTAAAACCAAAAAGTAGAAATTCAGGACCATATATATGATCAAGTTAGAAATGTACTTACCTTAAAGGTACGCCTCAGTGCCATAGTAGGCCAACTTTATTTCTGAACCGATCACAATAGAAAGTAAGATTCCAATATAACAATCCTTGTAGATTATCCACATATATGGTTTTCCATTCAAGGTCAATGATATGGTACACAATTCATTCATTTAAAGTACTTGGTGATTAAAGTGAGACCCGATTCATGAATAGTATCGATCAAACATCCAATAACAAATATTTGATAGCTATAGTATTCCACAGGTATACCAAGGCAATCCCTCCATTCAAAGTTTTGACAATATCAGACTCCATGTGTACAATATTTACTTTTCCAGGCCCACGATAACATGGCGTTTAACACTGGGCATCCTCTGTCAGTCGAGAGCATATACATTTGGAGGAAGAATAAAGAGAAGAGGAAAGAGAGAGAGGAGGGAAGTTAAACGGATGTAGCCAGGCACGGAGGATGTGAGCCGTGCTCTAGCTCGACCGGATTGCAGAGAGAGAGTGAGATTCATTGAGAAAGGAGTCCTATTTATATCATCACCGTGTGTTTGTGCGTTGTGACAAGAAGAATCAATGGAGCTTCGTGTTGGTACATTGTAGATGTGATGAAAAACTCATTAAAAAGAGAGGAAAGGAGAGGGAGAGACAGACATGGAGAGACAGAGAAAGAAAAAGGAGGAGCTGAAGAGGAAAAAATATATAGTAAATCAATACAGGTACATCACAACTTTTACCTGGGAAATTAAGCTGTTGAGAACTGTGTTGAAATATAAAGTGATATAAAAATAGATAGAGGTTATGCTTGTATATTCTACTCTCAAGTAACAAACATCTGATATCCTGCAGTAAATAAGCTGAAAATTTTGTTCAGTTAAAATATCACCTGTCTATTTTATGATAAACTTAACCTACATGTACAGCAATTAAATCTATACTAAGTGCACATATAAAATATACACACCATCATTTAAAAAAAAAATCAATTAAACACTGAAAGTAATATTACTGAATAGGTATAGCTCCAGAAGCAAAAAAAATATCCAAGAAAAAATATCCAGGGAAAAATATGTGAGAGGAAAGAAATGTAGAGTTTTTATGGAGAGAAAAGGAAATAAGAGAGAGAGAGAGAGAGAGGGAGGGGGGACCAGAATGCTTGGCAGGAAGTATACTGTCACTCTCCTGACAAGAAAAGTTACATTTGGGACTAAAGCATTGATCTGATACTGAGACATATACAAGAATATAAGAAGCATATGATAGAATTATATCTGATGTATGGGATTACAACATGAATTCTTGTCACACTACTCAAAACCCTGAGTGAAAAGTGACAATGAGAAATTCGTTTGGACAGGTAAAAGGAACATTCAAAAGTGCAAGGGCCTTATATCTAGTTGAAAAACACTATTATGGTCAGATGACAAGATGAATTACAGAGACAGGAAAGGGGGGCGTATATGATAGGGAGATGAGGCAAGATATAGGAGAAAAGAAAGAAGTATAAATAGAAAAACAAAAGTTGATAATGACACTAAAGAAAGATTGATTTTGACAGGCAAATAGATACAAGACAGTCCTAACATGTAAACAAAGAAATTATTCAGAGGGAAATAAAGACTACACTATCATGTAGAGTAGATAGATGGGGGCATCATGGTCAGGTGGTTACAACTCTCATCTCTCAATCAGAGGAACATGCATTCAAATCCCAGCCATGGCGTGCTTTCCTTCAGCAAGAAATTTACCCATATTGTGCTGCACTCAACCCAGGTGAGATGAATGAGTATCCAGTGGGATTAATTCTTTGAAATGCACTGAGCGCTGGAAGGCAGCTCTAGCTTATAGATGGGGTAATAATAACAATAACAACGCGCCTCAGAATAGTTTATTTCTAAATAAATGGTGCAATATAAATACATATTATTATCATAGAAAAAGAGAAATGGGTGTAATGAAAAAAATGTGAGAATTGTTTTAACTTGTCTCTAGTTGATAAGAACAGAGTAAACCAGATAGAATGGTCATGTGAACATATCCTTGAAGACTTTCCAATCTAATTAAAAACCCCTTCATCCAGATACCTTACCTCAGGATAACCTCATGGGATCCAACAAACCTCATAAAGGTGCATTCAATACATCTCCAAATACAATTTAATGCACATGTAAACCCTGTAACACATACATATCACATGGTGATTTTCAATTTTAAAACTAATTCAATAAAATTTGCCATTAGCTTAAGTATACCAGTTTACAATCCTTTACCAGTTCTATAATAATGACAAAAAATTATTCTAAATACCTCCTGCAAGACATATTCAACTGCTTCTGACAAAACACGACCGAGAATACAATTTTGGACATGATTATATTCCTGGTATGAACATGACCACAGACTGCCTTCAAGGGTCAATGCAGGCTGCAGCCGTCGCCGCTGCACGATTTTGTTTCTCATGGCTCTCCAAGTCTACAAGGATCAGAAACGTGAAACCAAGAATCGTCATTTGATATCAAAGAAACATCGCTTCGCACAATGAATTTTAAAGATACAGGCACAGAATATGCAATAAAAGAGTACTCTTCAATTATACAATGCACAAATAAACATGGAGCACGAAATACATGCACATATAACCCCCCCCCCCATTTGATTTATTCCTAATTATCTAATATTCTAATGAAGTCACTTTTCAAAGTGAGTTCACACATACTGCAAATATCTTGGTTGTTTTTTGTTTCCTGTAAATGTAAGAAGAAATTTTCCTCACAGGTAATACTATTTTTTGTACCAGAAATACTTTTGTACCAAGTTTCTGCAAGTTGGAAATTCATACAGAGACATACATCATAATTCATTTATTAATTACTGCTAACAAACAATATCTCTAGCCATATTTAAATACTTCATTTTTTCTGGATTCTATATAACATGTTTTCTTGATATTGGACAGGTAAGATAGACTATTGAAGGCGAGAGAATATTACCTATTGATTTATCTATCTATCTATCTATCTATCTATCTATCTATCTATCTATCTATCTATCTATCTGTCTGTCTGTCTGTCTGTCTGTCTGTCTGTCTGTCTGTCTGTCTGTCTATCTGTCTGTCTGTCTGTCTGTCTATCTATATATCTATCCCAATATATACTGTATTTCATTCATTTCCTTTCCTTGTAGGCATTTTTCTCCTTTCTTCTCTCCCCTGACCCTCCATCCCCCCCCCCTTGATTCCTTGTCGAATCAGTCTTTTCAACCCTGTTTACACTGAAAGTAAGCCAGGATGAGCCCGGGCTAGGCCCGGCATTTTTAATTGTAAATGCTCAAAAGAGCGAATGCAGTACCAAATTGTCTCTATCTCTCTCTTCTTCTCTCATTCTTATCACCCATACTTAACTTTCCATCCCATACCCAAGAGTATCATAGTCTTGCATGGTAAATAATACCAATCCTCTTAATCCCATTCTGTCATGACATTTCAATTCACATAATCCAAACATTCTACAATCTATCCTAAACAGTCTTTATTAACATTTCTACCCAGTCTTCTCTCATCAACTCCATTCAAACAAACATACCAGATGATAAATACTCACTCTTTTTTTTTTTATGAAGGGAAATATATACATGTACAAGTAACAGGATAAAATAGTTTCATCCTTTACAAAGTTGAGATAATTGCACATGCACAATTACTGCTTGAAATTTTGAGTTCCTTTTGGTCACTTTCCTAAACAATTCAAAAATACAAATAAAAAATGTTTGTTCAATCAAAACCTACTTTTAAATTTTGAGTTATGAAAACAACAGACTCAAAAGGGAGAAATGTAAAAGTGAGCTAAAACAAAAAGATTTGCTCTCATTAGAGTAATAGAGGTAGCTAAGTAGTTTTAATGAATATATTCAATTCAGTTTTCTTTATCCATACAACCCTTTGTCCGAATGCTTGGTTTTATACACAAACGTTTATTAATCCAGTTTGCTTATATTGTATTATGTAGTGTATCTTAAAAAGAGTTCAAAATACTTTTATCAGGCTTGCGTACTCTCTACCCCATCGAGAAGAAAGGGAATTTCCCTTCTCCTCCTTTTCCATCATCTAGTCACTTTGAATAAATCCATCCAAGTCACAATCATATCTGCATGGTATTCAATCTTCAGTTTTCCCTCTACCCCCTCTCTCTCTTTCTCTCCCTGTCTTTCCATCTATGTCCGTCTCTCTTTCTACATCATTACATCTCTATGTTTGTTTCTCTATCGCAATCTCTCTCACTTTCACTCAAGCATCAGCTGAAAAGTTAAACACACAGATGCTTGTTTACAATGTGTTTACAATTACTTCTCCTCTCTTAACACTTCTTCTACAGGCAGTCCCGTCAATAGGCCTTGGCACACGATGGCGACATTGTGTCTCGCCCTCACACGTGTAAAGCTAGACGCTGTGGTCGAGGACAGGGGCTGTCTTAAGTGGGCTGGCGGACGTACAGAAATGAAAGACCTTGGTGTTTGGCCGCAGACTCTAGACGCCTCGTTAAGAGGTGTCTTAGAGAGGCCATGGACAAGGCCGGTTGACATTTCGGCAGATCTGCTTTCATCAGGCGCCAGGTGGGACAGAGGGCAGAGATCCCATCGGAGGCATTATGAGGCATCGTGCAAGGTGAAATTGATTTCTACATCCATTTTAAAGGGTTAGCTGTCTGCAAGGGTGAAGCTTATCAAGGTCACTTTACAATACATATAAGAAAAAAAATAAAAAATACAATATAAACATCAGTACAAACTCACTGATTATACTTTCTACCACTCTTTTATATTGAAATGAATAAATAGAAATCTCAAGCTCTATTTTTGCCTTAATGGAATAATGAGTTCATATCTCACCAAGATGCCAAACAGATACAATAATATTTAAACTGAACTGAACTAAACTGAATTTATTACCAAATAATGTCAAAATACATTGATACAGGGTAAATTGTCATATATACGTCATAGGTAAATAGCAAGTATTGCTAGTGGGACGTGGAGCTCTTATCCTACAATATACATAATCATAATTGATAGCATGAAAAAAACGTTTAAATAGTAAGTTTACAAATCATGCTCTTCGGCAAATAATATACATGTATCTAGTGTATAAAACAAATAAATAGGACTAGCACAATAGGGTAAAGAAAAAGCTTTATTCATATTCATCATTTATCTCTACCTGCCCGTTCTCACTCTCTCAAATCTCTTCTCTGATACATATTTATTAGTCATTGACCTGATAATAATAATATTTCACATTTATATGGCACTTAATTCATCAGAACGACATTTTTAAGCCTTTTAAAGCTATATTATTACCTGGCCATCAGATCCTTAAATCTATAACTCTATCACTCCCCTTCAAATTTCATTTCTCATTATTCTGTTGTATTTTTGAATACATACATCACATAACTTTGTGAACTTCTTATATTACTCTGCTCAACTTTCTTATTTTAGCCTGATCTCTTTTATCCCTTGTTTAAAAACATTTATTTGACTTGTCTTTTTACCTTTCTCCTTTACTACTTCATTTCATACCATCAATTCATGTTTTCCACCAAACTTACACCCTTCCTGCAGAGTCAATAAGATAAAACTGCACTGGTGATATGGCCTCAAGACCAACAGAAAAAGACCCCAGCCCATGGATCTTCCTGTCCCAGACAATGATCTTGACCTAGAATGTTCCTATCATCTCAAAGCAAAACCCTTCACTCCCAATCAAAGATAAACTATATCTTCTACAGCCAAGGAAATTTTCTTTTTGCCTTGTTGCTCTCTTTCTCCATCTCAATTACATCCTTTCTCTTGATCTTCATTCCTAAGGAAACATCTTAAACTAAACCTGTACAGGTGTATAGCCTCCAAACGAGAAGAATCACATCAGACTTAAATCCCAGGAAACCATGGCAATGAACTTGACCTAGTTAAAAATGCTTCCATTATCTCTCAAAGATATCCTTCACCTCCTTTAGACCTCTATTTCAAACAAGGAAGAAGTGATTAGTTAAAAGCAAAATATTTTTACTAAGCCCCAAAGGAACCACTCGATAAATTGAAACAAGAGCTGGATCCTAGTTAGAGATGACAATAAATACACAAGATGGATTAGGAAGGCCATTCACATCCAGAAGAACCAGGCACATTCTATGAACAGAGACGCTGGACAATACAAACTTTATACTACGTTCATTCCCATTCTCACAATCTTCCGCGCTGCTAATACTACCCCATCTACGTCAAGTCAGCGTTAGTCTGAAGAAGCCTGCAGAAACAAGTAGGCGAAAGCTCACAAGGTAAAAATCAAATTGATTGTGGAAAGATGAAAATTTGTTGGAATTGACTCCTACCAATCAGAGGATTCTCTTTACGGATATTTTGACTTATAATTTTGATACTAAACCTTGTTTGATCTTCTTGGCCAAAGTAGAAAATCATACATAATCACGTATCCTCCTGATATGTCAGGTTACGTTTTGATAATGCACTGATATCAATGTTCACAGGATGCACATTTTACCATCAAGCAGGAAATTACTGTTTTGTCTTTAATATCATATTGTGATTGGAGTATGAAAAATGTTTAGATGAATTATATTTTCAAAGGACTGTGATTACAACCCAATCTAAATGTAGAAAATTTAAAATTTTAATCTTAAAAATCTACCTATGGATTTGCTCCCAACCAAACAATCAGTGTATTTCATCTTAATTGTAAAGGACCTATAAGGGTCAAATCAATACATAAGCATTTACTTTTCTTAAAACTTTTACTTTGGTACAGGTTGAGAGAAATATATGAGTAATAACACTCATTTTAATGTCCCAAAGAAAAAAAATAAATAAAGGTAGCCAATAAGTAAGCAAATCATTGCCAACTACCTCCACAACTTTAAAAATTGCACAATTAAACAGTAAATCAAAAATCAATAATGGATAATAGCAGGACTACTTCTATTACCTCAACAAAGTGGGATTTCTGGGGGAGGGGTTCTTATTTATAGAACTGCTTCATTAAGTAAACAAAAGTTATTTTGAAATTACTCTTGAAGCAAATAGTGAAAAT
Source organism: Lytechinus pictus (assembly GCF_037042905.1). NCBI lineage: Eukaryota > Metazoa > Echinodermata > Echinoidea > Temnopleuroida > Toxopneustidae > Lytechinus > Lytechinus pictus. The sequence goes on along the minus strand of NC_087245.1, from coordinate 3,922,774 downwards.
TTAGAAATATTTTGTTAACAGTATAAACATCATTAGTCATCATTTTCACTTTGATATTTTTGTACTCTTAGAAGCCTTTCTCAAATCATTGTTGGTTTTGGATTTCATATCTGCAGCAAGATTGCTCTTGACACATTGATGGGTACCTGGAAATGAACAATGCCAGAGGTAGAAACACTCAAATTGACATTGAGGATGATGAAGAAAATATAGGATGTGAACTTTCCTGACATTTCTTTTCCTTTTCTCTCTGGCTTTGAGGGATGACTGAGGCGAGATGTGTCAGTCCCTTCTTTCTTTTAATTCAGAGATCCAAACTTACATGATTGATATGAAAGAATCTAAACAAGAGATGAAATGAAACTTTATCCTGTCAAAAAAAAAAATTTCCTTCTGGTTAGTAAAGGCTGTTTGGGTATTGTACGACGATGCTATTTCTTTTGCCATATATGGTAGAAGATAATATATTGAAAAGTATGCATTGCCTTCTCTTTACTATACTCACTCTATTTCCCTTCCTTCCCTTTTCCTTTTTTTAATCAATTCTTCTGTCTGCCCTGCCTTGCTGTGACAATATTACCAACTTTCTTGGCCAGCGGGTTCACTCCCTTGACGTCATGGTGTAGAATTAACAAGACTTAATCAAAGAAAAGCAGAGAATTACCCGGACCGTTGACAAATAGGCCACCATATCCCTGGGATAATATAGACTCATACTATTCAAGCCAAGGTAACAAAACTGGACGGGCTTCCGTCTTTCTTGTTTCAATTTTCATTTCTTCCTACACTGCCTGTTGTCAAAGGTTTTTCTCTCTCCCCCTCACTCTCATGTCTCCTAGAATCATTTTCTTGGATATATCACAGCTCATTCTATAGGATTCAAAACTGATTTATACCCCCTCCCAATCCAAATTCAAATTTCCTTTATTCCCATGTAGACAAACCAAGAATAAATCAATAAAAACTTACAACCCATTCTCTATCTATGTATTATATATCAATATAAGGAAAAAAATTGATCAAACGTCGTGGATGGGGAACATCAATAATGACCAAACACCTGTTGCACCCCCTTTTGTTTACATTGATGAGAAGAAATTAAAACATAAGATCCTGGATACTCCCCCTCCCCAACTAATACCAAACACACCCCTCTAGGCACTGTATTCTCCCTGTATACTTGTACTTCTATATATTATCATGTACTTCTATATATTATCATGTACTTCTATATATTATCATGTATTCACATCTTCATGAGATAGCAATATACACAACCTCCTAAAGCCCTTCTGGCTCTCAAAAGCCATGTAATTTATCCAATAAATGGTTTCCTAGAGCACTGGTGGGTGCATAATGGTCTAGTGGTTCTGGCTCTCGCCTTTCAACAGAGGGTCGTGGGTTCGAATCCTAGCCATGGCATGTTTTCCTTCAGCAAGAAATTTATCCACACTGTGCTGCACTCGACCAAGGTGAGGCGAATGGGTACCCAGTAGGAAGATATTCCTCGAATGCTCAAGTGCCTGATCAAGGTAGCCGTGCTAAAGCCGGGGTAAAAACATTATCATGTTAAGCAGGGCCCGCTGGTAGAACAGTTTGCAGAACGGAAGTGGCTACCCTGGGTAAAATATGACGTTATTATTATCATCATCATCATCATCACTATTATTATTATTATGAAACTACATGTTCAATATTATATATTACACCAGAAGACCCAGGTTGCGAAAAGCTGATGAATGGCAATGTGAGGGAACTACAGTGTATGGTGAAACTCACAAGTCACAAATGCAGTTTGAAACTAGGGCCCTGGGAGAATTGAATTATTATGGTTGATGCTAATGTAACATATTTTTGTAAAAGTTTGTCATAAAATGTAGATCTTTGGGAAGTATTGCAATTGAAATGGGAAGATGTGTTAAAATGTATCTATAGGAAAAAAAATTTGATTTGATTTGCTTTGGCTTCACAATCTAGCATCTCTAAAATGGAGAAGAAACATAATGTGCAAAAACTGCAAACAAATGTTCATTCAGTTTGACTCACATTGAGTATGGTTCCTTTCGTCAGTCCATTTTGATATTTAGTGTCTGTTCCTGATATCTAAAGCAATGAATAGCTTTTTTATCAAATATTGTAGAACCCTCAATAAGGATATGTAAAAACCAAGACTTAAAAATTCAAAATATAACAAGATATCTGGAAATTAAAGATAATAATTGAACTTTGAATAATCATGAAAATGTCAAAAATACTTTACATTTCTTTCTCTGTTGAGATAGATTTATCAAAATTTGATTGAATGCCATAGCCATCTATAGATATTGGATAGAGTCAATAAACTCTAGATCAAGTGCTTATTATCTGCTCCAAAGCATGGAAGGCCATTGAAATCCATTTCAATTATTGTGTTCTTTCACAGGCGCTGTGTAAATGCAAATTTATTGTTAGATTTCATACTGTGGGTAACCTATGATGAACAACCTGTTACACTCCCGGTTTATTTCCTTTCAATTAATTAACAACCATACAAACTCACCATTATATATCCAATCCAAAACACTGAATGACAGAAGACAATAGAAGCCCATCTCCCATTTTTTTTTTTTACTAAGCACAGAATTCCGATTCAGGGCAATTTTTACTTGTAGTCCCACCTAAGCCAAATTAATTTTGACGATTGCAGAAGATGGGAAATGGGGATAGGATTATATTATGTTAGGAAGGGAGGAAGAAGGATAGCGTGGATAGATAATTTGGTGCCTGGTTTTAATCAAATCAGATAACAAGATTGTTGTTATCACTTGGAAAAAGTACAACCAGGTTTAGGGAGGTGAATGGCCGGATAGTGGATTGTCATTTTGGTCTACACCCAATTTGTCTTATATCCATTCGGTCTCATCCCACATGGTCAGTCTAATCCCATCCTGTATAATAGCTGTTTAGTCTACTTGTCACTTTTTTTCATAACCAGGTTGTGTAATACCCAATATTGTGTCTATCATCATTTTGTCTATTAAAAACCTATATTGTTTAGTGGTACATGCTTTTAATGAAATTCATTTCAATAAGCTTCCTTGACAGTGAAGAAAGTTATTTCTAAATCAACCAAATCTATCACTGCCTCTCCTAAAGATCTTTCCACATGGCCTTAATAATCATCTGAAAGTAACACTAGAAAAATCTTTTAACCACACAGTGATGCCAACTCTAAAACCACTTCTTCTTTTTTACCCCTCATTTTCCTCACCGGACCCTCTTCCCTCCCCCCTCTCTCTCTCTCTCTCTCTCTCTCTCTGACTCCCTCTCCTACTCTGTCCCCCACTCCTCTACTCTCCACTTTAGCACTTGATGCAGATGTCCCTCTCATCATGCTTGTTTCATGTTTCCATGGCAACAGAATTTTTAACTTCATCCCCACATCTTCATTCTCTATCCCACCATCTATTCATGAGTTTACATCCATTCACTTCTTGCTTCATTCCTGTTCTTCCTGACCTGATTCAAGACAGTCAAAAAGTTAGTTATTCTCAGATTCACAAAAGTGCAATGGACAAGTATACAGATTAAATTCATGAAACAACCAGGTAAATATTTGTTTGCATTTAAAATGTTCTTATTTACAAATAACAAACCATTTTTGTAAATGACTTTGAAAGATGGATAGAACCTGATTATACATATTAAATGTTTTATTACAATAACTTCATAATGTAGCATCCCAATATGAATAGTTAATCTAAAAGGACTTCAAAACAAAGGAATGCTGTCATACAGAGATCATAACATTAGACAGAAGAGAAAAAGTCTTAATATCAAATTACAAATCAATCTTTTAATTTCATGATCAGATTTGTACAAGTCTGACATGAAAGAAAGTTTCCTCAATCCTGATATTGCATCCAAATATGTACTTTTCATTAAATAAATTTTGAAATTCTGAAAATCAGAGTCCAATTAAATGTCAATAACAAGATACTTTTTATGATGCAAATTTAAGCATCAAACGTTCTATCCAAGCATAATTAAATTGAAAATAATTTGGAGAACCAAAATGTTATAATTTTTCCCCAAAATGATACTCATAAATATTTCAGTAGTAAGTTAAAAAGAAACAGACTTTGCAAAGCAAACCAAATTTTCTACTACAAAATACAGCAGTTAAAAGTGCATTGGTATACCGTTAGGGTATTGCAAAATGCATCACTATCAGAGAAGAGACGTACAGATAACCTCTTGCACTATCAAGTTTTCCCAGTAGTCTCCGATCTCACGCAACCACTACAAAAAATGCAAATCTGTGTCTCTTCTCTTTTTCCACTTCCCTTCCTTTCTGGGCTGAATTCTTCTCAATTTGCAGGCCTTAAACTTTCCGCAAGCTGTCAGAGGAGTCGTCAGTCAGTGGCGCCACGCTGCCGCGTCCTGCAGGTTCCTTGTCGCGTGTAACTGTACGGCGTAAACATCAAGCGATTCGTTACGCTGAAGAGCATGACATAGAGAAAGAGGGTAGCAAAGGGTATTCAAAGGTTTCTGCTCCATGTGTGATGTAAAGTCAGCTAAGTTTCTTGTATAATTGAGCTTTAATTTAATACTGAAATACCTCTGTTAGTTCCCATATTTAATTGACATTGTTCTATTCAAAGTACATGTAAAAATGCTTTCATTATAATCCCTCCTTTATCAAATATGACTGGAAAAGAATACTCGGTTGTGTTTTCCATACAGTGAAATATCTGTATTTGAGGTGTTTTATGATTTTAAACATACTCAAATCAATATTCCACAAATTATTTCATTTAGAAAAATCAAATGCATTTCCTAATTTTGTCATATTTTACAAACTAATTTGTCATATCTGAAATTAATTCACATGTACATGTATTTTTGCCTACTGCTTGCCTTCATCAAATTCTTGATTTTTCCCTGTTTCATAGCATCAGATTATTATCAATCAAAATTACATAAGTTTACTAGTTTATTTCTTCTAGTCACATTTAATTATCTCTTTAATGACACCATCCTTTTACTGCCTTTTCTTTTTTTTTCAGTCCCACATTAAGATGCATGCATGTAGGTAAGGATTTATCTCTCCAAAGAGATGTCAACGCCCTGCAATGAGTGTGTGTGGATATGAGCGATAGGGTACCCTCCATCTCTTATAATTGCTTCTCAGCTCGCTAACTCAAGATGTTTGTTTGTGCCAGTTATGTGTTTGGTTACAGCTCATGCTTCATAAAAATCTTCACTCATTACAACATTGTCTTACAAATCAATGTTTTTTCCTAATCATTATGTTTTACCCTTTAGTTTTATAGAAATGCAATTAATAATTATTAAACAGACGTTCTTTGCATTTGCATCACTTTTCAAATTACAATATCTGTAGAAAATGCAAATCATTCCGGCAAAGCCCTACATAGTAAAATTTTGCTCTTCTAAAATTAGAATATTTTGCAATTGATAGTGATGCATAATATTATCAAGATGTTTACACAAATCAGAGTCAAGTTTGTGGCAAGGAGAGGAGCTGTTATTTTTAAAGTTCCTTCCTCAATTACCATCTTTGACCAAAATAGCTTATAAACTGGACATGAAGGGCCCTCCTTAATCCACACAAATGCAAATGATTATATACCCTTCATGACTTTACATTGAGCTTGGGGCTTGGGAGGTGATTGTACTCAAAACAAGATGTATCCAAGAGTTATTTGGCAAAGCATTAGTATTCCCCAAGTATATTGTCAGCCAAGAGTCAACAGGGAGATTTGTAGATGGAGTGACACTGTCGTTCCCACTACCCATCCACTCGGACCGCATCATCATGCAAGAGTGATGCACAACCCTGTCACAATGCATCACTCTGTGTGCTTTACTCCCGTTACGCAGGGAAGTGATATGGAGACAATTGGCCATGAGATTGAGTGAGGTGTTGGGATGTTGTTGGCCATATAGCAATGGAGAAGATTCAAAGATCTATCATTGAGAGATGGAGAAGGATACCAACCTAGATAGTTATAATCAGGTCTTCAAGATGGGTTGTGGAAGACTGACAGTTTACAAAAAGAGGACAATTACATCAAAATAACCCATAAATCATACTTATTACAAATATGAATATAATGGTAATGAATGACCATGATTATATCAATGGTGGTAGAAAATATTGATGGTGATGATGAAAGTGATATGACAATGATGATGATGATGATGATGGTGATGTTGATGAAGTTGATGATGACAAGATAATACTGATTGCAATGGTGATTGTGTTATGCAGTGTTCCTAACATCTATAGAAAGTTCATAGATATACATGTAAGTTAAAAGAACTGGGCTTTCAGTTTATGAGACATCCTCATGGTTGCATGAACAAGCATACATATATAGCTCTCACATAGATGCTGTTTAATTTTTTCTTGTATATCTTTCTTTCAAATCCCATAAAAAAAAACTGATTCCATTTGAATAAAGAGAAACACTTGAAACTTAACATTTCACTGTATCAACAGAAACTGACCTCTGAAAAGCTCACACATTTGAATTCCCTTCTTTGTTGTACAAACTCATTATTTTTTCAATTTCCTGAAACCAATTTTGACTATGCACAGTCCCCATGTATAATTTCATATAAAGCACATGTACGTTCATGAAGCAAAGCAGAATTGCTTGACAAACCATACAAAAAGTAGGCATACTTCTGGAGCCTATGTACTTTCCCATTTGGCGACAAAGAATCTTCCTAATTTAATCCAAATTTCATGATGGTGGTGATGAGGTGATCACAATGTCTGCTTAACTGGCTGCCATGGAGTCATGTTGGTGATATTGTGATTATCTTCTAGCTCATCACTCCTCTCATCAGAGATAATAATCTGATCAATCTCTTCTGTCTGTCCCTATCTACTGTAAACGTTGTTATTTTCACAGGATTAATTTTTTGCGCTGGGTGGCTTCAAAACATATTCGTGGGTTCTTGCCTTCGCGCTGCACACTCCACAATCACAGAGTCACTTCATTCCCCATTTGTTGCTGGTTTTAATTAACATTTCAGGCAACAAAATTGTATTTTCTGCTCATATTCTAGCTCTACAGCCGCGTAATTCAGCATTGCTTTGATCAATTCATGAGCTTTTGTGACATTCAGCGCGACTTTTCTTTGGGTGGACAACAGGAAGGCAAAATGGAGCCACTGCTTGCCGGGTAGGGTATGGGGCCGAGCGCCGGGTAGAGACCTGGGGGGATTACGGCCATCCAAAGTGCAAGGGATCAATCGACCCACCTGGGCGATCAACAAGACGTCTTCTTGAAAACTAAGGCCACACATCTTCTTAAAAATTAAGGCTAGATATTATACCAACATCAGTATCTCTCAAGAAAGCATCAGACATGTCAAACAGACCTAAACACTTACAGATCAAACACCAAAAGCAATTTATATTTTAAGCAACATCACTATTCAAATACCAATCTGTGACTGTAAAAAAAATGTTGTATTTAAGAAAAAAAATTTTGCAACGCATGTGCAGGTGTCACGCGCGTAAAACATTCCCCATAGACTTGTGTGTTAAAATGGCACTTTTGAAAAATTCATAAAAAATAAATGTGAAATTAGAGGGTGGAATGTTTACTACCAATGGATAGGTTATATATCTGACATTCCAAATCTGACCAGGATAGGGTACCGTAGCCAGCTCATTTTAAAAATAAATCGCCATTTATGAAGATAACTATGAATGGATCGAATTCATCAACTGAAACAGTAAAATAGCCCTAATTATTCCGCCAGTCAAAAAATAGTTCCAAGTCACTTATTTATCTTCCCAATTTGGGCGAAGGAAGTTCAGTAGTTACCATTTTTAGAATCAGTGTTAGATTTTGAATCATATTTATACATTTTTGTCAATCAGCAATATCAAATTGACAAAAATTCGAATGGGTTGGGTCGAACGAATATCTTTAGCCCTCCTGATGTAATTAGGCCCGTGGAACCTGCATGATGCAGCATTGAAGCTAGCTTGTTTAAATGTCGCCCTCTGTAGGTCAAATTATAGTCTCCTTAAAGGTAAAGTCCACCCCGGAAAAATGTTTATTTGAATAAATAGAGAAAATTCAAACAAGCATTATGCTGAAAATTTCATCAAAATCGGATGTAAAATAAGAAAGTTATGACATTTTAAAGTTTCGCTTATTTTTCACAAAACAGTGTGTGCACAAATCAGTGACATGCAAATGAGACAGTCGATGATGTCCATCACTCACTATTTCTTTTGTTCTTTATTGTTTGAATTTACAATATTTCATTTTTTACAGATTTGACAATAAGGACCAACTTGATTGAACCATATAGTATTAAACAATGCAAATTGCACATGTTCAGGGAGGAATTAAACGTTGTTTCACACGACAACATGGAGAAAATTTGAATATTTCATATTTCATATAAGAAAATACAAAAGAAATAGTGAGTGATGTCATCAGTCTTCTCATTTGCATACCGACAAGGATGTGGATATAACTGTTTTGTGAAATTAAGCGAAACTTTAAAATGTCATAACTTTCTTATTTTACATCCAATTTTGATGAAATTTTCAGTGTTATGCTTGTTGGATTTTTCTCTTTTTATTTGAATCAATATTTTGTTGGGGTGGACTTGTCCTTTAAAAAAGGATACTGGCAATTGAACCCCGGTTCAAAAGATGCTCATAAATTTGAGTATTTCTAAATTTACTCTGGCTGATCTTGCTGCAAAATCCGTGAAAATTTATGTACCACGAATATTTCTGAATGTACAGTATGTCTATGTGACTCTCTTCATGTGTTGTGCCTGCCCCCCTCCCTTCTCTCTTTCTCTCTCTTTCTGTGTATGGAGCCAATATCATAAAATTTTCCTTTCATGTTTTTTTTAATGAGCCGCATTAGATTTATAGAGCTGCCATTTCTTGTGATACCGTAAATCTGCAAAAAACCTGAAACAATTGCTCTGAATCCCTCTCGCATCACCTCATTACTCATAATGGTTCTGCGTTGATTTAGATAGTCTACTCTTATCCATTATGTATTTATCATGATTCATCAGAACACAGATAGGTAAACTGCATGCCTCTAAAACCATAGATACACACATTTAACACAACCGCCTGCACATGTCCTTTTTAACACCTAAATTCAGAACACATATGTACATTAGAGGTATATATATATGCATTTATGCATTGTATCTATCTCAAACTGCATTTTTTTTTTTAATCTACAATTAATCTGTTGACAGATTAATTGTAGATTTATAACAAATGCAGCTTGTTTGACTCCAGCTGGAGTCATTTAATGACTCCAACTGGAGGGAAGGTTGCAATGTTTTGATAACTCTAATCAAAACATACATGTTAACTAGTAGATTAGTTTTTTTGTGTGTTTTTTTTTACATTCGCACAAAATGCGGTAATATTTCCCCATTCTTTATAGAGATATGATGAAAAACAACTTATCTGCTGCTCCAACAGATAGTACGAAAAGACGTGATTGAATAGTCATATACATGTATGTCCTGTAGAGGGAGCTATATCACTTATTACACCACTGCTTCATTGATGAGCCTGCATAGGAATGCATACTAGACAGAATCTCATCAAGCAGATACTGCTTCAATCATTGTTTTACCAAAACTTTAACTATGATTCATTACCTTTTTCATATTTTGACCCAGCAGGACCAACAGACAAATAAGGTTTAATTCAGAAAAGAAATGGAGCACTCGTCATTTTAATCTTACCTCTAATTTAGTCTTGTACTTTTTCTTCTCCTTCTTGTTCTTCTTCTCTTTATCTTTATCCTTGTTCTTATCATCCTTCTTGTCATCTTTCTTATCCTCTTTTTTGTCATCTTTCCTGTAATCAAGAGAAAATAAAATGAAGACTTAATAATTCATGTCGAAAGGAACCCAAAACTCAATGGTCTTTTAAATGGTTTGTTGGCCAAAGGGAAAATAAATCTCAAAACCTGCATAATAAATCATTTTAACTAGACAAAGTAAAGAAATATATAAACTTCATAGGAATAAATGGGTGAATTAAACAAACAAAAAATAACAGAAAAACAAATAGATATTTCTTATCTGTCATCTTAATAATAATAATAGTAAGGATATGCAATATACATAGCGCTTAAAACAAATGTTTCTAAGCGCTGCATACTATTACCCCGACTTTAGCACTGCTACCCTGATCAGACGCTCAAGCATTCAAGGAATTTCTTCCTACTGGGTACCCATTCACTACACCTGAGTGGAGAGTGGCAAATGTAAATAAATGCCTTGCCAAAGGACACGAGTGCTGCGGTGGGATTTGAACCCCGGACCTTGTGGTTCAAAGTTCTGAGACTTATCCATTGAGCCACAACACCTCTACATCATTTTATCAGTAGGGTACACATGATTTTTTAAAGGGTGGTTTCAAGCTGAATGAAATGTTGACAAAAAAGGTCTTTACCACAAATCGTAGGTCGTTTCCTACCCCCCAAAAATAAAGGTCTTCAACACAAATTTTACATTGTTTTGCACCTCAAAAAAATTTGACAAGCAATAAAAAGGTCTTCAAACAAATTTAGGGGGGTGGGTCTCTGAAAAATTTAAGGGGGGTTTGAACCTCTGTAACCACCCCCCCCCCCTGCGTATACTGTCTACTGCATCTTATTATCATCTTCTTGCTATTTTTAAAACAAAGGAATATATACACATCATGAATGAAATAATAAATATCAATGGGTTAATGCAAGAATATATATTTCCCTTTTTAACAGTTTGAAAAGTAAAAAAAAATCAAACTTCAAAGAAAATTCAGTATTACTTTCCAATGTGAAGAGGACAATGGAATGTAACACTATGATCACACTCCTTAGACATCATGCTCTTCCATTGAGACAGATAGACTTTAATCCAATGCTCAAAACCATTATCAGCTGCTGTGTCAACCATACACCAATGTTAATAGTTACAGCAAATATCAAAAGAAATCTTAGTTCTCCTTCAGGAGTTGCGCTATGCATACACTTCATTCTGTTTGTTCGTAAAGATACTTCAGTTAAATGGGGAAGATAGAAAATGATTTATAGACTTTGTGTTACTTATATTGAGGACAAATCGAATGCAAAATACCTTTATTCAAGGGCACTTCATTACTTTACATGTAGGTGGAAATAGTGTGAATAAATGCAATTATCTTTATCATCAACATAAAATTTGAATGTGTCATACCGTTTTGTTGAACAAGTAGATGGAAAACTGAAAAAATAAAAAATAAAAAAAGGTAGACTACAAACAATGAGGGATGTGGGCATGATTTGACTGTGTTAATTGTTTACCATGACTCCTAAATATACCGATAATGCTTGTTATTTCATTATTGAGAAAGATCAATATATGCATGTGTGGGTCATGTGCTTAAATATATTTTCATTTGCAGAATAAAATGTAGGCCTGGTACAATGAATATTTCATACAAAGTCTCATTCAGCTTGCACACAAAATACTACAAGTATCCTCTTTGTGAATTATTGATTTCTGGAAATACACCCCAATGACCACTAAACAGTGTGAGCAGTAAATGACATATTGATTAAAGTTACATTGCAATATATTCCCAGTGGTCACTTTTATAGCAGTTTGTGATGTCATTATGTATTAATGCGATTAGAGACGGGATACCACTGCAAGTAGTATGCTAGCAATATTTCAACCATATGTTACAGCAGTTTCAGCATTAGATTTAGTAGTCGGCCATGTAATAATAGAAACGGTAATAAAAGGCCCTCATCCTTAACATGCTCAGTGCCAATGACCTAAAAACTTCTGAAGCAATAACTAAAAATATGGAGCAGTGTTACTAAATAGGCCTATATTATTAAACTCTTAATACAGAAATTAAATAATTGTGATTATTATTGATAAAGATCTATCCTAAATATTAACATATCACAAGATTCACCACAAAATATTTACAGTTACAGAGGTAAGTCTGTCTATGTGACATTCTATAATTACGTTAAATAATTGGCTAATTGGAAGCAATTTATCTTCTATATTCTGCATCCCGAGGGAGTACATGTAATTTGTCATCAATAAGTCTTAACTCTTACACTATGCCTAATATTATGTTTCAATTATAAATATTATTCAAAATGTCTCCCCTCACTTAATATGTCAAACATTAACATATTTTCTCTCTATTTACCACTTTTCCCTCTTCTCTTTTCTTTCTTTCCCTCTCTCTCTCTCTCTTCCTGAACCTCTTACCAGTTATCTCTTACAAGGTATCTCTTCACTAATCATCTAGCCCTGTTCTTACCATTTCTACATTCCACACTCCAATACCCAAGTACATTGTACAAGCCTCCCCTCATCTTTTATCAGGTATCTGAAGGTCAAAACCAATTTTAAGATCACATAAATCAAGACCAGTCTTAAAACACCACCTGTTCATTTCCCTGTGCTCTCATCCTCCTCATCATGCCCTCCTCTCCTCCTCTCCATCCCACTCCCCTGCATCCATTACACATTTGCATCCAAGCTCCATTTCAGCACATCTTATGTGTATCTTCCTACCTAGCTGCCCCCCTTTTCATCCCCTGTCTTTATGCATAGAGTGCATCCGACTCTAACACGTCCAATTTCACTTCATTTGGCCCCACATTAGCGCTTCTCAGCCAGTTCATCATGGTGACGTGCTTGTTGAATAGAGTAAACATTCAGAATGGATCGACTTTGAGAGATACAATGTCTTCTCACTGAAACACACTTCATTATGAAAAACAGTCAGGTTTGAGGATTCAATATACTTCTTCCAAAGGAATTCATGTTTACTATTAATATGACAATCTAGCAAAATATTGAAAAATGTCTTTTATCAAGCAGATCTAAAGCAGAGTATTATGGGAATGGGCTGGTATGCCTTAAAATTTAATGATAATATTCCATAATTATAATTCACTTACTTTAGATATCACCTCCATGAATATTAAACTTTAACCCACTCATCAGGTTCATTCTAATCTCTCTGATTCATTTGAAACACTCTTACACCAAAGTCAACAGGAAGGGAAATACAAATTATCAAGAAAATATTTGAACATCTGCATTCAAAAATTGTATTTTCCTTTATTCCTTTATTAGTGAGTACTCATTTTATATTTGAAAGTAAATTGTTGAAATTTATAAATGTACTCATTCATATAATTTGATTACCAGTATATATATATATATACTGGCATTTTTTTTCTGGTGTAAGAGAGTGAAATCTACACTTTTTCAGGGTGACCCTGTAGTCTCACTCCAAGTCTAATCAAAACCAAAATATTTAGAACACACCCTATTTGCTAGATCACAAAAAAGTCTTCTTTGACATTCAATTTTAATAGTAGAGTCTGACTTAAAATTGTTTAGAGTCAAAAGGGCCGTCTGCACCATCCCGAGTTTTCAAATTAGCACGCTATTTCTGATCCGGCAAATTATCCCGATCTGAAAAACCTCGAGATTGTTGGCAATGGAGACGCAATTATCGCGCTAGTTCGCAGGATTAATCTCGAGATTGCAATCCCAAGTCAACTCGGGTTTATTTGCAAAATAGCGCGCTATTTTACGAATTATCCCGCTAATTCGTAGGTGCAGACGCACTCGAGATTGGACTCGGGGTAATTTATTCATGACGTCAGTCCATAATGCAATTCGCGTTCCACTTCCGCCTTGGTCAGAACATAAACACATAGACACATAGCGTTCATCAATTCCCCAATCAGCAACGATGGTGTCCCACCAGTGAATGGATTTTGGGAGAGACCAAACCGATGGGGGAGGCGCTCATTATTAGATGGTCATAGTCAATAACAACACTGACAGCAGTGTCGTCTTATTCCTTCGCAAAATGTGAGCAAATAGCATTTCTTTCCTCCTTCTCTCTCTCTCTCTCTCTCTGTCGTTGCCTCCTCCGCGGCTTCTCCGCCATCATATATACATCACTTCTTCACTCGCTGAGAGCGGCTGAGCTGATAGGATTGTTGCATTACACCGGTCGAATTCGGCGAAAGTGCTAGTGAAAGGAGTACATTGATTGCATATCGCGGGAAGTTTAATCAAAAGCGCGGGCCACTGAAACTCCAAGATCCGAAAGTGTGCATGCTCGGAATATCGGGCCTGTTGCCTTGCTCGAGCAGGAATCGCTCTTCTTGCGATGGTGGAGACGGGGTTTCTTGAATCTCGAGATTAATCGCGAAGAGGGCCGATCGGGCTAAAATCTCGAGATTGAGCAAACTCGGGATGGTGCAGCACCGCCTAAAGAGGGTTCATCCTTCCAGATCATCTCTATCTTGCAGGTCTATGACCCTGAAGACACCTCTATACCACCATCCCTGGGGGGTAATAGCGCACCCCTTCTTGGCATATGGACTACCTCCCATTGCAAACATCCTCTTCACTTGGAAATTATATTACCCTTCCGAGGGGCAATACTTAAATTAGCGGCCTCCTCCCACAGACTCCTTGCACCCTTTTGCTCTAGAACTTGATATCTCAGATGAAATGTGCATGTTAAAAGCAAAAGGACCTTGGAATATGAACATGATGCAAGATTAATGTCCTTCTGCATGTTAAGATATGAACTCTATCTATAGGATGCATTCCAAGGTCAAGTATTGGCCAGACACTGGAGATAAACCAGGATAGGGAATACATATACTTGATACTATTGATGAAGCATTGACAAACACCAGAAGATCATAGTTTATCAATAGGAATTATCTCCTTTTGCTATTTTACATGTAGTTCAAGATTACAATTTTTCCAGTGATCTTCTTTCTATTGGCAAACAGCAGAAGATCCCTTAATAATAATATCTATCAATAGGAACAATCTCCTTTTTGTATTTTAGTTCAAGATTACAATTTTCCAGTGATCTTATTTCTATTGGCAAACAGAAGAAGTTCCCTTAATATCTATCAATCGGAACAATCTCCTTTCTGTAATTTAGTTCAAGATTACAATTTTTCCACTGATCTGCACTTCATACTTTCGAATGTAATATTCTAGTATTGAGCCATATATTGCATCCTTGTGATTAAGGCCCTTTGTACCAATTTTCGGACTTTGCATTTTTTCCAAAATAAAAGGATTAGGTCTATATTTTCATTTAAGAATATGTGTTACATGTAGGCCTACACATGAGCATGAAGGCAATAGAATAAAGTAATAGTGAGTGTTTAATCAAGACCCCTTCTCAATCATCAGTCTATTCCATCTGTATCCTTCCTCATACTCAGCCCACTTCTTGGTTTTCTATGTCAAAGAGTTGACATGTACATGTAGGAAGAATCTCAGAGCTGTCATACTTTCCATCACTAGACCCATCATAATTTTCCTACCATCCCCTCATTTTCAATTCTTTCCATCAATCTCTCTTGTCTTTCTTCCTCTTACAATCCCCTAATATGGTGGGAGAGCCGAAGAGGTAATTTGTAGATTTGTGTACTCCCTTTGTCATCCTTCTACCACCCCTCCATCTTCACCTCTTCCCTTCTCACCTTCCCTTCATCCAAACTTCTGAATCAAGGTCAAGGAGTCCAGTGTGGGAGGAGAGTGAGGACATAAGGTGTATTAACATCTGCCTGATAACAAAAATACACATAAGGCGGTGCTGCACCATCCCGAGTTTGCCCAATCTCGAGATTTTAGCCCGATCAGCCCTCTTTGCGATTAATCTCGAGATTCAAGAAACCCCGTCTCCACCATCGCAAGAAGAGCGATTCCTGCTCTAGCGAGGCATCGATGCATTATGGTATGACGCCGTGAATAAATAATCCCGAGTGCGTCTGCACCTACGAATTAGCGCAATAATTCGTAAAATAGCGCGCTATTTTGCAAATAATCCCAATTTGACTTGGGATTGCAATCTCAAGATTAATCCTAGGAACCAGCGCGATAATTGCGTCTCCACTGCAAATAATCTCGAGATTGTTCAGATCGGGCTAATTTGTCGGATCAGAAATAGCGTGCTAATTTGAAAACTCGGGATGGTGCAGACGGCCCTAAAAAGTACAAGAACTTGTAATTTGACCTCAAAATATCCAATAATCCATTACACGGATTCAGATATGCCTGAACAGACACCAGTGCTCCCGCATTCTTAGGGTGTGTTTATGCTTCAATTGCGAGGACAGATTCAGCATTTTTAAACGTCCTGGGAGTGCTGTTTATGCTTAACTTTACAGAGGCAAAATCACAAACTCCAGCTGGCTTCGCATCGTAATTTTCGTTGAGCAGGAAAGCGAGGTCAAATTGGGCGCGCCCTTTTTCGAAAGTTTTTTTTCCCAAGGGTTGTTATGGGGAAGGTACGTCGACTGTTATTTCAACATCGAACAATTTCCGATATTTTAGTAATTGCATGGAGCTACTTGACATAGCCATATAATTTCCACCATGGTGAGGATACATACTAATAATAACACATCTATTTGTTTGTGCTACTGGGGCATCTGGCGATGTCTCCTCATTTTAACTCATGTTCCTTTTTTTTTTGTAAATCCCTCAATATTCATCGTGATGACAAATTGGAAGAGTAATACTAGTGATAGTACTTAAATCAATTATCACACATGCAAATGTATCAAGGGAGATGAGAGGTAATTCCGTGTAGGTAACATGCGACCGTGGAGGTAACATGCGACCATGGAGCAATGCGACTGTATTTCCCCGCGGATTTTCGTCTCACTGGAAGCATGTACCAAATGACGTCATTTAAACACGTTTACGATCGTGGTTCTGTTATACTTCCCCAGAAAGCCTGATTCTGGTCAAACGACGTTTACAAACGCACATTTTTGTGAGTTAACGATCGGTGTTTTGAAACGTCATTTAAATGAAAGTAAGCATGGACGCAACCGTGTTTTGGACTAATCACGTATGGAAACGCTGATTCTGGCCTGAAAAGTGGAAGCATAAACACTGCCTTAGACAGGTCTACTTGTTACATTGTACATCAAGAGTCCTTGTAATTTGCATTCATACTGCAAAAATCAATACAACCTTGAATTTTGAAAAACTATTCCAACTTAACACAGAAAGTGTTTTGCTATTGCTTTTTTTACACTGGCAAAATACCAAGATTTTTTCTTATTTGAATAGGTGTGAAAGAACCTACATAGAAGTAGACAGTACTCCATCATTTTGTTCACTCTTGAAGCAGGGTAAAGTTCAGTTCATGAAAAAAAGTTTTAAGACTCTTAACTTTCTTCATGAAGAGAACTTATTATTCCACTGCTACATCAGCTCACGTATGCAATAAAGCTAAGATGTCTCTAGAGTTCCTGCTCTTTGTCAACTAGGTCCCCAGTGAATGATTACATGTCATGCCGCTTTAGCTGAATAGCAACATGATATCATAGCATCCTAGCATTATAGGCCTACAGAAGAGACTTTCTCTGCACATTTTAATAGCCAAACATAAAATCCAACCTCCATATTAAAGCTAATTAAACCCCTATCCTTATCTTTACATTATTCTGAACCAAAAACTCTATTACACATTTTACTCTAACCCTAGGATATGCCCTCTGAGATAAGACCAGATTTTTTTCAGGAAAAATGTTGTGTCACTATATAAGCAGCCCCCCCCCCCCCCTCAAAGAAAAAATGAATAATAAAAATAATAAATAAAATAAAATAATAATCAAAATAAAAAAAATAGAAACCAAAATAATGAATGTATGTCTCTCATCATACTGCAGTTCTGAGGGATTCAAGGGGTTCAATAACCTGAAATGTTTGCTCAAGCCTACAGGGTATTGTGATCTGTGAAAGACCAAGGTAAAGAGATAATTGATAAATAGCTTGAGTGATGAAATGTATCTGTAGACAAAATGGTCTAGGGAACCTATTCTGATAAACTTTATGGGGTTTCCTTGCAGTAGGATGTGGTATAAAATCAATAGGCCATTTTAGGAACCTTCATGTGGATGTATTGTACAATCTGATGTTAACATTTAAAATGGATAGTTTGCCATCACTTGCGCATAGATTGGGGTGGACACTTAACCTTCACGATCAAATGGGTGGGGGGGGGGATAAAACTAAAATAAAGAAAGGAAAAAGGATGAAATATGATATCAGTTTCTATATATTATATTAAAATCTTTTGCAAAATTTGCCCCATATACCATATTTGGGCCCCTCAAAACTTTGTGGTTAATTATTCATAAGTCTCATGTTCAACCGCGTTGAAGTTATGAAATGGTATGTAGCATGAGTTGTTAGCATAAATATTCAAGCTTAGAATTTACATGGAATTTCCAATTATCTTTGGTTGTCTGAATTTTATAAGTGACAGAACTATAAGAAGCTCGAGGCAAGAACTACGCTACATGTTTGTTCAAGAACAAAATACATTGAAAGAAAAATGTACATTTGCTATTTCTAAATGATTGCAAATTTGCAATAAACAGATAAAATAACACACCTGCTTGTGAGAAAATAAACTGCAAATATCAGAAATATAAGGGCCTAATGTGTATTCAACCAGGGAATACATGCAGCTCCCTGCTTCCACACATTTCAACAATAGTAGACTGAAACATCAAAAATTTCAAATCACTTTGATTTTTTTTGTGTGTGGTTTGCCTGCACTTTCTGAGTACACCACCCTAACGATTCACCTTTATTGCTGCAGGGTCATGCATGTGTGGGATTAAACAGGATTGTCAATAGTTTGCCAACGTTTGACACGCATTCCTACAACTTGTTGGTGTTGTCATGCAGTCACATTTGTACGCTTGATTAAACAATACAACTCTATAAACATGATGTGAAAAACAAATAGAAACAAAATTCAAAGACTGTATGAAGCACAGCGACGTAATAAAGTTCAAAGGTGGGTTAAAATGAACTTTTTGTACATTGTGAGTTTTTTCAATTTTTTATTGCTTTTCTCGCTTGTCCAAGGCACCTTATGTTTCCTATGTACTCTACTGATTCAACCCTCTTCTTCAAGTTACATGCTGTCTAATTAATTATAAATCATAATCATAACAGCTTAAAATGCATTAACATCAGCATGGGGAAGAATCTCAGGGTCATTTTGTAGAAAATAGAAAATCCTCTTCCTCTGCATATCCTTGGTTTCTTGAATACCTGATTAGGCTTTAATTGATCTGAATTTTGGTCACATGCAAGTTCAATATTGTGAATGATATACCAAAATTCATATAACCTGAAAACAAGGATTGAACAGAATCCATTTTGGCGTATCTGAACATACCCAAGCCGCATAGCCATAAAATCGTTTCTAATTCTCAAGTTTCAGAATATCTGAACAGGCCATTATTACCTGAGGAGTTGAGTTGACAGTGAATGAGTGACTGACAGATACTCTACAAATACCCGGAGGTGTACAGAAGGAGTCTCTGACACAGACTAACCTGGAGGCTTGAATCACCTATGATCAATCCTTTATAACTTGGTCTAGTCTAAAAAAAGGACCTACATTATGAAAGCCACTGATCAATATCTTGACATGACTCTCACATAAAATCATTAATGTAGACAATTTGCTATCGAAATCAGAATGTTGTACTCTAATGCACATTCTTGGAAATTATTTTCCAAACTCAAATGATTTGGGATGTTGAATTGGGCAACTAACCAAAAGATAGGATAGAAGAGAAGTTGCGTGTACATGTACTACAATATGTAGCCCAAACATCAATACTATATGAGCACTGTGGCTCAGTGGATAAGACTCTTGGCTTTGAAACAGAGTCGTGGGTTTAAATACCAGCCATGGAATAATTTCCTTCAGCAAGATAATGATCCACATTGTGCTGCACTCAACCCAGGTGAAGTAAATGGGTACCAGTACATGGCAGGAATAAATTCATTGACATGCTTGTGCATTGTAAAGCCTGCCAGACTCAAGCCAGGGTAATAAAATCAAAGTCCTTTGGAAGTGCATAGACATGAGCTATACAAGAACTGTTTACAAACATGTAAAATGTTTTAGACATATTCTTTTTTTTTACAATCTTGAAGAGTGTGAAATGTTCAACAGAATTCTCATGCAGATTAGATTCAGCTAATTTCTAGAATGCTCACATCATTTATTATTGCTTTACAAAATCTAAGATAACAGACAGATCCCGTCAACAATAAAATAAGCTTAGTGCAGAATGTATCTATTCTTATATTGAAGGTCACCCAAGGGGGCAGGCTAATCAAACAATGAGGATTTCCGCTCTGAAAAGTAGAGAATAGAAGAGTGACAATAGTCATGAGGGGGTGAAAAGAGGTCCCAAAATATATACAAAGATGGATGGGAGATGTAAACGCAATCAATATGTAGACGAGGTATGGTTTGGTGCAAACAGGTGCCAAAGTTTTGTAATGCTAAAGAGGGTATTAACTTTTAACGTAGTCTACTGGTACTCGTACATGTACATACGTCCATGAGTGGAAATGGAGGTCTACAATTAGTTTTCCACAGATTACAAGTATACAGTACTGCGCATAGGTTGCAGTCTAGAGACCTATGTATCTCCATGTTTTGTACATGTATGGATATAAATAGAGGTGTAAACATTGTATGACAATTTGAACAAAATTTATTTTAGATTATTTTTAACCAACAAGAACTCACTAATGATTTAATATGTATCCACACAATAATTTACAGGCAATTCAGGCTAGTAGAAAAAGTTGCATTATTTTTTTTTCTCATAATGGAGTCAAAATAATAATCCTTCAATTAAAGTTTGAATGGAGTTTAATGCTGTTAACAACATAAATGTTAATGTTTCCAAATCCACTTTACTCTATAATGCACTCTGAAAAATGAAATATAGGGCCTACATAAATCGCCAGGCTCCAAAAATATGGTAAATTGGCAATCTCTATGGTGAATGACAAAGATAATTGTCAAGACATTCAACTCGAAGTCATCCATCAATTTAAGATGTCTCCTAAGAAGGGACGAGATGATAAATTATCTCTGAGATGAAGTAGTTTGAATGGACACAAGATCCAATTACATCTCAAATATAAACTATACTGAATTGATTCTGGCACAATGCACCTTGTGGCAAAACAAATAATTTACAGTGTAGGATTACTGTATGAACCATAATCATTACAAAATATATCATAATGTTTAACATGGGTGAATGCTCCATATAAAAACAAAGTGCTTGGAGCAGAAGGGAAAAGAATTTGAAGAAAACAATGATATTCACTTAGAGTAAAAACAAATATACAAAATATTTAATAATTTGTTGTATAACTTATTATTTGTTTGAGGATACCTATTCATACTGCGTGTACATGTAGTTCTGAATTTCCTTGCTATAATTTGTCATTATTAGATAGTTAAAATTGATGAAATTTCCGCTTTCATGTAATGCCATGGCTGCAAATTCAAATAAAACCAAAAGTACGATACAAAGAGGCCTACTGTATACATAGAATAAGTAAAAGAAATCATAAAAATAATGTAGGGCCTACAGCAGGATCAAAATTTTTTAAAAAATATGGTATTTCAAATATACAGAAATTTATAGTTGTGAAATTTAGAAATGGGGGGGGGGGTGCAATACACTTAAAGCTCATTATCATTATAGAACGCCATGGATTTTCAAATCTGTCTGCTAACTATGAGGATTTATAATGACTCAATGTGAATAACGTAGATTGTACGTTAATCATGATCTATCTTGCACTCTACCAGGGTATATAACATTGCCATCTGCTAACACAGATCTGCTTTCTCCTCTGTATCTCGTGGATTCCAGAAAGCCTGAAGGGAAATATCACAAGCAAGGGATCCTACTTCACTTATTTCATACCTTTCACCAACTTAAAGCCTGGGATGCAAATTCATATTAATCTAATCATACGATACTCATTTAGTAGGCAGCTTCAATGACGGCACTGAACATGTTAATCCCTATAAAACCCACTTATTGCATCTCAATTTTATTAACCCCTACAATGCCTGGAGGGATGGTGTGTGTGATTTCAACTCTCTTCTGCTCTGGGCAGTGAAAATACAGCAAATTGACAAGCGCAGAGTCAGCACTAGTCTACTCTCCAAACCCCTTTCTACAGAATAATGAGCAACCATTATTAAACCACCAACATACAAATCTTCCTTTCAGCCTATCAAACATATTAATTTACCATAAATGTGAACTCTAATCGAATGCTCACATATGTTCTAACAAAACATCTGTACAGTGGGCTCTAAAAGAATTAGTAGGCCTAACAATAAGTATAGCATTTGATTACATTGCATTGTTCTGATTACGTAATGATGCACTTAAATGATTGAAAATTTAATGGATGATCTGTATTAGTACATAACTGCTGTACTCTGGGCCCCATTCCCAAGGGAATACATGTACATGGAAATGGAAAATTGCTTCATTTACATTGAATTCATTTTTTATTAGGAGGGCTTTAAAAATTTGGACATTCAGTAGATGCCAATTGATGAAATAGGCCTACATCTACATTTACAGTTAGGTCTAGACAGGTCGATCGGTCCATGATGAATCCATTTTTTCCATAGAACAGGTTCCCATATTAAACAAAAATGCAATGAAATTCTGTGACCACTGAAGTTCAAGCACTTCAGATTCTGGAAGATGAGAAGACTATATGCACCCCACCTTACCAGACCAAACATTTGTCATCAATGAAAGCAGTGACTAACACCCTGGGTATACCAGCCTCATTTTAATTGTGCCATCATTTGAGCGTACACGTGTTAGAAAAAGTGAAATTTGGCATGAATGTTCGGCTGATGAGGAATACCGGTATCCATAATGTAGGCATACCATGCTAATGATAATTGATGAAAAATTATCATTTTTTAAATGGAGAGAAAAAAGCACAGTAGTACATGCACAGTCTGTTCCTCTGTATACAAGGCAATCGCATACTGACCTGTATACTTGTATTTTTTAAACCAAAAGGGATCTACATTTGAATATGATACAGTCATTGTAAAAACATATTGATTTCATCTATTAATTCATTATGTATATTTTGTTCTGTTGTTATTAATCATTCCTGGTATTACATTTCAGTTAAAAGAAAAGAAAAAATAGTTATCCCTTTTTATAAGATGTGAAATACATGTAGTAAATACTGAATGCCAGAAATTTGCTAAATATTGGTAAATTAATAACACTTTTACCAGTCCATTTTAAAGGAAAAAAAAGCAACTCATTCATCATATTTGTACCTTTCCTTTAGAGAACTCCCTCAAAAGAAGTAGGCCTACACGTACAATCAACTAAATAAAAGAGGTCAAAATTTAATCAAATCTTTGTATTCTTCCATACAGATTTTTATGAGAGGCATTAAATCAACTTTATGGGTCAATAAACAGATACTAGTAATCAAATCACAAACACATAAAAATAATGAGTGGTTTGTTCTATTTCACAGGATCAACAAGTGTTGCTACTTTCTCACCAGGATGATTCATGAAGGTCAGAGAAATACCAGATATTTAAACTAGATCAGAAACATATCTTTGATTAATTATAGTCCTATAGGATATCGAATCTATTTAAAATATAAAATAAATATATGCAGAGTAAACAATGGCTGTGTAGGCCTACCATTTCTTTTTTTGTTAATCCCATTTGTACAAGTGTACACTCCCTGATATAATTCAGGATTTTTTTCAAATAAATGTATTAGAAATCAGCATCTCCTATTCAATCTCAAAAGTCAACTGCTTCTCAAATTCTGAATCTGTTGCTCAATAGGCAAATTCCTGAATGCAATGCACACTCAATCTGTGCATGTATAAAAACTAAGGAAAAAAGCTATCCCCTGAAGCCATGAAAGTTATCACAAAAATTCATCTTAATTCCAACTCCTATTTCTCAAAGCAAATTGATACATGCTAGGCATGCAAAAGGAAAGATATTGAATTCATATTGCATATTCCAATGGATGACTCTCGTGAGAGCAGCAAGGGGAACATGAGGCAGCCATATTATGCTTCCATATTTACCACCTACAGGACTCAAAATCATCTCAAATTGGAGGTTCCTAAATTGGGGTCAAAAAGAAAAATTCCATTGGGTTCAAACACAAGTGGTTATAAAGAGCATGTTCCTACTTCTCAAACACAGCGTCTAGAGAACATAAGGTTATGTTGTCTGTTGTTCTCTATTCTGACATAAAGTGGGGGGCATCGTGGTCTAGTGGTTAAGACTCTCGTCTTTCAATCTGAAGGATGTGTACTCGATTCAAAGCCATGGCGTGTTTTCCTTCAGCAAGAAATTTACCCACATTGTGCTGCACTCAACCCAGGTGAGGTAAATAGGTACCAGCAGAAAAGTAATTCCTCAAAAAGCTGTGCGCACCGGAATCGGTAGACTAGCTTAGCCGGGTAATATAGGAACGCCTTGAGCACCAAGCAAGGTGGATATTTGCTCTATACAAATCTTATTAAAATTGTAGGCCTTATCATAAAAGTACATGTAGAAATCATTTTGGCTGAATTTGGAATAGATTTATGGGAAATGTTATGCAGAACCAAATTGAAATGCTTTTAGCCAAGTTATTTTTTTTTAAATAATACTGCACTGTATTGGTTATATGGTTGTAGACATCAGATCCAAGTTTTTCATGCAACTTGTATCTCAGAAAAAAAACATCACAGTCCAAGGCAGGAATTTTTTAATAGTCAAAGAAATCTTGAAATGTCTAACTTCAGGACCTTACAGGGGTTCACCCAGACAAAAAGATAAGAAATTCTGTTAAAGGAGAATGAAACCCTTGAAACCAGCTGAATCCATATCAAAGAGAAAAATCAAAGAAACATATTGTTGAAAGTTTGAGGAAGATTGAATGAATAATAAGAAAGTTATGAGCATTTGAATATTGAGATCACTAATGCCATGTAGATCCTCCCATTGGCAATGCGACCAAGATCAGTGATGTCACACACGTACAACTCCCTCATTACTTTAGTACATATTTCACTTATATTCTCACTTTTATGGAGTCTATCACAAGGTGAGGTGTTCTCTTTATGAGAGGACAAGTACAGAGGTTTCACAACATTATATCATTGATGAATCGTTTGTCATATGATTAGAATGAGCAAAAAGAGATGTTTTGGGGTATATTTTCAGCGTCCAAAAGGGGAGAGTTGTTCATCAGTAGGTGGTTTCAAACCGCCTCGATCACAAGAATCCCCGTTAAATTACAAGAACTTTTTTTTTTATTTTTATTATTCCTGCATTCACACCGCCCTGAAACATACCCTTCGGGATAAGTTCCTGAAGTTACGAGCATGCGCAGTATGGTCTGATAAGCAGCAAGGCGCGAAATTCAAAATCACTAGCCCAGCAGCAACCCATGCACGGCGCCGCACCCAACGACACGCTGGGCTAAAAGTTCCCGTAACTTGCTTTCAGACCGCCAAAATACCCACGACCTTGGAAAAATCCCCGCGAAAGTTCTCGTAATTTCGCCAAGTACCTACTATTTATCGGGTATTTTCTTTCGGGGATATTACGCGTAGTTTGCTTTCACACCGCCAAAATACCTGGTATTTTCTGATCGGGGTAAATTTCCCGATCAGAGAATACCTGGAACTGGCGAACTTCGAGGCGGTCTGAAACCACCTAGTGACATCATAGATCTTGGTCGCATTGCCAATGGGAGGATCTCCATAGCATTAGTGATCTCGACATTCAAATGCTCATAACTCTTCTATTGCTACATGTAGTCCTATTTTACTCAAACTTTTGTTGATCTTATTAGATTTGATTTTTCTGCTTTCACAAAAGCTAACTTGCTCCAAGAGTTTCATTCTCCTTTAAAGGTTTGAGGAAAATCCATAAAATACTATCAAGTTATTAGAAATAGAATTTTATTTTTTTATTTGTGATGTCATATGCAAGTACATGTTGCTTCCCCATATATTGTTTAGAAAAAAAATAAAAGGAATGTTCTCAAAAAATTGAAAATGTTTTTATTGCACCTTCATTATATCAACATAAAAATTATTTCACACCCGTTCCTGAAAGAAAAGAAAAGAATTGTAGTCATTATGAACCATTACAAATTGATATTTATGCATTTTATATTAATTAAATAATGTATGACATCACAAATATATCATTAAAAAAATCTAATAACTTTCTTGATCTTTAAAGGATTTTCCTCTTGAAAACCTTCACAAGTATTTTTTGTTTGGTTTTTTTTTCTGGTAATTTTACAACAAACTTTTCAACGAACTTCCCCTATAAGGTGAGGATACAAGTACATATTAAAAAAAGCTAATAGAATAATCATTTGCTACTAAAATGTATTAATCTACAAATGCATTCTGATGTGCCTAGCCTCTGAAGAGCCACAATTGCAACTTCTATCCCTTCTTTCATGACCAAGGTAAGAAATTAAAAATCTCCAGAAAATCTGTGTCAAAGAAAAATTATGCCTAATGTACATACAGTACATGTACAGGTAGATAGATAATGAAACATTTAACTCGTGTTAAGACTCAGGGAAAACAAATCACACAGGGCTTGGGCCATTTGAAATGGTGAAAATCAAAAGCGACATGAAACAAATGCCCATTTGCTGCAATACTAAAGCTTCCCCAATATTGAAGATTTAGCCGATAGGGTGTGAATAGTAAGTAGCCCCCGAGATTTAAAAAAAATAGTAATACTAATACAGGAGTGAGAACATGCTTACATCCCTTCCCTTTTCACTCCACAGGAGCTTACAACCTTAAGGCTAAGTTCACATGTGTTTTTAAGATGAATGGATAACACCCATCTACTGTGCTGTGGTGACCTTAAATGACCTGCCATTTCAGATTAATTCCTCCAAGTCAAGTTATGCAGGAGTCCAAGGTCCTGAAAGCTTTGAGGATAAGAAAGAAAATGACTGTTTTATAAAGGGAGTGGGTGACTTTCCTTGTAGAAAGTGGCTGAATTGAAGCAGAGTCACAAAGAAATAAACAAAACGCTTTATAGTGTGGAAGAATCAATAGTATATAGGCCTATGTCGACTGATGTGATTTACAAATGTATATAGGCCTATTAAATATACATGGAGGCCTATAATGATATAATTTGAAATGGTGTACATGTAATGTAGGCCTCCAGTATTAAGTCAAACAAACATAATGCCGAAATTTTCATCAAAATCAGATGTTACTAGTCTAAAGTTTTGATTTGTTTCACAAAACAGATGAATGTAGGCACATCAAGGGTGATTGAAAGATCCATTAATTTCATAATAAAGAAGTTTTCAATTAAATCATAATTATACTGTAGTTGCAATCATGCATAAATTTCAGAGGAAAAAAAATTAACATGAAGGAAAATTCAAGATACTTGATATTTCATCTATAGTATGACATCATCGGCTCCCTTCTTTGTATAATACCTGTTTTGTGCACTGTTTTTGAGAAGAAAAAAAATATGCATACATTAGATAAAGTGTACATGCAAAACTTAAAGTGCAAAAACTTTCAGATTTGTACAGTGTTAGAAAAGTTAACAATTTTCCTCATTTTCACTCAAATCAACTTACATGTACTTTGGTGGTAGATCTGCATGGCCTTTGATATAATGTAGAATCCCAGAGTATACAAACAAGGTAGAGTAAAGAAAAACATACATTTATTAGAGGTACATGTATTAACAATTTATGACCAGCAATTACATCTAAAACAAACTTGTAGTAAAGATAAGAAAAACTACAAACAGGAAATTAAAAACAGCCTAATAAAGCCCAATTCAAAGTACACTCCCTGGAGTTACTTCAAGTTGACCAGTCAATTTAATCCACTGGGGCAATCATTCTTCATTAAGAGTGGAATTGGGAACTTTCCATGCTAGTATTTTGAACTTTACAAGGCAAAGCAAGCATCATTTAAGCCTAGTCTGCTGAGCAAACCCTTCACTCGAGTAAAGGGTCTGAATTGCAGCCTACTCAAGTGTACTGAAGGTATGTGCTAGTTTTTGCGTGGAGGCACACTTGTTGATCAAAGTTCCAATCAGGGTCTGTGCCTGCAGACTAATTTAGGCCTACTTAAGGATTAGTCTACAGTGATGGACACAAATAGTGTACTGTAAATGTAGGCTGTACATTAAAAATTCAGAAAAGAAAATGGAAACATTTAGGCCCTATCCCAACAGCCTATACAGGCCAACCAAAATTGTACCTGTTTTGCCAGTAATTGGACAAAACCTTTCTATCCATGAAAATGTTTCCAAGAATGCAATGTTAGAAATTCCTTTTCAAGAACTGAAACATAATTTCAACCAAAATTTCATAAAAAGGGCATTCATTATTGGTTTGCCTGAAATAATTAGGAAATAGAAAATCTGATTCAATACAGGTGTTCAAACTATTGGATGCAAAGGGAGGTTTCTGAAATCATAGCATTGACATTCAGAAGTCATCATCTCTGAATTACTCAAGCCACACTCACTTATACACTGACTTATACCATGGACCCATAAATATTTTTCGTGTGTAAATGAAACTTTGATTTAATTTGTTTGTTTAAACCATTTACCTTAAATGTAATTTGCTTGCCGATAATTTTCCATTGACCCAAGCCACTTTACGCTGTGTATATTGTTGGTTTTTAGTATCAATGTTTTGTTTCATCTTATCTCGTTTGACAAAACATTATTTTATCCCTAAAGGTCAAGTTCTTCCTAACAAATAGTGGATTTAAATAAATAGAGAAAAAATTAAACAAGCTTAAGTCTGAAAATTTCATCAAACTCAGATACAGTAGAATGAGTTGTGACATTTTGAAGTTTTGCTTGTTTAAAAAAAACAGTTGCACATCATACATGTATATGCAAATGATAAAGTTGATGTCACATACATGTACTCCACATTCTTTTTTTATTTAAATGAAAATAGAATACACTGTAACATTTATCAATACAGGGGCCATGAAACAGATTTGAAAATGGGGGGGGGGAGGCTGAACCAAAAGTGGGGGGCTAACCATGCAATAAATCATGATCAGATGGTCATTTTTATGTTTTTGTACATGGTTTTGGAAAAAGTGCAGCCCCCCCCCCCCCCCCATTTCCGTGGCCCCTGCAATATTACCAGATTTGGAAATAAGTAATCATTTTCATTCAATTCAATCGTTACTTCACATCTCTTAATAGGCCTAAATAGGACAGGATACAGCACACTACAGATAAATATCAGCATTAAAAACATATAACAGTAGGTTGTAACAATGTCTATTCCTCCTTGTATCACATTATCATGAGGAAAATTTGACATTTCACTTTTCAAATTATAAAGTACAAAAAATTTAGTGACTATCATTGGTTACTTCATTTGCATACTGTATACTGTCTGTCCAGGATGTGCATAACTGTTTTGTGACATAAAGCAAATCTTTAAAACTGCCACAAATTACCTTCCTTTAATTATAAGTTTTAAGTCAGAGTTTGATAATATTATCAGTATTGTGTTTGTTTGATATTTCTTTTTTTCATTCAAATAAAGTTTTTGTTTGGGTGGATTTGCTCTTTAAGATTTACTGGAAAATGGTGGGAAAATAGTGAGAATTTAAGTTGCACGATCATCCAAGCATTTACTCTGCATATCTTTATCAAACTTGTCAGGACAATTCAAAGTTTCCTGTTAATGTCTTGGAAGGTACAAGACACTCAACAAAATGCCGTGTCATGTACCTTCACTCCCAAACTTCTAATCATCCCTTCTCCACCCCAGGGCTCTACAAGATTTGGTCAAATTTGTTTCAGCAACATCTGTGACAGTTTCCCTGCCCCATTACTTCCTAATTTACTCACAACAACTTCCAGATGAGGGAGTAAGTCCGTGAAGATTTGTAGGATCTTAACAAGACTAGGCCAATGAACTTCCACACAAGGCTGACAACAAATACGGTACTAGCCTTGGCTTTCAAACTTCTACTTCATGATTTACAAACCAAATTGTGTAGAGCAAATGATCATTATGCAAGCTGATCTTTTCTTCATTTTGGAAAGTTATATGTAGAATGGATCTGCATCATAGATATGATTTCCATAATCACACAATTAAATTTTTGCAGTTGGGTTCGAACTGATTCCAACTTAGGGGTATTCTATGAACAATTGCTTCAAAACAGACTAAATTAATCAAGAGACAAGTTCAGTAATTGTTTTACTCTGTTTCAGTTAGAAAGAATATATTCCTGCACCAGATAAATACATAGATACATTTGTACATTAATCCACTTCAATGGATATGACTTCCAACAAAAAAACTGTAAGTACTGTATTGTACAAGATAGAAGAGAGAAAACACTATCCACTGTTAAATCTAAGCAAAGAATATAATAATTGAAGCTGACAATTCCTAACTTCTTAACCTTATCATAAGAATAAGAGGAATTTATACAGGCTAAATATTGCTTTATTTCATAGGAATATTTGAGCTAATTATGAGGGAACCTTTAAGATCCCAGGCCATCTTTCTTACACAAATTTTCATTTCCCCAAAATTTTATTTGATTTACCCTAAGGCAAGTTTCATATTCAAGCAATATCTCCTCTATCCTGCTGATATTATCCTTGTACAAGATTGTACAAAATCAATCTGACTCCAAGGAATTCAATTTCAATTGATCTGCTTTGAAGCAGAGTCAATTTTACAATTGCATTCACATGGAACATTGCGTGTACAAGAAGCTCTTCTTGTACAGCTGATGTTCTTCTGAGTAAATTTTCATTAAATTATGTAATGATATTAAATTATTTCTTCGCCTTTTCCCTTTCACATGATAAAAGTAATACAGCATCAGCAAGTATATGCAACTGAATAAATTAAAACATGTAAAAGATTAGATTTAATCATACTTCATAGTCCAAAGGCTTTTGTATTGGCATGATCAATGGATCTCAATTCAATATTTTCACATATTTGTAATACTGATCATTAGTCTAAATCATATTTTATTGGGGTAACTTAACAACAAAATACATATTGAGTAGGTACAAAAATAATGAAAAACTTCAACAGGCAAACTGTAAATTATACTCCTTTTAAACATATGTCTAAAACATACACGTGTCCAAGTCCATGCCACTGGCTTTAAATCGAACATGCCATGACAGCTTTTCCTCCTCCTTATTACAGAGATGACTCATCTTATAGACCAATGCTCTTCATTACCAAGTACATTTTGTGCTCCATTTTTCCCCTTCTATCATCCTCTTTGGCTTTCCTTCCGACTTCATGCAAGGATTGGCTCAACCTTGTACAAGCAATGGGGAAACTTGAGATCCAATCTTACATTTATTGAATAATAACGTAGGAGGTAGCCTACACATAAAGAGAGAGCCGTTCATACATTACATGAACTATGAAAGCTCGTTGGATCAAATAAAAAAAATATTGTAACATAACAGTTGGAAACCAAAGCAGTTGCTCCTAAATTGATGGTTTCCATTAATACACTATTAAAACATGAAGAAAACTACAGCTTAAAATTCAAATGCATTTAAACTCTCGTTTAAAAAATGAATAATAAACCAGCCGTTCATACATTACATGAACTATGAAAGCTCGTTGGATCAAATAAAGAAAATATTGTAACATTACAGTTGGAAACCAAAGCAGTTGCTCCTAAATTGATGGTTTCCATTAATACACTATTAAAACATGAAGAAAACTACAGCTTAAAATTCAAATGCATTTAAACTCTCGTTTAAAAAATGAATAATAAACCAGGTTTTCTTCATTATGCGTCAAAATTTGTCATTTTCTTCCCAACTCTCACTCTCTATGAGGCTGTTCTCACTACGTTCCTAAAACTAGTTTACTGGAAACTAGTTTAGTGGAAACTAGTTTAACGCGTAGTGAGAACGGTCAAAGCGGTCTTGGAAGCGATCTTCCAAACCAGTTTGGAAAACCACCTCGCGATGTAGTTTTCAAGATCGCTTTGCCTCGTTAAACTGGTTTTAGCGTAAGTGAGGACACAACCGTTCTTCGGGAAGCGATCTTCGCACATTTTTAGTGCGCCACTCCACACGACAGGTGTAGAATGCCTATGCTGCGGTTTCGAATTTCGCGCGAAACGTGTCACCCCACTGAGAGCGTTTCCATAGCAACAAGAGCGCTTTACGTGAAGTGATTTTGAAAACCACTTTCGTGTGATCAAGTGGGAACGCTAGCAAAGCGATCTTCCAAAGTGGTTTCCTGAATCGGTTTCCAGTAAACTAGTTTTAGAAAGCGTAATAAGAACGGCCTCTATCTTTATCTTCAGAACTGTACTTGGGCAGTAAGTATTATTACTGTTGAAAATGTATGCTACCAACCCCAGGTATGTAGACAGGCCACCTAATGTCATGCTCAGTTTTTTTTTTTTCATAAACAATTTTGTATTCAATGTAGCCTACCATTCATCATATAGGCATCACCGTGCAGTAGTTTAATCAACAAATTAATCTTAATAACTTAGTTTAAATTAAGTGAAAATTCAACAGAGGTATTTTGTGTGTAAGGGGGGTCTCATAAATTGCATATTTAGCCAGAGGTCATGAAGCTACATGTAATTAATACTAAGCTTGAATTTTATTCTCTTTATTGAGAAACAAATGAGAAACAAAATTATTTTATGGCATTATTTGTGTCTTACATGTATTTCTCAATATAATCTTATTAATAAACATTACCAGACAAGTCAAAGGTCATTTTAAAAACAGTTCCACAGTGCCACCACCTGTTCATTCACAAAATACCAGTAATAATAAGTGCACAGATTATCAAGATAATTCATTTATATCAAGATTATTATCATTAAAAAGATTAATAAATGCTTCTCGGGGGTATGAATCTATCAATTTCAATTTAAAAAAAATTACAATCCAATCAGGGTAGATTTTTGCAAGAGATAGAGAAAAAAAGAGTCTAGTTTTTATACTCTATCCTCCTGGCTACACTTTCTAGCCTTCAAGTTCAAGTTCTGCAAACACACATAAAAATATAATTGAAGAAATTACCTTCTATCCAAGCTCCAACGTCTTTCAAAAGAAAGCGGCATTTTCCTTTAAAATAAATTTCCTGACTCAATCTGCAAGTGTCCTTTGTTGAATGCAATCCAGCAGCGTTTTAGCCTCTACAATACATTGAAATCATCCAGTCAGTAAAGCACAAAACCGGGCACAATGCACTGATCGCAGACCCTAAACAGCCCCTGCAGCTGCGGGCGCCGGGCTGCGCCGAAGCTAGGATACCACCATTCGGACCAACACCCCACAGAAAATTTCAAGGGAAGATGCCAGTCGATTGGGATTTAGGACTAGGTCCAAGAAAAGAAGATACGAGACCTACAAACCAAAATCACTGCTAAAATATGAAATATTTCCGTAGATCGGTAACAAGTGACTCCATCATTTACTCCGGAATAGCAACGGAAAAGCACGTGGAATAAAACAAGGTGGTTTACGAGAGATAAACAATCAACAACCGCCCCAAATTATCCTCTAGGCCAGCGAAGTCAATACGGCGCATCCATTGTTCAGGGGGTGGGTGTCATTCACCTCTACAGCTGGCTATAGGCTAGGAGCGTAGCCTCCCCTTTTCTTTGCACCAAAATCCATTTCGAATGTTCGTGTATATAACACAGATGACGCTATATCAAAACTAGTTTACGGGTTTTGGCTTTTTTGCTGTTGTAGTTGTTGTGGTTTTTTTGCTGTTGTTGTGGGGGGGGGGGGGGTATGAAACCTGTTATATTTTAGGCTTACTCTTATCATTGAGTTTGATTGGCTACTGCCATTGATGCTAGAATGGCCATTGACATTCTATGCAAGGGGCAAGTTTGAATTTCAGATTTTAGGGCTCACAGTGATCAAAAGTAAGTAGTCATCAGGAACAGCAAAAGGGGGTGGGGGGGGGGTTAACTAACAAATGGTGACATGATTTTTAATTTTTTATTATTATTATTTTTTTAGAGGTATTATACAGTAACACAGTCCACACCATTCTTCTCCTATTTCTTCATTCTTCCAATTACAAGAAAAAGGGGGCAGTATCTGACCCAACCCCGGTAGATGGTTTATTTCCAATTCGTCTAATGCCAATTCTTCCAATTGCCAACTTGTCTACTATCAATTGTTCTACCATCAGTTCGTCCACTCACCACATGGTCTACTTTCATTAAGTCCAATGCCATTCCGTCTAATAACCAGTTGGTCCAATAGCCATTTAGTCCATATACCATTTGGTCTAATAGGACTAAGTGTTAATTGTGCAAAATGAATGAAAATGAAATGGATATTAGACCAACTGGTTATGACAAGAAATGGTGATTAGACAAAGTGATTATTGGACCAAATGGTTGTTAGACGAAAAGTTGATGGACAAAATGGCATTAGACTAAATGAAAGTAGACCATGTGGTGAGTGGACAAGTTGGCTGTAGACGAAATGGCAATTTACCGTAGATGGTCATGGAGACGGATCTAAATTACATGATGAAAAAATAAGAGTTATGTGTGTGGGGGGGGGGGGGGTGTGGATGTGTGTGTGTTTGTATGCAATCTCGTAAGTCTTTGACACTGTAAAGCAATTTTCAATCACAATATGATATTTGAATAAAATAATACAAAACAGAAATAATTTGTAACATGAGTGAATCATTTATTGGACGATACCATTGCAACACACAGCGATAAACAGGATACAAAAATACATAGTGTTTACACAATGTGCCAAACACACAAACAACAATGACACATTTAATGACAACAGTGACAATGGTAACCAAAGCATGAGCTTACATTTACGCTCTAATGCTTTTTTTAATAAGTTTTCGTAAAAATCATGATAAAATGAAACTACATTTTAATAAAAAGCTGAATGTATATCTATACTCCAACAACGAATAACATAAAAAAAAAAAAAGGCTTCTGGGACCTAAATAAAAGTAAACAACATGAACACCTATACTTAAAAATCAAGCTGAAAATGTTGAACATTCCTGAACTAAAATGCCCATTAGAATTTAGATTGCATTATTTAATGATGAAAACCCACTGCATCAAATATTTTCACACTTTTTCCCTTGCTTGATTTACATCATCTGCTTAAATATGAAGTCCATCCTGAAAAAAATATTTTAATTTGAAAAAAAAAAGAAAATGAGAGGAACATGATAGTGAGAGTCTGAACATATTTCTGAAGGATTTAATTGATTATTAATTGGATTTATTCATTCAAAGAAAACTCACTTCAGCCAAAAAGAATACTTTTCAGCTAGTAATATATATATATATCTAATTGAAAACTTATAAATTCTTATATGGTGATTAATCGTTCAAAACTGAAAAGCTTTATGATGAATCATGCAAACATATTTCTGTTTGATCACCTAAACTTCAGATAATCTAAAAAAAAACATTTAAAAACAGAATCTATAATTAAGAATTCAAAAATCTTTTAATATTCTCCTACAGTTCGCTACTGATAGTAAAATTTTATTTAAAAAAGAATGTGGCACAAAATACAATGGAGGGTGAGTTTGCACACCATGACAGGAGTTGTCAATTGTGTTCTAGTGATCACATTTTGTCTTATAAAATCTTCACTCTTCTGTAGGAGCAAAATAAGTCCAAACTCTCATGATCCTGTTCTCATTTTCATTGATGCTTTATTTAAAAAAAAATTGACAGCTTTGTCATTTTTTTTACATATAGAGAGGTAATGAAAGGTACCAGTTCACAGAATGTATGTACAGGTTAACAACAAATGCAGTATACTGATTGACATTGTTTCAATAATGTATGCTACCACTCAAACGTTCTAAAGCCAGTTTATATTCTGAGAAGTGTCCACAGTGCTAAGATATTAGAGTCATACACATTTAACAGAAAAGGCTATCTAAAATGAAAGTCAATCATTCTTTGTACATTTGATACATGAATACACGTTATTCTTTGCAACTCACAAATTCTAAATCCTGTACTCCTGCCCCATGTTAAAAGGCCATACAGGAGTCCCTTTTCAATACCAGAGATCCACATAAACATACTAACAACTATGCAATTTGATTTGGTATCATTATATATATATATTTCTAGTACATGTACACAACCTATAATATGGCACAGATATTCTTCCTTATTCACTCCCTCTCTATCTAATAACATACGATTAACGAGAGGGTGATGCATGGATCAAAATACAGCAGTTATCATGTGCATGTGTGCTTACATATTAAGTGAAATACATAAACACCTATACGACAATGAAATCAATGGACAGTAAATGCGAAAAGAATATCTGATATGCAGCTATCAGACATATATACAAAGTATAAGTCACAAGCTATAGCCTCTCAATATCATAAAATGTATTCACGACTGTTCCCATAGGTGCGTGTGATGCCTCTCTTGGTGAAAATGTGATATCCACGACTCCCAGGAGATTCTTGAGTCTCTAATACACTTACAAATTGCAAGTAACTTTGTATAAAAGCACTTTGAAACTAGTGCTCCATTGATCTGAATATCATCATTATCACAAAAATGAGGGTTGCTGTCATTGAATTCCTTGTACATACATGTAGTAAAATCTTGGGGGTTTTTGTTTTGTTTTTACAGAACCAGGTAATAATTATTCTGCTTTATTTTTATTGTTTAAATCAACCTCTTTCAGATGAAAACAATATCATATTACATACATTGTAGAACAGTTATGTGGAACAGTATATGATAAAGAGAGCATCTCTGAAACCATGAAAAAATCATAAGATAATAAAGATCATGCATCAAGAAGCTAAACAAAGATGACCTTCCTTGTCATTGAATACAGACAGCAATTCAAATAACAGCCTTTGTATTTCATCCCTTAACACACTCTCAACCTCACACACACGCAGACATGCACATAATTACAAATTAACTTCAGGATGAAATTAAACCTATGCCAGAGCATTAGGAACAGACCCAAAAATACAAAAAACAATAATATACATTTTTGTCACTTCAATTAAAAAAGAGAAAGAAAAAAAATTGGCCACTTGGGTAATTCACATAGAGAAAAGGGAACCAAATAAGGTCATTCTCAACATTAAAAATACTCCCTTATCCTTTATACAGCATTTCATTATTAAATATCCTGAAATTAAAAAATACACTACACATGAAGAAATCTATAATAGTAAATCTGTTGTTTCGCTAAAATTTTCTGTAATATCTCTCTCACCGAAACAAAGGCAAAACAAGCAATTTATTGTTTCTTAAGAGCTCTACTGCCAATGCATAGCTCTGGTATAACAGCTGCGTAGTTCATTTTCATTACAATTTAGCCCTCTCATCATTAACAATAATACAGCTGCTCTCTGGTTAACATAAAATACTTTCTGGTCTTCAGGGTTTTCACATTTCACAGACTTTTGACATTGAGATCTGGGGATCATTTATAGTAAATACCACTATTAAAATACCATTATTAAAAACACAAGAATATATTAGGGAATAATCAATTAACATGGCATTCCCCTTTTACAGAAACTCAATTCTGCTTTTATTTGAATAAAAATATCAATAGACTAATCAACATACGCACCTACATGTACGGAGGCAGCAGGTCCACTAAATCTTTCATATTATTTAATGATGATGTTTGGTATAATTCTTATCAATCCAAACCAGAACAACTGGTTGTCCCCTACTGTGTTAAGTGATGAAGTGAGTGATTCTCTTCTTTTAGGGGTATATTTACATCCTTTTTTGCCAGTGAGATGAAAACCAGAGACAGATGGAATAGGCTACATACACACATATCATTAATCATTACAAATCAATTCAAAATCATCAATAATCCAAATATGATTTAAACAACAGGAGATCATTCATCACAAAATATCTCTCAAAGTATAAGCATCAAAAACATAACACAAAATATACAGAATTTTATCAAATAAAGGCTGTAGCTCTCTCATTGTCTAAATTTTACAAGAGATTTAGAATAGTCATGAAGTATCTTATGGTTTCCATTGGTTCTTTCTAGTGGTAGACATTCAATGTAGCAGCACAGTGCTTATATATCATCATTGATTAAAACTAAATTTGGACACACACGTTTATAATGGTTGATTGAACTCTAAGAGAAAAACCAACCTAATACACTTAATCAATGCAGCCGTTGATGTTTGTAAGGAGAATCGCCCAGTCCACATCAGAAAAATGTATAAAAAAATAACATTTTGTAAAATATAGAGAGATAAATTTGTCTCACTTCTGTCTTTAAATTCACCTTCTCATTGAACGAGGTTCACATGCAGCATCATTATCACAAGGAAGAGGACAGAAATAAAATCAGATAGCATTTACCTTCAATAGTCGATAAATACTTCACATATAATATTCACATGAAGTTTTAGAAGTCTTCACTCACAAGAGCATTGTGATTAATACTGGATCAATATGTTCTCCTACACAAGGGCATATAAAAAAATAAATGATAAATATAACATCACAATTGAGCAAAGAGTGCTTTATTGGCACTTTTTAGTAACCATAAAATGGTCTTCAGTTTGGGCCAAAACGTATGTACCTGTAGTTTAATGACTGAAATTAATAGCCACTTGGCAGTGCTCAATTTGGGACAAGGCTGTATTTGAAAAAAATAAAGAAAATTGAAATTTGTCATGAATCAAGACATATCATATACTTCATTACACCACCTAGACTTTGAAAATACACTATCCAGTGATAAACAAACAGTTGTAAATTGATGTTTGGAGTACTTTTATGCCCTTCTGCAGGTGAACTTTGAACAGCAGTAAAAAAATGCTGTTGTGAGCAGATACAAGAATCACATACACATATCTTATAAACCTAACACATGATGAATTCACAAAATTACAAAAACTGAACATGATACAGAAATCAGAACATATTTACTACCATTGTATGAATAGAGCATCAATTTTTTGTTTGCAAGGTGAACAAGATACAGAGATTTAACATTGTAGGGCAAGTTATTACATAACTGTAAAATATGATAGATTGTGAAATAAACTGAAAGAAAAAGAAGATAGAAAGCTAGAGGATAGACAGAGGGAGAAAAAGAAAGAGATATGAGGTGGGAGGAGAGAAGAGATGGGAGAGAGTAATAGAATAGAGATGCCATTCAAACCAAGTTACAGACCAGGTACAATGTTTTGAAAGGCTTGTCACTCAACAATGTGTTCATACAATTTTTGTCTTTGTGATTACTGAGAATTCTATTACAAATGCACCTAAAAAAAATGAGTTTTGAAAAGATATCTGCTAGAAGCACTATAACTTTGTTTATACTGATTTCATATTGCCTTGTAGAAGCAAAAAAAAGTTGAAACTGTGACCTCTAGGAGTCAAAATGCACAATGCACTTAGCAAAGACAAAGATAGATATTGGGGGAAGATTACTGTTGATGAAAAATTGTATGAATACTCCCCAAAGAAATGACATTTAAAATTTGTGTTTCATAATAATTCATTATCTGTAAGGCGCTTAGAGACGTCGTTCCGATATATTAAAAGCGGATTATTATCATTATATCAGTGTTTCTTGGTGCAAGATTAGAATGACTACACTGAAAATAAGATAGATAGAAAGAAGAGGGTTTGAGAAATTGACAAAGAAACAGGAAAAAAATTATAAGGATGAAAGACAGATATAGAAGATAAGCAGGAACAAGGGTAGATGAATTGTTCTCCTCTTTAATTTTTTCAATCACACAAAACTGCAGTACTAGCAAGTTTACTCATCTCAAACATGATTAAATCATCACAATGGATACTCGCTATTGCAATAAACAATTTAGTCATGATTTGATGAGCAATTCTATTAACTACATCAATATATAGTAATTCTACTTTAACATGATTTACAGAGTTGCTAGGAGAACTGGACAGTTGTTTCATAACAAGTGAGTTTTTCATTAAACATTACGAAAAAAAAAACTATTGTTGAACCCGAAACATTTGCATAAGTTCAGTCAAGATTCAGTTCCAAACAGAATGTTCGACTTTTCTCCAAGAAAAACCTGTACCTGATACAAGTTTGTGGAAAAAACATTTTTCTTTAAAAAACCTACAGTAATTTTAATTTTAAAAAGCGATGCGCTACACATAAAAAGGATGCTTACTGCTTGCACCCAGCTGTCTTCTTGCATACCCATCAGATATAAAAGGACTTAAACTGTTGTAATCTTGCTATTACAGCAACTACCATAGTAACAGGGCTCAGCAGCTAATAATCAAGGTATCCACGGTAGTTACCATTATTGCAAAGTTATGTAGTTGGAATTCTTTATGCAACAAGTCCCTATTCTCCAATCAGAGCATACCATCCTGTTTGACTCTGTGTTTTAATGAAAATTACCCATAGCCGACTTGTATGTGTTCCTGTTTAAAGTTCTTATCACTCGAGTGAACAATGCAATACTGTTTGGTGCATAACCCCTACTGATTAGCAATTTATCATCTTCTTTCCTTACAAGAATGTCAGCATTTAAGTGAAAATGAAAAGGTGTCATAAACAACAAACATTCACTTATATCAAATTATGTATTTGCAAATGTATACACAAAACAAATATGGGTGCTCTTATTTCATATACGAGTTTAAACAATCATTCCTGCATTCTGTGTACTTCAGTCACAATATCCCCCAAATCATTTTTTTTTCAGCCATGAACAACATAATGTGCAACATTGCTATATACATACAGTTATTCTAAATAGCCATTTTGAATATTGATTCATACATGGGATACATTACACTATATGGACTGGATAGGGCATGGATTTGCTACAACACACTATATTTACAAGCAGCGGTATGTACAGCATGTTACATTGAGAATGGCAAAATGAATATTTTCATGGTGAACAAGTCATTCACATCGCAGTTATATACAGACTCTATGTATAGAATGAAACAGTACATTTATGTTTTGTTTCTATATTTCCTACACACTGTTTAAATCTCCCAATATACAAGCTGATCATGCTGATCCATTCACTGTCCTCCTAGATCTGTACAAACTCAGCTTAGATATCAAGGTCTCTATTATCAACACATGCTATCATTTCATATATCTGAAAACACCAACTTGAAAACAAGGCTATTGGACTGAGATCACTTTGACAATCCAATAACTCATTATATACCTGTTGCTGTTCACAAATATATCAATTTTCTCTCTCACACACACTCTCTCAGTCTCTCTTTAAAAGATTCATATACAAGAGAATGATGAACTGTGACTGTAATCACCCTGCAAAAAGTTACAGATGACAGTTTTCAATTTGAGATTCTGTTGAATAACACATTCTCTGTCCATCCAATTTATATCTGTAACAAGAGAAAAATTCAAATTTTTCTGATAATGTTTTTGATTATTTCTGAATTCAAGGCACAGCTTACATACAAGCTGGACCAAAAAATAAGATGACAAACTAGCTTCCGAAATCCATCTCTTCTAGCAGATTTACTTCATGATGCAGTTCTAGACAAATATGCTCAATTTCAACAAAATTGGTGTTGAATTTCTAGGTTGATATTCCTAATTGCACTATGCTTTGACGAGTAATGTTGATATGAATACAGCGCCGAGTAATAATT
Organism: Lytechinus pictus; assembly: GCF_037042905.1. Taxonomy (NCBI): domain Eukaryota; kingdom Metazoa; phylum Echinodermata; class Echinoidea; order Temnopleuroida; family Toxopneustidae; genus Lytechinus; species Lytechinus pictus. The sequence continues at coordinate 3,881,100 of NC_087245.1, read as the reverse complement.
GAGCTACGTTCCTAAATTTTGAAAACCTGAGATAATCTTGCCATTCCGTTGGCGCTACTTTGACTACAAAGAAAAAGTTTGGAAGGATCTTCAAGCTAAACTATTTCTTACATGACACTTGAGCTTTCAAATTGTTTACATTTACTAATTGTACCATTCAAAGGTTGATTCTAATGGACTAACCCATCCACTATAATAGAGAAATTACCTTGCACTGCCTGATTTGCTTACATAAACAAGAAAAGCTAAGGTAACAGAAGATATCATCCTAAAGACCTATTTGTCTGCAATTTGAGGTATCATGCTAATTGGGTTCCTGAATAGATGAGTTTTATGATAAAGAGCTCTTCTTCTGACCAATTGAGGCAAAGGTGCTGCCTCATCTCCTGGTAGCCAGTTTGGTGACTTCATCTTACAAACCATTGTCCTAACAACAAGGAACCATCTATCTCAAAGACTTATCTAACCCTGTATCATAATCTATCTTAAACACTTACTTTAATAGAATAAAGGCTATTTTGATAACTTTTAATGTCAAGGATTTGTTGTACTTATCCCATTGTGCATGTGTACTGTAAATGTCAAGTTCAAACTATCTGTTATCGTTATCCTCTAATGGATTTCTTTCACATGACTCAAATTTGTTCTTTCTCTGGTCCTCATTTAAACTTGGGTTCTGTATTCAACAGTCTGCTCTCTACATCCCAGCTAATTTGGTTGATTTCAAAAACACAATTGATGTCTCAAGTAGGAGGAGAAGAAATCTATTACCGGTAATCTGATCAAACTCTCTGTTTGTGTTAGAAAGGTGATAACAAACTCAACACTCGATAATAATTCTGGTCATTTTGAAACATTCTCATTCAACCGATTTCTTCTGACTTGAATGCTGGTTATTCTCGGATATGCTCCTCCCAGATGCAGTCCTAAGAAGCTGTGATTCACCCTCCACAGAAGATGCATTAGCATTGTAGCTTCACTAATCCACTTGTTGCTGACAAAAAACTTCTGTTTACCAAGTAAGAGGTGACCTGAAGTGTCAGGCTGTCCAAAGCACCAACTAACTTCAGAAATAATCATTCCATTTTATAATCAAGAGAGCCTGTTTTAAAGGGGATCGTTGAATCAAGTAGTCCTGTATACCTAACATGGTATGATACTAAAGAAACATGTAATGTTGTCTTAATCACACAATGTTTCTGTGATTAGTAACGGGAAGTCAGGAGCTGTTCTCTCAAAACAGTGGTCTCTAAAATGCACAATATTCACTGTACTTGTCTGTTAGATGCATTTTAATGACACAGTGATATCACATTGTCCTTCCCCATGTTCTCTTTATGGTGACTTTCACAAATCTTACATCACAAAGCATACAGTCCAACTTTCATTGTCTGTGTTCTAGAGAATCTCTCCATCCTTCAACAATACAGACAGAAGAACAAAGTTGTAGACATCCTTCACCAAAAGAGCTGTTGGTAAAACCCCCCACTAGCTGAGGATTGGGTATGGGTTAGGACCAACCGGAGGATGCGAGGTAGGGATGATGGCAGAGGGGGGTAGTCTCCCCTTGAGGTCGTCCCCGCTCTGCGAGGGGTCACATGTATTCTGCATGTTTGCCGGTGGGAGTAAGACCTCTGGTTCTGAAGGTCCCATCAAACCAGCCAAGGTCTTCTTGATACGGAGTGCAGTGAGACGGGCAGCTCCGTTCTGATACCAACACTCCTTAATCACCTTAGCATAAGATTCCATGATCTGCATAAGCAACAAGGGTAGAATGAAAATTAATAAAGTGATCCCAGTTCAAATTATTTTTAAAGAAAGTGAAAAAGCCTGAGAACATGTGAGATAGAAATCAACACAGATGTTTGAAAATGAAGCAAAAGAAATTATATTCAACAAAGTACTTATAAAATGGCATACAGATGTCAGAACTCAGTGCATTCTTAACTGTGTAATGAGTGATAGACAGGAAATGGTTAATATGAAAGAAGAGAGTGAGATCATATGAGCAAGACTTGAATTAAAAGGAAATAAAATCATTTCTTTCTGTTATGGATATGTCAATACCAACTATCTTATCGAATATAAAATGCAGCTATCATAATGTTCAAATGATGCCAACAGTCCAGGTTCTCATGACTGTAAGGAATTTAAACAAATGTGAATATAAATAATGAATCTAAGAGAAAAGATATACAAAAGGGCTGCACAAGTTTTTATTCGATTAATAGCATTCTAACAATATATCAGATATTTCTATTTTTATAATAACCAATACATTTGGGAAGGGAGTTATATAAATAAGAAGCCAGTGCTGTGGAGAGCATACCTACATGAGGGAATTATCAGAGACCCAACACCAGCTACTGCAATTATTAATCTAGACTAAAAATTATCTGAAGACATCGGGTAAGGGTTAGGGCTGTGACGCAGTATTTGGTTCAGAAAGATGTGATTAGTATTAGGATTAGGGTAAGGTTTGGGATTAACTATGAACATATTAGTCATTTTACTAGTTGCATCATGGAATAAAATATCATGGGTGAAAAAAAAAACATCAGCATTCTTTTCTTAAATGCTGAGAACAATTATTTTAATGTAGCCACTATAACGAAATATTCTCACCTATAAAACCAAAAAAATAGACTAGTAGTCATTTTCTGGTGATTATTTAAAGAATGGCAATTTTTCAACAGTATCGATAATTAAATAGCTGTTTAGTAGTTTACCTTATGACTGTTCCATCTGTTAGGAATCGGTGGTCTCCTCTTCTCAACACACACTATCCTCCTCATTTCTTCAATAGGAGGATCCATTGGTACCCATGGGTGGTACGGTAGACAAAACTCTTCATGGATACCTATATACATGAACACAAATATGGCATTTCATTTCAGTAGCTAATCTTTAAATAAATTCTCCACTCTAACCCCACCTTCTTCACTTCTTGCTTTTCCTCCCACCAATTTTTTTTTCCAGTTAATGAAGTAAAGTAAGAACTGAGAACAAGTGGAACGCCTCTGGCAGTCTCGCCTGCATTATGCGATTCGATATAGCAGTAGTGCTGACTTTGAATACAGCTATTGAATAATTATTCACAAAAGAAAACATTTATATGATAATAAATAAATAATAAATGTCCATAAACACAAAATGACCTTTGACCATGATCATGTGATCTAAGATGTGTGCAAAACAATCATTTATACTTAATTACCCTTATGTCAATGTTTCATGAACTACATTCATAAACTTTCTAAGTTATGATGCCAATTCAACAAATACCCATAACATGACCAAAGTTCATTGACCCTAAATGACCTTTGACCTTGGTCATGTGACCTGAAACTCGCACAGGATGTTCAGTGATACTAGATTACTCTAATGTCTAGTTTTATGAACTAGCTCCATAAACTTCCAAAGAAACGTTAGTAATTCAACAAATAACCCCAACATCGCCAAATTTCATTGACCCTAAATAACCTTTGACCTTGGTCATGTGACCTGAAACTCGCACAGGATGTTCAGTGATAATTGATTACCCTTATTTGTAAGTTTCATGAACTAGGTCCATATGCTTTCTAAGTTATGATGTCATTTCAAAAATTTAACTTTAGGTTAAGATTTGATGTTGATGCCGCCGCCCGCCGCCATCGTCGGAAAAGTGGCGCCTTTAGTCTCACTCTGCTATGCAGGCGAGACATAAATGGGGGTCGGTCGTACAAAAAGGTTGATCATTTTATGGGATTGCCCTAATAATCTAATAACCATCCATATGTGAATGCATACTCACATATCACTGTAGACTGATTACAAAGAAACACAAGAGTGAATACTGCTCTTTTTCTCTCTCCAAAATATTAATACTCCTTATCAAAAGATACTTGGTAAGAGCAATGCCCCCCCCCCCCCCCCTAAAGAGAGAATTTCTGAATCCCTAAAAACAGTCACTATTTTCATTTTCAAGTATACAGGACACATTAATTTTCCTAGTAAATGTAAAGTAGGAAACTTACCAAATACTGAGCATCTTCTTCCTGTCTCCCATAGTACTAATCCAAAGGAATATACATCAGCCCGCTTGAAGGAATCAAAGTGATTCATGTTAATGGTATCATCTAACACCTCTGGAGCCATGTAACGCTTTGTACCTGAAATGACATCAAGATACAGAAAGATATCAATGTCAAAATCACCATCACCACCACCATCATCATCATCAACATCATCTTCATCATTATCATGATCATCATCAACATCATCATGATTATCATCATCATCACCATCATCTTCTTCATTATCATCATCATCCTCGTCACCATCATCGTCATCATTGTCGTCATCATCATCGTAGCACTCATCACTTTCTCACCAACACACAACACATTTAATGACTTCCTGCAAGGTTCTCAAATTATAAAGTAAATCATGCTGGTGATGGATAAGCACAACACCATTATACCACCATTATACATCTGCATTATACCATTCGTATAATGCAGATGTCTGTGGGATACTTTATGGTCATGTCTCTAATTGGATTGTATTCACTTAGTCTACTAGTAGATGGTCTAATTCTCAAATCATACTAAATAAAGATGCTTTAATAGGAGAAAATTATCATTTGTTAACAAATTTTCGGCATTACTCCTATTTGTTTAAGATCGCTATGCTCGATCTGTAATGAAAATCATAAGTCAATAAGAAAAAATTGGAACCAGTGCGATTAGATCTGCCATCTCCTGCATTCCGGACAGCGACTTAACCACCAGGCTATTCTGACTTATGATTTTCATTACAGATCGAGCATATATTTTGAACAAATAGGAGTAATTCCGAAAATTGTTAACAAATTATTCTCAAATCATCTAATACCATCATGGCTAAAACCACTAGGTCTACTAGCAGATTGTCTATTTCTCAAATTGTCATAACACCATCATAGATAAACTCACTTGGTCTACTAGCAAATGGTATAATTCTCATACTGTCTAACACCATCATTGATAAACCCACTTGGTCTATTAGCAGATGGTCTTAATTCCAAAACTGTCTATCACCATCATGGCTAAACCCGCTTAGTCTACTAGCAAATGGTATAATTCTCTGATCATCTAACATCATCATGGCTAAACCTGCTTAGTCTACTAGCAAATGGTCTAATTCTTTGATCATCTAACATCATCATGGCTAAACCCGCTTAGTCTACTAGCAAATGGTCTAATTCTCTGATCATCTAACATCATCATGGCTAAACCCACTTGGTCTACTGGCAGGTGGTCTCATTCTCAGATGATTCTTGGATGAATTAATTTCCACTTTGTCTGCTTATTATTTTGCATTGTCAAAATAAAATTTGGTTCATACACAGCTCATCTAATAATATCTAGACTAAATGACCACATTGATATTTAACAAAGTGAATAAAGCGTGAACAAAATTGGACGAAATGTTAAATGTGCTTAACGGTAATAAGACCAAACGGTTAGATGAACCAGTTGTAGACAAAGAAGGATTAGACCTTATGGAATGAGACCAATTGCAAAGTAGAAAAAGTGGGTGAGGACCAAGTGGCAATTTAACTCTAATTATGACCAAAGGTATTCCAGTAATACTTGCCAAGAGCCTTGCTAGCTCATCAACTAACACTTTTATCATCTTTCTATCATCTATTTTCAAAAATGTTCACGAGCTTCAATTTACCTATGCGATTGTTGGGGAAGATGTCTACTGTATCTGTGACAGAGTCATGTCTGACCGCAAGTCCCAAATCAGCAATAGCACACTGACCATTGCGTTTAACCAGGATGTTCTTGGACTTGATGTCTCGGTGGGCAATGGCTGGTTTACCTGGAGATACAAACAAGAAAATTATTTTAGTCTGGCTGATGAATTCATCTGTATTAACTGATGACTTGTGGTATGACTACATTGTTCAATGAATTTTAATTTGTTACATGTTTGCCATTTGTATATCAACATTTTTTTTTATTACTAATTGCCCTTTTCCCATACATGTTTAATCAGATGCATGATTGCCAGTACTCTACAGGTTGGACTACCCATGTCCATTAAAACTAATATTTCATACAAGGTTTCAAAAGCTAAAATATGTAATGATATATGAAATAATCAAAATTGAAACATTCATATTTTCACAACATCAGGACAGATCCAAAAATTGATTCAATATATCTCACATATCAAGATGGTATTACATGAAGACATTCTTCATCACTTTCACCTCGATATACTTGGGTTTTGCATCCTACATTTTACCTACGTCATATATAGTAAAAAAAAAATGATATCCTGATAACTGAGCAAATCCTGAGAGATCTACTGTTGCAAGAAATTTCAAGGACAAATTCCTTGTACAAAAAATCTTGCATACATGTAGGTCTCTCTTCAGCAGCATCATGCAATGGGACAAGTATATAGCAATCAGGTGCCCATAGACAATCTGCAGAAGCTGGAAGGGCCTAAACTATGTAGTGGTTCTAAAGAAAGATATGTATCATATAATTGTTTTTTCATTCCAAGACACCATACCTTGCATGCCCATGATCTCCATGTGTAGATGAGCTAGTCCAGTAGAAATAGAGAGTGCCATTCTCAACATTCCAGGTACATCAATTGAATGGGCATTCAGGTAGTCAAAGAGGGATCCATTCTCATGGTAGTCACTGACAAGGATAAGCTGCGTCCATGTTCCATTGTCTAATAAAATAGAGAATATTCCACATTCATATTGTAAAATACAAGAAGAGTATAAATCAAGTGCATTATATTTTTGTGTACTTTATAGACTCAATTACTTGTAACAAATTTATTCCTTTTTAATACCCTACTGCAAAGAAAGCAATGGTAGGCTTGTGGAGAAGAAAATAGATGACCTATAGCATGGCATCCAAATGAATTGGGACAAGAATGACACAGCCATGAAGATGAGGTTTAAAGTGAAAAGGCAATAATCTCATTTGTTTACAGGCAAAATGGGGAAAACTATGTACAAAAAATGCATTTCATGAAATTTTCTGTTCCAAACAATGATACTTACAATGAGTATCATGGGCTATAAGGAAACCGTCATTGACCCTGTTGAATACATACAGTTTTCACCACATGATGGAGGATTGTATTCCTAGTAGTTCAGGTGGGTATATAAATATGTGCCAATTACTGCAGGATATTAATGAGTCTGCATTCCCTGTCATAATCATTTTCTTAAAATGGAATACCCTAGTCAGATTAACATTAGGCTTTTAGCTGTTTTTTAAATGGTGTTAAACATAATGAATAGTAATAAAAATCTCATAACAATACAATTTCCATCCTAATTACACCGGCCAAAACAAAATTTAGGTGACAAAAATAATTAAGGGTTTGTGGCTGTTTTTTTAAGTTTTAGACAAATCAAAGTCTGAACTCCAACCCCTAGAGTGTGGAAATCATAAACCCAAATCTTGCTCTAGCAATCACTACCCTACACCTCATACTTTTTTTCCATAGGGTGGGACTGTAGGGCCTTAGACACCAGCTAAAAAAAAAGGAGTTGTAAAAGGGAGGAAAAGGGCAAAACAAATTTATTGTAGCAGGGTTCCCACAGAAATTTGAAAACAGAATTCCATGACTTTTCCATGACGTCCCAGGAGTTATGTAGAATTTTGGATGTCACAAAACTGGCAAAAATGGAAATTATGAACACCAATTATAGTAGCAAAGTATGATCACAGAGTATAAGAGTTGCGAGACATGACAAACTGGAAAGCTGCCATAGCTAAGAGGTAAATGCAATTTCATGACTTTTCCATGACTTTTCACAAATTTTCCAAATTCCCTTTAATACTATTCCCTGACTTTCCAAGACCACAAATTTTTCCAGGATTTTCCATGACTGTGGGAACCCTGACTAAAGGACAAACAAAAATACCAGGTCTGAATCTAGATTGAATTTCAGTCTTGTTCCCTTTTATTATTTTAATAACATTTTTTTTGTAAGGTTCACACTCCTCGTGAGGTTAGTAACAATATACCGTAAACTTACACAGTGTCAATTAGCACAAAAAGCACATTCAAATACTATGTACTGAAATGCATACAGATATATCCCTATCGTATCCTATATCCAAAGCATTGATTACCTTTATTATCTGCAGCAATAAAACCAAGGATGTTCTCATGTCGAAGCATCACAGTCTGGTAGATCTCAGCTTCACGGAACCAAGAACGCTCCTCACGAGAGCTAAATATCTTCACAGCAACAGACTCGCCTCGCCATTTACCCTTGTACACTTCACCATACCGCCCTTTTCCAATGCAGTCCTGAATGACAATCTGACGAGCGATGGTACGCTGGACTAAAAGTGGTAAACCTATTGCATAAAACCAGAAAGAAGAACATATAAAATAGGATGTGACCTTCTTTGACCTTGACGTGGAAATTAAATGAGTCAACAATCTTTGTTACAGATTGTTCTCAATTAGATGTGCTGAATCAGAAATGGTATTTCTTTAGCTAATATAGACAGGCATAGTGACATGTCTGCTTTCAGAGTTCTTTAGGTTACCTACAACTGTATCCTACTTCAAATAGTTAGAGGGCATACATGTAGGTAACAGAAATAAACTCTAGAAATGGAAAGCACACTACCATATTTTTGGCCTACATGTACTCAAAGAAATTAAACAGAAACACTACTATGTCCATAAAGCCATGGTATAGTTTTACCAGAGGATATGCAACCCATAGGTATACAGATTGCAACTACAAAATGAGTTTCATCATATTGCCTGTGTCAACTATATTTAATCTTGGATGCAATAATCAAAAGTTTATATGGTCACCCCAATAAAAATTCTCTTTAAATTCTTTGAGTCTTTTCCTCAAAACAAAGTTATCAGTAAAGATATTGACAATGAGTTGAAAACAAGATTTAGGGTATAAAGAAAGGCTTAGGTATAAAGAAAGGCTTAGGTATCAACCACCTGCTGCCTGTCATCCATCTTTAGTAATGTATTGAAAAAGAGCAGACAGGCTGATTAAACTAACTCATGTTATCCAGAACTTTGCTTTCAGAGGGGACTGACAAGACAATTCTGATACTGATGTGCAGTTTTCAATGATTTACACATATCTCGAGGCTCGAGCCAACTTTAATTGTTTCACTATACATCTTCCTTTCAAAGCTCACAAAATCCTGAAATACTCTGGAACAAAAATAGCAGATTGCATGCATGAAATAGCAGATTTGTCTGTGTATGACTCATTCCTTGACTTATGTATCTGAACCCTTTCTACATGTACATTCATTTCATCAATAGAATTTAGTTACTTCAATTTCTTGATTTTAATATTCTTGGAAGACCCCGAATTAAATGGACCTTTGTAATATAAACCTACTTGACTGAGACAATAAAATAACAATTTTTTTCTATCCATACATGCCCCAGACCCCACAAAAAAATTAAATGAAACTAGAGATGCTCGGCGGGTCGCGCGGTCGTCATTGCGGTATATAGAGCTTACAAAGATATTTGACAAATAAATACAATTGTCATGGCGACAATGACCCTGCCCACATTTTGCATGTGGGTACCAAATTTGATGACAAAAATATGACGTAGCAGCATGACTCTGCAGAACCTAAAATATTGTCCAATATCACGTGTTGGGGAATACAATTATAGAGTAATCTGGATATATTTTATAAACCTAACCCTAAGACCCCCCGACAAAAATGATAGGCATCTTCGCTTCACCTTCTAATATTGCTTCTGTGTGCCAACTGTTAAGACAAACTGGAAAAAAAACAGAAGTTACAGGTTTTACCAAATTTTCCACAAAAATATGGTTACCATGGCAACCATGTCTCCACCCACTCCAAAATCAATAGGCGGCTTTGCTTTACCATAATGGACCTTCATGACAAATCAGAAGATAATTGGAGAAGAAATGCAGCCAGTAGAGCGCTCACAAGGACATCTCTGCTATTTCCACAAAAACTCTTGTTACTATGGCAACGATGTCTCCGCCCACACCAAAATCGATAGGCTTCTTCGCTATACCATACTCAACCTTCATGCCACATTTGAAGATGATCGGAGAAGAAATGCAGCTGGTAGAGCGCTCACAAGGACATCTCTGCTATGTCCACAAATACTCTTGTTACCATGGCAACGATGTCTGCGCCCACACCAAAATCGATAGGCTTCTTTGCTTTACCATAATGGACCTTCATGCCACATTTCAAGATGATCGGAGAAGAAATGCAGCTGGTAGAGCGCTCACAAGGACATCTCTGCTATTTCCACAAAAACTTGTTACCATGGCAACGATGTCTCCGCCCACACCAAAATCGCTATACCATACTCAACCTTCATGCCACATTTGAAGATGATCGGAGAAGAAATGCAGCTGGTAGAGCGCTCACAAGGACATCTCTGCTATTTCCACAAAAACTCTTGTTACCATGGCAACGATGTCTCCGCCCACACCCAAATCGATAGGCTTCTTCGCTATACCATACTCAACCTTCATGCCGAATTTGAAGATGATCGGAGAAGAAATGCAGCTGATAGAGCGCTCACAAGGAAATCTCTGCGGCGGACGCGGAGGCGCGACGAGGCCGAATCCATAGTAGTCCAGGATAGGCCCCATAGAAAATTGACTAAACCTTGTTTTTACATATATACAATATTTTTTGATGGTTTCTTGTCAATTCGAGGGTGCTGATTACGAATCTGAATGATGCCACTCGTGTAACCTTGAGCATTTTCCACAAATTGGCAAAATCCAATAAGGTGACCAAAATATGCAAATTACCCATGAAAATCATAAAACTGCCTGCAGATTGGCTATAAAATGTATGCTATCGTGTTGCAGGATTGAAATACTCTGAAAAAACGATTTTTGAAAAATATTGATTTTCTTGATATGTAAAATGGCCGCCATAGACCGCTGTATTCAACATTATGTACAATATGAATGTGGAAAAATAATTTTCACAAAAGTGAGCACTAAATGCAAGTAATTGTGAACGAATGGATGAAAACATGATTGCTAACGAAATGTATCATTTGTTATGTCATGTATGTAATAAATGAAGCATTTTAGTATTCAAAAGCCACCAAACGCCCTGACATTATGTACAATGCGAATGGAGAAACTAATTTTCACAAGAATAAGAACGTGAAATGCATGTAATTGTGATATACGAGTTAAATATTGTATGAAAACATGTTTTCTAGCTTAACATATCATTTCTTTTGTCATGCATGAGATAAATGCTGTATTGTTAAATTCAAAATGGCCCCTATATAGGCCCTAACAATATTATCTACAATGTGAATGGGGACATGTAATTTTGTAAGAATTTGGATTTGCTTGACTATGAAATCCATATAATCCTTTTGTATGATTAAAATATTATTTGAAAGCATGAATTTTATGAAATATAGCATTTCTTCTACAATGTAAGTGATAAATACTGTATTTTGACATTGAAAATAGCCGCTACAAGCCCTAAGTAAATTATGTTACATGCGTTTAGGAAAACTTATATTCAGTGGGAATAATAAAATATGCATGTAACTGTGATGTAAGAGTGAAATATTGTCTAAAACCATGGTTTCTTACGAGATATATCATAATTATCTGGTGTAATTAAGGTGATAAATGCTGCATTCTGAAATTGAAAATGACCGCCATAGGCCCTAACTGTATTATGTACAATTTGAATGAGGACAGATAATTTTCTCAAAAGGGCATATGGCGGCCATTTTGAATTTTGAATATAACATTAATCACCTATATTTTATATAATATGATACATTTCGTTAGTAATCATGTTGTCAGACAATATTTTACTCATACACCACCATTTAGTCAAGCAAAGCGAAAATCTGTTAAGATCATTTGTCCCCATTCACATTGTACATAATAATGTTAGGGCCTGTAGCGGCCATTTCGACTTTCAAAATACAGTATTTATCACCTACCTAGCAGGAGAACTGATATATCTTGTTAGAAATTATGCTTTCAGACAATATTTTACTCATAGATCAGAATTATGTGCATTTATGGTGCTCACTCCTGTGAAAATTGATTTCCCAGATCGCATTGTACATAATAAAATCAATGTCTATGGCGGCCATTTTGAAAGTCAAAATACAGTATTAAACACAAACTTTAAACCTGAATGATATATTTCGTTGAAAATGATGTTTTTTTAGACAGTATCCCATTTATTTATCACAAATAAATGCATTTCAGTGCTCACTCTTGTGATTTCTTTGGTCCTCTTCCTCATTGTATATTACTTTTAGGGCATTTGTCGGCCATTTTGAATATCAAAATACAACATTTATCCCATGAAAATGGCATATCAAATAATATATTTTGTGAACAATTATATTTTTAGTCAGTATTCCACTCGTTTATCTTAATAATATGCATTTTAGTGCTCACTCTTGTGATTTTTTTTGGCCCCCTTTGCTATAGTATATAATACTATTTGAGCCAGTGGCGGCTATTTTCAATATAAAATACAACAATTTTCCCATATATGACATAATTAATGATATATCTTGTTAGCATTGATGATTTTCATACATTACTTCGCCCATAGATCACAATTACTTGCAGTTTAGGGATCATTTTTGTGAAAATTAGTTTTCCCTATTCATATTTTACATAATAGGGTATATGGCGGCCATTTTGAATATCAAGAAAATAAATATATTTTTTTAACATTATTGCAGAGAGTATTTCACTCGTGCAACACAATTACATACATTTTATAGCCAATCTGCTGGCAATTTTATGATTTTCATGGGTAATTTGCATATTTTGGCAGCCATATTGGATTTTGCCAATTTGCGGAAAATGCTCAAGGTTACACGAGTGGCATCATTCAGATTCGTAATCAGCACCCTCAAATTGACAAGAAACCATGGAAAAATATTGTATATCTGAAAAAATAAGGTTATACCTCTTCTATCCTGGACTATCGTATCCTCTGAACTCTGTTCGGGGATACAATAAAATCTGCTGTATGTTATTCCTATATCTTCCATGGTTTATTTTCTTTCCAGAATATTTTTTATTATTTTACCTGATCCTGATCCAGATGTGGTTGGATCCACTACCAGATCACTGAGCTGTGGAGATTTGATCAGATTATCCTTTGATCCATTATCAAGCATCTGACCACGACCATCATCTCTACATCCTGGGCTCTGTCTAAGGAGTAGGTAGATTGTCACTGATATGCAGATCAGACATATAGGTCCTGCCACCAGTGCTGCTACACCAGCAATGCTTATACCTGACTCAGGTCCACCTACCCTGTAATCTGGAAAATAAAGAGGCAAAACAAAAAAATGATGACTTTACGTTACTGGATCAAGAGCTTATTCAAAAGGATTATGGACACGCTGAAAAATAATTTAGTACTAGTACTTAAAAAAGAGCTAATTAGAGTCATTACAAAATAATAAAAAAATAAAACGAAATCACAAATTCAAGAGTTTGGGGACAAGTTTCTGGAACAATTACTTAAACACTGTCTCCACGTACATGTGAAAAATAAGGAGTAACCTTAAAGCCTGACAGAAAAAAAAACTGTGAATAATATGTTTCTCCAGACGAACAAAATACATTCGAGCTATTGATTCAAAAATTCTTTATGTGTATAAGAAATTATTTTTAAAATGATATAATACATATGTACTATTCTTGTTATACGTACATATGAAGGTGATCAAGGACTTCCTCCATATACCACTCAGTACATGTTGTCCTTAGAAGTGAAATGATATGTAACCTGCATTCATGCAGTCCTGTTGATGGATACTTTCTAATTACACAATAAGGACTTTCAAGCCCCCTACCCCAATCAATCTTGGAATTGACATTTCAGAATGTGATATTCTAAAGCAGTTCACTAAACCACACTTTCCACATGGTTTTTACAATCATTTTGCCTATTTAACCAGTTCAGAACAAATTGTGAATGTCACTGATCCAGGAAGGTCCATCTGTTGGGTAAGAAATCAGTATGAATTCAAAGGCAAGACAAAAGTCTACCTTGGCTTCAAATTGTGCATGAAACCTTTGACCCCACCGCCTTATGCTGAGAATGTCCCCATAGCAACAAGATATTGTGCTTGCTGAGCACATCAACTACCAATCTGGGTCAGTGAATCCATTCAGTGTGGTGTACCTATTAAAAGTACATATTAGAATAGGCTCACACACAAAGGCAATCGTTGGACATGGCTTTTTACCATGTAAATATATGTTGATGCAGTTATAATACTAGCAATTGTTTAAATTAGCACAGATAGTACATTCAATGAACTCAATGTACATTCATTTTATTTCATTTTTTTCATGAAGCTGTTACCACAAACATGAATCGCAAATCAGCATTCAGGCAATTTTTTTTTTCATCATATCTGATTCTCCCTTAGAAGCCAAAACACTGTACAGGTTGCCCAAGGAAACTTTGAATGCAATGCATGCTCCAACCATAGGCCTATGCAGTGCACTACACTGGCACCAGTCGCAGACCATTAAAAATTGGTGTCAGTCCAGTAACTTTTCAGAAATAGCCAGATTTACTGGTCCGACATAACAGTAAAAAATATATCAAACTGATAAAACTGATATTTTCTCTTCTTTTGCAAATTATAAATATGGCACTTGCATCTTTGAAAATGGCTCTCATGCATTGGGTGTGTGTGTGTACTGTTTGTTTGTATGGGTTTTTTAGGGGGCAAAAAAGCAACAAAAGACAGCAAAATAAACTTTTTTATGTTTTTCTTTATTTTGGGGGACCAATAAATTTTAAGTTTGGGACAGTAAAAAATGGAAAACCAGGAATCTACTGGTCTGACATGAACAGATTGGACCAGTAGAAAAAGGGGTTAGTTTTGAGCCCTGAATGTATCTCAAAGAAGAATAATAATATAGAGTATTTCTAAAGCGCCAAATCCACATTGATTATGTGCTCAAGGCGCTGCAAAAAGGAAATAAGAGAAAAAATGCATGGAGCAGGAAGGGACAAGGATAAAAGAAGCACAGTCATGACAATGAAAGGAAACTACTGGAAGGCAATTTTAAACAAATGGGTTTTAAGAGCAATTTTGAAATTGAAATTTGAAATACTACGAATGGAAAATGGCAACTGATTCCACAAGGATGGTCCAGCATGTGCAAATGACCGATCCCCCCATGATTTCTTGGATTTAGGAACTGCAAGCAATTTTGAATCAGATCTTAAACGTCGAGGAGGATTGTATGGCATCAACATTCTGGGGCAGATCCATGGATACAGTGAAAAACTAACAATAATAACTTAAAGGACAAGTCCACCCCAACAAAAGCTGCTTTGAATAGAAAGAGAAAAATCAGACAAGCATAACGCTGAAAATGTCATCAAAATCCGATCTAAAATAAGAAAGTATTGACATTTTTAAGTTTTGCTTAATTTCACAAAACAGTTATATGCACATCCTGGTTGATATGCAAATGAAAAGGACCCATTACATCACTCACTCTCTATTTCTTTTGTATTTTATAATGTGAAATATGAAATATTTCTTTGATTTAGGAACTGCAAGCAATTTTGAATCAGATCTTAAACGTCAAGGAGGATTGTATGGCATCAACATTCTGGGGCAGATCCATGGATACAGTGAAAAACTAACAATAATAACTTAAAGGATAAGTCCACCCCAACAAAAGCTGCTTTGAATAGAAAGAGAAAAATCAGACTAAGCATAACGCTAAAAAGGTGTCATCAAAATCCGATCTAAAATAAGAAAGTAATGACATTTTTAAGTTTTGCTTAATTTCACAAAACAGTTATATGCACATCCTGGTTGATATGCAAATGAGGGGACCCATGACATTACTCACTCTCTATTTCTTTTGTATTTTATTATGTGAAATATGAAATACTTTAATTTTCTCCTCATTGCCATGTGAAAAAAAAATCATTCCTCCCTAAACATGTGGGATTCCATTGTTTTAACATTTTGTGTTTCAAACAAGAGGGTCCCATTTGTCAAATTCGTAAAAGTTGAAATATTGTATAATTCAAACAATAAAAAACAAAAGAAATCGTGAGTGAGTGACATCATCGACTCTCTCATTTGCATATCACTGAACTGTGCATATAACTGTTTTGTGAAAAATAAGCGAAACTTTAAAATGTCATCTTATTTTACATCCGATTTTGATGAATTTTTCAGCGTTATTCGTATTTGATTTTTATCTATTTATTCAAATAAACTTTTTTCTGGGGTGGACTTGACCTTTAAATACAATACGGTACTCGATGGGTAACCAATGCAGTGAGGACAGAACTGGAACTGAATACGGGCTGCAGAATTCTGTAATTTTTGTAAGCGTGAGAGTTGGGATTGTGGAAGCTGAAACAAAATCATGATTGAGTTCCATCAAGGTTTACATGTAAATTATGCTGGTCTTCAGAAACCCATTTTAGAACACACCGTTTCCAGGATTGCATGTTTGTGTTAAGACAGATAGTAATTTTTAAAGAAAAAAAACACCAAAACTCTTGAACATTGGTGGTTTGAAAAAAGTCTTGAAAGCCACATGTACATGTATGTATCTAAGTAGGATAGAAAAGTGTAGATTAAATGAAGCCCAAAGGAACCATGTCTAGACAAGATAAGTAAGCTCCTCCATCACTATGACCTTGTCATAATAAAGGTCACACAGATCAAGACAAAGTGGGTGTATTGTCTCAATCCTTCATGATGGGATAAGTCTACAAATACCACTACTTGTAATTACTTTGATGCTGCATTGATGTGGTGTTTTATTGCCCAATGTGTATTAAAATGCAATGCAGGCTGGCCATTCCAAAGCAGTATCAAAGCAAATCTGAAATTTAGTATAAATGCACCATTTTTAATATGGGCTTATCTTATTTCAATCAAGTCACAGGCAGAACTACATGTACAATGTAGGACCCCTACTCTATAATCCATTTTGATGTTACCTAATACTCAACATTTTTAAACTTCTACAGCTTCACACAAGCATGAACTTCCCCTTTTAATAAAGAAACATGTAGACACTATTATTATTAAACAAACGACTGTCCTAACAAACTACATGTACACCCCCCCCCTATCGCGCATCAGATGGGATATATAGGAAGGATGTGAGAGAGACAGGCAAAGTACAAGGCCTACATGTACACATGCAATACACGTAGGCCTACATTTTGTCGTCTGTATTAAGGAAAGAAAGAACAAACTACTGTATTTATTTCCATAGACAGTGGAAATGTTGCAATTGTCACAGTTTCAAGTTACATTGCACATGTACATGTAGAAACATATATATCCCCATGAAACAGACAATAGATTTGTGGTTAAGCCTTACATTGTTTTCCTGTGTTTATACCTGTATGGAGAAGCTCATAGGCAAAACTTGAACCTACATGTACATTTGTCATTGATGGAATTACATGTACACATACATGTATACCTGAACTGTAGAAACTTTGTTAAACTCATGGACGACATGTAAAGTACGTTATAATAGTCTTATGGTCTTATGGGTGAAAATCTGATTGAACCATTCAGTCATGTAAAAATTATATTAAAAAATTATCATCAATAATAGCATTATCTGATTTTACCTGAATTATTCACATCAACTTTGTTTTCATGTTTTCAGTAGACTAGGCCTTTAAAAATTATTTTCTACTCTTCATGTAACAATGAATTGAAAAAAATATGCTTAGAAGTTGGCCATTGAAAACAGATTTTAAAATATTCATTGCCAATTTAATAGCTCTTTATTATATCCAAAGAAAAAAAAAGATAATGACATGATGCAATTTGTGAAGAATTTTAACTTTCTTCAATATACACCTATGACTGGGACCTATGACTTTTGGCATTTGACTCTGACTCCTTAGAGCTATCAAATTAAATACCTGGCTAAACCACAAATCATGGATCCTCTGCTACCAAACTAAAAATGCAATCAATTGAATTTTAGTTATGAACGCTGAAAAATAACAGACATAATCAAGAAATATGGTAGGAGTAGGATCATAATAAAAAAATATATATACATGTATGTGGTAGTCACAATTTGCCAAGTGTAGACACGTAAAATTAACAAGAAATTTAATGAATGCAACTTAACTTTCCCATGTACATTGTATGCCTTCATTAAAAAGGAACTCAAGGGAGATCAAACAGTTAAACTTGATAAGAATAAAAGTTACCTTTACATGCATCCATGCAGGATTCTGAATCCATAAAACGGTTGTCATTGCCATCACAGCCTCCATAGATGAATTCCTGACAGCTAGAACTTGTGAGATTATAGAAGAAACGCTTCTCCTGCATGTTACATGGTCCTCTCTGCGGAACTTGGCGGCATTGGTCTAGATCAGGTGGATAAGTAGGAGGAGGAAAGAGAAGAGATTCATTGTAAGTCTTTTCTATGTGGTACTTAAGACGGTCTTCAACTGACATCATGGTCGTCGTCATGGTGGTTCTACGTTTTGATTGAGATCGTATAGCTGGCGTAGTGAACATATTTCTTGCTCAAAGTTACTACTTTCTCTTCAAATCAAGTCTCCAATTCAATGTAGATCCTCGTATAAAGTGGTATTGAAGAATATAATATTAAAGCACATTTGCAGAGAAAAAAAAACACAGATTGTCTATGATGCAATGCAATTCATTTTATCGGGAATATGTCAAAGAAAAGTTTTGCAATCATATCAACAGCTGAATTCAATGTCCTGCTCTATAGAAGAATGTCACCTCCACACAACACGTACGGTAAGCACCAGACAAACTCAATGTACTCTACAAGCATAAATGTACATGTAGGCCTACATGAAGCTGCTTGTAGTAGTCCACAATCCACATCCTTCGAAATGCTGTGGAAACATAACACCCTCTTCCAAACTTAAGAAGAGCTTCCTCTGTTAAAATGTTTGGGTGCAGTATTCAATATATCAAAGAAGTACACAGTGTTTCTACTGAAGTGCATACAAGTGCAAATCAAAAACATGCAATGTACAATCCCTATCACACCACAATAGGAATAACACTGGCAAAATCATTCCCCCAAACATTCAAAGTTACAGGAAATCTGAGTCACCGCTTTTCCTGTTATTAGATTTCCGACCAGACTTTTCTATAGTTGACACAAAAACTGAGGACGAGCAGGAATTCACCACATCTTCTGACCTCCGGTGACAGATTAAAGGTCAAGTATTGTTGAAAGTTGTACAGATCAATTGCTTCATAGTATTGTCTTAATACAAAATATACTGTGAATTTAAGTGATTCACACATTGTTTGATGCGGAATACAAAAAAAATTTAACAGAAAAAGATGTGGACATTAAACTTTTTTTGGTCAACTAATATTATTGTTATATTATCAATTTTATTATTTTGTTTTTGACAAGTCTTTTAATGTATTTACAGTCCTGTGATCCCTGTCTACATTCCTTCTTTACTTTGAACTTTCATAAATAAATTTACAATACAAATTACATGTACATCTGTACTTAAAAAAATAAATTAAGTTCTTTCAAGGAATTGCAAATCCCACAGAATAATAAATGTCACTGTATATGTTTACCACATGTGGAAACTGTGACAGACTTTTACAGGGTGCCAACTGTCTGCTGTGGATCTACAATGTAGGGGGGGGGGGTAAAGGAGATGCTATTTTTATGAAAAATGTGACAAGCAAAAAAATAATGAAAATAATAGAAAAAATAAGGGTCATTGCTTCAAAATGAAGTGCTAAAACACACTATATAGATAATAATCTTTGTAGTTTCCAACTAATATCAAAATAATTTCAAGGAAATATGGAAAACAGATGGCCATTTCATAGATGTATTGATTTGAAATATGCAAAATGTGAAATTTCAGCAACTTTGGGTGAATATTTTTATTTTCATTTTTTTTATTTTTTGTCTTTATTTTTTACCCCACCAGTTAACCCTCAATGCCTATTTATTATCAGTGTTTAAAGTACAGTTGTAACATTTTTCAAAATAAACATGAACTAAAGCCTAATTTGCATATATGTGAATTTAAAGTTCCTGCACAATTCCTGTTTAATCATCATGGGACATTTTATATTGAGAAGATCCAAACCTGCACACGACACCACTTTGCAGCTTGCTGAGAAATGATACAATTTTTTTAAATTTTTTATATCATTGACAGATCCAAGGGGCCGAAGTAGCCATGCTCCCCTCCCCCCCGTCCTTCCCGCAAAGGCGGAGAAAAAAAAATATAGGGGAAAGAGAAAGAAACCAGAAATTTGACGTGTCCAAAGGACACAGATGCCCCCGCTTTACGCGATTAAAGAAATTCATTCAATATGATTGAACTTAATATCGTGCAGAAACCAATATGCAGATACATGTATAAAATGAACAAATCTAGACCTTTGACCTAAGGACTCACCCTTTCCATAATATGACAGTCAGGTCATTTGATGTGGATATTTCCTCACTTCATTGTGTCATATGGAAATGTGGTCTTGCTGTCTCATCAATTTTTTTCAATACAGAATCATTTTGAATTCAACACAGACACAATGTGTAGTATCGCGGATTGTTTATGTCTTCGAGTTCCGCAGCTGGACATTCGAGCAGGACTGGGATCTTCTGGTAGGGGGAGCATATCTCGATGACGCTCAGATTTTAGATATCCAAGTCCAAAGCAGTGTCTTGAACTGGGATTGATTAATGTCACTCATATATTTCATTTTACTCCTTTTTCCAAGTATCAGCTAAATATGTGAAGTCATTCATCTTGCATTAGCATGAAACAAAGGTGATATTAACAAGTGAGTGATCTGAGAAATAGGTTGGGAATACATTCACCAATGGGTTGTCATGCGAACTTAGCATGTAGTTTGGTATCATCTACCTACACACCCAATTTTTTTAAAATATGTTGAATATTTCATTAGTTATCACGCGGAAACCAACACACATATTTAATGAGCTGTGACCTTTGACCTGCGGACTCCGAGTTCGAACTTAGCCTGTATTTTGGTGTCATCTACCTACACACCCAATTTTTTTGAAATATGTTGAATATTTCATTACTTATCACGCGGAAACCAAGTTAACCAACACACATATTTAATGAGCTGTGACCTTTGACCTGCGGACTCCGAGTTCGAACTTAGCCTGTATTTTGGTGTCATCTACCCACACACCCAAATTTTTTTTAATCTGTTGAATATTTCATAATGCTACTACTTCTGGATTTGGGGACTTATAGGAAACTTCCTAGAGACCCCACACCAGCCATTGAGCATACATGTAGGGTTAACGATAAGCTCCTCTCTCTCCAGAGGAAGGATGTCTTATCTAGACCCCTTTAACGACAACTCCGGAGCTCGTCTGGTCTGTCCCATAATCTTTGGTAACCGAACTTTCATTAACCAGATACTCCACTCAGACCTATTGTGTCTACTAGAGGATCTCCCACGTACGTATTGGCTCAGCAGTTGACCAACATCTTACAGCCTCTTATTGGTCAGGGCGTACATCACGTGAGAAACTCTAAACATTTCGTTGAGCAGATCTGTCAAATGACCGTCTCTAGCAATAACCTCATCAGCTTTGATGTTGAGTTACTGTTCACGAGTGTACCAGTTAAGGATGCTTGCGCCATCATCCTTGACAGATTGAAATTTGACAGAACTCTCCCTGACAGGACACAGTTGTCTCCCTTAGAGATCCATGACCTGCTTGAGATGTGCCTCAATTCCACCTCTTTCAGATGGAGAGATACATTCTACAGGCAAACGGAGGGGGCTGCCATGGGGTCTCCCCTGTCCCCAGTGGTAGCCAACATGTTCATGGAACATTTCGAGGAGACAGCTCTCCAGTCAGCAACCCATAAACCCAAAGTGTGGCTTAGATATGTGGACAACACTTTTGTGGTTTGGCAACATGGAGCTGAGGAAACTAGCAATTTCTTAATACAGCACCTCAACTCTCAACACGAGCATATCAAGTTCACCATGGAAATAGAGAATGAGGGGTCTATCCCCTTTCTTGATACAAAGATTACGAGGACGGCACAGGGATCCCTATCCTATCAGGTTTATCGCAAACCTACTCACACTGATCGGTACTTGAACTATTGTTCATTCCACCACCCATCAGTGCTGAGATCCATCAACAAGACGTTAGTTGAACGAGCCCATGAGGTTAGTGACCAGATCCACCCGAGAGGTGAGCTTGAGAATATCAAACGTGTTTTGAAATGCAACAACTACCCCTCACATAAGATCTGCACAGAGCTTCCCCCCTCGTGGAACCCTCATGCAGAACAGCCCAAGGCGAGAGTCGTTCTTCCATATCTGGGAGTAGCCTGTTACAAGATTCAGAGGATTTTGAGAGAAGCCGACATTGAGGTTCGTCATAGTTCCTCAAATAAGCTTCAATCTGCCCTCACTACCCATAAAGACAAGCGCAACTCCAAGGACCTCCCTGACTCCCTTGTGAATGCGGTAAAGTTTACATCGGCGAGACGGGTCGTTCCTTTAACACTCGGATTAAGGAACACAAGGCCAATGGTAGGAGAGACGAGAGGGACAAGTCTGCAATCATCGATCTTGCTCATAAGCATGATCACCGGATCCTTTGGGATGAAAGTAGACTAGTCACCTGTGTCCCCTACTGGCATCAGCGGAGAGTCAGAGAAGCGTTGGAGATTGAGGAACATACACTGTTCCTCAAGACAGCGGCTTCCAACTCAGCAATATCTGGCGTAAGTTACCGTTCTAGACAAAGAGGCTAATTTGTCTAATTAGCCTGCCGGGACGTTCCACACACGTGTGAGCACTGCAGTGTACTGGCGGAAGTGGTGGCTTTTGTCATTCATGCTAATTGTATCATGCGGAAACCGACTCGCATATTTAATGACCTTTGACCTGCGGACTCCGAATTTGAACCTAGCCTGTATTTTGGTGTCATCTACCTATACACCAAAAAATTTTAAATCCATTATTTTGCGAGTTATTGCGCGGAAACCAAGTGGGGGGACAGACGGACAGAAGGACGGATTGGAAGGACGGACGGATAGGGGCAACGCTTAATGCCCCCTCCGGATTTCGTCTGCGGGGGCATTAAAAAAAAAGTAGGGAGAGGAGATAACAGAAGAGGAAAGATAGGAGGAAGAAAACAAAAATAGCTCATGCTTCACGCTCACATTACTAAAGGCCTCAACATCAATGCCTATATCATTTTCAAGAATACTAGTCTTTATACACGTAGGACTAGCCCCCTAAAAAAATAATAACAATACACATCAGATTTAAGCGACCAATCAGGAAAAATAAGGATGAAAACATTTTCTGGCCCCCACTATTGGCGAAACTGGATTAGCCCCTGATAATATGGAATACTGTAAGGCTCATTATGTACGCATACATGTATCTTTAATTTCTCATGAGACAGAGTCTGGAGAGTTCTCTTCTTGTCAGACACCAATTTCCTGCGATAATTTGCACACTGATCCTGTTTGGTCTTTACCTCCACTCTCTTGCACTCTTAAGTGTTCATCAACCAAAAAGCAAAAGGGCACATCCCACACAGATCTAGTTGGGCAAGAACCTGACAAAGAGGGGGTTGTTCAGTTTCTAGAGATACCCAAATGGTGTCACGCGCATAAAACATTCCCCATAGACTTGTGCGTTAAAATGGCACTTTTGAAAAATTCATAAAAAATAAATGTGAAATTAGAGGGTCGAATGTTTACTACATGTACGGATAGGATATACATGTATATCTGACATTCCATATCTGAACATAGAAGGGTATCGTAGCCAGCTCATTTTAAAAATAAATCGCCATTTATGAAGATAAATATGATGGGATCAAATTTATCAACTGAAACAGTAAAATAGCTCTAATTCTTCCGCCAGTCAAAAAATAGTTCCAAAGTCATTGATATATCTTCCCAATTTGGGCAAACGAAGTTCAGTAGTTACCATTTCTAGAATCAGTGTTAGATTTTCAATTATATTCATACACTTTTGTCAAACAGCAATATTAAATTGAAAAAAATTCGAATGGGTTAGGTCGAACGAATATCTTTAGCCTTCCTGTTGTAATTAGGCTCATGGAACCATACATTAGCCATCCCATTGCTTGTGACAGCATATAACTTCTCTTACTAGCATGAGTTAAAAAAAAATTACAACATTTTCATAATAATAGTACATGTACATACAATGTACATGTACACAGGATTGTATGATTTTTCACTATTTACATCTTTATACAAGTTGGCTGTGCAGTGGGTTTAGCTTAAATTTGAATCTACATGTATAGACAACAGCCTACATGGACATGGTAGGCTACATGTACAACAGGGTTGAAAATAGATGGGAGCGATTCCGCCCTCGTGTGCTTTGGAATCGCTCTCGCAACTGCCTAAAACTGCCAAGTACCGAGCGACTCCCAACATGAAAATCGCTCCCGTCCGCGCCCATCAAGTCTCCCGTTGATGACTGAATATTAGCAGTCAGACAGCCAGGCCAGCGCAGCCGCAGTGTTTACTTTCATACATCGTCGCGTTCCAACGTGTAAATGAGTGGATTTTTTTAGAATCACGGGCACGGTGCTTCAGAAAAAATGCGTATCAAGTTTCAAACTCTCGATATCCCAGATATTTTTCAAAGCACCGGCACCAGGTCTCGCCCTAAATCAGATAGTAAAAAAAATCCTTTTTTATTGGATTAATTTTGAAGATACCATCCTAAATTTGCAAGAAAATAAGATCGTAAACTCTGAAGAAAATCAGTTTTTTTTTATTTTAGGCGACTTCACTTCTTTAATCTGAACTATAAAGCCACTTGGTGCTCTGGAAATATGGCGCAGAAGACCGAAATTAGGATTTTCAGTGGGGATTTTTGGTAACAGTCAGTGCCTGAGTGTATTACATGTATTGGCACTAATGTAGTTTCATACCCGCTGTGTTGCGGTGATGATCGACTTTGAGCTGTGTGTTGCGGTGACGATTGAATGAGAGCTGTGCTGTGTTCAGTGGCTGCGCTGGCGTAGGCATAGCATAGCTTGAGAAATAGTTGACATGTTGACGTTAGCTATCAGGCTGTGATGCATTCAATATTTCATAAATAATTTTCAAGTGAGTTTTTATCAAAAAGTAATTATGAAAAGGATTCCTCTGAAAACAAATTCTGTTCAAATTACATAAACTTCAGCCTATTAAATTTGATGGACAAAATTGTATAAGTTAGAACGTCCAGGTAATCTAATATGAGATACAAACAATAAACATTAGATCTACATGTAAATGAACAACAATAAATTAATAACAATGAAGAAAAAATAAATAGCAATTAAATAAACAATGTAATTGGTAAAATGAAAAATGGCTCTCATTTTTTTTTTCAAAGTGGCTCCCTAAAATAAAAAGTACAAGTACATGTAAGTCTCGCCTTCACTTCTGGTGGGCGAGACAAAAAGAAACTTGTTCTCCTTTTTCACCTTCCTCTCATTAACTACATACTGTACACTTACAGTTGTATACACTGTAGGTCTATGCACATCTCAGTGTGAAAAATTGTCTTGCAGGTCAAATGTAATTTTTATACAATAGTAAGTAGAGCACAAAATAGCACTTCAAAAAATAGTGGCCTTCAAAATAGCCACTATATTGTATGTAAAAAAATATGCCCCTAGAAAATATCAAGTGGGTCGCCTGTGGCAGACTCGCCTGAATTACATAATTCAATATAGCAGCAGTGCTCACTTTGAAAACAAGTAAACAACTATTGAATAAATATTCACAAAAGAAAACATTCATATGATAATAAAATACTATGTTCATTGACCCAAAATGACCTTTGACCTTAAGCATGTGACCTAATACCCCTTTCATAAACCCATCCTCCAATTAGCCGCCTAAGAAGTAAGAGTAATGCGGATAATTCAATAAAAATTGCGTTCACAAACTCCGAAAATAATCCGCACTATTTTTACGAGCGCCCTTCCTGAAAAAAGGCGGATAATCGTCATGGCAACGGCAAACACCCCCTCCGATGCGGTTGTGTTGGAAAAGGGTGACCTTGTGACCGCACCATGGCAATTATCCGCATTACTTTGGATTGCGTTCATAAAGTCAAAATCTGGTTCCGATGCCGCTATTATGCGGATAATTGCAGCATCAAAATAATGCGGATAACTCTGGTCCTCGATTTTACGACCAAATTATGCTGCTATTAGCCGCATAATTGGGTTTATGAAAGGGGTATAAGACTTGTGCAAAACAGTGATAAAAGATTACCCTTGTGTCTATGTTTCATGAACTAGTTCCATAAACTTTCAGTTTAATACAGAATGACAGATGCTCTGAAATACCTGAAGACCCTTACAGTATGTCCAAGTGTCACTACATGCAGGTCGATAACTTTCAAAAATAGTTTGTTGACCCTCAATGACCTTTGACCTTGCTCATGTGACCTTAAACTCACACAAAATGTTCAGGGATAATAATTGCTCTTATGTCCAAGTTTCATGAACTAGATCCATAAACTTTTTAATTTATGACGGCAATTCAACAAATACCCCCAACATGTCACTGTGACCTTGACCTTTGTACCTCAAAATCAATAGGCTTCCTGGGATCCATGCTACATTGTACTACATGTACATGTACATGCATCATACACAACAAATTATATGAGCCTACATGTACTGTACATGTAGATTAAGTTAAACTGAAGTTATCCATTGACAAGGACCACAGAAGGGTAAGATGAAAACAGGTCGCTGTGACCTTTGACCTCAAAATAGTTAGGCTCCTGTGATACATGCTAGTATCATACACACCAAATTATATGAGCCTAGGTTGAGTCAAACTAAAGTTATCGCGTTTACAAAGAAAATGGACGGACGGACTAACAGACGGACACCGATCGTGATACCATAATACGTCCCATAGGACGGGCATTATAAAAAGTGTCCACTTCAAAACATTTTGTGTCCCAACAATACACATGTAACTTTGGAAAATCATTTTTCTAGCTTTAAATTATAAAATATTTTATTAATTAGCTGAATGGATTACTGACTCTTTCTGAAATAAGACTTACATGTAACTTGTTCTGGGAGAGCTACTCTACACTGTGTAGAATGTCTACGCCAGAGTGCTTTCAAATTTCACGCGAAACTGTCACCCTGACTGAGAGTGTTCCCGTAGCAACAATACTGCTTTACATGATAAAAAAAACAGTTTTGAGTGATCAAATGTGAATGCTAGCAAAGCTATCTTCCAAACTGGTTTCCTGAATTGGTTTCCAGTAATCTATTTTTTAGGATTGTAATGAGAACAGGGTATATGTTTACATCTGTGCTCAGCCTCCATGGACCCTACTTCAAATGTATTACGGTAAGCATTACACACATTTTACTGTCTGGAGAAGAGTGCACAGACCCCACATACACATGTAAATTATGCACTTTTTTGTTTTTAATTGTGGATGTGTAGCTTACAGCATACATCATGTACATTATACAGTGTGCATATTGCAGGGGGATGGGGGTCTTCATTTTTCTTATTAAGTATGGGTGTTTCCATAAATAAGAAACTCACTAGCAAACTACCACCTTTAGTAACTTCATCAAGCCATATTTAAGAGAGTACAATCCCGATTTCCACTCTAGGTTTAAGTTAAATTGTTTTCCAAGTTAACTTGCAAAGAAAGAAATAAAATAAAATTTTTCACAGTCCAAGAAATACTTGAAATTTGATGAGAAAATATTTTGAAATTATCACTTTCTGGCAAAAATATGTGACATTTTTAATTCATTATACTACAGTAGACTACAGCCTTGAATTGGGGTAAAATAGTTTATACATTCTCATATAAAGCGATTGGTGACAAACTGATTTTGAAGATAAAAATAAGAAATCATTCAGGATCTGATTGTTAAAACTTTTGTGTCCCCAAAATCAATTACGTACTGTAGGAAACACTGACTTTTGAGTATACATGTAGAATCCATATATTACCCTTTCAAAGTGAGAGATTTAAGGTGGGTTTTTTTTTAATAGCCTACATGTAGTTTTAAATATTCCGAAAGAAATAGCAAAAATCTACATGCATGTAATTTATATCTTGTGCTTTTGATACATACATGAACATTTAAGTGTCGCTGGGTGGGGCGAGCGCACAATAAGCCCGCCTGTAACGCGGAAAATTGAGATATTGGTCAAACAAGAAAAATGAAGATGGCGACTTGACCTTCGACCTTCTGACCTCAAAATCAATAGAATTCCTGGGATCCATGCTGGTATCATAAAAACCAAATTATATGAGCATACATATGTAGGTTAAGTTAAACTAAAGTTATCACGTTTCCAAGGACTTCAGAAGGGTAAGAGGAAAATATGTCACTGTGACCTTGACCTTTTGATCTCAAACTCAACAGGCTTCCTGGAATCCATGCTAGTATCATACACACCAAATTATATGAGCCTAAGTTAAAGGACAGGTCCACTCCAACAAAAAGTTGATTTGAATAAAAAGAGAAAAATCCAACAAGCATAACACTGAAAATTTCATCAAAATCAGATGTATAATAAGAGAATCGTCACAATTTTAAGTTTCACTTAATTTCACAAAACAGTTATATGCACATCCTGATCGGTATGCAAGTGAGGCAACTGATGACATCACTCACTCACTATTTATTTTGTATTTTGTTATATGAAATACAAAATATTCTAATTTTATCATCATTGTCTTGTCAAACAAAGTTCTATTCCTCCCTGAACATGTGGAAATGCCATTGTTTAACATTAATGGTTAAATCAAGTTGGTCCTTATTGTGAGATCTGTAAAAAATTAAATATTGTATAATTCAAACAATAAACAACAAAAGAAATAGTGAGTGAGGGACATAATCCATTCTTTTATTAAGTGCATGTGACTAAATTGTGAATATAACTATTTTGTGAAAAATAAGCGAAACTTTAAAATGTCATAACTTGCTTATTTTACATCCGATTTCAATGAAAATTTCAGCATTATTCTTGTCTGATTTTTCTACATTGATTTAAATCTACGTTTTTCTGAGGTGTACTTGACCTTTAAGTTGATTTGAAGTTATCACATTTACAATGACTTCAGAAGGGTAAGATGAAAGCATGTCACTGTGACCTTGACCTTTGACCTTTTGAACTGAAAATCTTCAGGATACCTGGGATCCATGCTAGTTGAGCCTAGGTTAATTTAAACTTAAGTCATCACGTTTACAAGGACTTCAGAAGAGTAAGATGAAAACATGTCACTGTGACCTTGACCTTTGTACCTCAAAATCAATAGGCTTCCTGGGATCCATGCTACATTGTACTACATGTACATGTACATGCATCATACACAACAAATTATATGAGCCTACATGTACTGTACATGTAGATTAAGTTAAACTGAAGTTATCCATTGACAAGGACCACAGAAGGGTAAGATGAAAACAGGTCGCTGTGACCTTTGACCTCAAAATAGTTAGGCTCCTGTGATACATGCTAGTATCATACACACCAAATTATATGAGCCTAGGTTGAGTCAAACTAAAGTTATCGCGTTTACAAAGAAAATGGACGGACGGACTAACAGACGGACACCGATCGTGATACCATAATACGTCCCATAGGACGGGCATTATAAAAAGTGTCCACTTCAAAACATTTTGTGTCCCAAAATACACATGTAACTTTGGAAAATCATTTTTCTAGCTTTAAATTATAAAATATTTTATTAATTAGCTGAATGGATTACTGACTCTTTCTGAAGTAAGACTTACATGTA
This sequence comes from Lytechinus pictus, assembly GCF_037042905.1. NCBI lineage: Eukaryota > Metazoa > Echinodermata > Echinoidea > Temnopleuroida > Toxopneustidae > Lytechinus > Lytechinus pictus. The sequence goes on along the minus strand of NC_087245.1, from coordinate 3,851,202 downwards.
ACTTGTTCTGGGGTGCTTAAATGTGAATTTTGCATTTTGGTCCCCCCCCCCCCCCCCACCCTCTACACAAGGAAGACCATAAACCAGTCTGGTGATTACTTTTCAGCTCTTATAATTCTTTATATTTGGTTTATCCCCATTTTGAAGCAACTACATGTACCTCAATAGGACAATTTCTAATAGTAATTTTCTATAAAACAAAAAGATGATTAGGCCTAACTGATTTTAGGGTCAAAATAAGCATAACACATGGGTCCCTTAAGAAATATATTAGAATTACAAGTTCGCTAAATTTTATCATCTGATAGAAGATTCATGTAAATGTACAGGGGAAGGATGATGGAACCATATTACCATTGTATGAAGATGAGGAATGAAAAAATAAGGTGAGCTCTGCTGTGTCGAATAACCAGTTGAGATGATATTGCCGCATGATGTAATGTACATGTAGATTCTACATGTACTGTACATGTGCATAATACAGAACATAGAGAATATGTTCCTACATTGTAGTACTTCACAATGGAATAAATGTAGTGGGGAGCTGAATTACTAATGTGCGATGTGGTTGCAACCGCACAATTACACATTCAAACCCTTTGAATGCAATGCACCCTTTTGCTGCGATTGATGTGTGTAATTTGGCGATGCATGAATGTACAGCTCACAATGAATTGTGCATTGCTATTGGTGCTATGGTTTTATGAGGGAAGCACACAAAGCCAGAAGGCACTGATCTGCACCCCAGGAACCCGGGAGCATACATCTGCTATGCTTGCAGTAATGTGAACCATGGAGGGATTATAGAAAACTTCCCTGAGTCAACACTGATTCACTACAATACAATGCAAATTTAATTTTCAGAGTAGCTCCATGTACATGTACTTATAATATACAAACTTTTTAAAGGTCATATGTGCAGTCCACAATTATTAAATGTACATGTACATGTACTGGTGAAGAGAAATAAAGGTGATCGATCCATGGATCCAAGAGGGCGCTGTTAGACATTTTTAATACATGCTATACTAACCGCCATCTTCATTACAAAGATCATTGACCTAATTTGAATGTATGGGGGAGGGGTCAATTTGAATAAGTGTATACACATGTACATGTACAGGTACATGTAATTCACTGTGTATACTGTATTCATACAAATATTCAATTTTTATGAGCGCGATCTTTCTGAATATTACATGAGCGTGCAAGTTGAAAGAGTCTACTTAAAGACACAAAGCGGAGTAGAATGGACTGCTTCAACTTGCACCAAATTCAATATTTGAACGGTTGCACGAATGACAAAACATCAAATATTTGTTTTATACCACACATGATTTGTAGGCATACTCTAACTTGACCAAATAACCACAAAAAGATCAAACTTTAGGCCTATGATGGAGGAACGGGACTACAGGTATAGTAAGACCTACTCGGGTCTAATTTTAGCCTTTGATTTTGCTTAATATCATTTTACCTGCGCGTGGTGTATGTAACACAGTGATGCGGGTACGCGCATGCAATTATTATGTAGGCATACCTGCCAACCTTTGATAATAAAAAATCAGTATCAAAGCTACGACGGCACCGAGCGGGTGTCCGGCCCGCTCCAACGGTAAGGACTCTTTGCATTTACACCATGTAAAAGTAGCATTTCCCTACACCTTTTAAAGCAAATTTACCCTCATTACCACACCAGAGGATGACCTACATGTAGTCGACCTTAATTTATCAATTACAAATTTAGAAAAGGTATTTAAAATATCACTTTTGTGACAAAAACCCACCTAATTTCATTCAGGTGTGATTTGTTTTCATCTAAATCTGTAAGGAATAATTTTTCTTGTTCACCAGATCTCTCAAAAACTTTAATTTTAAGCATATTTTTGTGAGGCCCTCTATTGGTGGAAAGAGATTGATGCAGATTCTCTTTTCAATCAGAAAAAAAATTATTTCAAGAATTCAATTGAATTTTGGGCCAGGGCATATTTTTTATGATAAATTTAGATTTAAGTTAGCCCTACTTTATTAAAAATTGATGTGCCAAAAAATCAAACATCTATTTATCCAACCTACATCATCAATGCAATCATGCATCAAGTCAAGAGGAAATAAGCCAAACATTGACAATCTTATTTCACCACACAGGGGTTACTGACCGAGGACAAGGTTCTATCATAAACTACAATGGATAAGTGTTTGTTGGTATAAGAAAGCAGATTTTCAACCATGATAAAAGACCTGAAACTAACGGCTGCATGCGCCCGACCCGCACCCACCACAGCACTTGCGGTGCGCCGGCGAGACGGGAAGGCTGAGGCGCAGCAACTCGGCGGGCGCCGGGAGTTTAGGCAAGCGAAGCAAGTAGATTTGGTGTTTGACTTTGAAGGCTAAATTGAGATCAAAAGTTGAAAATCTCCTTTCTTCCTCAAAAATTTGACAATTATTTGAGAAAATAAAGTACAGATCAATGTTAAAATTGCGTTGGGATAGATCTAAAAGTTAGAGTAACTGCGTCGGTGTGCGGCCATTACTTCAGCGCAGCCCAGCAGACAAGCAATATACCACTGAAATCACCAACACACTCTAGACATGTACACTACACATTCTCTAACTCACTCCCACACTACAAAATCATCTGGCGACATGGGGCAATACTTCAAATAAAGTGATTTCTTCTTACCTAAATCACCATATTTCGCATTAAAAATATCACCATCGGTGATTCTTAACATCGTAGTTAGGAAACAAGGGGTCTAAAAAAAGTGAAATTTTCACGGTTTTTCCGATGTTCGTGGATTGTGAAAACATGTCCTCACTAAAAGCTGGCACTTTCGCGAGCCGATATCAGCCGCCATTTTTTTCCGGAAGTCAACGATAACATCGAAGAATAGCGTGTACGTTCGTTATTTTCACATGCATTTGCAATGGAACTGCGCACTTAGCAGTGTTTGTGCGCCGTTTACTGTGTATTTGCGTAGCCGTGCGCTCCAGTCGTTTATGCGTTAGTCGCATCTTACAGCCGTGCATGCGTTAGTCGCATCATACAGCCGTTTCAATAATTTCAACACTAAATTGATTACCGGGTAACCCAAAAATCAGAATTTTGGTTTTAAAATTCGGAATTCGGAATGGAGGTCCAAAAATCGGTATAATTCCGCCAAAATCGGAATGGTTGGCAGGTACATGTATGTGTAGGCGCAGGCCATGGCCCACACATTGCGTTTGGAATCTACGTTGCACTGCCATGGCGTGCCAGCTTTCTTGCTCGAGCGTGCAAGAGGAGTCAATTGCACGCCTTTCATGTGTTGGCATTCTACAGCTGATTCCTCTGAATGTCATGTGACATGCATTCACCCAATCAGCTGTCAAGAATCTATGTTGTGTTGTATAATACAGAATACTGTATTATGATGTCCTTTCAACACATTTGTTGACAAATTCCATGCTCAGGATATTGGCTACACCATAATGCAAGTGTGTTTACATACATCTTAAAATGGAGGAATAATAAAAAATTACAAGGTACATGATTGTCACTTGCCCACCTACATGTATCACTACTGTGCATGAGGTTTCCCCCAATTACACTCCTAACCAAGTTTGATTTCACACTGGAAGTCTTGCAGGTAAACTGAAATGTCTGACTTTAAATGACCTTGACCTCACATGTACTGTACAATGTTTCATGTACCTCTAATTGTGCATACAGACCTGTATCCCAAGTTTATTTGAAGTTACAATCCAGGGATGGTCCAGGCTGAAAATATTTCTGTTCAAATAAATAGAGTAAAATTCACAGAGCAAAATGCTGAAAATTTGATCAAAATCAGATAACAAATAACGAAGTTATTGGATGTTATAGATTTGCATTATTCCTGTGAAACAGTTCTAGACACATCATGAATATTCATTAGGTGCGCTGATGTCATATCCCCACTTGTTCTTTTGTATTATATGAAATTAGGTTTATTCAAAAAAAAATTCTACCAAGAACTAAAACAATTGGATTGACAACTGATTATAAAAGTGCATTTATTGCCGCAACTTATTTCATCATCACAGAGACACATCATTTACACATGTCAGTCCTTCACGTTTATATTTTCGTGGAGCTCCATAAATCGCTCTCCTTATTTTTTTGAGGAGCTCAATTGAGCTCCTCAGAATCGCTCTCAAATCAATTCAATACAATACATGTATGATAAATTGTAGATTTTTTAAACATCATATATATGCAATAGCTGTGTAGCTATTGATTAATCTGTGGTGAAACTAGGCCTGGGTCAAGACTCAATACGTTTACAAAATATGACGCTCCTGCTAAAAAAAATTAAATTAAATTAAAAAATGCTAAATTTCACATTTTACATCTTTAAATCCATGAAATGGCCATCTATTTTCCATAATTCCTTGAAATTATTTTTATTTAGTTGAAAACTATCAGAAAAATGAAGAATATTCACCTCTTTCCCGACTCTGATTTGAACTTACACTCGGTAAATATTGTAGTCCCACATGTAGACTTCCATGGTGTTGCCATGAAAATCTACATATATGGGACTACAATATTTACCAAGTTTACCGTAAATTCAAATCAGAGTCGGGAAAGAGGTGAATATTCATTTTTCTGATAGTTTTCAACAAAATAAAAATAATTTCAAGGAATTATGGAAAATAGATGGCTATTTCATGGATTTAAAGATGTAAAATGTGAAATTTTAGCAATTTTTTTTTTAGGAGCGCGATTTTTTGTTCTCCTTATTTTTTTTATGAGCGCGGTAGGACATGTAAGAAAAAATGAAACATTTATGATTTCATGTATAACATAAAAAAAAAAAGTGGGGATGTAACATTATTAGCCCACCTAATGAATATTCATGACAATGTGCATATATTACTGTTTCCACAAAATATTTATAAACTTTAATATAATCTTTTTCCCCTTTTTCTCCTTCTCGCTTGCTACACTTTTCCCCTCTCCTAGTGTATATCTGGAAATTTGTGCGCTACATGAATGTCGTACATGTAATTTGCGACAGCTGGCAAACAGATCGAGACGGGTTCCAGGTACATGTTTCCTTTTACGAATCAGTGGGCCGGGGCCTGCCCAAGACTACCTCTGGAGGTAGTCTCGGGTAGGTTTGCTAAAAGGTGGCCCATATTGGTTTGGGATGTTTACATCTGATTACTTTCCTTACCGAGGCAGGCCCCGTGGCCACCGATTTTCTAGATGTAACAAGGGTCTAATGTAAACAAAGTCATGAAAGTACTCTATATTAAACAATATGATCTTAAATGACCTATGACTTCACATGATGGTATCCCAAAATCTACCACCCATGTTTGGTTGCAATAGGGCCGTCTGCACCATCCCGAGTTTTCAAATTAGCGCGCTATTTCTGATCCGCCAAATTATCCCGATCTGAAAAATCTCGAGATAGTTTGCGGTGGAGACGCAATTATCGCGCTAGTTCGTAGGATTAATCTCGAGACTGCAATCCCAAGTCAACTCGGGTTTATTTGCAAAATAGCGCGCTATTTTACGAATTATCCCGCTAATTCGTCGGTGCAGACGCACTCGAGATTGGACTCGGGGTAATTTATTCATGACGTCAGTCCATAATGCAATTCGCGTTCCACTTCCGCCTTGGTCAAAACATAAACACGTGCGAAAGTCAACTTTATACAAGCGAATAGATATTATCGCGAATAGCGTTCATCAATTGCCTAATCAGCAACGATGGTGTCCCACCAGTGAATGGATTTTGGGAGAGACCAGACCGAAGGGGGAGGCGCTCATCGACGATGGTCATATTCAATAACAACACTGACAGCAGTGTTGTCTTATTCCTTCGCAAAATGTGAGCAAATAGCATTTCTTTCCTCCTTCTCTCCCTCTCTCTCTCTCTGTCGTTGCCTCCTACTCCGCCATCATATTTAACGAAGAATACATCACTTCTTCACTCGCTGAGCTGAGAGGATTGTTGCATAACACCGGTCGAATTCGGCGAAAGTGCTAGTGAAAGGAGTACATTGCTTGCATATCGCGGGAAGTTATTCAAAAGCGCGGGCCGTTGAAACTCCAAGATCCGAAAGTGCGCATGCTCGTAATATCGGTCTTGTTGCCTCGCTCGAGCAGGAATCGCTCTTCTTGCGATGGTGGAGACGGGGTTTCTTGAATCTCGAGATTAATCGCGAAGTGGGCCGATCGGGCTAAAATCTCGAGATTGAGCAAACTCGGGATGGTGCAGCACCGCCTAATGGGACCAGCAGCTGCCAGGTTATGCATCATGACACTTGTGATGGACAGACAATAGACAGACACCACCTTCATCTCTGGAGGGCGAGGGCAAGCAAGACAGAAATAAAAAAGAAGCAAACTTTGAAATTGAAAGGAGTATCCAAGCCTGTCATTGTGTTAATCAATATTAAAAATGTGTATTTTTTTATTTGATTAATTATGTTGCTGTCTGACTGGTAAAAAGTGAATCATGTGTACATTATATTTACTATGAATTCACACATAACATAATGTACATGTACATAAAAAAATAATATCGAGTTTTTTAACTCATCTCCCATGATCAAAGCTTTGATATATTGAGTCATAACATACGTTATCTGAATTGGAATGCGCTATTAAAATGAAGCGTACATGTATAGCACTACACTTCTCACAAAACAAATCTGCATGAATTTTTTACATGTACATGTATCTCTTAATTGCCCACTGCTTCAATTTTTTTTTTGATATATTATAAACATTAAACAATGGAATTGTTAGTGACAATTCCCTGTTTAATCATCCGCAGTCCTTTGGAGACATGGCATAACACACAGGAAAAAAAAGATGATGTACATAAAATGTACTGTAGAAGTACAATGTATAAGCATGGAACCACAAATTATCGCAGTGATTTACAATTTTAACATGTATAGGTACGTAGACCCCTTTAAATGTACATTGTCCCACCTGTCAGGCATGTAAATGAAGCAACAAAGGGGCCCAGTGAACTCGGTTATACTTCGTTAAAATAACTAATGCCTCCTGATTGATCAATTATCATGCTTATTCACTTCCTGCCACTGTATGATATATAGAGACATCAAACTCACTGTGCAAATTTGTGTTTCTTTTAAGGAAAAAATGCCTAGAGCTCATATTCATGAATATGTAAATGTACTTGGGGGGATAAAGGTACATGTGTAAGTATTAAAATCAAGAATTTTCTTCTTTTCTTTTTCTTAGGGGGGCACTCGATTTATAACATGATACTTATGTGCCACACCAAATTCGAAAATAGGGGGCTCTGTAACTTAACCTTGGTCTTAAAATGGGGGTCTCCGGAACTCATTTTACTGACTAGATCATACTAGATCATAGTGGCCGTGTAAAGCGCACGTGCGCATCATGGCAGTATACATGTACAATGTACAGTAGAATCTTTGATTGGTCTAGCACTAGCTACATGTACATGTAGCTGCGAGCGTTTTGGGATCGGAGCATGTGTACGCTACTGTGTACATGTATCAAGCTTGCTGTGCCAACTGGCTGAGTATGTATGTACTGTATACCGGTAAGCTGTTATTTTCGCGGATTTCACGAATTGCCCATCAGCCGCAAATTTAACAATGCGCGACGTGTGGTGAAAATATGGAGATAAGCACCTATTAGGTTGTACAAAAATAAGGTTGAAAAAAAAGTTAGTAATTTAAATTAGTAAATAGAATTTCACTTTTTTATTTCTTAAACAAAATCAGAGCCTGTATGATTTCCTAACATGGGTATGTTTATTCACTCGCTGCAATATTACAATGTATTTTCCATAAAACAATTTGATTTCATTGTCATCTCATTGACTATACACACATATATTGGCAGCTATTTGCATACCGGTACTCATTAATGCTCAATTAACTTTAAAATGTCACAACTTTCTTATTTTACATCCGATTTTGATGACATTTTCAGCATTATGCTAGTTTGATTTTTCTTTATTCCAATCAACCTTTTTCTAGGGTGGACAAATAAAATACCAGGTAAAAGAAAATGTACAGTACATAAAAAAATGTTTTGCTGTATCCTGACTGAGCCAAGTAAGACCTGCCAATTTTTTTGACAATTTGACTCCATTTGTGATGTCAGACAAGAAATTTCCACACATGTACATGTACCTTCCACTCTAATTATGATGCTGGACCATTGACAAATAAAATTTCAATATAAGCATTCTTCACACCACAGAAAAAAAGAGAAAGTCAAAAGTAAAAAACCAATTTAAACAAGTGGAACGCCTCTGGCAGTTTTGCCTGCATTACGCAATTCGATATAGCAGCAGTGCTGCCTTTGAAAACAGCTAATGAATAATTATTCACAGAAGACCTTTAAATGAGCCTTGATCTTGGCCATATTCCTGAAACATGCACAGGGTATTCAGGGATGCATTGCTGCTCTTATGTCCAAGTTTCATGATCCATAAACTTTTTAAATTATGTTGACTAATTTCCACAAATACCCCCAACATTACCAAAGTTTATTGACCCTAATACCTTTGACCTTGGTCATGTGACGTGAAAATTGCACAGGATGTTCAAGGATACTTGATTGCTCTTATGTCCATGTTTCATGAACTAGATCCATAAACTTTTAAAGTTATGGCAATTCCTTAAATAACCCCAACATGGCCAAAGTTTGTTGACCCTAAGTGACCTTTGACCTTAATCAAGTGACCTGAAACTCATGAAGGATCTTCAGTGATACCTTTAGTTTTATGTTTTATAAACTAGGTCCATATACTTTTGAAGTTATGACAACATATCAAAACTTAACCTTGGTTAAGATTTTGATATTGATTCCCCAACATGGTCTAAGTTCATTGACCTTACATGACCTTTGACCTTGGTCATGTGACCTGAACTCAGGCATGTTTAGTAATAGTTGATTACCCTTAAGTCCAAGTTTCATGAACTACATGTAGGTCCATATACTTTCTGATGATGACATTTCAAACTTGGTTAAGATTTCAATCACCGCCGCCTTCGGAAAAGCAGCGCCTATAGTCTCGCTCTGCTATGCAGGCGAGGCAAATATGGTTTTTACACAGAAATAAAGGTTAACTTTTCTCCTTTTTTTTTTTTTAGTTTGCAGATAAAATGGCACTGAAATGTATTAAGTGCTATAATGGATGGAAACCCACACCTCTTCATTGGATTTTTTGTGATTTCTTTGTTCGGCTCTTATTGGGCCTAAATTGCTATGTCGGGAACAGACATTACACATAAAAGCTGCACCAAATAATCAAAAATAAAATATGGTATTCAAAAGCTTTTAGATTTTTTTAGATTGACTGTATGCAAACTATGTGGGTGTGTTTGTGTGTAAATCAAAGGAAAAGGCACAAGGCGAACTAGAGCTGGCTGGCTTGCAATTTGAGCCGCGGAAATTTGATAAAAATGTGAGCAAAATCAGGAGAAAAAATGTGCTACTTAAAAAGTTATTGGTTGCCCGATTCGGCGCCTATAGTCTCGCTCTGCAAATAAATTCCAGAGTCTAGTATTAAGCTATCATTGGTGAGTTGTCATTCGGCTTTGCTTTTCAAAACGGCCTATTAACATCCAAAATAACTTACCTTATTTATCAATTATAACTTAAAAATCATTTGTTTTATTTTTCTCGGGGATGTGGTAAATATCAGACAATAAATCATGAAACAAAGCTCCCATCTATTTTACAAGTCCGGCGGCAGGCGCACGCATTGGCGCTTGGATTAGCTAGCCAGTCTGAGCTCTGTCTCTCTGCCAGAGCTCTGGGGGACAATTCGCTCAGTAAAGGCCTCAATGATGGTGATTTTCTGTTTCAGACAGAGTTTACATTTCAGGTATATTATTCAAAACTGCCAATAAAGTTTGATGATTTCTTCATTGTCATGTATATTTAAGTTCTTAATGAATACATTCTCACCAAATTTAGACTCCCCCATAGAGAAATGCAATTTTCATGGAGATCTGCGTTTTCAAAGAACTTCACGAAAAGTTAGGGTATGTGGGCCTTTATTACATGTACATGGCCGAGTAAAGGGTATTGTACTGGAATAGATGGAGTAGAAATTAGATATTGAATTCATTTATATCCAAGTCCAACTCACAGTCACACACACACACACACACACACACACACCCACCCACACACACCCAAGATTCTAAGCATGAAAAAAATAACTTAAAAAATCATACAATATTATACAAAAAGTAATAATTCATTAATAAGTGAACAGGTATTCCTCAAAATACAAAAAAGTAGCATTCAAAAAGAGCCCCCGAAATGCAAAAAGTAGCCCCTGAAAAGTAGAAATGGAGCCCCCGAAATTTGACAAAAATTTTTTAATGGAGCCCCCGAAAAAAAAAAAAAATTTCCCTGCTTCGTTAATATTTTTTACTTTTTGTATTATTTTTACAATAATCTTTTTGTCAGGGTGAACTTTCCCTATAAAACCTGCAATTTGAGGAAAATGGTTATTTGGGCACATCATGGTCTAGTGGTTCTGAATCTCGCCTTTCAAACAGAGGGTCATGGGTTTGAATCCTGGCCATGGCGTGTTTTCCTTCAGCAATAAATTTATCCACACTGTGCTGCACTCAACCCAGGTGAGGTAAATGGATACCAGCAGGAAATAATTCCTCAAAAAGCTGTGTGCACCCGAATCGGTAGCCTAGCTAACACGGGTAACAATAATAGCAGGGCCCGCTGGGAGAATAGTTTTTGAAACTGAAGTGGCTTTATTATTTACCTGGTGGAGTTTCCTGTGGTTCTAATGGATCCAGATGAACATCTTTCCATTTTACACCATTGCAGTAATCACTATCTGTGCAACAAAGTGAAACGTACAATGACGACGGCGGTGGGTCCTGGCAAGAGAAATATCGCTCTGGCGGAACACCATGAGGCTCATTCTCACACGTCAGGAATCGCTTTTCTTCTTGTTTTATCCCGCGGGCCAACCTGAATACACATAATCCGTGATCCGTCTGTACAACACACGAGTTGTTCGTCCTCGAACAAATATCTTGGTTACATGAACAAATCAAGCCTTTATTACTCCTCCCTGTAAAAATGAATACAAGAATAAGTGCATTAATAAAAAAAAAAGATTAAAATCAACAAATGGTCCTGTACCCTTTTCCTTTCTCATCTCATATCTTTAAAAAATAGCCCCCCCCAAAATAAAAACTAACTACATGTATGTAGGACAGTTTATTTGACATTCAGGTTGTCTTCAGCTGTACATGTATACAGCTTAGGTGATGTCATCCATTACCATTTGACTTCCATATGACTTCTCTCTTTAATTCCTTTCCTATTTCTGTTGTTGTTCATCATCCTCATGTAAACATTTGAACTTACATGCATTATTCATCTCCATCCTCTTACATATCAATTTTGGATGTTTTTATATGAAGTGAAGAATTACATACTTAACTATCAATCTGTCATATTTCCGCAGATGTCACTTGTTACCAGGGGGGCGTTTCATGAAAGGACTTGTCGGACGTTTTATCCGACAAGTCCCCTTTTATCCGACAGTTACCATAGTAACAGTACCTCTCAGCCAATCAACATCAGAGAAAGATGTCAGATCTGACAACTTGTCGGATTAAAATGTTGATGAAACACTCCCCAGGATGTATTTCCTCTTGCCCACTGGATCATTAAGACATTATTTTTTATAAAATGCTTATGATTAGTCCTACTTATGTTATTTATATAACACTGACTGACCTTGAGGGGAACACCAAATATATTGCCCGCAACAGAATCATATCAATAATAATAATTAGACAAATAGCACACTTTCCATCTTAAATAGATGCTCAAGACATGTTAGCGAGCAAAAAAAGATAAGGAAAAAAAACATACAGATTCAAACTTTAACAATGAAAAGAAATACATAAATGTTTTTTTTGTTAAAAAGCACCATTGTATGTCTATCGGTTGCCCCTGAAGGGGGTCGCTGACACCTGGGTTTTCAAACTCTCTGAAAGAGAATTCCAGAGTCGGCCCTGAAGGAGCAAAGGCCCATTCCCCCATGATTTCTTGAAAACCAGAATTTGTAATAGGTTAGAAGTTGAGGGGTTGGGGGAGTTGGGGGATACTGACAATGTGAAAAACAAAAAGGTTTTTGAAGATTATACGTTACTAAGGGGCAACCAATAAAGACTTTCAGAATAGGTGACATCACTGCGCTTGCTGGATAAAAGTTACAATGTGTGCAGCAGCATTTTGTAACTTCTGCAGTTTTCCAATTTGAAAATCTGGTATAAGTTGTATACGAGGCCGTTACCGAAATCAAGTTGCAAAGAAATAAGTGAATCAATGTATTAGTTCCTATGTTGCAACACAAGTGAGATATTTCCTTATGAAGCCAATGAGTAATGAGTTTAACTTCAACCAAATGTCAATACATGTCTCTTTTGCACCTTTCACAATTACCAATGTCTTTTGTGGCACAAGTTTCATTGGATGAAAATGAAGTTTAGAAATCTATTCACATTTGTATTTCTTACGTTATACGGCACCTGACAAAGAAAGCAAATCAATTTGATTTTCACACACAGCCTTTCATATTTTCCTTTCAAGTCTCATACAGTCAGAAATTTTGGTTTTGTTTACTCCATTTATAACATGTAAAATATAATTTGCAAAATTCTCATTCCAAATTAACACTAAATGAAAATTCAGAATATATATATATTTTAAATTTCAAGTCAACAGCGTACTTTGATTCTTCCATTTACATTTTTGCACAAGGGTCTCTTTCTTTTATTATCAATCGAAATCATTGTCGAATTCTCATTCAAACATTGCTTTGCTTGGCTTCGCCATAGTGTTGATATGGACTGAAGTTAGCGACCAAAATATCTGCCTGCGGCAGCTCACTCATTTGTTCGCTGTATGTTCACATGAATTTGGTCGCTAACCTCACTCTTCATCGAGATCGAAGCCGAAATACAGCTGTTCCAAATCAAGATATTTGAAAAAGCAGTGGGCATATTGACCTTGAAACAAGATTGAAAGACTTGCTATGAGTTACATTTGCAAACAATTATGAAGGGTGGCCCCATAAATACTAAGTTAATTTTTTAACTTAGTATTTATGGGGCCACCCTTCATAATTGAAAATAAAATACCTTATCCATACAAAAGTATACCTTTTCTGATAGGAAATTTCATGAGAATTCAAAAAATGGCACTAAAAATGAGGTAAGGTAAACTTTTTATGAACATTTAAGGAATGAAAATGTTCAAATTTCTAGGACCCCTAATATACTTAGTTTCAGACATCCATATTTGTTTTAGTTATCAGATTTGTATTGCTCAAGAAATTCACTTTCAATTAACTTAAGGGGATTCAATAATTTCGTCAAGGTGATTTTAATATGCAAATTTATGTTAATTTCAAATAACGAAAACCAACATTTTAAAACAGTTTTTACCTTTAATTTCTAAAATCTTGTTCTCTTTGTCCTTCACCAAGCTACGAGACGCATATCAAAGGATATGCGTCTCGTACATGTAGCTTGGCGAACAAAGATAACAAGATGGCGATGTAAACATTGGCAAGTTTTTTCCACTTCTCAAAATTGTATATTTTTCTCGTTTTTTTTATGAATTTTTGTTTAAAAATGAAATCAATATCCTATAGGCCTACATGTCAGAAATGAAGTTGTATCCCATTTAAATGATTTAGGGCTAGATCTTTTTCTTTAGAAGGTAAGTAGAAATCTTGGGGCCAAAATTTCAGGGTTTTTTTGCAGTACACGCACATGATTGGGACACATTCCCTGGCTCCACGGAGAGTATTAAAGTACACATTCTTAGTGAATGATTTTTACTCTCTAGCCTGGGTCTAGGAGCCTCCTGGCTGCCAAGTCTGAGCAGTGCCCTTGTTTGTGCACACGTGTATATGCGCAATTCTAATACAAGAAGATACGCAACGACCACAAAATTTACACCTGAAATGAATAGACAGATATTCCTTAAAAAATCAGACTCAAAATGGTGGAAAAACAGTGAATTTGGGGCATTTCATGTGGTGGCCTCAAAATGCAGCCTTTCTCATCAAAATCTTCAAATCGTCTGTAAAGTGAATGGGTGCCCAGACAAGGGCACCTTTGTTTTGTTCAATCTGAAAATGACTGTCCGAGGGTTTTTCCAAGAAAAGCATTTTTTTTTTCAAATTTTCATGAGATTTTTGGCACTCTTACTCATAAGAATGTAAGGAACATCATCAACTGAAAACTTTTGTGGAATAAAAATGAATTCATGTTTAATCTTAAGTTAAAGTTTTAGGTGTGCAGACATGGGGCTCCCCTTTATACAAGCTCAGGAAGACTAAATCTAGTTATAGACCTATTCCATAAGTTGCAGATTCTCAGTCAATGTAAAAAGTTTCTACGTGCAGACTTAGCTCTAATCTTAAAAAACTTGTGCGCATGGCCCCTTGTATTGGTGAGATTAAGTTGCAGACATAGGGCAACATCAGGGTCATATTTGTGAAGAATCTTTAAGGTCTCTATCATCATGATCATGTCACCTTAGTGCTCCTACTCCAGTCCTGGCTCTTCTACAAGTAACTATGGTGGTGTGACCTTACGGTCAAATACTGTATCTCTATAGGCCTAGATCTAGACTCTAGACCTAGGCCCTATCTAATTAATATCTTGATAAACCGATGTCACCAACAGAAAAAGTGACCCAAAATAACTCAGTAGACAAGTAATTTTCTTGAAGGTAAGGTCTCAATTTGTGAAAATATTGGCAAAACATCTGCAAATTTTGTTACCTTTTGCGTTCGCTCCGAGAAAATCTGATCTTCTCGACAAGCATAAAAAAAATTTCAGTTTGCAAGCGCAGAGGTCTCCAAATTAACTAATACCAACTGAATTTATAGCATTTTAGCCTCCATCTGATATAATTACCGTATATTACCTTTGTCTGCTTGTGTTTGTTTCTAAAGCTTTGCAAAACAATTGTGCACAAATTAAGGTCACACTTTGACTTGAGTTTGCGATTGACTAGTAAGTAGTATTACACGGACGACTCCGGGGCTCCGGCCCGCCAAAGCAGGCCAGAGCTCCCTGGCTTAGCTCTGCCACTAGATCTAGACCTAGTCGATTGCCATGGAATTTTGACTTGAGTTTGCGATACCAGCGAAACCCTTGACCTACTTTATAATTCCGTCAAGCGAATGTGATTTTGGGATCTTCCTTCCGTCTGGTATTTATGATTTCAATTAATTTGTGTGAATAGTGAGAAATTTTTGATTTAAATCAACTTCATGATAAGTTTTAAAATGTGCGCAAATCATTTGGTCATCATGGTCATGAAGAATGGTCACCAGAAATACAAACAGTGACAAGAGCAGGCAAATTAAGCTTAGTTTAAGTTAGTCTATATACTAGTAGATCTAGCCTATCGTTAAAGCTAACATACCACTAAGTAAAATGCCATTGCCAAGCGAGTCTCCCTGCAACTTGTATGGCAAGTTCCCCTAAGTCTGCGCAGTCCCCCTTGTCTGCGCATACACAACACGTATCTGCGCAATTCTAGTTCCAATTAATACCGAGGTTTTTTACCTGACTGCTAAGAAAGCACGAATGCCTGTGAGCAAGCAACCAGGGGACCAACGGCTTAAGGTCCTCTCCGCAACAGGGACCTGGTAATGAGGATAAATGCCTTACCAAACAAAGTCAAAGGGCACTAGCGCACCACTTGGGAATCGAACCCGGGTCACCGGAATCTGAAACCCCCGCTCTACCGACTGAGCTATATCGCGCCTCCAGTAAAAGATATGCAACACAAACTTTACACATCTAATGCATAGATAACCCAGGGGCTTACCGTGTATTTGACCATACTCACGGGACTAGGGTGATTTATGGTCTAAATATTTCTCCAAATGAATTGTGAAAACAGAAAGTATACAATTACCACAATTATATGGTTGAAGGTCTAACGAGTGGCAGTTTCCTGACATCTGGCATGTCTGGGCACAGACTAAAACCTCAAAAAAACGAAAAGTTCTCTCCTTCTACCCCCGTCTCGATCGGCCATTTTTGTTAAAAATATAAACTTCATACCGTATGTGTCGATTGAAATATACCGTATGGGCACTAGTATTCAACCCGGCATAATTCAAAGATTTTGACATATTCCCCAAAATATTTAGAAATAGGGGATTTATCTTAATTTCATACCTTTGTTATTTCCAGGGTAATCTGTTGTCGGTATTTTCTTTATCAATCTGTCGACTGTATGCGCGGAGGATCGAATTATGCGGCGATGGCCTTTTGCACTGAATGGTACTAGTATTCAACCTAGTGAGGATTGATAGCAAATCTCAAAAGGGTTTAGATTGCTAAATTAGATCTAGATCTATGTAAGTCTCTGGCTTTGATTAATTCCCCGTTTGGTCTCATCTTAAATGGTCTAGTCCATAGTCGGATGGGACAAGGGCAGATTGACAGACAGGGCCATCTTTCATCACTAGGTTGAATACTAGTACCGACGGATTGAATACTAGTACCAAAAACCGTCGCCGTAAAATTTGATCGCCCGCGCACGCAGTTGACGGGTTGAAGAAAAAAATAACGGGAAAAGAATAACCAGCATTTGCTCTTGGAAATAAGACAGGTCTGAAATTCAGGTAAATTCCATATTTCTGTATATTTGAAGAAACTCTCCAAACGGGTTGAATACTAGTACCCTTACGGTATTGATACATGCTCAGAACCTGCATATAACCATAATTAAACTGCATGAACTATATCTTTACGACTTGTCCTGTCTACTCTTAACCCTGGATGATTATTTATTATGGATACTATTGCCTTCATAGGGCTGATCTCCGAAAGCAGCGGAGGGAGAAAACCAGGAAGGAAGGAAGGTGGAAAAATAATGAAATTTGGGCATTTCTTGTGACAGCCTCAAAATGCAGCCTTTCTCATCAAAATCCCTGAATCGTGTGCAAAGTGAATGGGTGCGCAGGTCTACATGGGTGATGAGGCACCATTTTTTTTGTTCAATCTGAAAATGACTGCACGAGGATTTTTCCAAGAAAATCATAGGCCTAATTTTTTATATTTCTTTCAAATTTTTATGAGATATTTGGCACACTAACTCATGTCATAATGTAAGGAACATTATCAACTGAAAGATTTTGTGAAGTAAAAGAAATACACGTTAAATCTTAACTCAGATCGTTTTAGGTGCGTAGACTTGGGGACCACCATCATAATTAAGTGTAGATTTGACCGTGACCAGCCCCCACTGCTTAACAATAACACTACACTACAGTTTACCATCAGACGCCATTTTGCAACACATCGCACACAGCAACGCAAGAAAGCTAGAAAAATTCTACGAAATAAGACGTGTTCCTTGGAAAAGCACACATGAAGAATGGTTATGTACTGACCTGATACAAAATGCAATGATATTACAACCAAAATGATAAATATAAAATGTTTCAATGCCATTTTGAAGAGTCTTTAGCTTGCTTTACATGCTGGTAATTTCACCCCGTCGTCGATCGCCGAGCTTTTTATTATCGCGGTCTTTGAACTTTGCCCTACTTGCTGCACTGTACTGGGGAACACCCGGAAGTGAAAAGGGATGCAAGCAATTTCGGGATTTACGCGCGATATACTGATGATGGAAAAGTTTGAATTTGATTCATCAAAAATTTAAAAGTTATGAAAGATATCGGTAAAAAGAAAGCCACTGCTCTATTAAGTATGATACTAGCAACGGTTAAGAGGGTGGATTGAAGCAAGTTTTTCGACAGTTTTCCACAGGCCTATGGTAGGCCCCCAAAAGAAAATAATTTTAAGATGACAAGTTGTAGATTCAAAATGTCTCAAAATTCAGTTCAGTTAAATTCAATTTATTTCTATCATAAATTCATGAAATATGTATAAAAAGTTACCTGAAACAATGAAGATATTATCTGATGATGAAATTGGAGACTAAAGTCATAGGCAGATCCAGGGGAACTACAGGGCCGCCCCTTCACCCCCCCCCCCCCCGGATTAGCGGTGCAACAAAAAAACTGGGAAAAGGGGAGGAGGGGCGAAAAAAAAGGGAAATGAAAAATAAGAGGAAGAAGACGAGTGAATAAAATAAGATTAGGGGGAAACTTGGAAAATAAAAAAAATATATCAGATCAATACAATTTTTGCTCCCGCTTCACGCCGCATTACCTGTCGGATGGGATACATATCTTGCTCATTAGGCTGAAATGGAGCTTAAAATATCAAGTTTCAAGTCAACAATAACATGCAACACATTTTTCACCTCAAACATTTAATTTGATTTGCTTTGATCCATTTATTTATTCACGGTAAAAGCCATATTCAGTTGCAAGGCTGATTTACAAAGGGGACTTGCAAAGGAATAAAGATATACATGACATACAAAAATCGAATTGCTGATAACGCAATGAACAAACAAATTAAAAATAGATTCAATTTAGGCACATGTTATTTCAAGACATAAATTTCAAAGTCCCTTCGTAATAAAAATAATAAAAACAAACAAACTAACCCCCCCCCCCAAAAAAAAAAAATACTTTGTAGCTTATAACTTGTGTCATTATTCAAAATACATATTCTTAGTTAACATAAGGTATGTTAAATTGAAATATAAGGTACATTCAATACATTCATGATGCCCGCTATGCCTCGCATAATAATAAAATCTAGGAAAAGTAAAGGATTGTAGCAAAGAAATTGCATTAAAGAAAAAGCAGAATAACTGATTCTGGATAAACAATATTGAATAATGAAGTGCGAATAAAAGAGGAACAAAATTCTTGACTGAGCAATGTAAATGACATGTTATCGGTATGATTGAGAAATACTCAAAGTGGTACAAAATTGGAAGAAAATTAAATATTTGAGACTATTGATTTGTTAAATAACTTCCAAACAAATGTGGTATTTATTGTACAAACTAAATTACAATAAACAATAAATTATACATGTATATAGTTAGAAAGGTAAACAAAAAAAAGAAAGTAAAGTAATTTAAGACGAATCTTGAAAATAGTGGACATGCTAGAAATTAAAGGTATATAGTAATAATGGCAAGAAAACCAAACAAAAAGTATGAATGACAAAATACGCATAACCTCTTCCATCCAAATACAATGATTCAGCATGACAATCAATGGAATATTAAAATTGTTTAGACAGCCATTTACATTCATTCATCTCATTTAGTTACGTAAATAATAAAAGACAGTCTTTGACATAATTTGTGTCAAACATGTATTATATTAGTTAATCTATATTTGAAAATTCCGATACCATATAGAGGACATCTGAGTGTCCTCGGTAAATGAGTTTCATATCTGGTCCCTATGAACCTCAAACCTTAAGGATTTTTGGGGCGAGGTTCATCTAGTCTGCAGGCACAGACCCTTCGTTTTCGCAAATTCGGATATAGTGCATAATGCACTAGAGTCTGAATTCGTGAGACTAGATTCACTATGTATAGTGGCTTTGACATAGACAGAGTCTTTGGAGTCTAGTCTTCACTCTAGACCTGCTATTGGTTGAAGTGTCAAATATGAATCCGTGCTTGCATGCAGACTAAAGTACACCAACACACAGAATACCCTGTCTCGTGTTATAATGAGTTGATTGATATCAAAAGTTTTCACTGATATAGGGAGGTACTTGCCATTGCTTTATACATTATTATAGCAGTATAATTTTCTATTTTTTTAATTATAGGGTCCTAGTTAAGTAAGTTAAAGTGGGATTGTCATTTGTTAAGCGGACACCCCGGTTTTGAATTATCTGTATAATAATTGACAGCATTATCCCACTGACATCACAATAGTTTCGGTGAGAAGATAACAATGCATTCTGAACCATTTTCAATGACCCTTTATCTACTATATTTCTCAATGAAATCGAAAGCTTGTGAAATGTGAAACTAATTGTATATATTGTATGTGTTTGATTATTGATTTTAATGTACTAAATACCTCTGATGAGGACAAAAACAAATCTACTATATTTCTGATGCTTTTTAACATAATCCAGATTTTTTTTAAGTTCAATATGACTACATGTGGTTGGAGAGTGAAGTGGTCTAAATCTTGTCTGAAACTTGTTCCATTACTATTTAAATTTCATAAAGTTGAATGAATACTATTTTTTCTACAATGTTCGATGTGGTGCAGATGTCGATCTTCGCGGCCGGAGATTTTATTTTTTTATTTTATTTATTTTTTATCTTTTAAACAAGTGCACACCTAGTTACCAATAATGTACATAGCATTTCCATTTATTTGAAAGCAGGATAAAAGAGCATTGTAGATTAAATGCCTTGCTAACAGACATAGGTACCGCGGCCGGGGATCGAACCCCGGACTTTCCATATATAGCCAGGCGCCTTATAGACCACTCGGCCACGGCACCTCGGCCACGGCACCCCCGTGATTGTCCCACTACGATTCGGATGAACGCCATCTACGTTCAGGTGACGGGCGGGATCGATGTAATCATTGCTAATGACGAACCAGCCTCGCTGATTGGCTGAAAGTTTGATAGCCGAGTTCACATCTCTAACTTTGGTGTGTTCTTTGTTGTTTAATAGCTCCATGTTCTCTCTATGCATAATGGTGGATGTAGCAAAGGAATTGCATATATTTGTTCGAGAAGGGACATTGCATTGTCTTCACCAGTGGAGGATCCGGGGGAGGGGGGGGGGGGGGCACAGCCGGCCCTAGATCAAAAGCTTCGGTCCTGTTATGTTGGCTGTTCCGCTGAACTCCGTTGGCTCCACTCACCAAATACAGAGACCGAAGTTCTTGCTCGATCTGTACAGGAGATCGAGACTCAATGGCCATATGTTTATGTATAAAATATGATAAAATGGACGCGGGCGCGAAAGGATACGCTTCGTAGTTCCTCCAGGAATTTAGACTGTTGTGCTCAATATTTTGGCAAAATGTAACCTTTTGCACTTTGCCTTTGGACCATACTTTATGGAATAATCCACATCAGTCTACTAATACTGCTGATAACAGACTACGCTGGACCCTTGGAGCAAGGTATGACTATTTCATTATACTGATTTTATTGTTTCAAATTAACGTCTCCTGATCGAGAAACTCACAACTGCGAAGGGGTACAACGAGGTTGCTGCTATGTACAAAAGGCCCGAGCAGCCCGGGGCGAAACCATGATGCCAAGCCTGTCGGGGCTATGCAAGCCTCGCCAACGCGCAAGCATCATGAGCAAAGATCTCGTGCACGTTCCCGATCCCCGACGAGGTCAACAAACTCTCGATTCAGTGATGACGGAGGCGAAGAAGGGTCTGCTGCGTGTGAGGTACCACTACCAGGCGTCGAAGAAGGGTTGGAGGTGGCTATCAAAAAAGCTCTGCAAGTTATTCTTCTAGAAGAATCGTTCGTAAAAAACCTAGTCAGCTCCATAAAATCTGTTCTTGTGAAGGAAATTGAATCAGCAGTTTCCGATCATGTTGAGTCCATTTTATTCGAGAATGCAAATCTTCTGGAGGAAGTCGGTCGTCTAAAAAATAGAGTCGAGTCGGTAGAAGCTGCAGCTGATGAGGCGGAGCAGTATTCACGCCGCAATTGCCTGATTTTCAGTGGTATTGCTGAATCTGCAAACGAAGATACTGATGCCAAGATCATAGAGGTGTGCCAGAGGAATCTGGGTGTTACAGTGAAACAAGAGGACATCGATCGTTCTCACCGCCTTTCCAGCCATGCTGCGCTTGAGAACAAGCAGAAGGATCCTCGTAGTCGTAAGCCCCGGAATATCATCATCAAATTTTCCAACTACAGGGCAAGAGAGGCTGTATACGCATCTAGGGCTAAGCTGAAAGGCCTTTCAATTTACATCAATGAAAATCTAACACGGAAGCGATCTCAGCTGTTCTGGCAAGTGAAGAAGGGAAACCTCCCGCAAGTCCACAAAGTCTGGACTCAAGACGGAAGAGTAACAGCGATGAATAAGAGTGGGAAAAGAGTTGCTCTTTCAAGTGTAAAGGACCTCGGAAAACTTGATCAATTGAAGGAATGAGACAACAATATCAATCAAATTCACTGAACTGTAATACTTGGTCAGCTTGAGCACACAGGCGTTCCTGTTTACTATTTGCTTTTAAATTGCACTATTAAATATACGATTTGTTTTTAATAACGTTAATCACTAGAACTTGGTTCTTATTTTATTGAATATTTGTATAAAATTACATTCATTACTTACACGTAATACTTTTCACTTGTTTTGAAGTGTGACAATTTACATTTTATTGTTATTGTTGCTGTTGCTATTTTGCACATATTCGGGTCTTTCGTGTATATATATTTGATAATTAAAATGATTAATCTATATAAATTGCTTAGAGTGGAGGAAGTAAAATCTCAACCTAATTTCTACATAAGATTTAATGATTAAATACCCATGTTCAATTTGTAATAAATCTGTTAAAATAAATCAAAAGGCTTTGTTATGCACTATATGTTCACAGTGGGTGCATATAGTTTGTGGCGGGGTCTCAAGAGAGACCTATGATTCAGATGAACTGTTTGAAAATTGGCAGTGCCCGAAATGTATTCTCCAAAGTGTATTACCATTTTGGAATGATCCTGATCTATCTACTGAAGTCGTGTATAACTGTAATAATATTTCTGTCGACGCACATGATGATAGGTCAACCGAAACTAATGATTTTGCTCTAAAAGATATTAAAGGTATAAAATTAGCTCATCTTAATGTCAGAAGCATTGTTAATAAAGTTGCTGATTTACAATGTTGGCTGAATAATAACCCTTATGATCTACTAGGAGTGTCAGAAACATGGTTAACAAAAGAACATTCTGATAGTTTGATTTCTGTTAAAGGTTATAAGTTTGAGAGGAAGGATAGATGTACTCATGGAGGTGGAGTGGGATGTTTTATATCAGAAAATGTATCGTATATAAGGAGATTGGATCTTGAATCTGTTGCCTTAGAAATAAATTGGTTGGAGTTGCAACGTAGCAATAGTAGCTCATTATTTATTGGTATATTGTAAAGAAAACCGGATAATCACTTAGATTTTTTGACAGTCTTGAAAGTAATCTTGAGAAATTGTATACAGTTACAAACAACGTCATCCTTCTTGGTGATTTTAACTGTAATATGCAAACCATAAATAATCTTTCTAGAAAAGTTTCCAGTCTCCTTACTACAATGCAAATGACACAGGTCATATCTGAACCCACTAGAATTTCACCACATAGCCAGTCAGTAATCGATTTGGTATGTATTTCTGATGCACTTGTTGACAATATTATTAAGTCAGGAGTGCAGTCAGCTGGACTTAGTGATCACTCTGTGATTTTTACTGCAATTAAAGGGAAACATCAATCCCTTTCTCCGAAAATAACTAAATGTCGTTCATTCAAGTACTTTGACAGTGAGAAATTTAAAGATGATGTAAGGAAAGTTGATTGGCATGAGTTTTATTCCTGTTGGACTGACGTTGAAAAATTGTGGCACTACTTTAAAAACACACTCCTGGACATTTGTGACAGGCATGCCCCCGTGATATCAGTGCGGCAAAAACAAAGAGGGGTACCTTGGATAAATGATGATTTTTTTTGGTGTTAGCACGCGAAAGGGATTATTATCGAAAGCAATTTAGAAAAACAAGATTAATTTATTGGTGGAATAAATTTCAGTTTTCCCGTAACAGAGCTAATAACTTGATTAAAAATTTGAAAAAGAAGTATTATCAGGACAAATTTAAGGACTGCGAAAATGACATAAAAAAGAACTGGAACATTTTATCAAAGCTTATACCTAAGAAAAATAAAACCACGAGTCATGATGTTAAATTAACAATTGATAATGATCAAATACCTAACAATGAAATAGCTCACGTTCTAAACAAAGCCTTTAACGAAGTCGGCTCAAGGTTGCAAGCCGCTTCGGGTAATTTCTCGAAAGATTTATTTAACAATTTACAAACTCTGTTTATTCCAGATTGTGAATTTAAATTTTATGCAATCAAAAAGGAGTATGTTTTGTAAGAACTATTACATATTGATTGTTCGAAAGCGGTCGGAGTAGATGGCATTCACCCTAAGTTTCTTAAAGGGGAATCCAACCCAAATAAAACTTGTTTTTATAAGAAAAAGAAAAATCAGACAAGTTGATAGGTGAAAGTTTGAACAATATGGGACAAACAACAAGAAAGTTATGAATTTTTAAAAGTTGTAAATATTCGTAATCACTATACTCATGGAGACTTCAAATTGGCCGCATATGGGATGTCATAGTGATGTAAGGTAAGGACTACTCTTCCATGTACTCCAATACATATTATGGCTAAGATGTCATTTTCCCCAAAAGTTTTACTTCAAATTATATTTTTCTTATATGAGGACATTAAACAATATACTACCTGGGTTATATTTAGATTACTGCCCCAGGGGAATGGAT
The DNA here is from genome assembly GCF_037042905.1 of Lytechinus pictus. Taxonomy (NCBI): domain Eukaryota; kingdom Metazoa; phylum Echinodermata; class Echinoidea; order Temnopleuroida; family Toxopneustidae; genus Lytechinus; species Lytechinus pictus. Next base: position 3,826,671 of record NC_087245.1, on the reverse strand, counting down.
ACTTAGGAGAAAACCACAAATCCCTGATAATAAAGTACATGGCCTATGGGAAAGTTGTCCTTGCCCCTTGTCATAATTTACTTACACAGTTGCCAATTTGAAATGTACATACTATTAGTGATCTCAATTCTAAAGCAGCTATAACTTTCTTATTGCTTGTCCGATTTCTTTTAAACTTTCACCATTCTGTTTAATTTATTTTTCTCCTTCCCAACACAACATGTTATGGCCAAGGCTGGATTCCCCTTTAAAGGGGAATCCAGCCTTGGCTATAAAATTACCAATATTTATAACTTTTAAAAATTCATAACTTTCTTATTGTTTGTCCAATATTGTTCAAACTTTCACCTATCAACTTGTCTGATTTTTCTTTTCCTTATAAAAACAAGTTTTTATTTGGGTTGGATTCCCCTTTAAGCTGGCAGCAGAGAGTATAGCTGGCCCTTTTAACCCATTTATTTAATGCAACTTTACAAACTAGTGTTATTCCAGAAGATTTCAAAACAGCAAGAATTACTCCTGTACATAAGGGAGGATCATTTGATATTGACAATAATTATAGACCAATTTCTGTGCTTCCAGTCCTGTCCAAAATACTAGAGAGAGCAATACATGATCACTTGTATAAGTACTTAAATGTAAATGATCTACTTGCAAATTGTCAGTCTGGCTTCAGACCGTCTTATTCTACTGCCACTTGTCTAACTGAGATTACAGACTTTTTGTATGATAAAATGGACCGAAAACATGTTACTGGTGGTATTTTCTTGGACTTACGCAAAGCTTTTGATGTTATTCCTCACAATTTTATACTTGCAAAACTTAAGTACTATGGTATTACTGGCAATGAATACAACTGGATGGAATCGTATTTAACAGACAGAAGGCAATTTGTAATGATTAACAGTTGTCGCAGTGAATTTTTGAAGATAAAATCAGGTGTCCCACAATGATCTATACTGGGTCCATTGATATTTTGTATTTTTATTAATGACATGTGTAATTTGAAATTGCATGTACATTCTAAAATGTCTCTTTATGCTGATGATACCGCCATTTTTAATCACGGTGAATCAATTAAGGAGGTACAAAAGTATTTGCAAGATGATTTTGATTCAATAAGTAAATGGCTAGACTTAAATAATATGCATTTACACCCGCAAAAAACAAAAGCCATGGTATTTGGTCAAAAGAAAAAGTTGAGGGGTGCTCATTTGTCAGTGAAATTCAGGAACATACAATTAGAAAATGTAAAAAAGATTAAATACTTAGGTGTCATGCTCGATCCGGGCTTGACTTGGTGCGAACATATTACTAATATCGTTTGTAAAATATCTCGGGCAATAGGTTGTGTAAGGCGGGTTAAGCACTTACTGTCCTTTGATATCATGGAGAAGCTGTACTTTTCTATGATTTTACCTTACATTGATTACTGTATTACATCTTGGGGAAGCAGTGCAAAGATACATTTAGATAAGATACAAAAACTTCAAAATAAATATGCCAGAATGCTTTTGAAAAAAAATTATAATACATCACAAATTTCTTTGTTGCAGTCACTGAAGTGGCAATCAGTAGATCAGCGTATAAAATATCAGTATTGTGTTCTTGTATATAAAATAATGAATGATTTAGTTCCAAATTATTTAAAACCTTTAGTATGTAAACGGCCCGTGAAATACAGGACAAGGTTTTCTTTACGATGCCCCATTCAGCTTCCCAAAGCTAGAATTGAACATAAAAGAAAATCTTTCGCATATGTCGGACCCAAATTATTTAATGCACTTCCTCCAAATTTACAAGTTTGTACCTCGTTAGTTTTTAAAAAATTATGCAAAGCCTTTCATACGAATTGATAAAGAGCGAAATGATATTCCATTTATTTACAATGCTATGTATGTTTAAATCGTCATTTCCCACTCTATATTTTGGTGTTAATTGTTTCTGATGTTAGATATTTTGTATTTTTGATGTTGTTTGTTGTTGTTGTTGTTCATAGTTATCTTGACATGTATTTTAAACTGCAGGGCGCCTTTGTAAAGCAGTTTAAGAACTGAACAGGCCTACCCTGCAGTATAAAATAAATGAAACAAAATAAATAAATAAATAAATGTATTGGTTCGGATAAAACAGGGAAGTGAAGTTGCGCGACAGCCGAAGTAAGTCATTGTTTTTTCCCCTTTTAAGTTTATTTTTCCCCGTTTTGGTACATTTCAGGCCAAAACGGAATAATAATCTTTATTTTGGTACAGTTCTTTTTATATATTTTTATGAAATAAAGACAGAAATCGACGAGCCAGCGGGGGGGGGGGTTGCATTGTTAACCCCCTAATGGTGGCTGCACGATAGCTAGCCGTCTGTGTATACGAGGAGAAATAATTAAAAAAACTCCTCGAAACAGACGGCTGCCAGCTGTCTAAGCCGGCCCGTGCCCCCCCCCCCCTTAAGAGCCAGAATCAAAATTTGTAATGTAAATGTACAGTTTTTACTCAAGTGTGCCACCTTTTTTAATTTGTCAAATTTTCATCGGGAAAATATGCCCCCTTTTCGAAAATCCTGGATCCAACCCTGGTCTTCGCGACTATTTCATCTGACTCATCCGATCTTATATTATTTCTGCCGAGATTTTTTTTTTTTAACAAGTGCACACCGATTTACCAATAATGCATATAGCATTTCCATTTATTTGAAAGCAGGATAAAAGAGCATTGTAGATTAAATGCCTTGCTCACGAGATGTACTTCAACTTCGATCACACCGAATTCATTAGCGAGATTTAATGCATCACCATACGCATCTTCAATTCTGATTCCATTTAGAGTTTTGCATACTATATTCTTACTTCGAGAAAGTTTCGATGACCTTCTTTGCTTTAGCATAGTCTCCTATTATCAGCACATCTGCTTTCATTTGCGTCTGCGAGGATTTCATTGTATTCTGCCTACTTACTTACTGGGCTCATCATGTAATTTTCTGCCACGGTTTTACTAGCGAAGGATTTGTTTGCATTTTCAGTGTCACGGTCTGAATGAACGTCATTATCAACTGTGCCAGATAGTTTATTGTATATTGGTTTTTGTCTCGCCTGCATAGCAGAGCGAGACTATAGGCGCCGCTTTTCCGACGGCGGCGGCGGCGACGGCGGCGCGCCGCGCGTCAACATCAAATCTTAACCTAAGGTTAAGTTTTTGAAATGACATCATAACTTAGAAAGTATATGGACCTTTGTTCATGAAACTTGGACATAATGTTAATCAAGAATAAGTGAACATCCTGCTCGAGTTTCAGGTCACGTGACCAAGGTCAAAGGTCATTTAGGGTCAATGAACTTTGGTCAAGTTGGGGGTATTTGTTGAATTACTATCATAACTTTGAAAATTTATGGATCTAGTCAATGAAACTTGGACATAAGGTTAATCAAGTATTAGTGAACATCCTGCCTGAGTTTCAGGTCACATGACCAAGGTCAAAGGTCATTTAGGGTCAATGAACTTTGGCCAAGTTGGGGGTATTTGTTGAATTACCATCATAACTTTGAAAATTTATGGATTTAGTTCATGAAACTTGGACATTAGGTTAATCAAGTATCACTGAATATCCTGTGCGAGTTTCAGGTCACATGACCATGGTCAATGGTCATTTAAGGTCAATGAACTTTGGCCGTGTTGGGGGTATATGTTAAATTACCATCCTATAACTCTGAAAGTTTATGGATCTAGTTCATAAAACTTGGACATAAGAGTAATCAAGTATCACTGAACATCCTGTACGAGTTTCAGGTCACATGACCATGGTCAAAGGTCATTAAAGGTCAACGAACTTTGGCCGATTTGGGGGTATTTGTTGAATTACCATCCTAACTCTGAAGTTTATGGATCTAGTTCATAAAACTTGGGATATAAGAGTAATCAAGCATCACTGAACATCCCCTGTGAGTTTCAGGTCACAAAACAAAGTCAAAGGTCAGTTAAGGTCATTAAACTTAGGCCATGTTGGGGTAATTGTTGAAGTGCCATCATAACTTTATGGATAGAGTGAATGAAATGTGGACATGTGTGTAGTTGACAGTCTTAAGTCTCCGTTCAAATGTCATTTATGGTCAATGAACGTGGTATTATGTCATTATATGAATGATGTTTTTGTGAATGATTATTTTATAGTAGTTTTCAAAGTTAGCACTGCTGCTATATTAAATTGCGTAATGCAGGCGAGACTGCCAGAGGCGTTCCACTTGTTGTCTATTTCTGTAATCTTCAAGTTATCTATCAATATCAGTAATGTATCATGAACAATATGCCTTGTGACGAGTTGACAGTGGACGGCAATGGCTGTCAACTTGAGGGGACTCTTCATGGGAGCAGCTGGAATCAGTTGATTGCCGAATAGCATGATACTCTTCTATGCAGGCACTATATGTATGGGAGTAGGTTCATCAGAGTGCAACCCAGCTAATCTCAAGTTGCGGGATTTTGAATTCATTATTGGAAGGCGATCTTAATTAAGCCAAATGCAGTTCAAAAAAGCGTTTACACTTTGCTTAGCAGATGGACAAAGGACGCTTCACTCTTGACTGAATAGAGGCGGAATCCCTTTATAACTTGTTCTCAGATGGGGGATCCGTCGGGGGGGGGGGGTCCTGTTTGAACGGAGATGGTCCGATAAACATGAATATCTACATGTATATGAATGAGATTTCCTTGTAGTGATTCAATGTCACAGATGTTGGGAATAGGACAGAATTCCGTTTTGCAGCTAATTGTCAACAAAATTTGCATACAAATCACAATAATGACGACCATTTGAGGTAGTAGGGGAATCCGTAATTTAATTGCCGTTCACTGTAAAAATGCTGTTTAAAATTTTAAGCACGTTGTTTAAGCCCGTCACTCTAACAACTTTAAATTTTTTTAAACTACTGCTTAAACTTTTTAAACAACTTGTATAAAAAGTTTAAACAATTACATAAAAGTTTAAACAACTTGTTGTTAGAGTGACAGGCTTAAAGTGATCATTTCACTTTGTTCTGATTAAAAAAATTCTCCTTTTGGTTCCTGAAAATGGGCTTAACATTAGGCTTATAGTGTAAAAATACCATCCCAAAAGTTTCAGAGAATTATATTTACAGGATCAATTTTAAAACCTTGGAGATGTAAACCAAAGTTTGAAATAATTGGGAGTTGGTTTCAATGACTATGTGTATACAGGGAATCTGTGCACCACAACACATTAATTCTAGATGAACACAGCATGACCTACATACAGTGTGTACAAGGTATACTCTGAATGTACAGTGCAGCTAATAGTGTGTGTATAAGAGATACACACAACAGAAGGCAGTCAAAATAGCCAACGGACTTTTTGAATTGGAGAAAACTGGTCATAAGCTGAACCCGTCTACTAGACGGTTCTCAAAATCAGGCTAATAAATTGCTACTTGTATCTAAATTAGAGCTTTTCATCCTATATTGTGGTCTGTTTCAGGGTTTTTGAGGACAAATACAGGCACTCATACGCACGTTTCAACTCAGTTTGAGAATTTTTTTAATCAGCTGCTCACAAAGTTAAACGATCCCTTTAAACAGCGTGCTATTTTTTTCTGTGCTGGGCGTTGTCATGAAGAGACAGCCGAGGTAATGTAGCGCTGTGGATGTCATGGCAGCCATTTTCGGCAGCTAAAACACTAGAATGACGAGCAATATTTGTATTCAAATGAAAATATATTAATGCTATTTCAGATATTAGATAGGCCTACTGTAGAAGCCAGTGGCGGACCGTGGCCCGGAGGAGACAAAGCATTGGAGGGAAACAATACAGTGCCCCTCCAATCATTGTCTACCGCGGGTCGCGCGTTTTCGTTTTACACCCTGGCGAAGGCATTTTCCGCAAAAATAGCCACAAAGCGACTAGTGAAGAGTCTACACACGTCGCTGGTTGCAGCGTGCGACACAGGCGAGCCAGCCGGGCGAGCCCCACACCACCGCATGCAATCTGCAGTTACTGATCAGAGCATATAGTTCCTCGGCACTTCATGGACAGAGAGCAGTCATATGAGTGAAATCAGAACATGCTTTTGCAGTTACGTTTTTTTATGAAAAGTTATGAAAAAGTTTTTTTCTTCTAAATATAAATTATTAACTAAATGAATAGAATGACAGACAAAATAAAAATAAATAGATAGAGACATAGATAGATAGATAGATAGATAGATAGATAGATAGATAGATAGAAATAGAGAGAGAGAGAGAAAGACAGAGAGATGGATAGATAGATAGATGGGGGAGAGAACTTGAGAGATGGAGAGATGTTATAGATAGATAGATAGATATATGGACGGATACAGAGAAATAGAGAAAAAAGACAGACAGATGGATAGATAGAGAGAGAAAGAGAGAGAGAGGGGGAGAGAGAGATAGAGAATCTGAGAGATACGGTAGATGTTAGATGGATAGATAGATAAAGAATGAGAGAGACAGAGAAGATATACAAATTAACAGATAGATAGATACTGTAGTTTAGTTACATAGATATAGAGATAGAATTTGAGAGATAGATAGATAAATAAATAGATAGAAGATAGATAGAGAGAGAAAGACAGAAAGATGGATAGATAGAGAGAGGGGGAGAGAGAGATAGAGAATTTGAGAGATAGATAGATGTTAGATAGATAAAGAATGAGAGAGACAGAGAAGAGCGACAAATTAACAGATCGATAGATACTGCAGTTACATATAGATAGATAGATAGATAGAAGATATATAGATAGATTGATAGAGAGAGAGAGAACTAGAGAAAGACAGATGGATAGATAGAGAGAATTTGAGATATATATATATATATATATATATATATATTGGATTTTATTGCAATGAAAACTATCAAAATACAATCACAAGCAGTCAAAGACTGAAATAAGTGAATGTTTACATACAAATAGAATCATAACAAAATATAAAGTAAACATTATAAATAAATATCAAATACAATACAAATTCATACAGATAAAAAAGAAATGTATCATAAATAAATACAAAAGGCCAAAAGTAAAGTGTCACCAAAGAAGAAAAAAGCGGAATGAAAGATTAAGAAGAAAGAGGTGAGAGAAGGGAAAGAAATTGGGATAAGACAAAGAGAAGGGAAAGCAAGAGGTGGAATTTGAAAGAGAATAGGAGGCAACCTTCAGAAGAAAAAAAATCATTATGCAATACAAGACATTTAACAATGGTAACAAGTAAATAAAGTAGTAGTTGAATCGAAACGAGCACAAAAAAGGGAAAAGTAGAGTTGAGGAAATAGACTCCCGAAGGAAGTCGAAGCAGTGTTGATATTGCACATGAGTAGATTAACAGATGGATAGAGAGAAATAAAAGAGAGACAGATGGATAGATAGAGAATTTGAGAGATAGATGTTAGATGGATAGACAGATAGATAGGTAAATAGAGAATGAGAGAGACAGAGTAGATAGACAAACTAACAGATAGATATATCATGTAGTACCATAGATTGATTTATAACATAGATAGTGGATAGACAGATATGATAGATATAAGGATAGATTTCAATATTTTAGCTATTATTCGTTTTCATTCATATAAACGATCATGTGCGATAAAGTAAAAAAAAATCATGAAGCCAACGTATATAGTTCAGCGGAACAACCAAAATACAGAGACTGAAGCTTTTGGTCTATAAGCTCAGCTGCATTTGCACGTATGTTCTGCGGATATCTTCGGTGCGGACTTTTGGATCGCGCGCCCAGCTGATTATGTAAACAAACGTAGACGTAGACTCTTCACTAGTCGCTTTGTGGCTATTTTTCCGGAAAATGCCTTCGCCAGGGTGTAAAACGGAAACGCGCCTCCGGCGCACGGTCCGCCACTGGTAGAAGCTGTTATTTTTGCGGATTACGCGATCAGCTGCGACACATTTATACCGTGTTTACACTTAATCGGCTTTTGAATCGGCTCGCGGTTCTGAACCGCGAGCCGATTCAGCATCGGCTTTTTCATAGCGTGTAAACGCGAGTAACTTGCATCGGCTCGCGGTTCAGAACCGGCAATTTGCACCACCAAAGTAGTAGGTTCAGAACCGCGAGCCGATGCAGAATTGGCTTTTTTACTACGTGTAAACAGACAGCCGATTCTGCATCAGCAATTTGTGCGCATTTCATTTACTTTACCATTGTAACGTAATTGTAAGTGCACTGATCCAGCGTTGTCTTTATTATGACGTATATTGTTGGTGTGCGTATCATTTCAGGTTTTTGAATCGGCTCGCGGTTCTGAACCGCGAGCTGTAACAACGTGTAAACGCAAACCAAAAGCCGATTCTGCATCGGCTTTTGGTTCTGAACCAAAAGCCGATCAAGTGTAAACACGGTATTAGTAATCAGTGCCATTGTCCCAAAATAACAGCAAAACTTTGCTCTTGCAAACCTACTTCTAATATGTGGTGAAAAAGTTAAGATATGCACCTATATATTCACAGAAAATAAGTTCGAAAAAGTAAAGTTATTAATTAAATTAATTATTAGCTAGAATTTCACTTTTTTATTTCTCAAACAAAATCAGAGCGTTAAATATTTCTTAACATATTTTTATTTATCAATATTTATTCACTCAATGTAATATTACAATGTATTTTCCATTAAATAATTTGATTTTATTGTCATCAACAACCCGCGAAAATGTCGGGACCCCCGTGAATCGAGAAAAATCATGCATGCGAAAATAACAGCAGTATAATCAATCAGTTCTTTCTCAAATGCTGTTTTAACAATTATCATGTTTCAGTAGATGGGATAAGAGAGTGTTTATACTTGAAATTGTCAAATGTTTGGTAATTTGCATCTAAATTGGTCAGAACCAAAGAGTTCCATGACATTAATTAATTGTTAATTTTGATGCATGAAGGCTTACTTTTAGTATTTTGCAAAGTGTATTCGATTACACTAATATTAGAGATGAGTTATAGCAATAAAACAAAAACAATATAGGCGCATAAAAGGTAGAATTACCGATTAAAGTTTCCAAACAGGGGCGGCGGAACAAATTTTCGTTTGGGGGGCAAAGCCAAAAAGGGCACTTGTCAAAATGGGCATTAGGTGCCAACGGATTATTTCACAATAGAATTATCATCTGCACGAAGTAGTTGTGTGTTTTGTAGTAATTAAATTGAGCAAAGCATTTTTAAAGTGATTTCTGATTGATAAGATATATATTTAGGCTTTTTTCCACGAGTGAGCGTAGCGAGCAACCTGTTTGGAAAAAAAAATCAAATTTGAAGTTGTAAAACTCGCTTTTCGGTCAATTATGTCGCTAATTATACCATTAAAAGGACATCATTGCGAGATGTTGCGAGTGCGAATCGCGAGCTCAAACTTGGGTATTTCATGTAATAAGACATGAAAGTCAAACATTACAAGCAATTTTTGTAATCATGAAAAAGACGTGTATCTAACTACAGAATTAACGCAAGGGCGAGCGGATTTTTTTTAAATATACTTGCAGAAAAGGAACCTGTTATAGGGACTGCATTTAGTGACTCATGAATAATATAAGTATCTTGCCAGGCGCGTAGCCGGGGGGCGGTGCCCCCCCCCCCGAAAACGTCCCCCAAAAGAAGGGGGAAAAATTGATAAAGGGAAAAGCGAAGGGAGAAAAGGGAAGGTAGCTTTGTGGGTTTTTCTTTTTATTCTTTAACTTTTTTTTCCTCAAAAGTATTAGTACCTTAACGAAGCTACTTCACTCTCACTCTAAATCTATATATATAAATTTCGCTTCCGCGCTTTGCGCGGTTAAATGACAATAATGCAGTTCTTTGTTTCCCTCACCCTCTATCTAATCCTGTTTTTCCACCTCGGCTATAGGACTAGTGTGTTTCTTGCCAGTTTAAGTTCAAATGTATACAATAGGGCATGGAATTATAGAGTAAGGTTAGGCCGAAGTATATGAAATTATCTTCTTTTTTTCAAATTGATCACGCAATATTTCCGCACTTCTGGTCGGCCCCAGGCGAGTTAAATATTTATGCCGATCTCAATTTTTGCCGTTACCCCCATATAGGCCACTTCTCCCGCTTTTCAGCTCATTACTAAACAATCATGGGAAAACGGGTTTCTCATTAAAAAAAGTATAAAATTCGTGTCGTATTAAATAAAAAAGTACAATATTTCTATTAAATTCTCTGAAACTTCATGTCACCTCCCTGCACATTCATCTCAGACTTATTTTACGCACTCAGTTTGAATGACACTTAAGTTTCATACGACGCGCTCCAGGATGAGTAAAAGAAATTATACATCATCCTTTTTTATGTAATTTAAATAAATCACAAAAGTTTCAACTTTTTGCGCTCTGTTTTCTTTGTATTGAAGTTCAATATAGTCTTAGGAAATCAATTGAATTGGAACCTATGGGGGTATTAGAGATATCTGCATTTAATGAAACGTCCGCCCTTTGAAATGTCAGAGTTTCACTGCTCTGCGTGGGGAGGAAAATCTTTGTTGATTATTGGTGATATTCCAACCTGATAACTGGACATTCTTCATGGGTAAATGCAAACAGTCCATAACAAATCCCTTTTAGATCAGGCCATGCAGTATATAAAAATATAAGCTCGCGCTTCGTACTCGCAGTTATTAACATCTGCATCTTGTTCATGATCACAAACATTGTTCTAAATGTTCAATTTTCAGGACAAGATACATGAAATTTCTTCAAAAATTTATCCCGCGCTTTGCGCTTGCATTGTTTTTAATAACATACAATTTTCTTGTTTATAAGAATAAAGGTAAGAAGTAACTGTAAGACCCTTCAGAAAAACAATAAAAGTCAGTTTTGAGAGGACGTTAAAGGAAAAATGTGGATGAAAATATTTTTTCAGCCCCCCCCCCCCATTGGCGAAACCTGGATATGCCCCTGAAAATGTAAGTAAAAAAAATTGTTAAACATAATCCAGTCAAATAGAAAAAAAACACATTTTATTATTAACATTAAACATTATTATAGCAATTTGAATTCTATGAATAGTAAGTGTTTGTGACCAAAAAGGACGAGAATGAGCTTGAACGTGAAAATCGATACATATTCTACGAGCTTTCTTTTGAAGTTTATACAAAGATTCGAATTTAGTTTTTCCTTCTGCTGCCCAAGTAATGGTACAATAATGAAAGAATTGTAAAATTAAACAGTTATACAAACTAAATGACACATTTTGACATAGGGTTACACGTAATTTACATAGGACACCAATGCTTTTATAATTATATTTTGTTTGAAATACATGTATTATCAATAGTCCTGGTAATAGAGTGTCATCTAGAATGATTTCGAAAAATTAAACTGAAGTACACACATTCAAATTTACATTGTTTATCAATACCATTTTGAGCATTTATGTTAAGTTTACTTGAATATAATGTGTATCATCCAAGATGTCCTCATTCCTTATCCCATATTTATTATCACAAAGAAAAAAACATTTCCAACACTGTTAAATATCTATGGACATCTTTTTATTTATTTATAAAATTATGAATAAAAAACAAATATATCATGTGCATCAATTCATGAACTTTATAAAGTGAACACTGAAATAACTTAATATATAAAAATTCTATAAATATATGTCATAATGATATTAAGATATACATTGGCTTAATGCTCTCTCTCTCTCTTCCTCTACGAATTAAGGGGGAAAGAATGGAACAATTAAAAAAAAATTGTATGGCAGTTTAATTTTTCTTGGAAAACATATTTTCTTGGAAAACAAGATTACTCGGATGTATTACAACAGACTATTTTTACTTAAAGAATATTTTGAAAATAGATCTTTAAGCCAATAGCCTTATTTAAGCAACCTTTTATTCCATCGCCTCAAGTCCTCAAATCTAGCCATGTTGTTTACCCATAATTCAACATTCTGGGCAATGTAGTCTTGAGCTGGTGCTGTTCACAATAGTTGTGGCATATTACCTTTAAATGAGGAGCAACACCTTTGCAAGAGAGCAAAGACATGGTATTTTCTTTATTTCAGCAAAAGCATTTCAAAGATGAGGAACCAAAGCAAGTACCTTAGAGTAAATCATCTATGGATAATCCACTACTACTCAATGCAGCTTAAACAATCTATGGTATTCTTCATCTTATCATATTTCTATGATTCCTGTTAATGACTATCCATAGATTAGTCCTTGATTACAAAAAAAAAACCCAAAAAACTATGGGCCCCCTTGTTTTGTCAGCAAAATACACAGGAATCCCCCTTTCACTCTAATTGAGAATAATCCAATTTGACTTGTTTTAGCAATGATTTGGCCTAGTCTTTAAGGGTGAGAAGACTGATAAAGAGATATCATCATGTCCACACATACATGCTTACAGATAGAGGCTGTGCGGGCCCTAAACTTAAGAACACATTAGATATATTCATGATTACATCAATAAAGTTTATAATAATCTATCATCATGTCCACACATACATGCTTACAGATAGAGGATGTGAGGCCCTAAACTAAAGAACAAATTAGATATATTCATGATTACATCAATAAAGTTTATAATAATTATCTATCATCATGTCCACACAAACATGCTTACATATAGAGGATGTGCAGGCCCTAAACTAAAGAACAAATTAGATATATTCATGATTACATCAATAAAGTTTATAATAATCTATCATCATGTCCACACATACATGTTTACAGATAGAGGCTGTGAGGCCCTAAACTAAATAACACATTAGATATATTCATGATTACATCAATAAAGTTTATAATAATCTATCATCATGTCCACACATACATGCTTATAGATAGAGGCTGTGAGGCCCTAAACTAAAGAACACATTAGATATATTCATGATTACATCAATAAAGTTTATAATAATCTTAACCCTCAATCTCCCGGGGTATTTTGATTCTTGTCAATCCCGGGGGGGGGGGCCATTATGGCCCCCCCTTAAGATCTCGGCCGCCGATTGCGCGAGCGACGCACAAATTTGCACACTGGTAGTGTGCGATGTAATCTACAAGGCTGTATGGTAAAATTTTCCAAAATAATGAGATTTTATTTTATATGAATTAATTATGCTAATTTATGCATAAATCATACTTTTTGCTATAATTCACTAAATAAAGCTCCTAGAATGCTAATTTTTGGTAAAAAAATTCTTTGTAGCAATCTTAACAATCGCAATTAAAAAAACTTCGGTTCGGAAATCAATTTCTTATGTATTTTATTGTTTTATGAATTTCTTATGTATTTCTTTGTTTTTTCACTTTTTGTTTTTTATTGTTTTTTCAATGGAAATCATTCCAGACTTAGTTCTGATCATAAACAAGGCAAAATTAATTCAGTTTAATCAGTAAAAGTAGAAATAATGATAAATTTATGAATTTTGGCTAAATACACAATTTGCATTGGATTTGTACATGAAATCACGTTTATGAGCAATTTTGGGTCTGACATGCACTTACATAATGTTGCATAATGTCGTAACCGTGTACCCGGGCGTCACAAATTTGGTCTCAAAATTTGCGCAAGACTTGAAAGTAAAAAGTCAGTGAGCGGCGAGGTCAAAAAAATTTGCACAGCAGATATATCGCGAAAATTGTCAAGGGGGGGGGCCATTATGGCCCCCCCCCCCGGGAGAATTAGGGTTAACACAAGATCCGTCTTTGGAGTACCACCTAGTTTAAAATTAACAGACATAAACTTAACCCAGTAAATACCAAATTATCTTCTCCCCAACTACATGTTATTTGTACAAACCAACCGGTTGCTGAAGCTTGTGGGTTAATTTGTTGATGCCAAAGTAATTTGCTTATTCTCCAAGAGATTTGGCTTATGTTAGGTTGACTGTACATGTACAAAGCCCCTTCAGTCTGTGATGCTAGTCAGTTATTATTGACCAATTACCAAAGTAAATGAAAAGTGAAAAAAGTATAAAACACAAATGCAATTGAATCAATTCATTCTTTCAATCTGTATAACATATCGGATGATGATATTCATAAATCCACAAGGCCTGAAGTCAGGTTTAACTTCAATAATGGTCTAAACTGTAGTTTAACTATGGATAGTGAAAGGTGACACCAATGTTCTACAGTAGATATCAAATTTATCAGCAAAATTTATGCTCAAACAATTAAGAATTGCCTGATAATATATCTACACGTACATTAGTTATTTTTCCCCATGGAAGTACAGATATGAAATATACAGTGTTTTGACATGTTTGGCTTTTCATGAATCAAGAAAAATTTCAAATTACGGGCAAGAAATGTATAACAAACTGCACGCCATTACAAATGAAAGCATATTTTTAAAAGATAATTTCAACAAAACTATACTCTATACAGCACTGAAAAAAAATAAATTACAAAACATACATACTTCAAAATGAAACTTGATCAGTAAACATTTCAAAATAGGCAATTCACACACAGTTACAAAATGCAGCATACTATTACAAACTAGTACTTGCATAAATTACATCAAGTATTGCACACTACTCTGCTAAGGGCGTTCCTGCAACTATACAATATTTCTAAAAGTATTCAACATATTCCCAAGGCGTTATATATGTATATATATACACAGTCCGTATAAAAAAAAACGGGACAGATTTGAAAAGTCTCTAAAATTTTTGTTGCAAATTATGTCTATATTTTGATGTTCATAGATGCTCTGAAGTCTTATCTTTCAAATGCCATTAAAAAAATTTAGTTTTGTTCATGCTTGAGCGAACACGGAATGTTTTTGTCTGGGGTTAAAAAGGAGGCTTGCGCCAAAATGGCATAAAATGATAAATATGATGATCGGACTTCTTGCTAATCAGCAGACTTCCTCTTATCCTTATCATTATCTTTGCCATAATTTTCGAATTATGCGGTCAAAATTCATTTTCAAATCTGTTTATTTGCTTGAATTTGTCTGTTGTTGTTTCTTTTTAATATGTTCTCTTTTAGCTTTAAATATTCCTTCTTTAAGCAAAAACTAAAAATTTGTAACCGAAGTATGGGAGAGTGTGCATTTTTTTCAAATCCTTTCATTGTGTGCTACAAAGGTTATGGTGCCTTTGAACAGTGGCATACAGATGGGCGGGGGCTCGGGGTGTTCCCCCAATAAAAACAAGTGGAAACGAAATAAAAGGAAAGATTGAAAGTGAAATATGATTTATTTTCTGAATATTCTGTCAAAATCTATCACAAAATTTGATATTTTAATACAAAAGTGGAAATTTTTGCTTGCTCACTTTGCTTGCTCACAACTTTTTAAATACATTTTATCCGATCTGCCATATCTAGCTCCTTCAAAATTGACCCAATAAACCATTGACATTGAAAGACGAGATTCCTTTCCTGTTTGTCCTGTCAAGCACATAATTATTCTTGGTCAAGAAATCAATAACTCCTTGAAAATAGGATTCATGTTTTCAAAGGTACCATAACATAATTTGTTTCACATAATAAAATACGATTTGAATAATTACAAGTTCTCCCAACTAATAATGCAAATCTTCTTGCTAAATTGGGTTGACAAAAAGTATTCTTTTCTTACTTATGAAGGAAAATTCAAAGGTTAAAGAAGTTTCAATGAAAAAACAAAATATTTCAAGTAAATAAATGTGTAAATGAAGTTTGACAGCATAATTCGAAAATCATGGCAAAGATAATGAAAAGGTTAAGAGGAAGTCTGATGATTAGCAAGAAGTCAGATCATCAAATTTCTCATTTCTGCCATTTTGGCGCAAGCCTCTTTTTGAACCCCCGACAAAAACGTCCCGTGTTCGCTCAAGCATGAACAAAATTCATTTTTTTAAATGGCATTTCAAAGATTAGATTTCAGAGCATCTATTAACATCAAAATATAGATATCATAATTTGAAAAAAAAATTTTATAGACGTTTTTTTGATACGCACTATTAGCAGAAAATATTTTGCAAATACAGTACAACACTCAAGCTTATAACAAACATCAACTCCTTCCCTTTAATACAGGTATCTAGGATCCATTCCATCTGTCCTGTAGCTTTCCCAATGCTTAGTTTGTGGGAGGTTTTAAGCCAAAGTCACCCCACATCCGTCCTGTCAACAGATCATGACTTTTAAGTCTCTTTACAAGCCATGACCCTAGGACCATACTACCAACCTGAAGCTGACCTCTGTGCCTTCCAATAGACAAAGCAAACATTGGTGATGCTGTCAATGAGAAGAGGAAAACACATATGAATTAAAAATCTATGAATTATTAATGTATATAACCAGGTATTACCAGGATTACATTTTTTCCTTAGAGTATACTTTTTGTCATCCATGTCCACCCAAACTGTCAGAACTACTCCCGTAATTCATCTTAATTTCCTAATCTCTGCTTAGAGGATTTCAGGGGTTGATTTTGGCTGAATGGGGGCAAAATCACCAATTGCATAGGTATTTCTGATGTAAAATCTAGAAATTGATTAACACGGGCTTATTTATTGCAAGAGTAATGCCCATTTAGCCATGACCCAAACTTGAATTTGTTTTCAAATCTCAAAATGGTCTCTTCTTGTAATTCAGGCTCAGAGTTCCTCTCATATCATTAAAGGTTCATTTTCATTATACATATATATCAAGCTTGAAAAAGTATAGAGGGAATAATTTATCTGAGGTTGGTCTAGCAATTACTATTTTTCCTGAGGGGTGAAGAGTTATATTGCCAGTCCAACCTGTGATTAATAATTCTCACTATTGATATTTGTTTTATATCCTAATTTTAATAAATTAGAACTAAAATCTATGCAGTGAGCTTGCAGAGTCCGGTTACTTGAGTTGAATGACCTACTTTTCCCTAAGCCACCACACACAGCAGAACGCGGACTAGTGCCTGCGCCGTCAAATCACAGGACATGCCTTAAAGAAACAGCTCTCCAACTGGCATGCCCGAGAGATTTGCTATGTATCTCTTCATCTTAAATGATGACATCAGAATATTTGCTGGGCAGAAAATATGAGGTCTGATGTCAAGCAACATCAAAGTTAGAATATATTTGGTCACATGATGCTATCTGAACCAATCACTATATAGGATTTAATCTATGTAGGATATTAAACACAATATCTCATCTTATAAATAATAGAAGTATGAAGTTGGTGTTACTCTTTCAGGATATAAGAAAGAAGATAATTGAATCAGCAAACCCTTCAATTCTTTCTTCTCAATGAAACAGATTGGGGAGTTGAGGTGGAGTACTATATACATCATGCCCCTCTCATACTGAATTACATTATAGGATAATAGTAGGGACTCCACTGATCATCCTTTCCACAAGATTGAAAGATAGCATACATACGTGATTGGTATGGTTTGAGTGCACAGCCACTGGCATGTTGTAGGATGTTGTGATAAACAGCCTTCCCTTGCTCTCCCGCTCTGTATGCCATCTTCTGAATATCAGCATTGCAGCAGTCACCAACAGCAAATATATTTTCATGACCTTCAACCTGAAGGTACTGGTTGACCTTGAGGGCACCGCCTTCATCCATCTTGGAACCTGTAAATAATTAATGATTTAGTGGTAATAATACTGAAAGAAAAAAATATATACCATTTCATTTATTCATCTGCTGACATCCTTTCACATAGGAAAGAAAACATGAACAAGTTACAACAATTTTAAAACAAAAGAAACAGAGGCTTAGGTCTTTATCCCTACGAAGTTTGTTTTGTCTAAAACCCCAATGTTTTGGGAAAAAACATGTTTTGTACAATTAAAATGTGCTGAAAATTTTCCTTATTTGCAGAGCTGACCTGGGATATATTTCATAAGACATATCCTGCGTTAACTACATCTTTGCTTTATAACTACCATGTAGACCTTGATTTGTATCTAGGCTTCTGAGGTCTGTTACCAAGATAGATACCATAAAGGCAAAGTTACCATAGTTCAAATTTCTAGATGAAATGGACCCCTGAATTTCCATGAAAACTGAAACACTTTATCAGCTTTCCAAGAAATTAATTCACTGAATATTCTAGTTTCTTAATTCTAGTGGCATGTTTCATAAAGAATTTCAACTATAATAACTTTGAATTTATTGTAAGTAACATAGAAACCATGATTGTGATTAGCTGTTTGATGTTTCTATGGTATTTGTCATAATGGTTACCGTAGTTACCGTAGTTGGTATATCTTTATGAAACGGGTCCTAGATCAAGCAAAGTTTGATGACCAAAGTGCCCAAAAAACCTGTGGATACCACTTACCAAATTCTTCTGCATATGCTTGACTGTTGACTCTCAAACCAATGCATACAAATACTATGTCAGCTTGGATGGACTTGCCTTTATCAGTTAGAACAGTAGCTCCAGAAAGGTCTCTAGGAATTTCATCAAAATTGGTCACCTTCTCACCTGAGGAGTTAGATGGAGTAGAGAGGGACATGCAGATATTATTATGTCCCATATTTGTTTAGGGAATCCCCCACCCTGTCCCTGAAGAAAAAGAGTTACAGAGGTAAAGATAATATTTGTCATTCTAAATAAGTGTATGATCAGTTCTATACCTTCCTTTGTGTATTGAGTCTATTCTTTCTGCAAATTTGGGAAAGTCGATTACCAATAATCAAACGCTAATGTTTTAATATTTTGAAAGTACCAACACGATTGAATAATAGCTAAAGACTTAAAAGTGTAGAAAAGGGTTTATGGTATCATTAAGTTGGGATTAAACAACAGACCTATTCTTATTCACTATATAATATCAATTGTTCACTCATTTTCATTTAATAATTTCTTTTTACATTAATGCAAAATATTGTGGAGCCAAGAAAAAAAAAAATTTCTGGCATTTCCAACAATACTGCAGCATAATTGCTGTCCATGTCTACCAACATATGATAGAATAAGCTTTCCAGTGATATCATAAACATGAAACCATACAGGAGAGAAAGTAAAATGAGTGGATTTGGAACCAGGGCCACAAGCTTAAATCAAGTGCAGACTCTGTGGAGTCCTTCCTTCACAAAAACACTATAACCAATAATCACCAAAACAATAAACATGATTTCCTGGGTACATCTGTCCTTTTTAGAAAGTGCATTGATTTGTAATGATATATTATCAGCACATTGCAGTAAGTGTTTTGCATTACTGATCACCTAATGTATGTGTACATGTGTAGTGTATTATTCCCAATGATACATAATCATTGTGGTGTATGGCAGATGAGAGGTGTCAACATAAAAAATGAAAGAAAAAGAAACACAACAATGGTAATACTTATACACATGCCCAAATAGTCGAGAGAGAAGGAAATCCTCAGTAACGAGGGCAGGATAATTATGATAAATTCTACATAGTGAAGAAGATGACAGATAATGCACATACCAAAGATAATTTTAACATTAAGTTCTTCTAACTGCTTCTGTACAGAGGCCCTGAATGTATTGCTTGTAGCAGGTTCTACCAAACTATCCCTAGCATGAATGATAGTAACCTCCTTGTCTGGGTAATCTGTAGCTATCTCTCCAGCAATCTCCACCCCTACAGCTCCTCCTCCAATGATCACCACTGTCTTGGCAGCTTTCACCTACAATGGAATCAGGCATTTTTAAGACTAACCTTGTAGGTCTACGCTAATACATGTACAGTATATGAATATAGGAACTACATGTGAAAAAAAAGTGCGAGGAGAGAAATTATTTTCCTCATCCTCTAATACTAGGGACAAGGAGTTAAGCAAACAGTTCTTTAGGGGCAATCAAATATGAAGAATGTATCAAGTAAAATCCATGCCTGATCAATGGTTTTCTACAAAACAGTATTAAAGTGTATTTGAAGTCAAGTCTATATTTCTAATATGTAATTGTAAACAACAGAATTTGTACATATGACCTTACTAATAATATACAAAATTTGATGTTTAAAATCAATTACATTGGACAAGTGATAAAAATGAATTCACATCCCATCACTTCTGAATAAAGACATATGCATTTAATTCAGTCTCCTAATATAAAAAGGTATCTTCAAATGGACTGAACAGACAGAGGCAAGTTGTATATATCTACCTTGGTACATGCATCTGCATACAGATCCAATGCTTGATTGATAGTGCAGTCATTTTCAAGTTTGCCTGGAAATGGACCAGATGTACCTGTAGCTATCACTAGATAATCATAAGGAATCTCCTTGCCGTCAGAGAGAACAACATGACCTGCTTCCGGAGATATCTTACCCACAGTGCCCTGCTCAAAACTATCACCAAAGACTTCTTGAAGTGGTATAAGACATCTCTTTGCAAAGCCTGAAATCAAAGAGCGAAAGAGCAAGGGCCTGATTTACAAAAAGATGTGATAGACTCTAATGAAAATCAAAATGGTATTGGTGTGATTTTGTAGTTAAAGAGTTAAGTGATGCTAGAAGGGCAATTTCAAGCACCTCTGAGCTTTGAAACAAAGTATCAGGAACCTTTTAAATGATAATTTCTTAACCTCAATATTTTTGTATATTGCTACTTTAAATTTGAAGTCATCAGTGGTAGGTATGATGGGGGTACATTAATTTTGAACTAGGAGGGGATTTCTGAATACAGAGTATTAACTGATTACTTTGCACTTGCTTCTAAATATTGTATTACTTTTTACCTCAAATAAAAAGAGACAAATCAGATTATCGCCCTGAAATAAGCTACAATCTATTTTATCATTCTAGTACAGTTGTTAAGGAAAGTTACTAAATTTGCATATAAAGTAAGAAAGTAGTGACATTTCAGAGTTTTGCTTAATGGCACAAAACAGTTATATGCAAAACAGACAGTATGCAAATGAGGGCATTGATGTAGAAACTCGCTAAATCTTTCACATTTTATTATATCAAATATGAAACATATCATTTTTTTTCATTATAAACCATGGTTTGATTCCTCCATGAACAAGTGGAAATTATGCAATTGTTGTATCCATTTGTGATTCAGTCAAGAGTTTCCTTATAATAATAATAATATTCCGCATTTATATAGCACTTAATACATCGGAACAAGGTCTCTAAGTGCTTTACAGATATATCTTTACCCCGGTCATCGGATCCTTGCATGCCCGCATGCAATGTTGTACCTTCTCCACTCCCTTGGGAGCATTCCAACAAGAGTTCCAAGACTCTATTGCTAAGCATACTGCATAGGCTTTTGCATACCAGGTACCCATTTAAAACCTGGGTGGAGTGGCAAATTGTAAATTGAAGCCTTGCCAAAGGACACTAGGCCATGGTGGGATTCGAACACATGACCTCAGCTCTGATTACAAGGCGAGAGTCAGAACCACTACACCACGATGCTTCCACTTATCGTCCACGCTTACTATCAAAGCTGCAAAAACTTAACTACTTTATCAATTTCATTTGAATAGTGAGATTGTGACACCAACTCTCATTTGCATATCCCCTACAGTATGGTGTGAACATCGCTATTACAAATAATGTTACAAATGTTACAAATCAGCGAAACTTGAAAATGTCATAACTTTCTTATTTCGCATCCTATAATTTATGAACTTTCCAGTTTCCTTTATGATTGTATGATTTTTTTTCTCTATTTAAATCAACTTGTTATTGGGGTAGACCATGGACATGATCCTTTTACTTGATCATGTACTCTGTCACACAGAAAGGCCATATAGGAAGTACACTTTTGGGTTTATTACCTGGTTCAACGCATGCTCTTGGTGATGCTATGGTAACATGCACGGCCTCACGTGGATCAATCACAATAAGTTTACACTGACCCCTGAGAGGATATGCCACTGACTTCCCACCATAGCTGCCACCGATCACAACCACTGTCTTTTCTTTTAAAGCAGTACTAGGTGATGACCCCATGATCTGCAGTTAAGAAATACATATCACATTCAAGAGATTGTTGTTGATAGACAGTCATGGATACCATGCGTTTAGTACCACCCCACACACCTCGCTCAAATTAGACCCTACACACGTAGTGTTGGGGCAAAAAGTACATCCTTTATAACAATATCACATAAATAAGCAGATGAAAATGAAACATACAACGTCCATTCATAGAAAGATTGACAATTAATTCAAAAGACAGTGAATTATAGCCCATCTTCTCTGGATTTCCCTACCTAACTGCGTCGCCCTTTCCCCACATTTCCTTCATTCACGTCCTTTAATGTCCTCATGACCAATATGTTTATGTTGGATATAATTTTGTAATTTTTATATAGGCCTACTATATGTAACTTGCTTTAGTTTGTATGAAATATAGGTTAAGTTAGTGTTCTGATCTTTGATTATTGTATATATGCACTATTATAATTTTTTTAGCAAGTAGTACATAAAGGGCTTCTCATTATTGTTCTTGGTGAGCCTCCCGTTACACCATCAATGTTAAAATTTGTGTTATTTGGTGAACGTGTTGATTTTATTCTCTCCGAACATAATTCCCGAAATCTGCAGACCTTTATGGCACCGAAAATGAAATATTGATTTAAAAATGTAGAGAATGACATTTGTTCCAACTTTTTGCTTTTTAATTCCCTTCACTTTACGTTAGAATCTTTGTTTTCATTCGCTTTTTATTGGGAGTTGTAATTAAAGTGACATACGCATTCAAGCAAATGCACTTTAACATACTGATCAAAATAAAAAACAGGGGGCGCGACTGGACCCCTTCCTGAAGAAAAAATTAACATTAGATAGTAAATGATTGTGATTTTATGCAGCCCTACCACTTTCAAAATCATTCCGCGGCCCCGTATAAAAAATGTTGATATAATTTTGTTCATCCATAGAAATCTTATTGTAAACAAACCTGAACAATCAAACTCAGGCCCATAAGCTAACTAATGACATTAAAAGAAGAAAACTAAAAGATCAAATTCCGTATATACTTTTAAAATGACAAACAAAACTGAATATATGCAAAATGCGTGTTTATCTGATTGTATAGGCCGGTGTCAAAGTTCGCCACTGCGTGCATTTAATTAGGACACTAGTATTGGAATGCGATGCGTCCATGCATACAATGATTTGCTGTCGCTACGTCAGGGGTAAGCGTTATTCGCGCCACGTAGACAGAATGCTAAAAGCCGTGTACAGGAAAGGCCGTACGTGTGAGTGCAGGGCAAGTGAGACCAGGGCGTGGTGTAGTGTGAAGTGAGGTAAAAAGGCTTTGGAGATTTCTTGTCAGAATCCAATGTTTTTCCGTTTATTAGCCGTCAGAACCAAGTCACTACAAGGACCACGCCAACGCTGTTCTGCAGGGTTTTTACACTATTGTTTCGACGAGATAAACGTAAGTTGAACTGGCCTATCATTCAATCTATATTATATACATGCGATTGCTGTTGAAAGGTTGGAAGCATTTAAACTCAATTTACCCTCAATTGTAAATGCTCATTTGTTCTATATACATGTCAGGATTTTCGAAAAGTTATCAATATTGTTATTTTTGTCCAAATGTGACGAATGAGTTTTACTACTGAACTGTAAATGCAACGTAGGACAAATAATGATTACTTCTGTCATAAAAAAAACCCAAAACATGGAATAATCAGTTTTCTATGTATCAGTGGATTGGGTATGAAGTATGTATACCACATTGATTGTGATTTTTGTTGTTGATTTTTTTTGAGAGAGAGAAAACAATTCAAGAAGTATTTTTGATTTTTTTTTTCTATTTTCTTAACTGAAAGATAAATAGAATATTTATGTAAAAGAAGAACTAACAGAAACAGTAATTCCCATTTCCACAGTCTCATTCCTTGGTAAGCCTGTGATACTAGGCCGCCATTTGTGGAACCGGTTTTGTCTGCATGATCAATGACAGGAGGAAATCTTCCTCGGCACTGCGAGTGAGTTAATTCGACCACCCCCTTGAAGACATCGTAGCCCACGATGAGCTTGACAAGATTGACGTCATGCCAACAGCTCAAAGATAATATTAAATCATCCACAGACTGCTAACCTGTATGTATTTATCAAGAATGTGACTCTTTAATACTGCTTTTAGTTTATCAAGGATTGCATCATACTTCAAAAATTGTATTTTATATTTTCTTTTCTATACAAAGAAATTGCGACAAATTCCAAAGGTCATATGTTTGAATCATTGTAATCTTTGTGAATCCAAATCATTGTTTAAAGGTGAACCTTAATGTTGTATGGAACCATTGTGAATTATCGAGATTTGTTTGTTTGTTTTGATCAAATTCACCAGGCATAATCTATTATTTCTCCAAAGAGTAATAAAGATGGTAATTGATTTTACCTAGTTCATAATCACTAAACAAATCTACAGACTTATCTAAAACGTGTTTGTATTTCCCGAGACTAGTGGTGACAGCCGGTGCCAGTGTTTAGAAATATTTGCCATAAAGTTAATATTCAAGCAACACAGTTCATTAACACAATTTCAAGAAAGGTATCATCATGATCATACTTGAGATTAAATTAGGATGATCACTGAACAGCCAACAATTTGTAATATCTTAAAGTATTTGTCAGTTTGCAATATTATTGTTCAATATGTTTGGTTTTAGTTCTCATAATTTTGCAACCGTTTTCATATATTAAGTTTGTTAAGTTTGCAATTATCTCTTTCATGATATTGTTATCAATTGATTTTATACACTCAGTAGTAATAATGTTCTTTATAGTATAATACAAATTATAATACCCTCCTCCCGCCCATTTTCTTCTCATCTCCTTCTCCTCCTTCTTCCTCTCCTTATTATTCTATCCTTGATTTGTTCACATAACAAATCATTATATAGGATCACAAACACCGGCGATATATCAACAGAATATTTCAGCCAGTTTGCCGATCAGCAAAGTATTTTAGCCAGGATGAATCAAGTCTAGAATTTCCAGAAAATTAAAGTGAAATTGTTTTATGTTGCACACTGTGGTTTGTTTACTCTCCGAAATTTTGAAATGTTTGCAAGGCAATATACTGTAAACATCCTTAACTTTCCCCCATCAGACCTCCTGTCTCCTGTACATTGCATAACGACTGCATGCACGCATTTGATACGCAAATATTGCTGTCAACAAACTTTTCTACATTGATCGCAAGTGAGAAAGTAATCAATATGATCGGATGGTTGCCAGCATAGGAAATCTAAATCATCAATTTTTAACTGGATCAATGCGTAAATCATTTTCAATTACCAATAAAAGATTATTTTAGGACTCACGACTTATTGTGATGTTGGTTCCATCAACTTTTAAGACCATGGGGGAAAAGGAGTTAGGCACTATTCTATATATGATTTCTATGTGTAGATCTACATGGAAAATAAATTATAACAATCATCTAAAGTGAAGAAATAAATTATCCGCAATCAGCATCATATTAGGAAACTATACTTGAAAAAATGCAATCATGTTTTTTCGATACTTTAGTGTCTCGTACAGTGTATGCATCAGACACTGTGATAGGGCCTATTAATTTTTTGAGGTCAATTTGAACACCAAATCATATTAAAAACTGGTTAATCAGGACTATGTTATTTTTAATATTCATCCCTTAAAAATCGCTAGAAAATAGAAGTCATAATAATGTATCGAAATTTATGACCAAAGCAAAAACAATTGGGACTGAATAGATCTATATATCGCTGGCCTGTATTATAGTTGTATGTAGGATAGGCCTATATTATGCGCTACAGATAGGCCTATACTATCTTTGTCCTCAGTTTTGCTAGATTTTTTGTTAATAAGCCTGTTCACGGTTGTAAACTGCGCACGAGCAGAAAAAGGTCATTGGAGACAACCATGAAGGTGGCTTTCAAATTCACTGACATAGGCATTTGTGATTTGATGATTATTCATGTATTCCTTTCAAAATGTTTATCACATCCAAGCTGAAGAGTAATAAATAGAGCCTTTATAATCACTGGTATTTGACAGTCACCTAAACAATAGTCAAATGTGCCAAAGGCAGACAATAAAACAGATTTCCAAACTTTATCCCTGATGAACTATTCTAGTCACCTGGGGCCCGTTTCTCAACACATGGACAAGTTAGTCATATCTTTATCCACCAACCACGGAGTTAGCTCCAATCTTACTAAACCTGTTTCTCAAAAGGCTTCCTAACTAGAATACCTTGATATCGATACTACTGGTAAAAAGAGCAGACGAGACGTAGCCTTAGTCACAAAATAGCATAATTTTCAAAAAGAGAAATTATGACAAAATTGCAAATATTGTGATGAATTGGGAAATAAATCTTTTCAAAATAACAGCACAGGTGAATTATGCATCATACATACTTAGACCATGAAGACTGGAGCATTTAATTGCAGAAAAAATTAAATTCTGAATAATTTATTTCATGACTAAAAAATCGCTTGTGAACGTTTAGATGGGTACCCCCGGGATATCAAATTTTAATAGTTTACGAAAGTAAACCATAACGGTTTTCTTTGTAAAATGATGATAAGTATACGGTCTCTTATGACCCCGAAAGTCATCAAAATTATAGTTTAACAAAACTTTTTTAATAATTGATACCGAAACATACGAAATTTGACAAATCATATGCATAAATTAGAGATAGAATTTATCCAACTGTTAATAGGGGTCTGAAAACAACAAATACGAGTTCAGTTATGGATGGCCTGACGTGGTATAGAATCTTTATCGATTAAATCATTTTACTATTTCAAAATGAATGGTTTTGTGGCGTTACAAACAGTTTTTATAGTTTCTTTGTATTACAATCATCATTGAATGCATTATCCCACTTGTTTTGTGATGTAATTTCAACCTCTATGATTGATTAAGTAAGATTGTAATTTTAAAATTTCAAGGCACTTTTGCATGTCATAGTCTACCCACCTGATACCACTACGTCATTAAGAAAGAAGTTATGACAGGTTCAGAGGTGTCATAAATATTTAGTGAGGTTGTTGTACCCGATCTTGGTAAAGAGGGCTTTGTGAAACGGTTAACGGACAAGTAGCTCACTATCTCCGATTTAGTCAAGAAGTTAGACTTATGACGGTGTTGAGAAACGGGCCCTTGGTCTATACAATGCCTTTTGTTCTTAGAATTTGAATACTCTACCGGTAAAGCTTACGCAGCATCTACATTTGAAAATGATACATGTAGTGCTTATCGTAATGAAAAATCACAAAGGTCATTTGAGAAAAGTTGATCATGAGCTAACCGTGAACTGGATTATTTACACTTTAATCCAGTGCAATATTTACAAATTTGCTTTTCCATTTGCTTTTGCGCTCATATGTCATCATTTTGTTCCGGTTCTGTGCTCATCCGTGTACATGCCCCATCTAGGAGCTTCTTCCCAGATTCGATAAGACTTTGGAACTCCCTCCCAACAGCACAGTTAATTGTACCTCTCTACACATCTTTAAACAAGAGGTACAAAAGACCCAGCTCCGTTGATAACGGTGGTTGTTTTTACTTGCACACTGTAAGCAATTTTTTATCGGATAATGTACATACACTTGCACGCTGCACTTCACCAGTACGACAATACACCAGAAGGTGGACTGTACTGTTTCCAGAAGAAGAAGAGGAAGGTATTGTACGCGCATGGCAGGCTGCGAAGACCTATCGAGTAATGGCGGCCGGTCTCCGCGTAATCACAGCGATTTGACGAAGTACGCCCTATTTTTATAGCGTTATATTATCGGTACCGGTATATATCTCTATGGTACAGCATTATTATTGGCATACCATAGTCCTACCTGTAGATTCCCCACAGGCAGGATGCCCGGGGGGGCCACTTACATTTACGAGTGGATACCATGCGCGACCATGGGGTCTCCAAAAGCACCCTAAACACGTATTTTCCATATTCTGAAAATGCACCCCTTAACAAGTATTTGCGTCTGAAACCCTACCCTTAACAAGTATTGGCAACAAAACGATACTCTTGGCAAGTATTCCCTGAAATGAACCCCTAAACAATTACAGCGATATTTTATTGTTATGTCACGGGTCCGTCGGTAGTCGGTTTTACCTTTACACCATTTGGTTTAGTACGGCCCACTCACACTAGTACGAGGTTCGTATATATATATACGAACCTCGTACACCGGACCGTGTTTGACCGTAGATTTCGAAGTAGTCGGCAAACATCGCTTCATTGCTGAAGTAATATTTGCCGAAGCTCCTTCTCGCTACGCACCGGGGCTCTTTCCGGTAATTAGCAATACATTAAAAAATTAAAAAAGTAAAAAGGTATAATAATCGGTCAAAAAGAGCAAATTTCGCTTACCTCGGCCTGGAAAGTGTCTTCGCTTGTCTCTTCTACGGAAATACAAGGAAGCCCGTTGGTGGCGCTAATAAATTTCACAACCTTGATTCAGCTCCTCGGTAATTTCATAACCGTGTCCAAATTCTTTGAATGCGCTATTCTTATGATTACTTGACTAATTATGGGCACAAATAAATGGAATACCTTCATAAACATAATTCAAGATTATTATTGGCGATGATAACACTTTATTGCAAATAATTTAAAACGATGACTAATAAACAAAAATAGAAAAAAAAATCTACGTACCTGGAACGAAACCAGCGGTACAAAGCTATAACAAACGATACGGTCTGCCGAAGTCTATACGACGAAAAGATTGGTCACTTTACGGACTTCGCGTCGTGCTTTGCGTCGATTTGTGTGTAAAATAAGTTAGGTGCCTAGTCTTGGCCCTTGTCATGTCTTTGATATGAATATAAATCGCGCGCCCTCTTTAAGCCAAAAATTGATGTTCATTGTTGTCGTTCATCCACAATCGTACTGCCGCGCGATCGTCAAGAGCAAGAAAAGACGAGGAACAGAGGGGAATAGAGTACTCAAATAAGTCTCCAAATTGACTTCATACGGATTGGTAAGTGAAATGAAATAATTTTATGGAATATTGATATATTTAGCAATATCGATTTGGCTATATGCATACAATTAGTTAATCTGGTCTCCAGGAATCTCCAAATTCTGTGGAAGGATCAGCTCATAGAGTGAGTTGCATGCGACATGCCTTGATTTTACCGTGCACGGCGGCAGCATTGCAACCATGGGTGAGTACGGCCCCACCTTCCACACCTCGCACAAATCGGACTCTAATCACGTAGTGATGTTGGGGCAAAAAGGACATCCTTTATAACACATTTTAATTTTGTTTTATCATCTCCTAAAGAAATAGATACCCTTTTTTCATTATTTTTGTGTTTTTGACACCCTTGTCACGTTACGTACGTAACTAGACCAAAAGCTTCGGTCTCTATTATGTTGATTGTTCAGCTGAACTCCGTTGGCTTCACTCACCAAATACAGAGACCGAAGTTCTAGCGCGATCTGTACAGGGGACTCAATGGCCATATGTTTATGTACTTAAGATCGGATAAAACGGGGAAGTGAATTTGCGCGACAGCCGAGGTAAGTCACTGTTTTTGTTCCTTTTAACTTGATTTTTCTCCGTTTTTTGGCAATTAATGCCAAGAGGGAATATTAATTTGCATTTTGGTCGCGTTGATTTTCAAAATTTTTATTCATTAAAGACAAAAATTGAAGAGCCCCGACGGGGGGATTTTGCATTGCAAGTCCCCTAATGGTGGCTGCACGCTAGCGAGCCGTCTGTGTACGAGGAGAAATTAAAAAAAAAAAAAAAGTTAAAAAACTCCTCGAAACAGATGGCTGCCAGCTGTCTAGTACGTAACGTGCCTTATCTTGAAAAAGACATCCTTATTACGTGTTTTTTTGGTCGCGCATGGTATCCACTCGTCAATGTAAGTGGCCCCCCGGGGCAGGATGGTAATTAACCCATGAGTGCATTAGAATAGATCTAACGTTAGAATCTTAGATCATCTATCTATGACTATGATGATCTATCTGCATCTGTCCGCGTATTACCCAGGGAGCTCCGGCCCGCGGCCCGGAGCTCCCTGGCGCTGGCCTGGGTTACTGTCCGCGGAGCGGACGCCGTTGTCGTTGAGTGTCTTTGGTCACGCATGCCATGGAAACACAACATGAATTTGACGAACTAAATAAAAGTTACAAGTACAAAAACTGAAGGACGGTTCGGTACTTACTTCTCACCACTACTATCCTTCCATTGAATACATGTATATCAAATGGATGAAGACAAAAAATCGGAGAGGTTTTTCAGTTCGGTCGGCCGGTAACATCTGATTGAAGGTCACGTGCCTCGTCACATGATGCGACCGTCCAGGGGCGACTAGTCTGCAAACACAGACTTAAATTTTACACTTTAATCATTCCATTCTAGCATAGGCGGATCGCGGGAGGGGGCGAGGGGCCCGGACCCCCCCCCTAGTGGCGGAGAAAAACAAAGAAAAAAAGGAAAGAAAGAAAAAAAAAGGGAAAAGAGAGGGGGAAAAAGAAGGGTAAACATGGGAGGGAGAGACGTGTGAATAATATACGATGAGGGGTAGACTTGGAAAAATTTTTTTTTTTAATATTTCATGTCACTATATAAAATTTTCGCTCGCGCTTCGCGCTCGCATTACCTTTTAGGTGATTTACATATCTTGCTCAATATGGAGCTTAAAATATCAAATTTGGAAGTCAATATACAAAACATATTTCAGCTCGGAAATCGAACTTTCATTATTTTGTCTGATTGACAAAATTGATTTTCAAAAAGTGCTCTGTAAAAATCTATGTTTTATGGTCTGAATATTGACATTTTTTGCTCGTGCTGCGCGCTCGCAAAATATGATTTGTCAGGTACCTATTGTTTTCCTGTATTCCATAAAGTTCTCAAAAAACTATTCAGGTCAGATTGTCAGAACAGTTATGTATCTCAATATTAATTCTATATACCGGTACTTAAAATCCCCATTTCATGACAGTTTATAAAAAATTTCGGCTCGCGATTTGCGCTCGCATTGATTATTGAAAATATATTAACTCATGCATCTTATTCATAATACAAAAGTGCTTTAAATGTCTAGATTTCAGGCTATAATATTAACAGATTTCGCGCTTTCATTGGGCTTATTAGATTAATAAATAAGATATTAATTTAATAATCAAATTGTCCCTTTTCAGAATGTAATATCAACAAGTTTCATCTCGCGCTTAGGAAGAGAAATAGGAATATAGTAATCATTATCATATGATGACATATTAAATGTTCTTAAAATGTCCCAGTCCTATGTCAAAACTCAATGTAATAATAATGAAACATTTCAGCACTTTTTATACTGTGATCTATATCCACCTCACAATTTTCCTACAAAGTCCTTTAAATATAGAGCTTGAATTGACCCTTTTTCAGAGCGGAATATCAAATGTTTTAAGCCCACGCTTCGCGCTCGCTTTTCTGATGATAAAAAAAGGTATATTTTAGAATGCCCAGATTCTAGGTCGAAATCCACCTCACAATTTTCCTACAAAGTCCTTCAAATACAGAGCTTGAATTGACCCTTTTTCAGAGCGGAATATCAAATGTTATAAGCCCGCGCTTCGCGCTCGCTTTTGTGATGATAAAAAATGTATATTTTAGAATGCCCAGATTCTAGGTCGAAATCTGAAACACGCGCGCGCGTGTTTATTCAGAATCAGATACGCAGCTTGTTCTCTATTCAAATCATTATCCAGTTTCAGATCACAATATCAATAATTTTCTACTCGCGCTTTGTGCTCGCATTATTAATGTAGGAAGATTTCCAATTAATCATCCTTTTCATGATTTACAAAACATGAATAGGGTGTCTCATTTTATGTGTAAATCTCTTCGCGCTCGCATGAATTGTTATCATTTATCCTTTTCACGATTACAAAAAGTGCTTAGAATTTCCATTCTTTAGGTAAAATTTGTTCAGGAAAAACTTAGCGAACAGCTGTCTACATATGTGTCGATTGGATGACTGATAATAGATTATCGTTACACTTAGGCAAAACCGAGAGCATTCTGTTTTGTTCTAAAAGTAATTATAAAACTTCATTTGAATTCGAAGTATTATACAATAATAAGATAATTCAGAGGAAAGAATCTGTAAAGTATTCAGGCATTGAGCTGACCAGCTCCCTCTCATTTTCATCTTTAGTACAATCAATCGTAAAAAAGGCGAATGCCCGTTTGAAATTTTTGTACAGATATCAAAGTTGTATGGATCAGAAAGCAAGGCGTATTCTCTGTTTTGCTCTTATTCAGAGTTTATTTGACTATGCTAACCCTGC
Source organism: Lytechinus pictus (assembly GCF_037042905.1). Taxonomy (NCBI): domain Eukaryota; kingdom Metazoa; phylum Echinodermata; class Echinoidea; order Temnopleuroida; family Toxopneustidae; genus Lytechinus; species Lytechinus pictus. The sequence goes on along the minus strand of NC_087245.1, from coordinate 3,794,489 downwards.
TTGGTTTAGTGGCATAAGCAAACTCGATAAAAAGAAGTTGAAAATTTAACAGAATAAAATGGTTAGATTCATTAACTGTTCTGGTCCCAGAACCCATGTTGGCTACATCGAACTCTCTGGAGCAGGTTTTCTTGAAGTCAACAAAAGATCAAAAGAGCTTATTTGCACCACGTGCATAAAATCTATCACAATAGATCGAATCATTATATTGGATCAAACTTTAATCTAGTTACCGAATTACATAACTGTAATACAAGAAACAGCCATTTCAACTTTTGCTTACCAGAAAGGGTAGGTAGTATTGGTTACTCCTTTTATTACAATGCTAAAAAACATTGGAATTCTCTTCCCAATGATATAAAGGAAATAGGAAAGTTTTTGCATTTTAAGAGGAAATTGAAAGAATATCTTTCACTTGAGAGTCAAAGAGAAGATGCAAATTATATGTTATACGGTTGATTTAGCCTGAATACGGACCACGTTCTTTTCTCTTCTCTGCCAGGTATTATTATTTATTTTACATAGTGTGATTGAAGTTTCGATATGTCCTTTCTTCTATTTCTTTTCTCTCTTCCTTCTATTCTCCTCTTCGTGTTGTTGTCGCTCTTTTTGCTGTTGTTCTTCTCCTTATTCTTTTTCTTCCTCACCCTTTTCTTCCGTAATTCTCCTTCTCCTCCTCCCCTTTCTTCTTCTATTCCTCCTCCTCCTTTCTTTTCTTCTTCTTCTTCGTTATATTATTATCTCTATATCTTATTTATTGGAAATAGTAAATTCTGATTTTTTTCTTCATTTTTTAAATATATAAATAGTATAACTTTACCATTTTATTATCTTAATTCTATATGTCGAGGACCCCACTGGAAATAAGCTTTCGAGCTTTCGTGGGTCATTCTGTGCAAGCCTGTTGTTTTTAATGCTACTGTATATAATATGTTGTGGTGACTTGCCGAATAAAATCAATCAATCAATCAATCAATCAGTAGAAAAATGTCAAAATTTTCAGCTCGCGCTTCACGCTTGCATTATTTGATTGTTGAAGTATAACGTCTTCATGGCTAACTGCAAGCAGCCATTAAAAGATCTTTTTTTTTATCAGATCAAAACGTATATTACAAATTATTTAGTTGGATACACACCTCGTTTAGGATCACAAACATTGCCCGGAATGTTAGATTTTAAGGCAATATACATGAAATAAATAAAAAAATAGACCGCGCTTCGCGCTCGCACTATTTAAATAAGGCTTATGAGATTATTATACATTTATGTTGATTTATAAGAATAAAGCTTAGAGAAGTCCCTATTAGGACTACCCCTTCAAGACAAACAAAATCAACTTCGAGCGGCCGATCGGGAAAAATGTGGCTGAAAAAAAATATTGGCGAAGGCTGGATCCGCCCGTTTTAGGTTTGAGACATAATAGAGATGTATAATTATTAGTATACATCTCTATGGGTTGAGACTAGACTCCAACTCTCCAAGCCCTCATTGTGTGTCACATAATTTGGTTGAAGCACAACAGCACATGAGTAAATCTAGTCTCCTACTTCAGCCTCTGCATTGTGCACTGTAAAAACCAATTGAAGGGACGGCCAAGCAATAAGCCAGTTCGTAGTTCCTTTCTGCGCATGATCAAAAGATTCTACGCATGATCAGAGGAAGGTCATTTGTACTAAAGTGACATGGTGGTTTAAAATCTAATGAGATAAGCACCAACTTTGATGTCTTGATTATTCATATATTATTTTGAATTGTGGTTTTCATTTACATCCACAAAAAACAACAACGCGTCCACGAACGACTGGTTTTCACAGTTTGCCAAGTACATTGTGCAACATGCTATGATATGCATTCAAAGTATAGGAATGCAACAAATACCTTCATAAAGTGTTCATTGGTGTGCTATTCTAGTCACCTGGTCTATTCAATTTCTTCATCCTGCTATGTAAGGCAAGCTTACGTGATATTTTGCTTTGAAATCTGCCTATCATAAAGAAAGAAAGAAAGGTCATTTGACCGAAAATTGTCCATGAGTAACTACGAACTGGTCTATTGAGGGTGATGTATATTTTGCAATCCTCAAGAATATTTTTACTTTTTCTACAGGGATCTCAATTCCTGGGGAAAAATGGCAGGAGAGAGGTTGATGGCTTGATCACTAGAATACTGCAACATTGAATGAAAATTAAAGGCACATTACAATCACAGTGGCCATTTAAATTGCAACCTAGCTTCAATACAAAATACCAATTAACCACTGAATGAAAATAGTGTTGTCAATGGATCTAATGCACTTTTAATTGCTTTCGACCAGACTTAAATGAAGACAAAACAATGCAGGATGCACAGTTTATATACACATTTATTAAAGATGGTTACTTGATGATGATGAATACATGAGTAGTCTGATGGTGATTGTACTCTGAAGATGAAGATAAACTCTGCAGTATAAAATATAAACTCTTCTATAGCTCTATCTCTAATCTGATCTGCATGCTGGAACAATCTCTAAGGTAATCTCAGTTGGGTTCAGAAGTGAACTCCTTTTATATTGATCTGGTCAAGACTCTACAGCCAAACAGGTGACGTACAGATTGCTTTGGTCAAGTCCAAGGTTGACCAACACCTGTTTGCTGTAGAGAGTCTTGACCAGACCAATATAAAAGGTCACTTCTGAACCAAGTCAGATTGGAGATCGAGTTTTAGAGCTACAGAAGAGTTTATATTTTATACTGCAGAATTTATCTTCATCTTCAAAGTAGTCACCATCAGACTTACTCGTGTATTATTTGTCATCATCATCAACTTATTTATAATCTTCAATAAATGTATATATGAACTGTACATGCTTTGTATTGCTTCGTTTATTTTATGCTGGTTGAAAATAAAAGAGCATTAGATCCAACGACAACATAACAATAGCCCTGTGGCTGCATATATGTATTTAGTACAACATCAAGATCCAATAATAGACACGAATCCTTCATGAATGCTTTATACAAAGATATGATTTTAATAAAAACATAATTCCAGATTCAATGTAATGTACAAGGAAGCGATCAATCATAAAACTTCCTTCTCTTTTCTTCAAAATGAGACAATGAATGGGGAATGTGGAAAACACATTACATGGTTGAATAAATTGATTATTAGTAAACAGTTATCAGTACAACAAGTCCCTTTTCCTCAGGTGAGCAATAATCATACTCACTTATCCAAAATAATGAGCATTCTTTGTCACTAAGAAAATAGTAAAATGGGATGAAAATGCACAGCTTCTCATTGCATTGTCCTTTAGTATCAAGTAAAAAAATCCTTTAATTTCCATAAACTATAATGTAAAAATAGTACAACTGGGGCCTGACTATCTTTAGTTTTGATAAATACAAATCAAACTAAAATTGCGATTGATCTAAATTGACATAGTTAAAAGGACTTATAGCAATCACAATTATAGTTTGATTTTAATCCATCAAAACTCTTTATAAGATGAACCATTGTACGCCATATGGATATTGTTATATGCATATTCACCTTATTTTACAGGATATCAATAAAAAGACATTCTTTGGTTTACCACACCAATTATGATGGTAAAACGTCAGTGATTTTATGAACCGGCATAAACCGAATATTTGGTCAAATTTTTTTTAAATGAGTTTTTTGCATATTCTGAAAGCCTGTCATAAACTCTCCAGAATGACAAAATTTCAGATCCAAAGTCGTATTATAAAAACATCGAGAGCAATTTCAATTTTGCACGAAACGACAAATACCCCTCCTTTGATTTTACGAAGTGGAACAACCCATTCTTTCTGTACCGAAGCAGTCTCCTGAATGGCGCACAGAGGTCAATAACCCAACTTAGATATTGCGCGTATGCTGCACGTATGCATTTAATGATTTTACGAACTAGGACAAACCGTAGTTTGTGCAGCTGAAAATACTGCACATGATACACATGATTTTACAAAGTGACCTAAACCCCGTTTTTCATAATTTCTTTTAGCAGTTTCTGAAATGAATCTTGGCGCCTCATTTCAAATATTAAATAGAAGAATATATTCAAATTGTGGACAATATTTTGCATTTCATGAAAGGATAGAATGTATGCTTTAAATTGGTATAAATAGTTGCTCTGGTTTCTTCCAAAGTGCAAAATTAGGAGCATCAGAAAATTACCAAAACTTTGAACACGGTCATCTTTAAATTGTATTTGTACCAGTTTGTAAAATCAATAACGAAATCAGGAACTTACATTTTGTTTGCTCCCTCCATTGTGACGACAGAGGAACAGAAAATATTTGGAGGATTTAATCATTATAGTATGCCTACGTACTATTTATAGTGCTGGTGTAATGAAACTCAACTACATCAAGTTCATATTGATTATAAAAGATGAAATAAATTGAAGGATAATCCTGGTTAAAGTGAAAGCATTTATCATGATCAACTGAATAAAAGTAATCTTGCTAGATTTAAGACAAATCAAACTTTCTTTGCCATTTTCATTTAAGAAGGAAATCATTATACCATGTTATAATATAAAATATATAAATGATGGATGTTACAAAGTTAATTGTATGTCATAAGAATTTCAACTACTGTATAATCATAAAATGACATATCATTTACTGGTAATTACAATGTTGCCAAGATTAAAGAAGAAATCCAGCATTGTAAGTCAATTTACCTGGTCTGTCTGATCAATTGTTCCTACAGGATTATAAGGTTGTGTTGAATTCTACTGGTTGTTCATCACAATATATCAAAGCAAGGAAATTCAACCTTTTACACTGAAGGACTGAACAAGCATATTTTAAATAAAATAAAGATAAGATGGGAATTCTTTGCTTTTTTTTACTAAAAAGAGAAGAAATAAACAATGAAATATGTACAAATATTCTAAGAAGCACTTGGGCATTTGAACTTGATAAAAGTTTTTAAATACATTTATTTACCTTTGGCAAACTGAGTTAACTGGAAGCTTAAAAAATTTCCATTTGTCTCCATGCCCTCTGGCCACCACTACACATAAAATCATACCAGAATCATAACATAATTTAGTGAATACTGAAAATATCTTTGACATATGGCTGTGGAAACAGTGGCCTCCGGGAACCTACTGTTTTGTTTTGCTGCTGATTGATACATAATTGGTATTAACTTGCTTACATTTAAACTATGCTCAAGCTGCTTCAAGCCTCAAAACACAAACAGCTGTTAAAGCTCCAAATTGATGACTCCAGACAGACATCTTAAAAGACAGTAATCTGTAATCAACACTTGACAATGCAGCATAAGTGGGCCATGTTTCATGAAATTTGAAATTACAAATGCGATAATCTACAACAAATTTTCTCTTGGCCAATCAAATTACATGATTTAAGTTCTACATGGTTTATGAAACAGGGCCCAGATACATTGAATTGCATTCTTTGCGATGGAATCAAGGTTAAAGTGCAGAAGCAGTTTCATAAAACTAATATGCATTAACCTAAAATGATGAAACAATCAATTTTTGTGTAGAAATTACACTTTTCATGAAGAATTACATACAGAGCATTGTAACTGTGTCTGGTCATATTTGAAGCTTTGAAAAAAAAAAGCTGGCCACATTTATGCTGTCCATATATGTTGATAATTACAGAATGAAAGTGCTCAAAGAATATGATAGGACCTCCAATAAAAATTCTGAATTTTATCATTCAGCTTTCAGTCGTCTTCTGCTACACTTTTCCTTTTCTTCTTCTTTTTCTTCTTTTCTGAACTCGGCTGCAGGAAGTTAAAGTAAAAGGAAATTGGATTATACGATAATACTTTAATAATCATGTTTCAGAGTTGATAAATGATAAGAATATACAATTTCAAGTTAACCCTAAAATGGCCGGGGGGGGGGGGGGGTTGAATTATCCCCCTCAACATTTTCTGCGATCGTTCCGCCGCGCGGATTTTTTTGACCACGCCATTCGCGGAGTTTATACTTTTAAGTCTTGCGCATCTTTTGAGACCAAATTTACGACGCCCGGGTATGCGGTTCCGAAATTACGCAACATTTTGTAAGTGCATCAGTGCATGACAGACCAAAAATTGTTCCAAAACGTGATTTTGTGTACAAAGTCAATGCAAATTGAGTTTTCTCATCTTATTCATTAAGATATGATTATTTTTACTTTAAACAGCTGAAAGCAATTGATTTTAGCATAATTATGCTTCAAAAAGATTGTGCAATAAATCTGGTGAAAAAAACAAAGAAAAACAAAAGGTTGAAAAACAAAGAAATACATAAGAAATTCATAAAACAATAAAATACATAAGAAATTGATTTCCTAACCGAAGTTTTTTTCAATTGCCATCGTTAAGGATGCTACAAATAATATTTTTACCAAAAATTAGCATTCTAGGAGCTTTATTTAGTGAATTAGAGCAAAAAGTATGATTTATGCATAAATTAGCATAATTAATTCATATAAAATAAAATCTCATTATTTTGGAAAATTTTACTATGCAGCCTTGTAGATTACATCGCACACTACCAGCGTGCAAATTTTTGCGGCGCTCGCGCGATTGGCGGCCGAGATCTCAGGGGGGGTTGAATCAACCCCCCCCCCGCCATAGAACAGCCCAAAAAGCCCGGCCTAGTTAGGGTTAAAGAAGAGCACTATAGCAGACTGTTGGTGCATGGAGCATTTACTTTCCATTAAACCATATATATTATATTGCACAAGTTGAATATTTGCCAGTCTAAGGATTCAACCAGATTATGCAAAACAAGGTTTATACCTCTTCTAATTTGAACTTTTCCCAAGTTGAACAGATTTCTGAGGTCCTAATATATTTGCCTTTAGGAAAATTATGATAACAGTATTCACCTTACTGAATTTGCACTAATCGTAATGACAATGATGTATATGAACTATATAGTGTAAAATTAACTGTGTCCTTCACAAAGAATAAAAATTAAGACAATTAAGAATTAATTTGAAGTGGCTGAAAGCCTGTCTAAAGTGTTGTAAACTATATTAGGTAAAGCTTTGGCCCATGAGATGTCAACATTAAAAATGGCCTCTCACAAGTTTCACCAAACTAACCAGTCAAAATCTATGTGAGAATCCTCTGTTAATTATTTATTTCAAACTTAGTCAAGTAAATAAAGTGTTGTGTAAGCAGAAATTAACAACTAAAAACATATATGGGTCAATGTGTACTTACTGTTTCTGGTTCAATAACTTCTTCTTCTGGTTCTACTTTCACTTCCTGATGTTTCTTCTTCTTTTTCTTCTTTATCTCTGGTTCAACTACTTCTTCTTCTTCTGGCTCTTCTTTCACTTCTTGATGTTTCTTTTTCTTTTTCTTCTTCTCTGATGATGGTTCAGGAACTGAAAAGAGTGAATAATACCAAGATGATGTAACAGACAATCATAAATAACTGCAGATATAATTTCAAACAAATGGAATGCTTCTGGCACTCTCACCTGCATCACATGATTCAACATAGCTGACTTTAAAATTAACTATTGAATAATAAATAAAAAACACCATTCGTATGATAATAAAATACCATGTTCATTGACCCTAAATGACCTTTGATCTTAGTCATGTGACCTGAAACTCAAGCAAGATGTTCAGTAATACTTGCTTAACCTTATGTCCAAGTTTCATGAACTAGGTCCATGTACTTCTAAGTTCTGATGACATTTCAAAATCTTAATCTTGGTTAAGATTTCAATGTTGATGAGGCCTTGTCGCAGTAGGAAAAGCGGCGCCTATATTCTCGCTCTGCTATGCAGGCGAGATGAATATCATGAATGAGATTAATTAGATTACAGGATTGTCATTTTTCATTCTTGCCATGAATGAACATGAATCAAATGAGAAATTCATTTATAACAACTTTTGGTATGTAACAAGATATTCTAAAGCTAATATCTCAAGTTGAAATGATTCATATGCACAGTTCTAAATTCTCAATCAAAATATTGTTTCTGTCTGGCTTTCACATTCATGCCTTGAACCGGAGAGCCCCCCCCCCTCCCCCAAATCAACAAAAGGCCAATTGTTTTATTGATACAAATTATTAACTTTTTCATGAAATTTCTGATGACAAGAAGGGAATGAAAAAAACACAACATTACAAGCTTAGGATAATAACCAATGCAAGGCAGGTACTCTTAAAGTAGAATCAATGTAATATGGTGAATTTGATAAAGAGTACAGAGTTTAATCTTGATGTTTGCCTTACCTATTTCCTCCTCTGATTCTTGCTTTACAACTTCTTCTGATTCTGAGACCCTCTTCTTCTTTTTCTTCTTCTTTTCTGGTGGTGCCGTGGTCTCCTCTCCATCATCATCTCCATTTAGTTCTTCTATCTTTCTTTTCTTAGGAACAGACGGTAGAGTGGAGTCCATACCAGGGTCATAGGTCACGACCTCACTCTTGTGCTGGTATTTCTCAAACTTGGCCTTGGCTTTCCCTGTCCCTGAAATCCGTCTTTCCTGGGAGTAGAATGAATTCAGAGGTATAACAACTCAGGGAAAGAAAGGTAATGGTAACTACAATATACGCAAATACTTGCATATACGGCCAAGAGAGGGTCGGGATTGAAATTAAGGTACTCAAATAGACATGATCTACAAATTTACTATCAACTGAATGTTTATTCAATGGACCAATATTTATTTTTGAGCAATTGTTTATTATGTGACCTTCATATCTGCCTCAGAGGTAGTGACGAAGTTGTGTAGAATAATCACAGACAAATCATGATTGTACACAGTTCACATCATAGGCAGAAAAGGCACAAAAAAAGCTTTCTGGGATTATGACAAAACCATCATTGTCAGGAAACAAATCTAATAGCAAAAACACTGTGTTCATATGTATAACAGTGCATTAATGTGTCTATGTGTGCTTATGGAACAAAATCAAAGAAAAGTTCAGATAAGACATGTTTTAAACTATAGATCTAAATACACAGTAAGAGTGTTCTTTGAGTTTAGTATATCATTTGTATTATTTTCTTTGAGTACAAATCCATAGTTTTTATCAAATTAGTGTCAGTGAGTTTGGGAGGGTATTTATTTAAATATGGGCGGCATGAACAAATTTCTTTGCATGATCAAAGGTGTCTCTATCCTAAAAACAATTTTTTCTACAATTGACAACTTTCATCATTTTTCACAAATTCTCACACATTCTACTCTCTGACGAATGAACTGAACTTACTTCTCCTTGTTCAAGGCTTCTTAATCTTGATTCAATCTTGGCTCTGCTCTCCAATCCTAGCTCACAGCTTGCATCATCCCCTAAAGCATCATATCTGATTGCTAATGACGTCTTGGCTGCTAACATTCTTGACATCTATATGTTGAAAAAAAAAAGAAGTGAAATCGATATATATCTCTGGTGTCACGCGGTGGAGCGTTGTGGCCCAGTGGATTAGTCTCCGGACTTTGAAACAGAGGGTCATGGGTTCGAATCCCAGCCATGGCGTAATTTCCTTCGGCAAGAAATTATCCACATTGTGCCGCACTCGACCCAGGTGAGGTGAATGGGTACCCGGTAGGAAGAAATTCCTCGAATGCTCGAGCGCCGATCAAGGTAGCCGTAAAGCCGGGGTAATAATAATAGCAGGGCCCGCTGGGAGAACAGTTTTCGGAACTGAAGTGGCTACCCTGGGTAAATATGCCGATATTATTATTACATTATTATTATCTCTACCTATATACATACATACCGAACTTAGTTAGTATTTCTGAAACTAAGCTCACAAAGAATGCTGCATCCACTGTTTTTTCATCATAAAGGACAATAAAACTGAAATTATTTCATTCAGTCAAGGATGAAGTGGAGTTGGCATTAAAGTGGATAAAAACCTTGCTCCCCATTCATCAAGATGGGATGTTATAACTGAGCCTGCAGTGTACTGTGACACTCCAATAATTAAAGTTGATTTTATTTCCAAGAACAATTCCTAACAATATCTAGATCCAAAACCTTACTGGAATGATTCATCTCCACTTTGTGCTTCAAATGAAGAGATTAAATGCTCTACATGTATCATGAATTGAGTAGTTCACAAAGTGAAAGTGGGAAAAAATGGGTGTCGGATGTACAAAATTGAAATTGCCCCACCCCAATGAACAAAGAGTAATAACATTGCTAATTATTCATACCTTTCCTTTGTTCTTAGGATTGCTTTGACCAACCAGTGATGCATGATAGATAAGACCATATTTGGGTGTGTCTTTCTTGGTCTTAAGTGCTCTGAATAAGGCCTTCTCAGCACCAAGGATCTGAACCGTAGAGGCAGGCTGCTTGGCAAGATTCATCAGTGATCCTGGAGAAAAAAGAAAAACACATGAAACAGGCTCAATAAAGAATTATTCTCTCTAATACTAGTCGGTCTGATTCTGTAGTGGTGCTAGACCAACATGATATTGCCAAAATTCTACAAATAGTAAATGGGGTTTAGTAAAGCAGTTATGGACCACAAGATTATTACAAGCTGAGCTAGTATTAGAAAGAAAGGGATGAGACCAGTGGTGAGAGCCAATATCTGACCATCTTTCCTGTGTTTCCAGTGTTTCCCTTCAAATTTTACTTACATGTATTAGGCACATGACTTTGAATTTATGCAACATTTTAGAAAGATAAAGGCCAAGATCACTAGGAGTGTTTGAACCCCTTCCTCGTCACCACATATTTTAATTAAAAAGCAGTGTATCAATCAATGATTTTAATATTGACATCATTAATACATGCAGGACCTGGGGGTGAATAGGGCTACATTTAAAAGCAATAGAATGAGACAAATTGAATTAAACAGCAGTTTATAAAATCAAGCCTCATGGAGCAACTGACCTGCATGTGATATCAACCTAGCACCAACAAGCTCTCCTACCATAGTTGTTAGGTTAGGTGCAATGGCAGCCATTCTGTTCTTGAGGTAGTCATATAGCTGTGTCCTGTAATCAGTAATCTCAATCACCTTGATGTAGACAAAAAAAAAGAACTAAATGATAATTAAAAAAAGAAGGTGATTTTGGGTAGATGTTTTTCCCTTGCCAATACAGAAAGCATTTTCTCATTGTTAGACAATGGGAGGCTGCTACTTAGCTTCAAAGGGCATCTATGCATTTTTTGCCTCCTGTGCAACATTGTCTGTTAGCTATAATCTCAGATATTTTTCTACTCCCAATTTCACAATCAATAGCAAAATTGGCTTACAGAAAATATTACATCTAGGCCTAGGTACCCTAATGTGTTGCATCAAGTTCAAAACAATTTGATCTCTAGCACTCTTGATCAGGAGAAGACTATAACTCTTCAGATCAAACATATGGGGACTCTACCTTGATTCATATCAATTGTAACTTTAGTCTCGTCCAGATGTGGTCAAAGTTGAGCAAACTTTCAGTAAGATGATCACCTCATTTATGCTTATCAATGACTATTACATCCTACAGGACCCCCCCCCCCATATTGTCCTAAGTTACAAAACAATGCACATCATAATGATCTCATCATGTAATATATAATAAGTTCAGTATGATGCCATGAGTTTGTCCACAAAAGTTCTGCAACTTTTAGCAGACTTTATTTTATGTTAACCTTTATTAGGAATATCAATTGAGAGGCAGACGACCTTTTGATGCCTCAAACCCAATTGAACTTGCAATATAAATTTTGCTAAGCCTTGTCTCGCCACATCCGAAAGAGGCTTTGAATGCATTTAATCTCAGACATGTACTTGAGATATAAGAGTTGATATCAAACTGAAATGTATGACTGGCCTGAATTGATCGCAACTCTTATTCAAACAGGGTCCTGGAGTAATTCAAAACTCAACCAAATTACTGTCTCCAACATGGTAACAATGGATTTAACCTCAAGTAGGCCAGGATATTTTGGTACCCCCCAGCTAGTAAGGGTTAAGTCACAAGGCAAAGAATATGTTTAAAAAGCTAAACTTAAAAGAAAAAAAAATCATAAGAGAAGAGTACTTTCAATTTCCATTTCTGTCTCAGAGGTAGTGACGAAAGAGAATTTGTGATAATCAGCATGATCTCATACTACTACATTCTATCTGCATCATTGACAGAAACGGCTTTCATATAATAAAGTATACTCCTCTAAAAACTAGACACATCTTTATGTGTAGGCTTAGTCCCTTATCTGCAAATGTAACCTTTGAGGGACAAGATACAGAATATCAACATTCCTGAAATTCCAGGGGATAATTAGTCTTCTCACCTGTTCACATAGGTACTTTATGTTTAGGATGTCTTCTTGAGATACTTCTGTTCCCATGGAGATTTCAGCAGCCAATTTTAATTGCTCTTCAAGTTCCTCAGGGAGGATTTCTGAGAAGTCTGTTTTAGCTGCATTGGTTCTCACACCTTCAGAGGAAAGGATAAAGTACCCTTGCAATCTTAGTCAGGGGGATGTGTGGTGACAGTAATAGAGATGCCAAGCCATTACAGACACTCACTACACTTGGAATCACAGTCTATTTAATTTACACCCGGACATGAATGGCGTCCCATAGACAATCCCAGATTTCAATCAATATTAATCTTTATGAAACATCTCCAACATTTTTTTTTACATTATATCATTGTGACATGCCATCATGACAGGCAAATTTGGCTTTATTTATAAAAAGAAAACCAATAATAAATAATACAGAATAATAATAAATACAGAATAAAAAATAGACCAATCTGAGACTAAATACAGGTTGCCTCTTAGCAGTAAATGTTTCGATGTGAATTGTTGCTGCTTGTAGAAGTGATGATATAGGTGCAACAGTGAAACAATATTCATATGAAGCTTACTTAAGTATACATTATACTTATGACAAAATTAGCTACAGAAAATAAAGATCACTTCTTTGATCTCGAGACTCATTAGTGAAGTCAGTGATCTTGAATAACTTACCCATATGTAGTACTGTCTTTGCAAATGCTAGATTGTCTGTGATGATTTTACCAAGCTCTGGGAAATGCCAGCCATACCATTCTCTGCATCTCATCACATAATTATTCAGCTCTTTGTCTAAGTCATCCAATAGTGCTAAGTGAATGGAAGGAAAAAGGAGACATTTAGAATCATATTAGGGAAAATTTCACATGTATTTCAAGAGAGCTCTATCCTATATTAACAGAGGGTTGATATGTATTATTTGTATGTTCATTTCAATTAATAAAATTGGATGCAGTCACACAATCTACCAAGATATGATTTAATATTGAAAGGTTTTTAAAATGTGAACTTTACAACTCAAAGGGGTTTTGACCATTCATTTCCTTTTACAATAATGGCAGGGTTGGTACATTTCTCATTTTTTGTCACTGACCAGAAATTGTCCAATATTTGTGTTGAAAGACAAGAGGAGGGATCTATATTTCCCGCTAATTGACCACAGAGGTGTTTTGCAAAGATTTAAGTATGACTTAGGTCGCACTCAAATGCTGATGCGTACATGATATGCAACACGCAATCTTATTGATTAATACGCAGTAGTGCACATCTTCTTCGCATAATCTGACCAATGCGGTCATACCTTTTGTACTGCATGTAACTAGATATTTAAGTGCGACTTTAAGTCATACTTAAATCTTTGTGAAACATCCTCAGGAAATAAACCTAAGGTAAGGTCACATGCCGACCCTTATCAATAGCAACATTCATACTTACATATGGCTTGAACGATCATGGTGTCCACTTTGTCTGGGCTGAATTTTAACTTGTACCTTGATAAACTGAAAGGTAATATACAAAAGGGATTCTATTATCTAAAACGAAATCCCCCATTACATAAAACAGTCTTATACACCTAGTTCCCCAAACTATATAGACAAGCAAGTATTATTTTATTGAGCTTAAGGACCAAATCCTTTTGAATCTGTTGGTTGCAAGAAGCACAACAGTCAATCTTTTGTATCTCTGTAAACAATTTAGACTTTTATCACAGGTGACAGAACTTTGAACCCAAGGAGAGTGCAAGTCCTAGCTATCGTTATAGACATCATATGCTCTCATAATGATGTGATGTATCAGCTAGGTTTGAACAAGTCCTAAGGCTGATTTTTATGACTGATTACATTGATCATTATGTAAGATCAAATGTACAAATCAACTGTGTGATCAATCACTATGCTTTGTATTATGGGTTCCATAACATTTGCTCCGGCAACAATTGCTCCGCTGTAAATTCCATAAAAGGAATGACCAACTTTAACCCTGGATTTAACTCTATACCATATCTGAGCCTTAATCTAAACCTAACATAAAACCCTATTGCAATCCTAACGTTAAAGAGAAATTCCAGTAGTTGCAGTAAACACTGATTTCATGAGAAAGTCTGTAAAACCAGGCTTAATTGTCAGTATATCATCGAGGATCTAGATCTGGTACAGTTACATAAACTGAACTTTGTGAAATCTTGAAATCTACGCTGAAAAATGTTCAGACTGAACTTCCCCAACACAGATAAGCGCACGTGGGACAGTGTATAATTATTGCTTTGAGCGTCGGGCCCGACGCTCTACCCGAATCCTGTGCTTATTTGCTGATTTCTCAGCAATTACACAATTTCTTCCAGAATCCTTTGGCACATGCGTTTTATTTATACAAACAGACACTTTGGTGGTCATTTCATTGGATTCTGTATGAACTCATTTTGATATCGTTACCAAAACTAGCATTTACCTTTAACCCTATATCTTAGATGGAGCAATTGCCGGCGGAGCAAATGTAATGTCACCCTATTACGGCCCCATGTTGATGAAAAAAGAAGGAATTTTCCCAAATCAATTTTAGATACAATACCTAAACTTACCAAGTCCTTTTTTCAGTAACTACATAATGTATTTCTCTTGGTCCTACTAATAACCTAACATGTGAGCTAGACAGAGTGTCACATCAGTCACCTGTATGCATTTTTTTAACCAGGAACCAAACTATCAAACTGGGACCTGATCTCACTCATCAGTTCTTAGTCCTACTAATAAACTAACCTGTGAGCTAGACCCAATGTCATAGCAGTCATCTCTCTTCCAGGTAGACCAGGAACCAAACTATCAAACTGGGACCTGATCCCTCTCATCAGCTCTTGGATTGAAGAGTTATGGACGCAACTCATGCTCAGTTTATCCTGACATCAATGAGAAAATAAAAATATTAAATCGTTCTGTCGATGAAAGAATAAAACATACAATGTCCTAATAGATGTATGCATTTAGCAGCATTTTATTGCACTTAATATCCATCAATAGGACTACATGAAATCAAGCTATCATAAAATGTTCTCAGTATATTCAAAATTCAATCTCGAAACAAATTGAAAGCAATCATCAGGTCAATAAAACTTCCCCAAATACGTCATTAAATTTTTGAGAGAGCTAATAATATATAACTTTATATATACCATTTAGAGACACTGGTCATCAAGTACACTATAAATGCTTTGTCATCAGCATTAAAATCAATTCTGTCAAAATCTGTTTTATCCACTGATGATCATGAAAACTAAAAAAGATTATCTCACATCCTAGGACATTCCTGACTAATTTACACATCTAATACTCAGTGAATATTGAAGTACAATGGTAATGATTGCAATATTTTCCCTCATGTGAATGCCTGTATTGAATGAAAGCAAGGGCAATTTACATGAATGAAGTGTCTATGGTGACAAGCTTACCTTAATAATATTTCCAAGCTTGGCATCAGCGACAGCAAGCTCTGCTTGAGCATCTTTGGCTACCACTTTCTTCAATATCTTTTTCAGTCCTTTGCTTAACTTGCCTTCAACAAGGGCGGTAGCAGCTGGAAGTAAAAAATAATAGAAATATTTACATTTATATCACACTTTATACATTATGTTTTTAATGTAGAAAGACCAAGAATATTCTAAAACCAAACAGTGTTAATAGCTAAGACGTAAATATAAAAGGTGTGACTTCCAATTTCACTTGTTAAAACCAGACATTCATAAAAAATTATCATAATTTTCAAGTTATCATAAATCTGGAAACCAACTTGAATACATAATGAGCTGCAACCTCTCACTGCAGTCTTTGAATTTTAACCTGATCTGCATTTTTGTGTCATTTTGGGTGTGTTTAATGTTGATTTTCAAATTTAAACAGCAACATGAATCATGATTGAAAACTCAATTAGAAAACACTGATCACAAACACGATCAGCGGTGCAGCGTCAAAATATAAAGGGGTTTAAATGTTGATTGTCTTTAAATTTCCTGCTTCCGTAAGCGCAGCTTTAGTGCGCAGTTTGAACCATCCCAAGAAAGGTCAGTTCTGGCACCTGTTTGTGTAGGCTTCCACTGCAAGAGCAAATTTAAAGACGTTTCAAAACTCAATTGTGTTCAATGTCGCATTTGCGATGCTCAAGGTCATAAAATTGGGAGTGATCGCGTAAAAGAAAATCTTTTCAACATTTAAATTTTCCTCCGAATCATGATTTGAAAGACGTTTACTTTTACGATCGGGAATGGAGGACATTGAACACAGGCTTTGTTTCTCATTATATCCATGTTTTCAATCATGATTCATGGTGCCGTTTGAATTTGGAAACCAACATTGAACACACCCTTACTCACACAAAAAATGTTTAAATCTATCCAATATCATCTAAGTTATTGAGCAGAAACCATTTGGGGGATAATCAGACTGACAGGGACAATGCTTATTCATCTGCAGGGAATAAAAAGGAACCCCTATTCTGTCTCAGAGGTAGTGACGAATAAAGTATGATCTTAATCACTCTTTATCATAGATTACTCTGTATGCATCATTGACAGATATATATGGGGGCTGTTCCACAAAATTGTCCATAAATTTACACGACTTTACAAGACAACTTAAACATGCTCTTGCGTTAACCTTATGTGACGGGGGCCATGGGGGGGGGGCATGATGGGGGGCTGCCATGATGCCCCTCTCAATGCATTGCATGATATTTCTATAAATTAATGCAAAAAGAAAGCGCAGAAAACGTTATAACTTTTTCATATGAAGTGTCACGCAACTTTTGAGATCAAATTTGCGATGTACGGCTACAGCATCACGACGCCACATGACTTGGTGAAATTCACAAAGGGTGACTATTTTTCATTATAACTGGTCTGCCTAATTAATTTAGGGTTTAATTTAGTCGGTTAATGGTCTGTAATAATTTCCACTGAAAAAAATGAAAAACAAGAGATGAAAAAACAACTAAATACATAAGAAATTACAAACACAAATAAATACGCTAATTTTTTTTTCCTTTTAAAATTAGTGAAGACCTCTAAATAAGATGACATTTGAGGGGAAAATATGAAAATTTGAAGTGAAATTGGGTGTTAAATATGCAAATTATGTTTTTCATGAATAACTTTGCATATTTTTATTAATAAATAAAAAATTATTTTAGGATATTTTATGTTAACTGGCTTGTGTGGTAAAGAATGTGCAGGCCAAATCATGGTCCCCTCCAGTCCTCAATACATCTCAAACAGCCCAGTCCTTTTTAGGGTTAAATGAGTTCCCCAATATTTCCCTGGTATCTACAAAGTGCGACCTTAATTCCTATAACCTTAATAAAATTTAAACAAATTATAAGCTTTGAATTCAAATGATTGTTATCAACAATTTTGATGTACAATATGGGACTTAAAATACCACCAATAAATGGCGGGTACAAGTTAAATCATTTACATTTCTACTTAAGTTATTTAAGTGATGATGAGGACCAGAATGTTCATCATAGATTTACCTGCCAAGGCTTCAGTTGTGTCTTGAAATTTCTCAAACTGTTTTAGCTTCAGTCTATAAAAAATGCAAAACATGAAATCATAACATAAATCATCACAGGATTTCCTGATTAAGATGAAAAACAATCAAGAATGACTTACTTCACACATATTCTCAACATCTTACATACTATTTGTATGTACATGTAAGCTTATGCATTTTATCCAAGTGAAAATTAGTCAAATAATCAAATACCCATTTACATTCCCCTGTTTGTACATGTAAATAATCAATAAGGCCCATACAATTTTATTTTCAGAAATCAAGACTACTCATTTAGCCTACATTTTAAATCACAATAATTCATAAAAACATATATGAAAGATGCAAGCTTAATTATCTAAAGTAAGACTTGGTAAATCTTACAATCAAAATGTCTTAATTAAAAAAGCTGGGTCCTTCACTTTTTTAACCACTCCTTGTCTCATATCCATTTTAAGCAACTTAACACACAAATACTTGATTGGCTTGTTCTTAGCTTCCAAATATATCTCAATCTATAAGCTTTTGAAGGATTTTCTCCAGAAAACTATTTACATTATCGAGACAACTTCAGACAAGGCAATAATAAATTAATAGCCAAATTTGATTTTAATGACGGTCAAGATAATTTTGTAAGATTTGAATGTTACAATAATAGTCACATGTAATTTGGATAAGATAATCTTTACCAAAACGGAAAGGCTTCCGTTTTTTCTTGTCTTCACATATCAGGAATACAATTTGAGTAAATTTCCAATTGAAGTTGCAAAGTGTGTTATACTTACACCTTGCTTGCTTGTTCTGGAGAGTCAAATGATTTGTACAGATCATCAACCTTCTGAAGTTTCTTCTCATCAAGAAGCTGCAATAGGAAAAATAATTTCAAAATTTTTTTTTGTAACTTTGATATAAAATGTTGATAATTGTAGGAAAACATGGTCCATAACATCTCATCTATTCACGGTGTTCAATAAAACAAGAAGCAATTATTATTGTAGAAGTACTTTTGGACAAGCGCCTCTACTGTTTACATCTAGATCTACTCATTTAGATCTAGACTGAGTAAAATTCAGATCTTTTGGGACAAACAATATTTTATTTTTTTCTTTCTTTCTTTTTTTCTTTATTTAGGTAAATATACACATATCTAGTTGAACATATTGAAATCTTCCCTCGTAAGGATAATTATCTTTCCAGGCCACCGAGTGTGATTGACTTTGACGAATTTTTGATTGCATTTGACTGTGTTACTGATTGGGTTTGTGAATTTGCGACGTGAGTGAGCTGAGTGCCGTATGCAGTGTGAATGTGTTGGTGAATATTATTGATGATACAATTGTGAGTTGATCTTGCTTTTCTCCTTTGACCGCCACGCTGATGCTGTATTATTTGCTGTATTATATTTTTGTAATTAGATTTCTGGGTGTTTTTTGGAGAAAACACCAGAAATTTGCTGCTGCTGCTGCTGCTGTTGAATTGTTAGGGATTTATTATTTATTTTTGGTTACGTCTCAGATCAGGAAATTCAGTCTTGTATTAATCATTTTGTTGTTGCTGCTGCTGTTGTATTAAATATTTTGTTGTTGTTGCTGTTATATCAAATATTTTGTTGCTGCTGCTGTTGAGTGGATGCTGTGAGCTGTGCTGCTGATCTTAATATCAATTCACATTTAATTAATAAATTATAGATTGCATAATTAAATAAATTGTGTATAGGCCTATATTTAAATAAATTGTATATTATTCCGCAGGGTGCTACATAACTTTTTAGAAGCACTTGCCCAGTCGGGCAAGTAAATTTTCAAATAGTTGGAATATACTTGCCCGAATAAAAAGCAATGAAAAAAAAGTTTTACCTATTCAAAAGAAAGTTTTGCGGTTTTATAAACCATTGACCTTTTCCTCTCATTTGACATGAACTGATCTACTTTGTTATTGCATTTCTTTTTCCAAAGTGATTTTATCTTGCCTGCCATGACCCAAATTAGGGTCAATATATCATATCAACCCTAATTTTGGTCATTCTACTGATAATTTTGCTTGCCCAATTTGGGCAAGTAGTTTGGGTCTTTACTTCAAAACACTTGCCTGACTCGAACTTTTACTTGCCCCGGGCAATCGGGCAAGTGCTTATGTAGCGCCCTGTTCCAATTGTTTCTCTTTTCCCCTTTTTGCGAATAGAGAAAAGCAAATTTGATTGAAACAATTATTTTACTTGTAAATATTAACTTTTGTCAAAAAAAAATATATACATATACATATATAATTAAATAAGAATTTATTTGAAATTATTCTTATATTTCATATCTCTCTTCGAACAAGTGAGCGTTTGTTTGCTTTTTTTTTCTTTTCGCTCCTAAGAATTAAATCATACAGGAATTTTATTTTTTAGGCAAGATAGCCTCTGGATTTTAATTTGATTACATTCTCAGGATATTTTGAGGTTAGTTCTGTTATTTTTTCTTTTAAGTTCATTATGTCCAAGATTTATTTTGATTTTATCCGCAAGACAAAGTAGTCTGCAGGACAATTTCTGGTTAATTCCAGTTCAATTTTTTAATTTAATTTGTCCCAAATTTATTTTCAATTGACTATGGTGACTGATTTATTTTATTCTCTACATCAAGATGGCGAGCAACCTAACAAGAATCAAAATCAACTTTTGTTCATCTGAGGAATTGATGAGTCTGCCCGGAGTGGGTATGGCCACCGCCAACCGCATTCTACATGCGAGGGAGGCGGTCGGAGACATTCTTGTCGATCCTCACATACCCAAGGCGGAACTGTTAGTTTACGCCTTTGATTATGAGCCAACAACAATGGCTCGTAATGTCAACTGTAGAGAAGTGCGCTCCGAAGGAGACAAGCCTTCTACGAGTGTTCCACTAATTCATTCGAAGCAGCCCCCCGTGAGCCAGGCGTTTAAGGTTTGGCCACAGCACACCCACGCACATAGGGCACAAGGTGCTGTAGGCCAGCCTTCTCAGACACAGGCCGGGGAGGCACATGCATTCTTCACAGGGGGGAGGCCAGTTGGTACTCCTATTCAGCAGCCTTCGGCCTCTCCACAAGATAGGGCTAAGTCCCTATGGGCTAATCAATTTGGATTTTCAGGATGGAACGATGGCCTGTTCCCACCACAGGGTCCCCACCAAGTTACACCACCACTAGCTACCCCACCAGGACCCCAGTTCCAATTTGGTCCTCGTGCCCAGGTAGCTTCCCAACCAGGACCCCAGTTCTAATTTGGTCCTCGTGCCCAAGTAGATTTGCATTGTCAGGCTCCCAGAGCTCAGAGTGGCCGACCAGCAATGTTCAACCAAACTACCCAGACACCTCCACATAGCTATCCACAGGCCGTTCCACACTTTACGCAAGCACAGTACGAGGAAATGTATGGCGTGATGTTTTGGATGATGCAAATGATGCCACGTGGAGGAATTGGACAACCAGCTCCTCCATACAGCAACCCTGCTGCCTCCTATGGTGGGTATTGCCCATCGTGGGCTGGAAGCAGATATCCGCCTCACTATCATAACACTGTGGCCCCGCAAACCTCTCCCCAAGGACCATGTGACTTGCAATATGGGGATAGCAACCCCGTGCATCAAGGCGCTGGACCCCAAGGAGATGGACAAGGAGGCCCAGTAAGCAATTAACATAGAAACACCACAAGGCCATCAGTAAGTCCTGGATACTTGGGGCTGCCAACAAGAAATCAGCCGCCCCGTGTCACCCGACTTACTTCGGCCTCAAGACCTGTGGTACAAAGTGTGTATGACAACAGAAGGCCCCCTCTTTATAGACCAACCCCTTTGCCGAAGACTTTTTCGTTCGACGGCAAGGAAAGTTGGGCGGCCTTCTATACAAAGTTCCAACTGTACACCGAAAGACACAGCATGTCTGAAGCAGACAAAAAATATCAGCTGTGTCTCGCGTTGGAGGCCGAAGCCAGTAAGTTCATGGCTCTCATCCCGGAGAGTAATGCAAATATCGCCTTCTCTGACTTGGTTACCAAGTTGGAAAAGCGATTCGCTATCTCTGGAAGTTACTCAGATGCAATTTCAATCGGCTTTTCAACATGGGGATGAAGACATTATCAAATAGGCAGATAGGCTTATGACCCTTGCATGTCAGGCCTTTGCAGGCCTACCCAACAATTTCTTCCAAGAACTTGTAGTGGCAAGGTTCTGCCAGGGTGCCCAAGACAAAGATGTAGGGCATCATGTCCTAACTTCTTGGCCAGGGACATTAGATGAAGCCATGACTTGTCCTAACTTCTCGGCCTGGGACATTAGATGAAGCCATGACTAAGTACAAATGGTTTCAGTTTACCCAGAAGACCATGGATACGCATGGCCCTAGGCTGAGGAACGAGGTAAGGCAGCTATCTGTAGGAGAGGATAAGAATAACCTTAGGGTACAAGAGTCGTCTCCTCAGGATTAGTGCTCTGGAGGCCAGAATGCAAGATGGATTTGATGGTCGCTGCAATCACGGATCTGTCTCAAAGTACTAAAGAACTTTTGTCAGTGTCAAGAGGCCAGTCGAGTTACTCCTCTGGCCGTGCCCCTATCACAGCTGACAGACCAAAATATACATCTGGCCGAGCTCTGGGACCACCGGACAGACCAAATTATACCTCTGGCCGGGCTCCGGGTACATCAGACAGGCCGAGGTATAACTCTAATAGAAGGCCAGATCGGTCAGAAGGAGGCAGAAGACCATTTTCGGTCCTTCCACCAACCGATCGGCAGCGAAACTTCACAGGCTACTTCAACTGTGGGGAAGAAGGCAATTTCAGTAGGGCCTGCCCCATGGGGAGATCGTCTGCTCAGAACAGACAACTGAGGGCTGTCACCTTCGAGGAGGGACATGGACACGGATTGGAGGAGATGGGGAATCCCCGATACGATCACAGGTTCCCACCCCCACCATCTCCATTCCATTAAAGGACAGCCTACATGTAATGCCACAAGACCATGGTAACCCAAGGGCACCAGACTCGCAAGCAAATTCTCTGAGGTAACAGAGGTCCCTTGGAGGAATCCGCCATGGCCACCAGACATTTTTGGTGAGGTTAAAGATCAAGAGGTTGAAGTAGTCATTTGTAGAATTGTGTCTACTTCAACATTGAGTGATGAGATGACAGTTGGCAAAGAGCCCATTACATCAGTTTTGGACACTGCGGCAGCTGTCACCATTATTTCAGATAGGCTATTCAATCGCCTCCAGCCTCGGCTGCCCATCCTTATGCGTGTAATTCTTAAGGGGGCTGGCCGAGACATACAATGGACAGCGTTGTGGTAGGGTCTATCAACATTAAGCTGGGTACCCAAATACTCAGCAAGAAGATTTATGTAGCTCCGATAGCAGATGAGATGCTGTTTGGCGTTGACTTTTTACGAAAACACAATGTCAATATTACATGTAGCATCCCAAATGCTATCTTAACTATGAATGGTGAAGACCTACCAATCATACAACAAGAAGATTCATAAAACATGGTGATATGATTGGGAAGGCTTATAAGTCTTGATTGTAGGACCTGATGTAGAACCTTCAGAATGTGTCCCATTGTGGATACTCATGAATTTGATCTACTTCTTCACCTTCTGGATCCCTGGAGCCACTCTATTGAAGGGCTGGCCCCAGGGGAACAGGAGTCGAGAAGGCTTCTACTTAAAAAGAAATTAAGTCAAAGACAAAGGGTCCCAAATGTGGCTGTTGAAGAATCATTCCCTGTAATGCGCATAGATATATCCTTCAACAAAGCCAATTCATTTCAGATCCGAATAGTTGACCCAGGTGAGGTGGCAGAGGAACCACCTTCGGACAATTTAGTCAAGATCACGAATCACGAGAAACGAGACCAACTCCTCAAGCCCCTCTGCAAGTGGTTGACAAGAAAGAGACGGTTGAAGAGACTCTGTTTCTCCTCCCGCCCAATGGAAATTTTTTGTGGACAAACAGGGAACTCTTCTACCTTTATAAAGAAGGAGTTATCTTAATGGAGGACGAGAGTGATGTAATGGTGATTCCTGAATCACTGAGACGTTACATCATTCGGCTTAGTCATGATCCTCCTTCAGCAGGGCATGCTGGGATCGGTAGCACTCAGTACTACCGATACGGCATGTCGGAAGACACTCGCATCTGCAAAGCCAGGTGTGCAACTTGTAAAACAAGAAAGCGACCCGTTCTGGGAGGCATCCTACGAAAGGTTTTCATGCAAGCGCCCCCATGGAACGTGTCCATCTTGAATTGAGTATCAATCCTGGTTATGGCAGACTAATACGAGGGAGTTCTATTGCCTCAAATAAAGGGACAATGCTACTCTCTTGCACCTGTCTCTGCCTACCACTGTGCGAATCTATTTATTTTATATGAATGGCAAAAAGAAGCTGCTGAAAGCTGCTTATCTAATATGAGAGCCAATGGAGTAAATTAGTAAGTCAAAAGGGGCCTAAGCTTTCGATCCTAGCAGAATCTTCGTCGGAGGCAAATTTTTTTTTTTATATGAAGTATACTTTAATGCAATACAAGAAAGATAAAATGGATGCCTATAATTTACGACATAATTTCACCTGTAATTTATTACCCAATTTATTTTGTACGCATCCCTTATTGTATATATATTAATGTATTAATAAAATAGAAAAGTTAGGTGGTTGGCAATATCCTATATGTATACATGCATATATTTATTATTTTACATATTCATTTTTACCTTGGTACATAGTTACACGCAGTAATCTTATTTAATTAATTTATATCATGGCAGAGACAAGGTAAGAATATTATTTATGATTGGTAATGATGTATATATATTGATGTATATATTTGTTATATTTATGTTTATGAACAAATAAGAGTCAGAAAAAAGAAAAAGATCACAGAGAAAGAAAAGAAAAAGATCACAAAAGAAGAAAATAAAAAGATTACAGAAGAAGATAAAAAGAACAAAAAAGATCACAGAAGAAAAAATCAAGAAGAGAAAAAGAAAAACGAAAGAAGAAAAAGAAAAAAAAAGAAATCAAAGAATAAGAAAAAAGAAAAGAAAGAAAAAGATATGATCAAGAAAACAAAAAAGAGGAAGAACAAACACAACAAATGTATGTTGATGTATACTTTATGTTTAGTGTTACCTTATGTTAAGTTATACCTTATGCTAAGTTAAGTATGTTCAGTTATATTAAGTTATATAGAAAATAGGTCACCCAATTTTTTTAGGGTGGGGGAAGTATGGTGTTAGGGGGGATCACTAGTAGTTTAAGCAGACACCACTCCATTCGCGAATCACATGACCCACCGGCGGGAATATGAATACAATATAGATCTTCACTCACCACCACTGCACTAGTACTACACACAACCCAAGGATGGTACGGACTTCGCTTTATGAGTGAGTGTGCCTGACGATAGGAGCTAGAGACAGAGTGATAAGGTAGGACCATTTTCCCAATAGATTACCGTAAGTAACGGTCTATTAACCGCACCTTTTTCTCGGCGAGATAGAAGCAAAAGTCGGGGGTGCGGTTTATCCACGGTGACGGGTCTGAGCCAGCCCGCCGTAACCCCTCCCGAACA
Source organism: Lytechinus pictus (assembly GCF_037042905.1). NCBI lineage: Eukaryota > Metazoa > Echinodermata > Echinoidea > Temnopleuroida > Toxopneustidae > Lytechinus > Lytechinus pictus. The sequence continues at coordinate 3,769,097 of NC_087245.1, read as the reverse complement.
TGTAAGACGTCTGCAAGTTCACAACACATCGAGTGGCCGGGGGTAGCCGCCCAGGGCAATGTCATTTAGAGGGGTATGAGCCGCGGGTAATGGGAAGCGATTATTAATCGATCTTAATCAAATATTGTCCATAACAAACGCACCCACCTTCATGACACTAATTTCGACTTTATTCTCGATTCAAAGCAGCGAAGTACCCTGGCTAAGTTCAAAGAGAAACCAAGCATACTCGGTAATATTTTGTCACAGCTGAGAGCTAGAGCTAGCTTGCATTGTATTGTGGCTATATAGTGCGACTTAAGCTGGCGCTATTCATTTTAACCCCTCCCGGCCGCGAAAGTCCCGTTTCGCGCCAGCTTATTTTTTCTTTCTCGTTTGCTTTTCATAAGATACCATGTACACCACGCAACGAGAGAGACGGCACAAAGCCGTATAACAATTGGAAAAAATGCCAATTTCTTTGTTTCTTGAACCTTCCTGTAATCCCGTATCCAAAATTCATGCTAAGACATCGAATGCTAGACAAATTCTGAAAGTGATTGTGAGGTTGTGATGCAAGAAATGTGAATGTTTCTTCCTCCTACGCTGGGAAAGACACATCATAATTTGATAAGATGTACTGCTGGTACCGTATCTAAGTTTGCAATGTAAGAACAGCAGTGCTGTGTGTGTGTACACTGTGACTGTGAGGTGAGTGTGTAACTTGTAAGTGGCCAATATTGTCGGGACTTTTCTTTCTTGCTAACATTTAGATGAATTGATCAAGAACAGCAGATTTTCGCATACCGGTAATCTCTTTGGATACCTTGAAATCTTTAACTGAGTTTTTGTTTCTTCGTACCTCAAATATGTGAGAAGGATTTTTTTTTTTTTTTTTTTTTTTTTTTTTTTAGTCCAAAGTTGGGGGTGCGGTTAATACTCGGGTGCGGTTTATAGTCCGTTACTTACGGTATATATGAGTGTATGACTGTTTGTTTACCGGCCGCTCTGCAATATCAGCCTAAATTTACATTACAGGGGACCATTTCATCAACATTTTCAGATCTGACATCTTTCCTTGATTCTGATTGGCTGAGAGGCACTGCACTGTTACTATAGTAACTGTCGGATAAAATGGGACTTGTCGGATAAAACGTCCGACAAGTCCTTTCATGAAACGCTCCCCAGAGCATCACAAATTTAGAACGCCAAAGCAATTCCTATTTTACCCCGTTCCAGAGACCCTCAAATTTGTGGTTTCTCGTTCCAGTGTATGCCCATCTTGAACTACTCAGAGCAGCGAGGTTGATCGGCGCAGTCATAGGAGTTCCGGAGACCCCCATTTCTATGTGGCAAGTTCCAGACCATTGCATTTATTTTAGCAGTCGTTGATTCAAGACTCCGAAGACTGCCATTTTATGTAGGGAATTCAGTGACTTTTTTAAATCTTGAACTTAAGGAATCTCATCAAATAGCGCAGAGGCGATAGTTGGACAGCACTCTGCGGCCGCTTTTCACCAAAATTGCGGCTCATTGTAGCAGATCAATGCAGACGGAACGGCGTAACGGAAAATATACGAAGCTTTGCCTTTGGAGCGGATTTCTTTTTTCACGATAAGAAAATGCTATGCTTTGGAGCGGCTTTCTTTGTTTTTCTCAATAATTAAGACAAAAATGTTATGCCTTGGAACAGAAATTTGAGTGTAAAAATTGGGGTCCCCTCCGCGACACGTACCCACTATGCCTTATATACTGAGTGCCCCCCCCCCAAGCACTGCGTCTGAAATATTGACGGAGATATTCAAATTTCAGTAGGGCCTATACTATAGTGTCAGTAATTTACAGGGGAAAATATGCAGATTTTGTTATCCAAAAAAATATTAACAGCTTGTTTGAATGGACTCAACTAGACTGTTACAACTAACTTAAATTACAATGGTTAAGTGTAATTACACTTAGTTATAGTACTTACAATGTCAATGACTTAACAAGTTACAGTGTCACGTCTCACTCTCAAGTCTCAGATCTAAATTACATCTACCTACAACCAACACAAATGTGAGGCAATGGGACTGGACACAAGAATGATATAGTTTCATAATCACCAATACGCAATTAATTTCATGCACCTATCACATGATTTCACATAAAAGTAATATTTGTAGCTAATATGCAAAATAATCTACCTTAAAAATGGCATATCCTGCCGGCGATTCAAAGAGGACCAACATAATTGCAAGCTTTTCGTTCGTGATTGTGGATTCTCAACAGCCGCAACGACCACGCGGTACTGCATATGCAAATGGGACCGACCGGCCACATGTAGAAAAATCACCAAACGCAGCGATAGGATAGTCTGCAGGCCCAGACCCTCATTGGAACTTTGATCAACAAGGGTGCCTCCACGCAAAGACTAGCACATACAAAACTTGCTGTCCTTCGCGAGAGAGCCTTCAGTGCACAAGGCATGAGTAGGCTGCACATTCAGACCCTTAACTCGAGCGAAGGGTTTGCCCAGCAGACTAGCGATAGGATTGTCATGCATTACAGCCAGCTCAGCTCCTAGTCTGATATTCAGACCCATTAATTGTCTTCAATTCTGCGACAACTTCTTCCTCAGTTCACCTAGCCTCCGTCTATAGTATATTATAGGCTACAGTTCACCGGACTGACCGTGATATTTAATTCGTTAGAAAAATACAGATCATTGCTCTCGCATTTCAGTTACTAGTAGTCAGACGCATATCTGGTCCCCCTGGGGGGGGGGGGGAGCACTTACATTCAGTGGCGTAACAGGCGGGGGGCAGGGGGGCAAGCTGCCCCCCCTGGCGGATTTCACCGGGAAAATAAAAAAAAACGAGAAAAAGAGAAAAGGGATGGAAAAGAAAGCGAAAGGGAAAGAAGGAAAGGGGAAAAGGAAAGGAGGAAAAGGAAAGGGATCAAAAGAAAACGAAGAAAAAATGGAAAAGAAAGGAAAGCGGGAAAAGAAACGAAAGAAGAACATTTGAGAAAGAACAAATCATTCCGAAATGGGCCTATGTAATGCCACAGCATGATTAGTAAGAAAGGGAAATAAATCAAAAGATGACAAAATGGCAAACAAAAGCGGGAAATGAAGGTAGAATGGAATTAGCCAAAAGCTAAATTGGAAAACGAAGAATAGGGGAAAAAAAAAAAAAAACTTAATAACACGACCGGGCTAGCGAGGATTGAAAATAAAGAGTGGGAAGAAAGATGGACTGCATACAACATTTTGCTATAGGCTTGATAATTTTCATGAAAATAATGAGCTACCGGGCTCTGCCCCAGACCCCACGCAGTAAGTAGGGGCTCTTCATCTATAACCTTCAAATGGCTCTATAACGCCATGCAGGGACCCTTCCTACATTAAGCTTTACGTTCCATCACTGGCGTACAGGCGGGGGGGGGGGTCTTGATTCCACACCCAAGAGGAAATAAAAGAAATTATAGGAGACAACGTAATGGAATGAATGGAAAAAATGAAATGTGTTATTTGCTGAATATAATGGAAAAATCTGTCTCATAATTAGTTATCTAATTTCAATAGGCATCTTTTTCCAGCTTCGCTTTGCTCGCTGGCGACTATTTACAAATTTTCCCGCTTTGCTATATATATCGTGCCCCCTCAAAATATTTGGCTCATTACGCAACTGGGATGAGTAAATGTGTTATGTAAATGAGTATATTATGTATATACCCGCGATTTTATTAAAAATAGCGGCAATCTGCGAGGTTTAAAATGGCTTTGATATCAAGAAGTTCCGGGGGCTCCGCCAAGGTCCCCAACAGCAAAGCACTGCCGTATATGATTATGGAATGGTTGGGCCATGGTCCCCAAAAGTTCTACAACCAAGAACAAAAAAAGGAGGAAAGAAAAGCAAAGGAAAAGTGTAGGATATGATTTTATTTACTGAATATAATGTCAAAAAATATCTCAAAGTTAGATTCTCATGAAAAGGTGATTTTTTTCTCGATCGCTTCGCTCGCTCGGGACTTATATTAAGCACCTTTTTAGCACATGCGCCATACTACGCCCCTCGTTTCTTTTTTTACTCTTCACGCTACTGCCGAAAAGAATCCTGTTTACAGTGGCGTACAGACCAAAAAAGAAAAGGGAATGGAAAGAGAGAAGGGTGAAATATATTTTTCTCTGGATATCATGTCAAAATTGGATTTTTGTAAGAAAAAATTCAAAATTTTTGCTCGCTCGCTCGCAACTTTAAAAAAACAAAACAAAAATCCTGCCCGATACGCAATATCTGGCCCTCTCAAAATTGTCGCCTCAAAACACCATTACGCCTGTTCATACCATGATATGACCGGGAAATTTTTGGCTGTTGCCCCCCCCCCCCCCCCACCTGGCCACCGAACCCTGTTACGCCCCTGCTTACATTGACGAGTGGATACCATGCGCGACCAAAAAAAAAAAAACTAGTAAAAAGGATGTCTTTTTCAACATAGGGCACGTTACGTACGTCAAAACACTAAAATAATGAAAAAGGGTATCTATTTCGCTAGGAAAGCTTTGCGAGGGTAAAAAGACTAAAATGTTATATGAAGGATGTACTTTTTGCCCCAACAGTCATCACTACATGACTACGTGTTAAGAGTCCGATTTGAGCGAGGTGGGGCCGTACTAAACCCAATGATGTAGGTAAACCGACGTCCGTGACATATTTCTAACAATTAAAATATCGCTGTACTTGTTTAGTGGTTCAATTCAGGGAATACTTGCCATTTGTTTCCAATACCTGTTAAGGGTAGGGTTTCACACGCCAATACTTGTTAATGGGTGCATTATCAGAATATGGAAAATACTTATTTAGGGTGCTTTTCAGGACCCCATAGTCGCGCATGGTATCCACTCGTCAATGGAAGTCCCCCCCCCCCCCCGGGATCTGGTCTAGCAACTAGCATCTACCTCTGAGTCGCATATTTTTGTATTCAGTGTTATTTATCATATCATTTGATATTACCACGGTATATATAAACAATCTATGAAAGGGGCTTCTGATCATTTTCAGTTTGTGTTATTACACTGTGTTTGTTGATTATGCTGTTATATTTTTTTTAAGTCCTAAACAAATAAAAGCTTTTGGCAATAAAAGTTTGATTGGAATAAAAAGAGAAAAATCAAACAAATTCAACACTGACAATTTTCGTAGGATCGGGTGTAAAATAAGAAAGATATGACATTTTAAGATTTTATATATATACATGTATATATATATGTATATGTATATATATATATATATATATATATATATATATATATATATATATATATATATATTTCTGTATACATACATATTACAAAACAGTTACTATGCACAACATGTGATTTAAAAATAAGAGATGATGACTTATTCACTATTTTCATATCTTATTGATAAGTTATACAATATTCCTATACATTTTTGCACATTTGAAAATAAGGCGCGACAATCCATTGAATTAAATTACAACAAATGGCATCCGGGAGGAATCAAACTTTTATGAGAAAAATAAAGTATTTCTTCTAAAAAACACAATAGAAATTGTGAATGGGTGACTTCATCGATATGTTCATTTGCATACCGGTCAGGAAAAATTGTTTAACGAAATTAAGCAAATTTTAAGATGTCATCCTGATGAAATTTTCAGCGTTGCGTTTGTTTGATTTTTCTCTTTTCATTCAAATCAAACTTTTATTTTAACAAAACATTTGGAGTTGGACTAAAAGTGATGCAAGGGTTAAGCACGGGCTGAATTTGTTTTACATGCTGAACTAAAACACACAAAAAAATCAATAATCAATTAAATTCAAATAAACATTTATTTTCTTCCATTGACAAATTTCTACATTTTTGTAAACATAAATTCATGCAAAAATCAGTTTGCCGTGATGAATATAAATATGTACATGCTATGTTAACAGCAGAAGGCATAAAGAAAAGGTTTGTGGCGGGATATGCCAGTATACACAGTGAACAATACAAAGAAAAGAAGAAGGGCTATAGAAAGGGTAGAGAGAAGATGAGAGGGGAATGGAACGAGAAAGAGATCGAGACGTGAGCGGGGAGACGGGCATGAACTATATAGTAAAAAAGAGAGCGTACACCAATTGTACGAGGTATGAAAAAAAATTGCTGCAACAGCAAGTTTATAATATCATGTTAAATAAAAGTCAAAAGGAAAGATGAAGATATTCATACATTAAAATGACAAAAACATTTTTTTGTTCATTTTATACTTGAAGCTAGTTGTTGACAAAGATTTTTTTTGTAGTCCGAGATAGTTTTCAATTTTTTCGGGCCAGTATAATTGTGTTGGAAAATAATTTTTCTATGTTTAGGAATAAATATTTGATTGTTTGAGCCGGGATTTTAGCGGGTATCAAAATAATGTATGTGTCACGTGTAAAAGTATTATGGAATTTTTGTGGAATTTGAGAATTTAAACACCTGTACAGAAAATTACACTGCTAAAGGTCATTGATATCGTCTAATTTTAGCAATTTTAGGGAATAATTTTTTTTTTAATTTTGGTGTAGGCTAATGCTATGTTGTCGTCTGCAGAAAAGATAAGTACCGTAATTTTGAAGGAAACAATACTTTTTAACAGTTTAAGATGGCTTTGGTATGCGAAAGAACATCAGACCAACTTACAATAATGAAAATATGGCAAGATAACAGAGCAATATAATGTCCGCAATATACAGTTTTAGGCAGGTAAAACTAAAAGGCAGCGCGAGCTGAACATTTTTGGTATCTAGACCGGAAAATTTGACATTTTAAGAACATTTTGGAATAGTAACCGACCTCTGTATATATATAAATGTGAATGTATTAAAATTACGTTGGGAATAAGATTCCTGACATAAGCTGTCAGAACATTCGGCAAATATGCGTGCTCCTTACTTTATTATTATTTTGTTTTTTTTACACAAGTGCAACGGTATGACGTATTTCTGCTCGTATAGATGGAACGGAAATTCACTTTTTTGTTTATGATGTTATCAAATTTCAAATTTGTAATGACTAGATAACCAAAAATTAATGACGGTGGGAGGAGGTAGCCATTGATATCATTGATTCCGTTTAGGGTCTAAAGCCATCTGGTCCATTGTCCAAATCGTCCAACATGCTAAAAATCTAATTTTTATCAGCACACAGTAACAAAATTTATACAACGCTGTCTACTATATGAACCTTACAGTAATTGCTTAAACAGTTTAAACAACTGTTTTAATCTTAAGCAACATAGTTTAATTTTCAATATCTAATTGTCAATAAATTAAACATGATTGTTTAATCGGTTAAACAAATACTGTAAGGTTCATATAGTAAACAGCGTTGTATAAAATCTTAAACAGCGTTTTTACTGTGTACGTCCGCGATTCTTTTCGCCTTTTTAATCTTTTAATCTGGAAACACAACATAAGGCTTGACATAAATCATAAGGGCCAAACTATCCTCTATTAATGATCTACCACTGGCAGTGGTGGCAGCAGGGGTGGGGGCATTGCCCCCTCAGTCAGGAGCGTTTCTCCCTCAGTAGTCCACCCCCCCCCCGAAATTTTGAAAACTGAAAAAAAAATGTATAGTAAATGCTGTCAAAGCATCCTACTCAAGCTGTAGTCAGAGTGCTCCAAAACAGCATTTTCACTCTTCAAATTTTGAATGTTTTCACATCCTTTCACTGCTCCCGACACTATGAGTCTTTGAAATGGCTCGCTTGAGTTTGTATATCATGTTATATAAGTTTAGTATTTTTGCTTTACAATGCTAATTTTTGCCATAAAACAATAACAAATTTTCTTATTCAAATCTGCTCTCTCATGCACAAGCAACTACAATTTATTTTTCGTAGGAATTTGGTGCCACAAACTCCTTTTTTCTGATTACCCCATTCTATATCATTTTATCAACACCGTCTTTCACTAAATATAAAAGCTGCACAAGAAGGCTATATTCTCGTAACAAGACACGCAGCTATTTTTAGATAGAAAAATAAACTTTACTCTAATAAAATTATTCCTTTCTCTTGATTTTTTTTTAAAGTTATGTATGAAAGTTATGTATGAACAAACAATACTACTACTAATACTACTACTACTCCTAATACTATAACTACTACTACTACTACTACTACTACCACTACTATATAATAATAATGATAATGATAATAATAATAATGATAATAATATTAATATTAATAATATTAATAATAATAATAATCCAGTATGCTCTCTCTTACACGCTACGAGTTATGGCTACAGATACAAAGGGCAAGATGTATCTACGACAATAAACCATCTGATATATATGGATGATATCAAACTCTTTGCAAAAAATGACGATGAACTTCACAAGATGATAGCAGTAGTTAAACATTTCAGCGATGACATCAAGATGTCGTTTGGTATAGACAAGTGTGCCAAAGTTACACTTGTACGAGGAAGGAGGGTAAATACAGGCGACATGTTTGTGCAAGATGAGGAAACATCAATCAAGGAACTGACTAATGATTCGACATATAAATATCTAGGCATAGCTGAGAACGATGTCATTAGCCATAACACAATGAAGGAGAAGGCAACATCAGAATACAAAAGAAGACTCAGGCTGATCCTCAAATCCGAACTGAATGCCAAAAATAAGATTGAAGCGATCAACACACTAGCCATTCCTGTGCTTAGATACAGTTTTGGTATTGTTAACTGGAGACTAGCTGATATATGTGGCCTAGATGTTATGACCAGAAAGCAATTAACGATGCACAGATTACATCACCCAAAGGCCGCAATCGAAAGGTTGTACCTTCCCCGTGATCTTGGAGGAAGAGGTCTACAACAAATTGGGATGGTCTGGAATATGGAAGCAACGAACCTCGCCAACTACCTATCCAATCCACCTGATATACTGACGAGTATATCCCTCGATTATGATAAATGTCAAGCAATATACTCCATTAACAAGCAAGCATCTATCTTATTGGCACAACATCGACTGACACTACCCTACGGTGAAAAAGAGAAGGCAAGACTTAAATGCTCCTTTCACAAGAAACTTCAAGAGCAACTTAAATCCAAGCGACTTCATGGCCACCATGAAAAACAGACGCATCGGGAGTTCGTAGACCAGAAAGACACACATCAATGGCTTAAGTCGGCGGGACTAAGAGGTGAAACTGAAGGGTTCGTCTATGCTATTCAGGACCAGGTGGTGAGGACCCGTGCCTACGAAAAATCTATCCTCAGAAGAGACACAGACGACACTTGCAGGATGTGTGGAAAAGAGGCCGAAACAATCATGCATTTGGTATCAGCATGTTCGACTCTTGCTGGAACTGAGTACATCACAAGACATGACAATATTGCCAAAGTTATCCATTGGCAACTACTGAAGGATCGCGGTAAAATGACTTGTGATCACGCTTGGGAACATCAGCCACAAACGATCACCAAGATCAATAACAGCACCATATATTGGAACTGTGGCATACTAACGGATAGAACCATCAACTGCAACAAGCCGGACATCATCGTCAGAGACAACAACGTAGTAAATATCATTGATGTCTCTGTTCCCCATGATATCAACATTGCTGTAAAGGAAAGAGACAAACGGCTCAAGTATCAAGACCTAAGGATTGAGATCGAGAGGATGTGGAACGTGAAAGCAGAGGTCACACCAGTCATCATTGGTCACTCAGGAATGGTGAAGAAGGGAATGGAAGCCTGCATAACCAAGATCTCTCCTCACCTTCGGATGTACGACATTCAGAAGGCAGCTATCTTGGGTACAACCAGATTGATAAGAAAGACTCTCGGACATTAGTAGTGTAAAGTTCCTAGTTGCACTTGAAATTACTTGGTGCTTTTTGTTAGAGCAAAGTTATTCAAGAAAAAAATACGGACTTGATCCTGTTTAGAGGAATAATAATAATAATAATAATAATAATAATAATAATGATAATAATAATAATAATAATAATAACAATAACAATAATAATAATAACAATAAGAAGAAGAAGAAGAAGAAGAAAAAGAAGAAAAAAGAGTGATATTCATATATTTTTTTCGATCAATGCTGCAAAGTGCTGTTTTTACTTAAAACAAAATGAAAAAGAATGATAATCAGATGCATCGATCCTGCACGGGGGTGGGGGCATGAGGCGATCGCCCTTCAAATAAAGATATTGGGGACATATTGATTTGCTCCCAAGTAATTTTGACAACTTGAACAATTTCTGTAATTCTGTATTAAAATTTTGCTCCCTTCAAAAACATGTATCGGCGCAGCTGCTGATGAGGTAAACATTGTAGATGAGGATCTTTCCTTCAAACTTTAGAAACTTTACATAAATTGATGAGATGCAAATAATCTTCTTCAACAAATATATGTGATGTGTTCATAATTATAAACAAATTTGAAGGAAAACACATCCCGCGAAGTTTGTTATTTGTATCTTATAAGGAGGACATGGAATCATGTTGGCAATATCAATGGTTACTTTTAACAGGTTTAAAGTTTTAAAATTTGAAAATCATATTAGCCTTTCGATAGGCTTAATTCCGTTGACATCGTGCGGAAAGGGAGATATTTGTTGATTGAGGCCAAACTCATGATCATCGGGGTTATAATCGAAACCCGTTACATTGACCTGATAGGGTGGGTAACTTTGAAGTTCCATTACGTCCCATTGGTAGGAATGATTTCGGCGATAGATGACGCAGACAACGACAAGAATGCTGAAGATCAATCCACATACTCCTAATACGGCTCCAATGATGTATATGGCTTTGACTTTAGATGAAGTTTCTATACCAAAATACAACAGAGAAAGAAGGGAATTGTTTAATTTTATCAGGAATTTGCAAGTATAATGTATGCCTTAATTAAAGCACAAGACGGACTCTGCTACTTTCATGACTAAAGAGTAGGCCTACCTTAGTGCGACGTCATAAAATCATATCATTTTGCATTTTATCTTTTTTTTAAATATTATTTTGATGTAAATAAAAACATTTAAAACCAGGCCAAACTGGTCAATAATACATGAACTTCAAAATGGGGTTTTCATGTGGTCAGTATGCATATTTCGGCCCCTTTGAACCGATTCCTATCAAATTTGGGCTGTGGATGATTAATCATAGCATGCTCCTCCAAAACATCAAGTTATAAACGATGAAATGCAAAATCTGTTTTTCTTGACGTCATCATTCCACTACTCTAAATAAATCGAAATAGCTTGATGATATTATAAAGTTAATGTTGGCCTTTTCCAATAATGATATATTCCTTATGCGTTAAACCAGTAGACAAGTACCTAAGGTATAAGGTGTATAGCTATAGCTATGGGGGTAATCATGGTAAACGACCCCATCAATGTGTCATAAGTCAGTTCGTGTACAACCTGAGCAGTTGAACCAAGATCTGAGACCCCGTCTGAGACCCGCTGAGAGAATGTTCGACATAGCAACACTCGATTCATGCAAACAAAATTTCAGACACCAATCCTTATCATGCTTATTGACACTAAAAGCCAGTCGAACATCTCTAGAAGAAAAGCTATATAGCTGAAAGGCATAACTGAAATGGAATTCCTATGGGAGAGGATATTGGTACATGTAGATTAACTTCCCATATTCACTTTTCAAAAGGTAATGAAAAGTCATTCATGAGACGCTTATTTTACTTTTACTGACCCAAGTAAACAAAATACTTCTCCACATTCCAAAATACGTATAAATATTGTGATTTGAGTTTGATTTACCAACCATAATAATACAAATATAAAAAAAAATATCTTTGGTTATTAACGTATGATGGAAAAATCACTGTAGGCCCTTATTATATCACCGGGATTTCAATACGTGTGAATCACACATAAAGTTGTATAACCAAACAATTTCACAAATTATCAACTTGAACTTTGTATTGTATTTATATTTACCCTACAAGGATGTGACGTAGACCACTAATGTGAAATCAACGGTGGTCTGAACCGCTGCCAGGCGAACACAATCATAGGATATTAGGAAATTAATTCATTCTTTATCGCTTTCTGCATGCGTGCATAGGGATATTTTTAATTCGATAACTGAAGTCATGCATATATTTCTTTTCTAATAAGAACCATTATCAACCCATTTCATACTTGAATGAATGAAACATCTTACTTGGTGCTAATGTAATTTGGTCGCTGATTGGAGCAGCTGTCGAGGATTCTGCTATGAAAGATGTGGTTATTCTTGTTGGCATTTCCTCAGAACTTGTGGTCTTTGGAAATGTGAGTTCAGGTGAAGCTGAATTAGTCGTGGATTCGATTGTCGGGATGCTGGGTGTTCTTTCACCTGTGACAGTTTTTTGTGTTGCAACAATTGTGGTAACATCTGATACGGGTTCACTAAACATATCTGAGAAAGTGGTCAGACTTGTAAACGTCGTTCTTGTTGTCAACGGTGTTACTGTTGTAGGATCCGTGGAAATACCGGACAGTTCGGTGAATGTTGTTTCAATAAAAGGTGCTAAAGTGCTTTCGGAACTCAATATATCTTGTAGAGACGTCACAGGGGTCAATGATTCAAAAGGGAATGTCGCTATTTCTGATACACTTTCCATTGTGGAAGATGGCTCAGAATTCACCCTTGTTTGTGGATTATCTGTGGTGGAAAGTGCTGATGACACTGGGTTGGTGACTATTCCACCGCTGTCTGTTTTTAATGTCTGTAGGTTGGATGTTGTCTGTTCTTGGGAGACAGTTTCCAATGGCAAAGTAACATCAACTGATATAGTTTCCACTGTTGACATTGGCAGAGTTCTGCTTAATGTCGTATGTAAGATGTTTGTGGTAGGTTTTGATGGCAAAAACGATGTAGACTTGGTGACAGTAGAAGATGCTGATTCGTCAGTTGATATCAGCGAGTCAGATGTTGCCATCTCCGTGGCAGTTACCGTATCCGATATCAATGTCACTTCCTCAGATACAGTTTCAGATGTACCGAATCTTGAAAGATGGGTATTTGCGATTTCAGATGTTGACGACAGCGATGATGTAGATTTGTCAGTATATGTCTGTAAGCTGGATGTTATCAGATCTCCAGTGACAGTTTTTTGTGACAAAGAAGTCATCTCCGACACGATATCTGATACAGTTTCATAGGTTGATTTTAGTGTTGTTTGTTGAGTATTTGTTGTAGGCGATGAAGGCAAATATAAAGTGGTATCAGTTGATACATGCAAATGTGGTGTTGCAGTTTCTGCAGTTACTGTTTCTAATGGCAGTGTCACTTCCTCTGATACAGTCTCAATTGTTGAAGCTGGTACAAGGGAACTTATGTTCTGGGGGTCCAGTGTGGATGATGTCTGACTCGAAGTGGTCATGGTGGTGGCAGATGCAGTTTCCGTTTCTAACATGTCTACTGTTGAATTTGTTCTCTCTGTATTTGAGGCATCCATACTTGTATATGTGTGTATTGATGTGGCATCATCAGATGTTACCTCAATTAGTGTGGTATCAGTAAGTGTGTCCCAGGACGTCGCCACTATTATTGAAGTGGTATCTTCTAAGGTTGTCTCTGTTGTAGAAGTTGATATTTCAGACGTTTTATCAATTGTAACCTCCGAGGTTTCCCTCCCGCCTTTTGATATATCTGACGTTATCGTAAAATTTCCACCCTCTAAAGTTGTCCCATCTGTAGTTTTATTTTCAGTTGTTACTTGAGTTGTTTCATCAGATATTGCCTCTTCTGTACTTGTTTTCCCAGAAATAACATAAACGGTAGCAGAAACCGTTTTTATTGGGGATACTTTCTCAGATGTTGGGAAAATTGTAGAAATTGTTCCGTCTGTCGTCGATCCTGATAAAAACGTTGTATCTGAACTTGAGCCTGTTGTAAATGAAGTTTCTTCCGAGCTTGTGAATGTTGAAAAGGTTGTGGTTGTTTCATCCGAAGTTGCATTTATTGTAGATGCTGCACCCCCTGATGTTGTAGCCGTTGCTGGTTCTGTTGTAGATGGATCCAATGTAGATGTAACATCAAATGCTGTATTCTGTGTCGTGTCCCAATATGTTATCTCTTGTGTAAAAGTTGTTCCCTTTGAGACCATGGTTATTCCATCTAGAAGAAAATAAAAACAATTGTCAAATAATGGATTAAATCTATATGTCACCATGCAATTTTCGCATGATCTGTCGATATATCAATTTCAATGTCAAATATAATGAATGATATCTCTCTTTCATTATGTTTTATACAATGATATTTAGAGAGAGAGAGAGAGAGAGATACAAGAGAGAGGAGGGTTTTTGTTTACAGTTCATTAGTGCCAAGTATATACATAGCCACAACACTCGCGGACTTCCTGCGTCAACAACCTTCGCTCCCCATGAATGATCATCGTGAGAAAGCGTCCGTCGATACCGTTGCTACGTATGCATCCGACTCCGCAATTCAATATGTTGGCTCACAAGCGGCAAGAAAGATACCGAAGAATAAGAAAAGTGAAAACAATCAAAGGTGCAATGATGGAAATAGCGCTGATGATGAAAGTGAAAGTGATCAATCCATCGTATCACCTGAAAGCCCACCAGTAGGGTCAACTGGCAACAAATCCACAGTAAAGCCTGTAAAGCGGAAGCAAAAAGCAAAGAAACCAAAACACAAGTAAAGCTTGTTAATGATCAGATTGAAAATCAATGGAGTAACAAATTTGCACAGTGGATTCACCTATGCACTTTGTCTCATTGAATGTTCGAGGAATAAGAAATAAACAAAAAAGAAATAAAATATGGTTATGGTTTAGACAACAAAAAAGTGATGTAATATTTCTTCAGGAAACTTTTTTGTCAAAGGATCTTGAAAAGACTATATATGCAGAATGGAATGGACCGTGTTATTTTAACCATGGCACCCATCATTCATGCGGAGTTGCTATACTTGTCCGAAAAAATGTAAACATAAATATTGTAAATGTTCACCACAAACACGATGGAAGAATTATTGCAGTACGTTTTATTATTGATGAAAATAAATACTTATGCCTCAATGTATATGCACCAACAAAAAAGAACGAAAAGAACAAATTTTATAAAATGCTTCATGTTTGGTTAAAAGATGTAAAAGATGAAGATGATATAATTATTGCAGGTGGTGACTGGAATATAGTTCAGAATAAAAAGGTAGATACCTGTGGAATGTCATATACGCATTCAAAAAATGAAGTCTTTAATTTTTTTCAGCAAAACAATAATTTGAGTGATATTTGGAGACAATTCCATCCGTCAAAAAAACAGTTCACCTGGAGACAGATGTCTTTAGGTATCTTTTCACGTCTAGATTATTGGTTGATAGCAAAACATTTAACTTGTAAGGTACACTCCACAGATATCAGGCCAGCATTGAAATGCGATCATAACGCTATTTCTCTTAAACTGAAAATGTGTAAACAAAATAGGGGTAAAGGGTATTGGAAAATAAATAACTCTCTTCTAAATGATGAGAAGTACATTGCGGAGATAAAATGTGTTATACAGAAAGTAAAAGCAGAATATTCATATTTAAATGATCAACTGAGATGGGAAATGTGTAAGATAAAAATTAAAGAATTAAGTATTAAATATTCTAAAGATAAACAAATTAGAAATAAAATGTACTATTCCAAATTGGAAAAGGAATATACAGAAATTTGTGAGAAAATTGATGTCAGTGCAAATGTACGAGATATTGAAGAGATGGAAAAAATAAAATATGAGTTAGATGCCTGGTATAAATATAAATGTAAAGGTGCGTTTGTGAGATCTAGGGATAAATGGCTAGAGCATGGTGAAAAGTGCACGAAATATTTTTTACAGTTGGAAAAAAGAAGAAGTGTTAAAAAAGAAATCAATTGTGTAGAAATTAAAGGTAAAATAGTACATGACGGTAAAAAAGTTTTAGAACATATATTAGATTATTATGAAAATCTGTATAAAGGGGATTGCAACCAAGATCAAGAGTTCGATGAATATTTTACAGGATTAAAATTAAACACTTTATCAGAAGAGCAAGCAAATTTATGTGAAGGTTTATTAACGGAAAGGGAGTGTTTTTATATACTCATGTCAATGAACACGAACAAAGCCCCAGGTAGCGATGGCCTGAGTGCAGAGTTTTACAGGTGCTTTTGGAATGATTTAAAAGATATGTTAATTAGTAGTTTAAATACTGGTTATGAAGAGAAAAAAATGTCATCCTCCCAAAGTCAAGCTGTTCTCACATTGTTATATAAAAAGGGTAATAAAGCTTTATTAGAAAATTGGAGACCAATATCACTCCTTAACATTGATTATAAAATAGCTGCAGGTGCATTGGCAAAAAGAATGAAACAAATTATTCCGCATGTTATTTCGGATGATCAATCGGGATTTAGGAAACATAGGTCGGCATTAGAGAATGTGCGACTTGTACAAGACGTTATTGACTATTGTAAAATGAATAATCAATCAGGTGTTATCATGTACATAGATTTTCAAAAAGCGTTTGATAACGTTAGACACGATTTTCTGTTCACTACTTTACGTAAGATGCAATTTAAAGAGTCATTTATTCATTGGATACAAACGTTTTACACAAATGCAAATGGTAATGTCTTGAACAATGGTTGGTTGTCACAAAAATTTTATTTTAATCGAGGTGTAAGGCAGGGATGCCCGTTGTCGGCTCTATTGTTCTTGGTAATTTCTGAAATATTAGCTCAAAAAATTAAACAAAATCCATTGATTACAGGTATAGCTGTACCAACTAAAGAAATATCTCTAGCCCAGTACGCCGATGATACTATAGTATTCGCCGATGGAACAAATTCTGTACAAAATATAATGACTGAGATTAATAGATTTGGAAATATAGCAGGGCCGAAAGTCAATTGGTCTAAATCTAAAATAATGAAGTTAGATGAAAATATAGAGTTAAATGACCTAGAATGCACGGTCGATCCAGTAAAATGTCTTGGAATATATGTTGGCAAAAACCATGTTGATGTAGAAAAAAGAAATTGGGAAGGGAGACTTGGAAAAGTCGAAAATATACTTAATTTATGGAAAATGAGAAATCTGACTTACTTTGGAAAAATATCTGTCATTAAGATTTTAATAGCATCACAATTTGTTTATGTTGCTTCGGCAGTTCCTGTGCCCGATTATATTTCAAAGGCATTGAATAAAAAATTATATACATTTTTATGGAATTCCAAAAAAAATAAAGTTAAGAGAAATGTATGTTTAAACAAAGAAATTGATGGTGGGTTAAACATGATTGATATGAAAGCCAAATTTTCATCACTTCGATTAGCATGGATTTATAAATATATGGATGAAATAAAGGGAGCATGGAAAACTCTTTTTACCTATTGGACAAATAAGATTGGTGGTTTTCCATTATGTTTACATTATAATTGTAATAGTGTAGACATTGTTAATTTAGGGAAAAGGTATAATCTACCCTCCTTTTATATCGATTTTCTATATGTTTGGGCAAATTTGAGATACCAGAATTTTTTAAAAATTACTGATATTCCAAAACAAGTTTTATGGAATAACAGTAATATAAAAATACAAAATGAAACACTAAATTTTAATAAATGGAGGAAATCTGGTGTATTGATGGTAAATCATGTTATAAAAGAAGGTAAATGGAAAAACCTCAATACGGTATTTGATGATTTTGAAAACAGAAAATTATTATACAATTTTGAACTACAAAAGTTGAAGAAAGCATTTCCCAACACCTGGCTGGAAAATAGATCAAATGCACAACAAAAGGAAATAACGATTATACCTAATCTTATTGAAATATCAAATGGTGATTTAATTGATGTAAATATCTTGAAAGCTAGGCATTATTATCATTATTATTTAGAACATAACAAAACAGAAGCATCTTTCTTTATGTTTTGGCAAAATTATTTGGGACTTCAGATAGAAATTAATTGGGACAAAGTCCTGTATTTTAAACTTAGACAAATAAAAGATAACAAGGTTAGAGAATTTAATTTTAAGCTCCTGCATAAAATACTTCCGTCCCAATCAAATTTATTTAAATGGAGTTTAAAAAATGATGATAAATGTAATCTTTGTTTACTTAAGGGAACAATTATGCATATGTTGATAAAATGTGAGAATATAAAACCTCTATGGAAAATGGTAGAAGACACAATTCTTTTTGTTTCTAAAGTACAGGTCTATGTTAATGAAAATATAGTAATTTTAGGTTGGAATATACAAGAACCGAAATACTGGTTAATTAATATCATTTTGAATTTTACTCAATACACCATTTACATAAATTATATTGAAACGAGTATGAAAAAAGGTTATTACTTTGTTAATGTAAATAGATTATGGATGAATTTGAAAATGAAACTGAGATGGTATTTAAGTTCAAAATATGTTACCAAAAATAAGAATACAAAAGAAGTTGACAAATTGCTGGAACTCATTTATTGATTGATTAATTTGATTACTGTATATACTTTGTGATTTGTAAACTGTATTATAGAGATGTAAATAAAGTCCCTCGAAAGAGGTTTAAAGAGAAAAAAAAAATACATAGCCACAATCTTTTCATTTATTTCATTTCATACGATTTTCATGTTTGGAATTGTTAGAACCCTCAATGTTTTTCTATTGGAATAAATGATTTCTCTTATCTTATTACAATTGTTTGGGTTTATTTTGAATGAATTCAATCTATCAGGGTTGTGTTTTATTTTAGATTCATTCCCTTACTTTTGGTGAACTGAGAATATTATGGTGCAAACTAAAGTTTTATTATAGACCTAACCTGTATTATCGGGACCTGCATGATATAATATATGATCAAATTGGCTGATAAAAGGTGAATAATATCTTAATTTGAAGGGGAAAAAAAGAAAGTCACTTTTTTATTTATTTCTCCCAAATCAGTGAATGACTTTGTTTTCAAGTGGGTTGGATGACAATTTTACATGCAAGCCAACCATTAATTTTGTATTTCATGGTATCAAAGTATAAATATATCCGCTGCAAGAATTATAGGCCCGTATTCTTAAGTCAGGTTTAACTTAGACCACAGTCTAACTCTGTGCTAAAATTATGGGGAGCCAAAAGTTCAAAAATTCTGTTTATGTTGCATATTTCTTATGTTGAGTATTTTGTTTCCTTTTACTTTCATAATGAAGAAAAACACTTCAGTTATCATTCCCGGACTATTATGAACAATTTGGATGCCATAATGACTTAATAATCTGAATGTGTACTGTTGGGTATTTGTGCTCCAATTGGCTCTCCATAGTTAAACCACAACTTTAAACCAGGGTTTAATTTAAACCTGACTTTAGAATACGGGCCATAGTCTCTCGCATATTCATTCTGAAAGAAACAGAGAAGGTACCATGCAGGATATATGCATATTTTGATAGGGTTAAGTTATATCTTTTGTTTTTCTTAAAATCATATAGGCGGTCCCCGAACCCCATGTTGGCACCACCCATGGGGCGGTGGAATATTCTTTTCGAGTATCTATGGAAAAGTGTGACATTTCGAACTTCATTGAATATTCAAAATAAAAAAATGACTTATAAGATAATCAGTATACACGTCATTGTATACCCAAATTGAAAATATCAAAATCTTCCTATTTTCCATTCAATTTCAGTGACATTGTCACAAACAGGTTGTTTAAAGGACAAATCGGATGTAAAATAAGAAAGGAAAAATATGACATTTTAAAGTTTCGCTTTATTTCACAAAACAGTTATGTGCACATCCTGGTCGGTATGCAAATGAGGAGACTGATGACGTCGTCAACTCACCATTTCCTTTGTATTTTATGATATGAAATATGAAATATTTAAATTTTCTCCTCATTGTCAAGTGAAACAACGTTTAATTCCTCCCTAAACATGTGGAATTAGCATTGCTTAATACTATATGGTTCAGTCAAGTTATTCCTTATTTTCAAATCTGCAATAAAGTGAAATATTGTATAATTCAAACAATAAAAACTAAGATAGTGGGTGAGGGACATCATCGACTGTCTCATTTGCATGTCACTGTTTTGTGAAAAATAAGCGAATGTCATAACTTCCTTTTTTTTACATCCGATTTTGATGAAATTTTCAACGTTATGCTAGTTTGATTTTCTCAATTTATTCAAATCGACATTTTTCTGGGGTAGACTTGACCTTTAATTATGTCTCACTGATATGAACTCTATATTTCGTAATGAATTGCATTGTCATTATTTTATCTGTTCTGAAAATGTATCTAACATAATGGTATGAGGTATAGGCCCACAAATTGTGTGAAAGGGAACATCTATCACACAAATATATGGGCAATGTTATTCCCTGCTAATCAATAAAATATTATAGACCCAAAATTATTCTGAGAAATTCCTACCTCCTTTTGCCCTGCCTTGAAGAAATAATGCTATGGCGAAACATACAAATATACATGGTAGAAATTCCATTTTGAATCCTTTAGTCCTTGCGATGTGTACATATATCGTTATCACAAAACACCTTTAAACCCCTGATCGCTTGTCTTGTGTAGATTATTAGTAAGCTTATTTTATTGATTTCATCGGCCTTTGATTTATAATCCAGTGAGATATCCCGAATGGCCCTCCCCCAATATAACCTAATAAACAATATATTATGTTATGATCTTGACTGGAATGTTTATACCAATACAGGGGCGGTGCCACAGTAGGCAAGGGTGACTACCCCTTGTGATTTTTCTAGTATAGTTATGTGACTATACTTTACATAACTATTTCTTTAATTCGGGCTCTGTATGTCCAAGAGTTATGCTTGCACCAGGCCAGGTGTTCAATGGGATCTGGTTGAATTTGAGCATGAATAGGAAAACTCCTCGGTTGGCTGAATCTGAGGATTGGGCCTATAAATGAATCAAGATTTATGTTGATGGGACTTTGCTTTTCGGGTGTGTCCGAGAAAGAACCCTTGAAACTGAATATTGTGCCATGTAACTTTGTATTAAAGGGGAATCCAACCCAAAGAAAAATCAGACAAGTTAATAAGTGAAACTTTGAACAATATCGGACAAACAATAAGAAAGTTATGAATTTTCAATAAAAAGTTGTAAAAATTGATAATCACTATAGTATACCCATGTAGACTTCAAATTTGCTGCATAATTATGTGATGTCATAGTGATGCAAGGCAAGGACTACACTTCCATGTACTCCAATACATAAAATGGCTAAAATGTCATTTTCTTCAAACGTTTTACTTCAAATAATATTTTTCTTTTATAAGGGCATAAAACAATACACTACCTGGGTTATATTTAGATTACTGACCCAGGGGAATATACTTAGGAGAAAACCACAAATCCCTGATAATTAAGTACGTGGCCTATGGGAAAGTTGTCATTGTCTCTTAATAATTTACTTACCCATGCAGTTGCCAATTTGAAATATACATAGTCTCATGGGCGGAAATCTCTCCCCGATGGTAAGGGGGGGGGGGACCAGGGGCGGATCCAGCTCCCGCCAATTTTTTTCACCCATATTCTTCCCGATCGGCCGCTCAAAGTTGATTTTTGCTTGTTTCTTTGAAGGGGTTGTCCCAGTGGCGTAATGAGCCAAAAATTTTAGGGGGCTTGATAGCGTATCACGTAAAATTAATAAGAAGTTGCGAGCGAGTGAGCGAGCAAAAATTTCAAAAATGTTCATTACAAAAATCAAATTTGTGATAGATTTTGACATGACATTTGGAAAATAATAGGCTTTATATTTCACCCTTATCCCTTTCCTTTTCTCTTTTTGTTTCTTGGTCGTGAAAAATTGGGGGTGGGGGCAAAACGCCGATGTCCTAACAGTCATTTCTAACTTTATTCTTATAAAAAAGTGTAGTAATCTCAAAAGCCATATTTAAATAGTGCGAGCGCGAAGCGCGAGCTATTTTTTTTTTTTAATTTCATGTATTTTGTCCTGAAAATTGAATATTCTGGGCAATGTGTGTGAACAAGATGCGTATGTAGCTAAAATAATGATTACTGCGAGCGGATCTGGCTTGATCTGTAAGGGACCTGATAACATGGATAAGGACGTTTTGCAGTTAGCCATTAAGACTATACATATTTCAACTATTAAATAATGCGAGCGCGAAGCGCGAGCTGAAATTTTTTTGACATTCCGACCTAAAAAGATGACATTCTAAGCACTATTTGTAATCATTAACGGTAGAGGTATAAAACCAAACAATTAATGCGAGCGCGAAGCGCGAGTGGAAAAATTCAGATTTCAGACCTAATAATGGGACAATCTATTCATGTTTTGTAAATCATAAAAAAGATGGGAAATTTTGTCTTTTCCTACATTAATAATGCGAGTGCAAAGCGCGAGCAGTATTTTTTTTTATATTCTGATCTGAAACTGGATAATTTTAGCACGTTTTGAATAAAGATCAAGCTGCGTATCTTGATAAAAATGTGTGCGCGTGTTTTAGAGTTAGGCAGAATCTGGGCATTCTGAATACATTTCATTTTTTATCATGAAAATCAATAATGCAAGCGCGAAGCGCGAGCGGAAAATACTTGATATTCCGGTATGAAAAGGTGAATTTAAGCACTATCTAAAGCACTGGGTAGGGAAATTGAGAAGTGGATACGGATAGCACGTAATAAATGATGTAAGTGAGAAGCGCGAGCTGATATTTTTATTACTATTTTGACCTGACACCTGGACATTCTTGGCCTAAGGACATTTTGTCATCATATGAAAATGATTACTATCCTCCTATTCCTATTCTGAAAAAGCGACAATTTTGTTATTAGGAATTCATGAAAATTTTATCTATCGTATTTATGAGTGAGTGAAATTTGTTGACATTGAGGCCTGAAAACTGGATATTTTAAGCACTTTTGTAATCATGAATAGGATTTATGAGTTGATATATTTTCAACAAAAATGCCAGCGCAATCGCGGACGAAATTTTTGATAAACTGTCATAAAAGGGGGATTTTAAGTAATTTGTTATAGAATTAATACCGGTATATAAAGAATCTGATGGACTAAATAGAGACAATATGTAGGCCTACTTGGCTATTCAAATAAAGCGAGCGCACAGCGCAAAAAGCTGCAAATGATATTCACACAATAAAACAGACAGTTTACAGAGCAATTTGTAAATCAAACAAAATAATAAAAGCTCGATGTTCGAGCTGAAATATATGCATAGTATATTTCAAAACTTGATATTTTAAGCTACATATCAGCATATTAAACACGATATGTATTTCGTCGAACATGCAGGCTATGCGAGCGCGATGCGCGAGCAAAAATTTAATATAGTGACATGAAATATATTTTCAAATCATTTTCCAAGTCTTCCCTTGACCTTATTTTATTCACTCGTCTCCCTCCTCTTATTTTTCCTCCTTTTCCCCCTTCTTTTTTCTTCCTTTCCCCGGGCCTTTCCCCCTTTTTTTCAATATTTTCTCCTCCAAAATACATGTATTATTTCGATTTTTATTGATGTATTTCTTTCCATCATAAAAGGCCAAAAATAGTAGGGGGACAATTGATATTGTGTCCTCCCTACTATTTTGGGTAAAGGGGGACGCGACCCTTCTGTCCCCCCTGGGATTTCCGCCCATGCATATAGTCTTAGGGATCTCAATTTTAATACAGCCATAACTTTCTTATTGCTTGCCTGATTTCTTTCAAACTTTCACCATTCTTTTTAATCTATTTTTCTCCTTTTGAACCCAACATTTTACGACCAAGCTAGGCTGGATTCCCATTTAATTGAATCTTGTTTGTGAATCTGAAGACATGCAGGGGTTAGTTGGAGTAAAAATTGGACTGATGGTCCCCATGTTGGCATGAAATCAATGGTTAAGGAAATGTGTTGCTGCCGGGTCAGAACCAGAGGACCCCAATTTTGTCGGCCATCTTGGATTTTTCGTGAAAATCAGTTATTTTCATATTTTTGAACAGACAATGGGAAAATCTTAAATAAATATGCATTTCACAATGATAACAATGATAATTAAAAAGAACGTTTTTTAATTGAAATATTTTAATTCCCTCAAAAGAAAGGAGTGATAAAAAGAAGAAAAAATTGAATCCCGGGTTCCAAAGGACCTTGTCTTCATAGGTGTTTTAATTTTCAAGAGAGCCCTGTAGGGCCTACTCTTCATTTCTCCCGCCCCCTGTCCCTTTCCATTCGTACGCTTCTTTTCACTCCCGGGCCCCCCCCCCCCCCCCCCCCCCTCGACCTCGCAATCGTCTTTTCTGTACCTACCTCTGGCTTAATTCTTTTAATTTCATTTCACTTTTTTCATCTTGATAAATAGTCATGTTGGGAACGAATCAACTATGTACTGTTTAAAAAGAATATCAGAAAATATGTAAAACATTATTATCATCACCAGTAGTCTGATTCATCGTGGCCAACTCGTTTGCTCGTGAATGTACACACTTGTGTGTATATTTTGTGCACAGTTTGATCCCGAATTGCATGCAATCTTGCGAGCCAAAATTCCCCGAGCTATGCAAAGACACTTTAGCTCACCATTTCCTTCCCATAATCCCACGCTCAAGTACTGGCGCCCCATGTGTGTAAGGCGAAAGGAGGCTAAAGATTGGAAGCACTTTTACTAGCAATTTGCCGATTTAATTTTAAGTTGTGATATTAACACAACTTTTTAAAGTATATCTGGCATGGATTTAGAGGCATATTTGGAGCAAACGATATCTCCCGGTGGGTATTTACTCTCGACTTGTTCATCATTCATTTTAACGTAGGCCTAGATCTAAATGTAACGTTACGCATGTCATTGTGCACAAAAATGTGCAGAGTGCAGTGCAGTGCAGCCTGGCCCTGGGCAGCTGTGCAATGTCAATGTGATGTGAATAGCGTGGAACTGGATCTGGAAGCCTCAGCCTAGCCCTAGCCAGGAGGCTTCTAGTTCTAGAGAGTAAAAAGCATTTACTAACGTGTGCTTACTTAGCCTGGAGGCGTCTGGGGAGTAAAAGTCATATACCGTATAACCGCCAGAACTCGTACACCTTTTCAATAAAGGTCGCATAAAATGTATTTACGGTGTTTCTGGCTTACATTCTTGGGCTTGCGATGTAGCCGAAATTCTAAGCTTTCCGTAGGTGCCGTTCGATTTGGATTTTCTGGGGAAAGTTTCGGGTGGCGCGGCGATCGCCGAAGGCTTCGAGCCTGCCAGAATTCGTACACCACATGCCAGAATTCGAACACCAGATGGCGCAATACAATTTGCCTGTTGATGATCGCGCGATCATACCCCCCTCGCTCTGTGATAATTAAATGATTGGTTTGTTGTTAATTCATTGTTTATTGACTTAATTCACCTCTTTATCTATTTCCATGTAGTTATTTTTTAATTTCTTCAACTATTTATACATTAAATCATAAATTTCATTGTTTGAATGAGTTTCTGCTACATTTAATTTATATTTCAATTTTAGAATAATTTCAGTCATATCACTTACTTTTATTTTGAGTTTTGTGCATATAGATTTTCTAATTTGTTTATTTAGAAAAATGAGAATGGATTCATTTATTTGCAATAGCTTTTTTATGTATTCCTCTCAATTACTATTCTTCTATGACTTATAAAATTATTAATATTGTTATTGATTTATTATATTTTTATATCTATTATCATTTTCATTATTGTCATTATTAAAATAATATTTACTATTATCAATGTTATCAATATCATCACCATCATTGGCATCTTCTTTCATATGGGCCTATATCATTTGTGTTATTATTACTTATTATCACATTGGTATAATTTCTCTCTGCCAGTATATGAACTTATTTCATGGAGTAATTCATGTAGGGAATATATTTTGGAGGATATAACCACAATGCATGTCTGTTGTCTCGCTACTTTTATTGAGGCAAGTAGGAGTATTTCAGGTTTTTTTTTTAATATTCATATTGAGATTTAACATTATTGATTTATTGATTTCCATATATCACTTACCGGTACTTGATTTCTGTGTTTTATTGCAGCTAGGTTTCTTGGTTCATCTAAAGAAGTGCGAAATAGAAGTTTACCACTTACCTTAGCACACTCTGCATGGGCGCTCAATGCCGATTGCATAATAAAATATAACTTACTGATGATATATATATCGATCACTCTTGCCTTATTATCGATTCCTTTATCTCCAAAAACATAACAGAAACTATACAGTAAATACAATAATAACTAAATAAAAAATACATGTAATACTAATAGTAAATAAAAAATGAATAAATAAATACACAAAATTGAAAAAGATCATAAGTAATTTTTATTTGTTTTATCAACTTAAATAAATAAATAAATAAAAATAAAAATGAATAAATGAATTATAAATTAAAAAAAATCATAAAATATATTCATAAAGCACTTTTAATGGTTTCATCAACTTCAATAAATTACTTATGAGCATTAATGCATTAATTATAATATAATAACACAGAGACATTTATCATGTCCCAAAATGAGATTTAAAAATTGTTTTTAGTGATCATAGACTGTCAATCATTTTTTTAAAGAAAGAAAGATGAGACAACCAAATAAAAGTAATTGTTATATCATGCAGGGAATAATTTTGCTTACATATTCGAATAGCATTTTGGTCATAATTTAGCTCTCAACTAAGTAATGTACAGTCCTATATGTAAAAATATGCTTTACGAAAGAATTTATGCGTAGCAGTCTTTAAAAAGTGTGGAGCAAATTGCGATGCGATACCAGGAAAATTATTGCCTGTCATGCATCATTTCAGTAGACATTTTTTTCCTTGATCACTGCAGCCCTTATTTTTATTCTTGATCCATTCTGTATCTTATACTTATTAATTAAGCAGAATAAATATTTCTACAATGATGAAATGCTGTAATCATAAATGAAACATATTTATTTTGAGACCAATCATTTATGGATTAGCAAAATCAAAATCATAATTGTATCGCTTATATACTATGCAATAAAAAGCACAATGAGTATGAATGATGTAGTCTTTTTCAATTCAAAATCTTTTGCGTTCATCTTTCAATCAGTCTCAGTTGTGAAACAGTGAAAGCATTATTAATCATATGATCACTGTGAAACTGTTCATTAAAAACAAATAAACTTTCCATATTAACAGTAAAAGCATCTTTTTCTACATTTCAAAGTATATGTATAACCGCAGAGAACATTGATGGCTAGGTATAGCCTATCCACAGAAGACATCTTTATGGACTTGGTAGGCCTACAGATCTTCTTGTAAATATGACAATAAATCCACCTCTATAGTATAGGAGAGAAAGAGAGAATATCATGTTATAAAAGTGCAGGAAAGTATACAACGGGGGGGGGGGGGGGGGGGGGTTCAATGAGTCGTGGCTGTGAAAATAACAATTACCCCCTGATAGAATAAAGGGATAAAATGAGGAAGAAAGGGAACTAAGAAAAGGAGCTTAAGAGAACATGTATTAGTTGAGTTATTAGTCCTGTAATTTTTAGAAATAGTTAATATTAAAATCTTCATTCCATCAAAATAGGGCATTGTCCATGGCATACAAATTAAAAGTGGTTGCAAGGTGGCATTATGGAGCATTCCCCAGTTGTCCCCTGATAATTTAAAATAAATAAACCTGGAAAAACGTGTTTTGTAAATTGTAATGTGCTTTTGCCAAACTTGGCCCCAAATATATTTTTGAAACCACCCCCCCCCCCCCCCCACTTGCCTCCTAGTCAAAATCTTGGTGCTGCCGTTGCATACAAACCTGGATATACTGTTCATACATAGCCTGCATGCCCACAGTGAGCAAAATACCCAGCCTAGAATGTAGAGAAAGAAAAAAAATGGATTCGGTCCTGGCCATACCATTACAGAAAAAGGTAAGAATGTTCGAGATAATGATTATAATTTTAATATATAGTAATGACAAAAGTAATGTCACAATGATAATGATGACAACAATAGCAACATGTAGATGAAATTATAATATCAATCATAGTCAAGGTCTCAAGGATCCGTGGGGTGGTTCTCGATATATGACCAAAATTAGATATTGGATCAAAATAATTCAATATTAGGGAGAATCGCCCAATAAAGAAATATTAAAAATGAAAAATAGGGGTATTCTGACCAAAAAGGTCTGTATATGAAGGATAAAAAATCACCCGATCTATACAAAAATAAATAAAAGGAAACGGTTGAAAAATTATAATAAAAAGGAAACCCTCCCACGGGCGTAAATCTGTCCCCAAAGGTAGGGGGACCTGACCCCCCCCCCCAAAAAAAGGTTATCACCCAAAATGTAAGGTCTTTTTAACCCCCAAAAATTAACAACCCCCCCCCCAAAAAAAAATAACCCAAAATATAATGTAAGGTCATTAAAAAAAATGACAAGCAAAGAAAAAAAAGGTTATCACCCAAAATGTAAGGTCTTTTTAACCCCCCCCCCCAACAAAAAATTTAACAACCCCCCCCCCCCCAAAAAAAAAAGGTTATCACCAAAAGTATAATGTAAGGTCATTTTAAAAAAAATGGCAAGCAAAAAAAAAAAAAAAAAAAATCACTCAAAATGTAAGGTACTTTTAACAGAAAGATTTGACATGGGCGTAAATCTGTCCCCAAAGGTAGGGGGACCTGACCCCCCCCCAAAAAAAGGTTATCACCCAAAATGTTAGGTCTTTTTAACCCCCTAAAAAATTAACAACCTCCCCCCCCAAAAAAAAAAAAAATCACCCAAAATATAATGTAAGGTCATTAAAAAAAATGACAAGCAAAGAAAAAAAAAGGTTATCACCCAAAATGTAAGGTCTTTTTAACCCCCCCCCAAAAAAAATTAACAACCCCCCCCAAAAAAAAAGGTCATCACCAAAAGTATAATGTAACGTCATTTAAAAAAAAATGGCAAGCAAAAAAAAAAAGTGTTATCACCCAAAATGTAATGTTATTTTAACAGAAAAATTTTACAAGCAAAAAAAAAAGGGGGGGGTCACCCAAAATGTAAGGTCATTTTAAATCCTTAGTATTTGCCACCCCCCCCCAAAAAAAAAAAAGAGTAAATAAATAATAAAATATGTGTATTATAATGGGCAAATTAACACACATGAAAAAAGCATTTGGTCAAAAAATAAAAGAAAACAAATTGATATCAAAAGAAAAGAGATCATAAGTAATGCTTGATAAAGACTAGTCTACCATTAATTAATTACGTGTTGAAGTGCAAATATCAATAAATCGGGGTGTTCGAGTTCTGGCATGAAAAAATTGTCATGTTGGTGTCATCTTTTTCCCCTTCTGAAACGAAAATTATCCGTAATTACGAGATGCCCTGACGAACACCGAGCCGACGTAAGAAGCACTTTCGGAATATTGTATATTTTTTGGTCAACTTCTTCCAATTTTATTTAAAAAGGTGAAATTTCAGTAAAAATACTGATTACGGGCACCCCGTAGAAAATCGTGAATAAGATCAACCGCTACTCAAATTGTGAAGTAAAAAGACTAGTTTTTGCCAAGTTTAATTATCGTTTTCGATGCTTATCGCGCATGTTTGCAAAGGCACGATCGTGGCCTACCCGGCAGTAGCCCCGTTGCGTATTGTCATTCCCCGATACGCGTTTGCGCTGGCAATGAAAGGCGCACTGACGCAGCCGCTGGCAGTTGAGCCAGGTGTTCGAGTTCTGGTCGGTATACGGTACTCTACGTATGGTTACTCCCCGAACGCCTGGCGTTGCTAGACCATAGTAGTTTCATTATTACTAACTTAGTAACTAGGCTCCCACACACCGAGGGAAAAGGCAACTATAAAAATGTGCCAAACTGCTAGTTATGTTTAGAATCTGAGGTTAACACTTCTGTACATGGGTAAAAATATTGGTTGGCAACGTTAGGCAAAAAATGGATAGTTATGGTTACAAACTGACGAATAAATGACATGAAATAAAAGTAGAAGAGAGTTTACTTACACTTGTTGACATCGCCATCTTTGATCCTTTGTTAATGCAACCTAGTTACATGACGCGTATAGAGGGCGGCAAAATCATGAGCGGTGCTAGATTAAAAAGTGCTAAAATGTCCCGCTTCAACTTCAACTTGCCTCAACTGCTTCAACTCACAAGTTGAAGCGGGACATTCGGGATCTAGCCCTAAATCATGTAACTTACAGTTTAGGATACAACTTCATTTCCGACATTTTTACGCTATCGATTTTATTTTTAAACGAATTCATAAAAAAAAGGAGAAAAATATTATGAAAAGACGGAAGGGACTTGCCCAATGTTTACGCCGCCAGCTTGTTTCCTATAGTATTGTTGTTATTAATTAATAAAGTAATAGGGAGACCGTGCGGACGTCAAATGCAATTTGCATTCCGCCTTTGCCTAATTGCCTTGGCTGCCTTTTGTTACATGCCGCACAGACCTTCCAGCAAGCAGCACATAAAAATACGACATGTCTCATGATTTTGCCATCACAAATAAAAATATTCAATATACCGTAGATCTATATCAAACTAAGCCAACAACCATGACAACATCATCATCAAATATATATATTCTCAAGCTAATCAATGTTGAAATATCAAGAGATCGTGGTGTTTTATTATGTTTTTGTCAGGACCCCTCACCTGTTTGAACACTGGTTTGTCAGCGCGAGTGCTAACATGCAAGTTCGTGTGGGTCGCACAAATGGTCAGAGATTTTGGAGCAAAAGTCAACTTTGAAGCATTTTGTGGTCACGTACCCAACCTGCACGAGGATTCAAAGTTCATCGCAGGTGTCGCTGTGCGTAATGCTATAGAGTTTCAATGTAATTTTACATGTACTTTGTGAATGAACGTGAGTGTATTGCTTACACACATTCAGGTGGATAATTTGCATATATGTAAACTTAGTGACTCATCGATCATGGTGTAATCATTCAACCGTGTGTGCGGGTGTATTTTGATCTATTTATCATCCCCTGTTTTACATCAATTTTGGAATTATCTTTGGTCGATATATCAAAGTCTCACGGCAGCAATCATAATCAACCAAACAACAATGTCAGTGGAAGAAGTAAGTCGGTACATAAAAAATATTTCATCAAGATGCAACGCAGTGTTTCATGGTACTTTTGTTGAAGTCGGAGGAGACGTAGACGGGAGAGCTTCAGGCAACCGTGAATACAATGGGAGGCTGGTGTGAATTTTCTAGCCGGCCAGACTTTGATATATCGACCGATGAAAGTTTACACCTATTAAGAGAGAGTTTTAATAAATGACCTGTAAATGGTGTCATAATTCATATATTGGTAACATGAAAAGAAAGGTTAAGAAAATGTGTAGTAATGGAAGAGGATGCGAGAGCATAAAGGAGTACAAAGTTAGTGCAGTGGTTGAACTGGGTCCATATTGTAGTGAGATTGGTGTAACTGTTGGAGATGTGCAATTGGCAATGTGTTGTGAGAGTGATTGGTAGAAGCTTGGTTGGGAGTGTCTGACGAATGGAATAGCAAATGTATTATATAATTGGGCAAAGAGCCAGGAAATGTGTACGAAGCAATTTACACTGTTAACTGAGCTACTTGTTTATATTGATGATAATGTAAGTGCTCAACATATCTACAAAAAAATACAAAATGTTTGACGATCCGCGTTAGCAGGTACAAAGAAGATAAGCTTCATGAATTTATGAGAGAAGTGTTTGTTAGGGAACGGAGTAGGTCAGTAGTAGTACATGTAAGGCAAAAGGGAAGAGTTGTAAATATTGTAGGGTGAGCGTAAAGTAAGTGATCAAAATGTAAATACATGTAATTCTTGCCTGCGACCAAATATGGTCAGCCCCCAAAAGAGGTAAGAGAAATGAAAGTGATGGAAAAGAAGTACGGAAAGATGGAGATGAAGTTAGATTCATGTAGGAAAAGATTAGTAGAGACGATCGTAAAGTTGAGAAATGTTAAAAGAAAAGAATTGAGGAAAGGTGCATCACTAGAAGAAAGAAAGGCGACGGTTGTTCGGATGGATAAGGAACTACAATTAAATAGGATTAGAATAAGTAAACTCGAACGAAAATATGCAAAAATCCGCAAAAAGTTGAAGGAGAAAAGAGGCAAAAGGAGGAAGGATACACTGCTAACTACGAAAAAAAAAATTGATGAGAAAAATAAGATATGACAAGTGAAGATTTTTTTTTAAATCTAGGTTTGATATGTGCATAATTTATTTAATTTTTTTATTCCTTTGTCATGAAACTCCATATCGCTATCCACAGGAAATGCCAGGGTACATTCAGAGTAGGAAAGGCAACCTAAATGGCCCTGGTAATTTCTAATTTTTGTCTCGCCTGCATAGCAGAGTGAGACTATAGGCGCCGCTTTTCCGACGGTGGCGGTGGCAAAGGCGGCGTCGTCAACATTGAAATCTTAACCAAGGTTAAGTTTTTGAAGTTTTGAATTTTGGACATAAGAGAAACCATGTATCCTTGAATATCATGCGCGAGTTTCAGGTCACATGACCGAGGTCAAAGGTCACTTACGGTAAACGAACTTTGGCCATATTGGGGGTATTTGAGGAATTATCTTAACTGAAATTTTATGGATCTAGTTCATGAAACTTGAACATAAGAGCAATCAAGTATCCTTGAACATCCTGTGCTAGTTACAGGTCACACGACCAAGGTCAAAGGTCATTTAGGGTCAACAAACTGGTAATGTTGGGGGTATTTGTGGAATTATCATCATAACTTTAAAAGTCTATGGATTTAGTTCATGAAACTTGGACATAAGAGCAGCATTGTATCCCTGAATACCCTGTGTTTGTTTTAGGAACATGGCCACGATCAAAGGTCATTTAAAGGTCAATGAACTCTGGCCATGTTGGGAGTACATGTATGTGTTGAATTGGCATCATAACTTAGGAAGTTAATGGTACTTGCACATGAAACATCGACATAAGGGTAATCAAGTATGAATGATTGTTTTGCACATGTCTTAGGCCACATGATCATGGTCAAAGGTCATTTTGGGTCAATGGACATAATATTTTATTATCTTATTAGTGTTTTCTTCTGTGAATAATTATTATTAATATTAGCTGTTTTTCAAAGGAAGCACTGCTGCTATATCGAATTGCGTAATGCAGGCGAGACTGCCAGAGGCGTTCCACTTGATTTGAAAATGGCCTGGTAATTTTTCTTTTTTTTTCAATGGCAGAAAAATAAAGTAATGTTTAACACTGGTGATAGCGAGCTCATGGCCAGAAATGTGGTTTGCTAACAAGTGTAAATGTATAGATCTAGATCAGACTATTTGTGTCTGTGTGTAGATCGAAGAAAACATAAACAAGCTTTAGTGTTCTTGACGGTACAGTTTAAGGCTTTTTATAATTTCAATATTTTTAAAATACTTTTTCGGGCCACCAAATTTTAATGTTGGGCCACCAAAAAAAACAACTTACGAAAGTATTGGTGGCCCGAATGGGCCACCCCAAAAAAAGTTAATGTGGAGGCTTGCCTAGTAAATATTTTAAAATTGTCCACTGCAAAGTATTGCTCTGACTTCAAATGCTCTAACAATCAAATTGTAGTGGGAAAATAACTAAAATATTCTTAAAGGACAAGTCCACCCCAAAAAATAGTTGATTTGAATAAAAAGAGAAAAATCCACAAGTATAACTCTGAAAATTTCATAAAAATCGAATGTAAAATAAGAAAGTTTTAAAGTTATGCTTAAAGTTATGCTTAATTCCACAAAACAGTTATATGCACATCCTGGTGGGTATGAAAATGATGAGACTGATGACGTCATCCACTCACTATTTCTTTTGTATTTTATGATATGAAATATTCTATTTTTCTCCTCATTGCCAAGTGAAACAACAATTAATTCCTCCCTGAACATGTGGAATGAGCATTGTTTAATACTATATGATTCAGTCAAGTTGGTCCTTATCGTCAAATCTATAAAAAATGAAATATTGTATAATTCAAACAATAAAAAACAAAAGAAATAGTGAGTTAGGGACATCATCGACTGCCTCACTTTAGTTGTGCATATCACTGTTTTTTGAAAAATAAGCAAAAATTTAAAATGTCGTAACTTTCTTATTTTACATCCGATTTTGATAAAATTTTCAGCGTTTTGCTAGTTTAATTTTTCTCTATTTATTCAAATCAACATTTTTCTGGGGTGGACTTGACCTTTAATGAACATTTGTGTGATGTCCCATACACGTATGCACTCATGTGTGGATGTGACTCTGCAAAATTGAGCAGATTTCTGCAAAGCATTGGTCAAACATTTGATGCCCTAACAGAAAAATTATGAAACAAATATTTTGACAGAACATTTTTGTTTGTCCAATACATGCATTAATGTGGAAAATGGTTATTTGATTTGTTTTATCACTTGGATGAAAATCCTACAGCACACTGTACAACAGTTATTAGGTGTATAATAATCAAAATATAAATAATTTATTGGTTGGATTGCTTAACTACATGTAAGCTAGTCGTACAGACTGTTTCACCCTAAGGCTCATCAGAGTCGCTGATGAGCCTTAGGGTGAAACAGTCTGTACGACTAGCTTAGTTAAGCAATCCAACCAATAAATTATTTATACTCAGCTCCTACACAGTCGAGCACTATTAGATATTGCAGTATATCACTATATACTTACCTACCTAATAATCAAAATATACTTTTCATTCACTTTTAGATGTTTTTTTCCCACCATTTATGACATGATCAAATCTTTAAATTATGAAATGTATAAACACTTGTGATTATATTTTCTTATCCAGACACAGCGGAGCTAGAAGCAGCACAGAGGTTTCTAGAACAGAAAGCCAGGGAAAATTTGGTAAGTAACAACTTGGTCATTTTTTTTTTTTTAATTACAAAAACCTAGACTTTTGTAAAACTATGATAATTAGGTACATGTATGTATGAGGGAAAGTAGTACTGTATGGAGGAGAATATTTTAGTTTGCCCTTTTTTTCTCTCTGACGGTTTAGGAAGAGGTTCAATAGTGAATTACATACATGTACATGTACATGTATTTAACTTTTATTCAAATTTGTAGTTATTGTTATATTACTTTTGTTTGATGGATTTTTGACCGCTTTATCAAATTATCAATTTCCCTGAATAATCCCTTTCTATAAAATTCATTTATTCTGTATCAGAAAGGTATTTAATCTTTGTCCCATTTCATGCTGGCTTTTTATCAAAACAATAGTTTATTATTAAAATATGAGTTATGTTAAACCAAACTGACCTTGCCCTAAAATTCACAAAATTTAAGGCCTAGATTATGTAGCCAGCCAGGGCAATGAATTGTATCTGTTTTAACTTGAACTGGCCATGCTGGATACATGCACATTGGTATGATAGTAGCTGGTGTATCCTACCCTCTGCTTGTGTACAAATACAAGCTGCATGTAATTAGGCTTTGTATAATATTCTGTACATGCACTTAAATTTAATTTTTCTGATCTGTAAGGCATTTACATGTAATGATACACAAAACTCACATATTTAAATAATTCAGTGGCTACAATTTTTGTGTCAGTAATAATGTTTTATTTTGCTTGTACAGCCGCTTTTCCTCACTCAACTTTCTGAGATCCTTGCAAATGCCGATAAGGCTCATGTCGCTCGCATTGCAGCGGGTTTACAGCTGAAGAATGCACTTGTATCCAAAGATCCCAATATACGGCTTCAGCTCCAACAAAGATGGTTAGCGCTCTCAGCAGAAGTCAGGAACAATATCAAGAGACAAGTAAATTGATTACATGTTTTTTTTTCATAGTTTTTGTAATAGACTCAAGTGTCAGGCTAAATTATATTCTGATAACTGTCTTTTGATCAAGCTACATGTACCATTAAGGAAATAGGTTAATTTGAACCTGTTCTCATTCTAGCAAACAAGAATGTCAAGTTGAATTTTTTTAAAAGATTTTGGTTGGCTTTGGTAATCAGTAAAGTTTGTTGTGCCAACATGCCTATGATAATATTGCACTCATCTCTTTACAGTTATAATCATTTGTAATTTATTTATTTTCATTTTTACTGTAGTTTATTTGATGGAAGCTTGTGTTAGAATATCCACTGTAGCTGTTTATTAAGGAGAGAGAGGAGAAAAAAACCAGGATTCTATTATCCTTTCCTTGCACTTATGAATGTAATGTAAGTATTAATGATGCAAAGGTGTGAAGAATAGGATGAAATTTGTTGTGGCACTTGCTCTATCCTCAGGCACTTTTTTTTTCTTTTTAAACTAGGTTTTAATGACATTGGGTACAGAGTACCAGGGTCCCAGCTCAGCTGCACAATGTATAGCAGGAATAGCGTGTACCGAGCTTCCTGGTAAGTTATGGCCAGAGCTTTTACCTCAGTTGGTCAGCAATGTCCTCAACACTGCTCAAGGCACTGACCACCTCAAACAGAGTTCCTTAGAGGCTATCGGATACATCTGCCAAGATATCGTGAGTGAAAGCCAATCAGAAAACAAACCTGTTTCAGTTTTGAGTGATTAAGAATATGTTGCGTAGTGTAATACGCTTTTTTAAATTGATGAACATCTGTTCCATTGTCATAAATTTAAAAAAATGAGGAAAAAAATGAAATTATTTTTTATTTACTAATTTTGATAGATACAATATATAATGGGCCAAATACAATCTGTAGAGTTCTCAAGGTGCAACAAAAGAAAGAAGAAGCTGCTACTTTTCTCAATTCTTGTAAGATTTACAAGTAAAATATGTTATTCAGAGAGATATCCATTTGATTTGACATAAGTATTTGGCTTTGAATTTTTATGCTGTAAATACCTTCACGCTAATACTCCCAGGGTATTTTTATTCTTGTCAGTATGGGGGGCATTACAGGCCCCCTTAAGATCTCTTAAAAGTAAAAAGTCAGCGAGTAAAAAAAAATTGCACCACAAAAATCGGTAGTATTATGGTTAAATTGGAATGAATGAATTTTTGGAATTGAGATATCAGGACATTGTACTGTCAGCAGATTATAAAAGGTTTAATTCAAGTGTTATTTCTTTTGTATAGAGTTTAGCACGTCACATATCCATTCCACAGAGGGGAGACCTTTGAAGGACCTTTGAAAGACCAAAAATTGGCAAGGTCTTACAGCATTCTCCAAGATAACTGAAATTTGTCATCTCTGTGGAATGGCTCAGAAAGACCCTCAAAGAATTCTGAAAGACTGATGGATATTTCTTTTCTTACTAGTCTTAGACTTCAATGGTCTTTCAGAGATCTTTTATGCAACAAGTGATCTTTCAGAATTCTTTCCATGGACTGCCTGGTCTTTCAATGATCTGTCAATGACTTTTCAATGATCTCTCATAAGTCTTACAGTGATCTCCCAAAAAATCTTGAGAGACTGTCGAAAGATCAAGCAAAGACTAATAAGAACCTTGAAAGTTCATAGAAAGACCGCTGAAAGACCATTTTCCAGTAAAGGGGCCATTCCACAGAGAGCAAGACCGCTGAAAGACCTTTCAAAGACCATGAATTTTGGTCGATCTTACAGAGGTCTCTCAATGAACCTACAATGGTCTTTGAGGTCTTACACGAGTCCTGACCAATCTTTCAGCGGTCTTCGTGGTCTTCATGGGCTCCAAAACTTTTTGAAACGGCTCAAAACAGTCTTAGAACAGTCTTAGAGGAAAATGGTCTTTCAGTGGTCTTTCAGCAGTCTTTCAGTGGTCTTTCGATGAACTTTCAAAGGTCTTACTAGTCTTTCAATGATCTTTCGGCGGTCTGTCAAGATTTTTGCGGAGATCACTGTAAGACTCATGAGAGATCATTGAAAGATCATTCAAAGATCATTGAAAGACCAGGCAAAGTCCATGGAAAGAATTCTGAAAGATCACTTGTTGTATAAAAGATATCTGAAAGACCATTGAAAGATCTCTATAGGACTACTCTAAGACCAGTAAGACAAGAACTATCCATCAGTCTTTCAGAGTTCTTTGAGGGGTCTTTCTGAACCATTCCACAGAGATGAAAAATTTCAGTGATCTTGAAGACCGCTGTAAGACCTCATCAATTTTAAGTCTTTCAGTGGTCTTTCAACGGTCTCCATTCTGTGGAATGGGGGCCTAAGACGGCTAAAAGACTGTTTTGAACCGTTTCAAAAAGTTTTAGAGATCATGGAGACCACGAAGACCACTGAAAGATCCATCAGGAATCGTGAAAGACCTCAGAGATCTTTGAAAGTTCGTTGAAAGACCCTTGAAAGATCAAGCAAGATTTATGGTCTTACAGCAGTCTTTCAGAGGTCTTGCTTTCTGTGGAATGGGGGTTTTATGGTATACTGTGGAGCGTTGTGGCCCAGTGGATTAGTCTCCGGACTTTGAAACAGAGGGTTGTGGGTTCGAATCCCAGCCATGGCGTAATTTCCTTCGGCAAGAAATTTATCCACATTGTGCTGCACTCAACCCAGGTGAGGTGAATGGGTACCTGGCAGGAATTTATTCCTTGAAATGCGTGTGCGCTGTAATCTTAGTAATTACGGCTGCCAAGCTACAGCTGGGGTAATAATATCCAAGTCCTTTGGAAGCGCATAGAGACATTATTCATAATCGTGATATGCGCTATACAAGAACTGTTTATTATTATTATTACTGTTAATATGTTCTTTTTCATTTGTTTTTATAGGAGCTAAAATATGTAGGAGGAAGCTCAAATGAGATTCTAACAGCGATCGTCCAGGGAATGCGGCAAGAAGAGATGAAGTGAGTACATTTATCTTTTTTCATCTTGTCAAAATTTGTATCTCATTTGACTTCCCAGGCTACTGATAATTTTCAAGTATTATTTCTTCATTGATAAGTTATGCCGTATAGCAGCATGTATTTGTTTAATGATATTAGTAGCGATAAGAATAATGTTAATACTAATGATTGTAATAATGATGATAGTGATATTAATGATATTAATTATGATAAATAATGATGATAGTTTACTAGGTGTTCAAAACACTTGAGTTAAGTGGGGGAAAAGTATGGTTAAGTGAGATTAGAGTCAAAAGATAACTTAGGAGATTAGAATGATGTTTTTTTCATAAAGGGAAATTGCTTGAAAAGGAATCCACTCTGATCAAATTCTATCAAGTTAAACAATTCCAGTTTATTTTAAGAGTAAAGAGCACACGATAAGCACATGGGACATTGTATTATTATTGCTTGGCAAAAGACTTTATACCTTGCTGAAATGCCATGCTTTTTTTTCCTACTTTATCTTGAATTACACATTTTCTACAAGAATAATTTGGCCTATGTTTTTGAAAAAAAGTATAATCATGTACACTAATACCTGGGTTGGCATTTTTTTTATTCTGTTTTTAGGTTGTTACCACAACTGGCATTTATATTTAAGATTCTATCCATTACGATTCCTGACTCTATTCTTCTGTTTTTGTCTTTTTACAGTATGTATGTTAAATTGGCTGCTACCAACGCATTGCTGAATTCATTGGAAATTACAAAAGCCAACTTTGAAAAAAGTGTAAGGATGATTATGTTACATGTAAATTGTATTTTGTCTTGATTTGGGAGTTAAGAATGTAGAAAAGTCTTCAAATGTGTGTTTGCTTGTGTAACTATTCTCATATAGATGTTTGATGTTTCATAAATCATGGGTTATGTTGTATAGGAGCAATGACCTCAAACTGCATTTTATAGCTCATGGAATATTGCTTGACTTTATTTGAGAACTATTTATTTTATAAAGGCTTGGTCCCACTGCACTAATGGATGCAGAGAGGATGTAAAACGGAAAAGAATCTTGCCATCCGTTGGAAAACGTTTTGTATCCGTTGTGTACTCTTTGCATACGTGGTTCATACGCTCCATCGAGCATCCGTCCACTGTGATTTCATTGTTTGTCCATTTTGTCGGATGAAAACGGATGGAGCCACCCCGAAATTTTGCTTATCCACTGTATCCGTTATGAGTATGTATTGTGTCCGTCGACCAGCGGGACCAGGCCTGAGTCTACTTAATGAGGTCTATGCAGGGTTTTATCTCTACTCTAAAATCAATAGCTTATATGAGGAATGGTGGAAACCCTACTCATGTCTTACTTATCTATATTACTACAGTCATTAATACAAGGCATGTTAA
Organism: Lytechinus pictus; assembly: GCF_037042905.1. Lineage (NCBI taxonomy): Eukaryota > Metazoa > Echinodermata > Echinoidea > Temnopleuroida > Toxopneustidae > Lytechinus > Lytechinus pictus. Next base: position 3,728,958 of record NC_087245.1, on the reverse strand, counting down.
CATTCAGATATGTAGCCTTCCTGTTTCTGCCTTGATCAAAATAAAACCTTTGATGCTTTTGATTGACTTTCAATTTTCTAAAGACTCGTTCAAGTTCTGTCCTATGCCTGTTTATTTGAAGCAGAGTGATTACATTTGAACAAGACTCGAAATCACTCTGTAAAATTCCTTTGTTTACGTGTGCACAGTCAGAGAGGCATGTCATCATGGAGGTTGTATGTCAGGCTACACAAAGTACAGATACACAGGTGAAGGTTGCTGCCCTCCAGTGTCTGGTTAAGATCATGTCGCTTTATTACGTCCACATGGAAGACTACATGAGAAGCGCCCTCTTTGCTGTGAGTATTCCAACAACTCTTTTATTATTTGTCATATTAGCCTTGTTTCATCATGTGTATGGTCAATAAAAGACATTGTGAATGATTCTGCAAATATGAATGGCTGTGTAATAGTTACTGCCATTAATTGAAAACCTGTCATTGCTAAAAATCTTTATGAAATGGGTCCAAGATCTGTCAAGCATGATTTGTCTTTTGTTAATACCAAATTGCATTATAAAATGACCCCTTGAAGAACAGATTTAAAAGCAAAACGTCCATTAACACCTTTGAAATATCAATCCAATTAATATATAAGGTGCATGTGTGTGTGGGGGGTGTGATTAAAAAAAAATCATTTTAATTAAGTTGTATATTCATTCCATATAGATTGTTAAAGATCGCATTGTGTTTTGTAGATCACGATAGATGCCATGAAGAGCGAAATAGATGAAGTTCGGCTGCAAGGAATAGAATTCTGGTCAAACGTTTGTGATGAGGAGATGGACTTGGCAATAGAGGCTTCAGAGGTATTTTATTCCTTTTTTAAAGATTTTTGTTTTGCTTTATTTGATTGGTTTTATTTTCATGTTGGTTCTCTCATGGTTTGATTGCCCCATTTGTCACAAATGACCACAGATTGTGAGCAGAGCTATAAACGTCCAAATACTGGTAAAGAGAGTGTAAACAAATCATATCCTATTTTGATTGAATCAATTTTATTTATTGTTGAAAAATGTTTGAAGGAAAATATGAACTAAAATTCTTCATTTGAATGGATACTTCAAAATTTGTGGATTTTTCAACTGTTAATTTTGTTAATGCCTCTGCACACTGTATTTGCCTACTTGAAGCATTGTTTGTGGTCCATCCGTCCATCAGTCCCAATTTTGTTATTTTCATAAATAAAGAAACATATAATAAATCAACTTCAAAGTTTTCTACGCATGCATACAGAAATGACATAGATCTTAGGTCTTTATATCCAATGAAATAGATGTTTTCTTGATGAACTAGAAAAATTGGATTGACAACTGATTTAGTGCATTAGATATTCATTGCTGCAGCTTATTTCATTATAAGGGAGACATATTATTCACACAAGTATGAAATAATGAAAAAATTATGATTATATGTAATAACATAAGATAACGGAAAGTGGAGATGTGACATCATCAGCCTACCTAATGAATATTCATGACGACTGTTTTCACAAAATATTGCTAAACTTTAAACTTCAATAACTTTATTATTTGTTATCCGATTTTGATGAAATTTTTGGTCTGTGAATTCTACTCTATGTATTATGATATAAATATTTTCAGCCTGGATCATCCCTTTAATGAATTAGAACCTCATTTGTTTGTAAAATATGTGCAACATGTGAAAGCAAAACCCTCTTGAATATTTGCAACTAATTCACACGATAAATGAGAACAACTTTGAAAAATACCTGCATGCTGTGATATTGGTTTACCACATTCAAAACTGGTTGTTTTAAGTTTGATATGTGTGTTAATTTATCATCCTACAGGCAGAGGAGATGAACAGGGCACCTGAACACACAAGTAAATTCTATGCTAAAGGAGCATTGGAATACTTGGTGGATATCCTTGTCAATACCCTAACAACACAGGTAAGTTGAAATACAGGAGGGTGACCAGCAATTTTGCTCTCATCACAACCAGAATAGCCCCTAAATTCTCGCAAATTGATTGCGTTTGGGTCACTATCTTTGATAAAATCCCCCAAAGATCTGCCAGGCTGCAACAAACTATGTTATATATGTTATATATTAAGGAAATCAAAATCCTACCAGAATTTCTACATGCTGCAGAATGATGATATATGAATCTACCACAAAATTGGTCATTGCACAGAAACGTAACCCTTGAAATTTAAGAAATAGTTTTAAAAAAAATCATCTCAAACCCAAGTTGATTAAAATAATATAGCCTCTACAATTCAACAATGATTTCCTACCCTGGTTGAAAGGGTCATTGCTCTCAGCCAATCAGATAGAAGCATCTCTGGAGCTTTTAAACATCAGTAGAATCACTACCAAATTACCTCATAAAAACTTTCCTGCTCTTTGTGTTATCTCCACATATGTCAAATAGTTTTAATTTGGCTGTCCTGTACATTATTTAACCTTATTTTAACCCTATCATGACTGAAACCTTTCAGCTAGCATACGTTACTGTAAGGGATGACGCATCATCATTAAGCCATTGTATGAATGCAAGTATTGTTTTCTTCTCAATCACAGTTAGATGAAAATGATGATGAAGATGAATGGAATCCATGTAAAGCAGCAGGAGTCTGTTTGATGCTTCTAGCTAACTGTTGTGAAGATGATATCGTCGCCCATGCCGTTCCCTTCATCCAAACTAATATCAGATCAGAAAATTGGCAATTCAGAGATGCTGCTGTCATGGCATTTGGTATGTTCTGTAAATTTAAGTATTAATTATTATTAAGTATTCCTATAGCAGATATGCACTTCTGTTGTGTTCTTTATTTTTTCACTTTTCAATGCTAACTGAATATGACATTTCACCTTTTGACTTATCATAATACAGGGCTCAGTATTACCATTCACTAGGACATAGTCACACCCTGTAAAAAAACATGAAGAGTCTTGGTGACCCACCGGATAGCAAAAATTTATTCCTTTAAAATGAGGATGCAAGCAAAAGTTCTGTATAGGGCTTTGTAATATGCTATTATTCATTTTCTTATCTAGGGCAAGGATAAAGATCCAGAGAACATATTTCTATTGAATGTAGATATTTTTTTTGTATTTTATTGCAAGTCATTCATCAGCATGAATATATCAGGTTTTTATTCCATGATGATGTTAGGCAGTTTGAGGATGAATAGAGGTTGTTGTGGCTTAATTTATGACACACAATATCGCTAATGACAGAAGTATAAGATGTCTTATTCACTTTCATGATTTTAGGTTCCATCCTTGAAGGTCCTAGTGAATCGATACTCAACCCCTTGGTAATGGAAGCCTTCCCTACCCTTATTGAACTTCTGTCTGATCCCTGTGTCGTTGTCAGGGATACGGTTGCTTGGACACTAGGTCGTATCTGTGAACTCTTACCCCAGGCCGTCCTGGGCCAGCCGCACTTTGATAGTTTACTAGGAGCTCTCATTGAATGCTTAGGAAATGAACCTAGAGTAGCTGCCAACGTCTGCTGGGTAAGAATCAATCCAATCTTTATACAGTCCGACCTCTCTTATCCGGATACGTTGGGACCAGCACCAATCCGGATAAGGGATTTATCCGGATCTGGGAGACCCAATATCAACACGCAGCTGCCTCCCCAACGGCGGTAGCTACACGTAATCTATTGTAGTGGGCATACAGACAGTATTCACTGCAGTGTCAGTGCAAATTATAGGCGGTATTTTTACGGAAATGAAATCGATCGATGGTCAAAACTCTTGGATAATTTACCTGCTAAAATGATTGAGGTATACATCGAGCATACCTCGACAGAAAGAGAATGTCTTGATGAAACTAAGTTTTTACAATTGGATCATCGCGGCGGGTATCGCAGCTTCGCAATGTCAGCCATTGTTATACTGACTGTAGGCTCAAACATGATAGATGGCGCTGTCCATATTGAGGCCTAGCGCTAGCTAGCGAGATGTGTGTTGTTTTTTTCCCGTGGGAAAGAAAAAGAGAATGTGATGAAATGCTTCCGCTGCACCCTGATTTACTGAAAAATTATCCAGCTAAGTTCTTTTGGTTATTTGGGTGAGATATTTTCATGAAAAATAATGTGGTTGTAGGTAGACTATATTGGAAAATATATGTAATCAAAGTGACTTTGCGTAGGATTGAGTTTAGAATGAAATCACATTTCTCAACGTACTAGATTGAATTGGAAAAAAAAAATCTCGGCAAGTGTGCGTCCGGATAATAGAGAGATCCGGATAAGGGGAGGCCGGATAAGAGAGGTCGGACTGTATTTGAATTGATAGGTAACACAGGAAAGGAGTGGTCAATTGAGTGATAATGAACAGTGTAAAGAAATTGAAATTTGTATTCAATTGACTTATGTCTATCTTGAAATGGTGAAATGGAACACATTTGTTGGATTACATGTTTTTTTTTTTAAGTATTGCTGATATCATTAGGTAAAAGCAACATTATTTTATTGATAATGGATGGGGTGGGGGAGGGGGTGATTACCTTGACAACTGCATCAGCCACAATCTGCCTTTGTCCCGGATTGACAAGTTATGTGTTTTTTCATTTCAGGCATTTTCAAGTCTAGCAGAAAACGCATATGAATCGGCTTCAGCAGAGAGTGACAAAGAGCCTGAGACTTACTGCTTATCAAAAGCATTTCAGATCATTGTTGCAAAACTACTAGAAACAGCAGATAGGTTAGTGGGATTCATAGTCTGATCTTAGTCCTCTATATGAATGTCAAATCAGGAGCCTGTTTCATAAAGGACTTATGGTAACTACCATGGTAACAGGGTTTAGCAGCCAATCACATTCAAGGTTTCCATGGTAGATACCATAATGGCAAAGTTACTGTAGTCGGAAGTCTTTATGAATATGGGGCTTTTTAATATCACTATGTGTTTCAAGTTTATTAAGGCCACTTCTATATTATCAGTCTTATCTTCTCAAATTACATCTAGAGAGTTCATATCCACAAGGTCATAATGACTTTGATGTTTATATAATGTGGTAAAAAGACAATTTGTTCATTAGAGAATCCCAGGGCCCTGTCTTATAAGTAGTTACGATTGATTCAATCTATCTCAACTATGGAAAGCCATCAATGCCATCATTATTTTTTCAGAAAATTTACACAATGTTCCTATGGCCTGTAGTTTGAAGTCGGGTTTAACTTAAAGATCCAGACCGGACCCGAAAATGAAATTGATAAATTATATACCAATCGAAAGCTTATAAGCTACTAAATACACCAAGGTATGCTTTATGCATTTTCACCGCTTCCCAGCTGAGTATTTTGCTTAAGAATATTCCAATTATCGGGTTTCGAACCCCGCTTAAAAAATAGGCTTTATTGTGCTTTTCACCTGCCTCGAGACCGTGACGTCACGTTGTGTAAGAAGCGTCGTGATTCCATAGGTTTGTACACAGAAAAACTGGGTGATTTTTTTGCTTTCTAGATAACGCATTTCATTCTCTTCACTTCTATCACAGAGGGATATCACATATATTTTTACCCACAAGCTTGAATTTATGAAATCTGCAGTTTTGAACTAGTTTTTGCCATATTTTATTTCCTGCTTATTTGGCGCAGATTTCAATTCTATCTGCATTTAGATTATGTATAACAACTTTTCCTGACATAGCAATTTAGGCCCAATAAGAGCCAAACAAAGAAATCACAAAAAAGGTAGTGAATAGTTATAGGTTTACAACAATTTGAACAGTGAATAATTTTGAGTGCCATTTTCATCTGAAAACGAAAAAAAAATGGATTCATAACATGGAAACGGAAGAAAATACCCAATGCTTTTGTACACAAACCTATGGAATCACAACCCTCCTGACACAACGTGACGTCATCATTTCCAGGCAACGTGGGGGTGCTCAATCGAAGCGTACTTTGGAGGAGCAGTGTCTTTGATTTTTATTTAACATTTTTAACTATTGGAAGGAGATATATGTAATATTTTTGGTATATTCGTATTGTATGAATCATTACCTTTATTTTGATATATGATTGTTTTTACACCGGTCAGGGTCTTTAAACTCAGGTTTAAAGTTGTGTAAGAATGGATAGCCAATTGTTACATAAATCACTAACAGTAGAGATATCATATTTCAGCTCATTTGGCTCTCAAATCATTCATAATTGTCTAGGAAGTATAAATAGATTGTCTTTACCTTCGATGATTCAGGAAAGAGCACAATAAACATAAACATACAATTAATAAAAATTTTGACATTTTTGGCTTCCCATAATTTTAGCACAGAGTTAGACCATGGTCTAAGTTAAACCTGACTTCAGAATACGAGCCTATGAGTATAAATTATAGTTGGACAGCAATTTTGAACGGATCTATTCATTCAAGACATTGCTTGTGCTGCCTTTCCATAGTTTTTATTGATCAGATCGATTGTAAGATGGAGCTTGGATGGGTGTAAGATCAGGGCCTGTTACATAAAGCTATGCGATTGATAGTAGGGCTGATTCATATGCTTTATTACATTGATTATTATATGCAATCAAACATACAAATCAACTGTGCGATCAATCATTACAGCTTTGTGTTACAGGCCTTTGGTGATGATTGCAACTAATAGCAGTGAACCAGATTGCTATTAGATCAGGGTAGGAAATCATTCTTATTTTTTAGGGGCTATATTTTCCCCCACATTCAAGCAATTGCAGAATTGGGGGGGGGGTTGCTTATATCATTTTAAGTGATACTTTTTAGAGGTAACAAGCAACTATGCAGTAAAAGCAAATATAATTATTTTTCCATAATTAGAGTATTGATGTTGTAAATAATCTTGAATATTGTTTATAACCGATCTTGGGATAACTAGAAAAAAATGGTTGCCCCACAGCGTGCATTGTGGGGAAATTTTAGGGACGATTTGGGTTGTCAGGGCAAAATTGGCCTCATGTATTTCATATGCTGAACTGTATTAGACCGAATAGGTTTTAGTCAAGTTTGTTTTTTATATTGCTATATCGTCTGAGAATTGCACCAAACCAAGGGGTTTCGATTTTGTCTTGCAGGGTTGACGCCCATCAAGCCAATTTGAGGAGCGCAGCTTACGAAGCCTTGATGGAGATGGTGAAGAATTCAGCTACAGATTGTTATCGCTTTGTCTTGGATACCACAAACCTCATCCTGCGTAGGATACATCTCATTCTACAGATGGAGGTGGGTCAAACAGTCATTCTTTTTTATTTTCTTTTATTTTTGGTTTACTTTTAAGATTTTCTTTGTGTTGGAAAATATTGGAATTAAAACCTGAACTTAATGGAATTACCAACCTTAGCGGTATCCAGTATTTTGATTCATTAGCAAGAGATGAATAGAATAGTTTACTTCCTCTCTGGATCCAACAATGAAATCTCTGTGACTAGAGCAGTCAAGGTTATATTCGATGATACAAATGCTTCCTAAGGATCAACCGACATTGCAACTAATATCTATGTTCAGGATTTGCAGTATTTTATTAATTTTTTTATAATAAGTGTATGGAAACATTATCATTAGGTAGAATAACTATGAAATCAAATAGGTGAATAATCTCTTTTGAAATAGATATTATAGTCAAACCATTTATACATTTTAATATTCCTGCTTGTATTCCAAATTCAGAACTTTCAAAACTACATTTTGTTGTACACGATAAGTATTCAGAAATGCTAGTTAATGTTTTGCAACATTGTTCTTTTGTATTTTGGGGGTCCAAATATTGCTGGTTTCTCCTCTTTTTTTTTTTTTTGGGGGGGGGGGGGCATAGAGCTTCATTGCACTGCAATACTGTTTGAAATGTTGGTGTATCTACATTGAATGCACATTGATTAACATGATGAATCTTGATCTTTGTTTACAGTCGCATGTTGTAACTGCTTCAGATAGAACACAGTACAATGATCTTCAGAGTCTACTTTGTGCTACACTACAGGTTAGCAACAACCTTCTACTTAGTCATTGAGTGACTGAAATTAAAAGTGTTTTTGTAAAGCATTCTGCCTTCAATTGGAGATTTGAGTGAAAAAAGGGAAGTAGATTGAGTTGCCTCAGGCACATTGTGATGTTTGTCATTTATCAAAGATAAAAGACAAATGGGTCATGTTAGATATTGTATGAAATGAGACTTGCAGGGTTTCCTTAAAAGAGCATCTGTCAAATTATTTGTAGAATTCAAGATTGATTAATTCATAAATTTATTAGAAGTTTCTCAAGACTGTTTTTTGTGTGTGTTGGTCATTTCTTCAGATCTTAACTGAATATAGTCAGTGGTACTCTGTCATCATGCCATCTTGTAACTTTGACCTACTGGTCTTGACATAACTGGTAGTCGTTTCCTAAAAGTATTGTTTCTTTTTTCTGATCCGCTTATAGAGTGTTCTTCGGAAAATGAAGCCAGAAGATGCAATCAATATTTCTGACAATGTGATGAATGCTCTGCTCCAGATGTTTGATAATACAAGGGGCACAGGAGGAGTTCAAGAGGATGCTTTACTTGCTGTTGGTACTCTTGTTGAGGGTAAGACTCTATAAGCAGGTAGACATTGTTATCAGGTACTTGTTTCAGAAAACTGTTATGCTATGTGTTATTGGGAAATGGGACTGTGACATTTGTGTTCAATTGATTCAAGGAGGGGGATAATAGGGATAAAAGAAAAAGAAAAGGAGAATGAGAAAAGAAAGTAAATGGAAAGTAAGATGGCTGGGCCATGTTATGTAATACCCAGAAAGTATAAATGAAACAAATTATTTTTTAAGAAGGGTAAATTTGAAATAAACGGTTTTCAGGCTGCGATCGATATGTCTGGACTTTGTGAAGTAATACCAATAATTTTGTTGCCATTTTGCAGTCATTGGTATGGACTTTCTGAAGTACATGGAGCTCTTTTCACCATTCCTATACATTGGTTTGAAGAACTATGAAGAATACCAGGTGTGTTTGGCTGCTGTGGGATTAGTAGGCGATATCTGTAGAGCACTCAACAAAGAGGTTCATCCATACTGTACTCAGATTATGACATTACTTCTTGAGAACATTCAGGTAGGTGCCCAAATGTATTAGTTCTTTATGCCCAAGCGCCCAGTCAGGGTAGCCATGCTAAAATCTGGGTAATACTATGCAAGTGATTAAAAACTTTGTGTTAAGAGCTATTTAAATGTTTTCAAATATTTATTATTGTTATTATTTCTGAAAAAGTTGATTTTTGTTTTTCCCTATTCCATGGCTCACAATACGTGAAATGATGATATTTTGCTTACAAATGTGTATTGGTGATATTGGGATAGAAGTTGTCTCAAATGTACAAACTGAAAGTTCTTTTTAGAGCTTATAAAAATTATCATTAACAGTTGTTTTCATTAAATGGTGATAAAACATAAGCCCTTTTATCTTATTCCCCTGTATACAGAATGACTTTGTACATAGAACTGTAAAGCCTCAGATCCTATCTGTCTTTGGTGATATAGCCCTAGCCATAGGAAATGATTTCCTACATTATCTTCCAGTGGTACTCGTCACCCTTCAACAGGCATCTTCTGCTGAAATAGAAAAGGTGAGTTTAAAATTCCAGGAGCCTAAGATTTACATTTGTTATTGCAACACTTGAAAGCTATTTATTAGTAGGAAGCTCTGTATGAGTACAGGTAAAAATAGGGATGGGACGTATGTACAAAAAGGTTGATTATATTATGAAATTGTCCATATTTTGATAAAATTCGAAAGAAAGAGTGGGCTAATGATATAATTAGCTCAGTTATTAGATGTCATTTTACTCTTCTCCTAAATCATCAATCTGATTTTGAGGTGCATTGTTTATGTAATGGAACTCATAATTGGAACTTCAATTATTTTGTTGATGTTTGCAATTAAATGTGTCAATTTTCCTCCAAACAGACGGACTTTGACATGATTGATTATCAGAATGACCTGAGAGAAGGATGTCTAGAAGCATACACTGGAATCGTGCAAGGATTGAAGCGAGATGATAAGTCCACAACTAGCGGTAGGTAGTCTATATTACCCTTGGTCTGCTCCCACTTTGACCACTATCCATTTGGTCTCATCTCGACCCATTTGGTCTAATCATAGTTTGTCTAGTAATTACTTTGTTAAATCGTCATTTAACCCATTTACCATTTCATCTAATTTACTGTTAGGTCTTACTGATTTCATCTTATATCTACTTTGTGTAACACCACCTGGTCTGTATGACTTTATGAGCAAGTATAGAATTCCACCAAGTATAGCATCTTTGGCAGATGAAATAGAAATTAAACCATCTTGGCAATAGATTGAATAGACCAGGGCTCCATTACAAAGGTTAGCGATTAATTGCTAATTTGAAAGAACAATTCTATTGACCAAAACGTGCATGCAGCGATAGTCTCGATAGGCCATATATCGATTATTATGAATTTCTAACCTTTGTGTTATGGGACCCAGGTTTGACAAAACTTGCATTAGACCAATTGATAGTAAACCAAGTGGGTTTAGCCATGGTGGTGGAAGACACAATCTTGTAGCAGTGCTAGTGGATGTAAACTGTCTGTTGTATCAGATAATGATTAATTGTCGGTGCTATTTTCATTTAACGGCGTTTCATCAACATTTTTGTCCTACAAGTTGTCAGATCTCAAAACTTTCTTTGAATCTGATTGGTTGAGAGGCACTGTTACTATGGTAACTGTCTGATAAAACAAAACTTGTTGGATAAAATGTTTGACAAATCTTTTCGTGAAATGCTCTACTGGTCCCAGCCATGATCATTGGTTTGTTTTATTTAATAAATTATATAACAAGATCAATTTAAAAAAAAAATACAGATTTTAATTGTTAAATGAGTTTCCTATGATAGTTTAATTCACTTTAATTCAGATAAGGTTCTTAAAACCTAAGATATTGTCTATTATTATCTTTATAGAGTGTTTAGCAATGCATTAAAAATATGTAATCTTGTTCTGCATCAATTGCCTGTTCAATACGAGAGCGTATTCCTAAAAGGACTGAAATCCAACGAGTATGAGACCGTATTCAGCAGTGTCAAGTCATCAATATTATATTCAATATTTCTGGTATTCCATTTTGAGCCATCCAATTTAATATGAATATCATTTTCTTTAATAGATATTTTCATCCATTCATCAATCATATTCTCATTGCCTTACAATCTGTGGAATAGTTTAGTCTACACTAGTTGCCCCAAGCAATTTCCAGACCTGTTTCTAAAGACTTGGTAACTTTGCCATTATTGTAACTACCATTGAAACCTTGATTGTGATTGGCTGCTGTTACCATGGTAATTATCATAGTTGTAACTCTATGAAACAGGCCCCAGATTTGTGAAATGTGTGTTCTTTTCCTCTTTATATGACAAAATTACCCAACAAATGTTGGTGGACCCATTGAACAACTCATCAAGTCAAAGTTATCTTGTAATATTCTCTCTCCTTCCTTTTCAGATGAAGTCAAGGAATTATTCCGTAATGTTAGTCACATGGTGAGCTTCATAGAGCACTTAGGTGCTGATGAAGACCACACTGACAGCAATGTAGCTGCCTGTGCTGGTCTCATTGGGTAAGTCTAATCTTTCAAGGCATCAAGTTGTCGTTTCGGTGCAAAAAAAGCCCCTAGCAAAACACTTTCGCATCAATGCAGAAACGCCTTTAAGCTTTGCACTTATGCATGCTGCTCAGAGCGTTTTTTGTTTTGCGCCTTGCCACGAAAATGTGGTGTTAAGGATATATTTGCACATTAATGACAAAGTGTCCTCCGTGCATGTTCATTCAATCAGGTCTTGAACAATCATTGTAAGTTAAATTGGAAGTAAGATGTAGGTGGTAATGTGTAATAATTGATGTAGAATTATTTGTGTATGAACCCATTGTCTACTGACTGATTATGTTATAACACACTTTATCACAGATAGTCCAAAATGGAGCTGAAGTCGTATTTTTACTACAAGTAATTCTCATTGTTATGTAAAAATTCTTTATTCTTGGATGTTTTGTATCTAACCCTAACTAGGCCGGGCTTTTTTGGCTGTTCTGTGGCCGAGGGGGTTGATTCAACCCCCCCCCTGAGATCTCGGCCGCCGATCGTGCGATTGTGGCGGCGCAAGCGCCGCTAAAATTTGCACGCTGGTAGTATGCGATGTAATCTACAAGGCTGTATGGTAAAATTTTCCAAAATAATGAGATTTTATTTTATATGAATTAATTATGCTAATTTATGCATAAATCATACTTTTTGCTCTAATTCACTAAATAAAGCTCCTAGAATGCTAATTTTTGTTAAAAATATTCTTTGTAGCATTCTAAACAATGGCAATTGAAAAAAACTTCGGTTTGGAAATCAATTTCTTATGTATTTTATTGTTTTATGAATTTCTTATGTATTTCCGTGTTTTTCAAACTTTTGTTTTTTTCACCAGATTTATTGCACAACCTTTTTGAAGCATAATTATGCTAAAATCAATTGCTTTCAGCTGTTTAAAGTAAAAATAATCATATCTTTATGAATAAGATGAGAAAACTCAATTTGCATTGACTTTGTACACAAAATCACGTTTTGGAACAATTTTTGGTCTGACATGCACTTACAAAATGTTGCGGAACTGCGTACCCGGGCGTCGTAAATTTGGTCTCAAAAGATGCGAGAGACTTAAAAGTATAAACTCTGCGAGTGGGGCGGTAAAAAGAATTCGCGCGGCGGAATGATCGCAGAAAATGTTGAGGGGGGGGGGTTGATTCAACCCCCCCCCCCCCGGCCATTTTAGGGTTAAGTGTCGTTTTGACATATTCATTGTTATGTGTTTGTAGTTCATTGACCCTTAAAAGTCTAAGGACAGTTATAATTGGCCTTTCTTTCCCTGTCATAATAGGGCTAGCCCAAAGAAATTGTATTGCTACTTAATATGAGAATCTTAATGATCAAAGTTAGGATTAGTTTTATGAATACTGGAATTGAAATTCTAGTCTCCTTGCTGCCTCCTGGTAGGAAAAAAGGCAAATTCAATTCAAAATTGGAATGACGTCATCATTGTCTGCGATTTGAAGCCAATTCGATTTTTCAATTGACCACAAGGCTTTTCACAAATCAGAATTCTGATTTTAGTAATCCTAGCATTATGCCAAATGAAATGATAGTACTTCTTGGAACTTTCACATATAATGCAAAACATGATTTGTTAACAAAATGGGTCATATCAGATCGTATAGTGTGCGCCGGGCTTAAGGCGTCAAAATAGCCCAAGTCTTTTTAGTGTTAAGCCAATTATTAGTTGATATAGGCTATTAACACAAGGTTAGGGAGGAGCTATAACCATTCAGGTCAATACAAGTTTTATGATCCACCCTTGTAATTTTTTCTATCAGGGATCTATGTGCTGCCTTTGGGGCTGAAATGCTTGTCTTCTTTGAGCGGAAATCCATCCAAGAACTGTTAACGGAGGGTCGTAGGTCAAAGGTCATGAAGACCAAGACACTAGCTACGTGGGCAACCAAAGAAATCAGGAAGCTAAGACCCTCACTAGATAACAAATCTCAGTGAAAAGAAGGTATGATTCTAATTACACTAATACATTAGGTATGGTCTAGGGCTTGCAACACAAAGCTTAGCAATGATCGTTGAACTTTTCTCTACGATTGATTGCATTGACTTCAATGTACAATCAATCGTTAATATGAAGTGTATGATTAATCGCTATCTTTGTGTTACGAGACCCAGAAAGGGAGCAATTTATTGTCAATTGGATAATTTGGATTCCAATTATTTGTTAGGTTTTTATGTTATTTCTGAAAGCAGCCAATTAACCTCAACTTATCAAATCCATGACACTATAATCAGACATGGCGGTTGGGAGAATATCTAATGGCCTTTCCACTTCTGCAAGATTTGTATGTGAGATGGTATTCGATTGTAATTCACCACATTTTTTTATCCTTTACCAAAGCAATAGACGGGCGTTAATGGCCATGTTACTGTCGGTATCAAGGCTTGCACAGAACTGATGCATCAGTATGTTTAGTGTTCAGATGAAGCACTTGATCATCTCAATTATAAATGTTAATGAATGTGCATGACCACTTCAATTGTCATATCAACTCTCAGTAAAAAGAATTTTTTTGCAGGTAGATAAAAAAAATGTTCTGTCTGGTTTGTTACTCCTATGCCAATGACAAAGTATTTCTGGGAATGATTACGGTTCTTTCATTACGTGCATTATTATTTTGTCTCCTTTCATGAGATAGTTATGTGCATGGTTTTTGTCTTTGATAACAGCTTTTCAGCAAGCCCCAATAAGCTGTTTCCATGGCAGCCATGCACTCCATGACGAACGGAACCATGATGGATCGACCAATCACCGAACTATGTCTTCATTCTTGCATCTGATTCCACTTTAATTCAAGTAAAAACAATATCCCAAGCTTCTTATTGGAATGTTAGAGGGATGAAAGGAGATGAGAGTCTGTTTGATGTGAAGCATTTGAAGAGAGGGAGAGAAAGAGTGTGAGAATGAGGTTGAGTGCATGTTGGAGAATGTGTCTTTCACCATTGCAAGACACAATGTGTGTATGTGTGTGTGATAGCATTCATTGTAATACAATGATGCATCTATATCAAATACAAATCACAAATAAACAAACAAGGGAAAAGGAAACCAGTACTCTTCTTGCAGATTAATTCTCAGGATATTTTTTTGTTAGTGTATTTCAAGGTGATTTTTTTTTTTTGAAACTTATTCAGAATAATTGATTCCTAACCTGATACTTAATATTACTAGTCCTTTTAAGTTACCCTTTTTTATTTCAAAGATATGACTTTGTTACATTTTCTCTTTTTTATTGTATAGTACAAATTCCATGCCTTCCAGTGATATAACAATGTTAAATTTTTTGTTGGAATATGAATTTGGCATTTTCGACTTGCAATATATCAGCCAAAAGGAATTAGAGTTGTAAACAAATATGGTGAAATTTGATTTCCCTATAAAGGTTTAAACTGATTTATTTATAATTTATTTGTGAAGTTCATCATGCTCATTGAAACCAATTCAATCAATGAATTGATATGTTTATTAATTTGTACTTGGTTGATTTCCAAAGCCTGTATTGAAAAAAAAATTAACTACAAGAATGCTACTGTATGATTGTTCATGTCTCTTACTAAAGAACAACTGATGTGATATCAACACACATCTGAATATCCTCTGTTTTGTATAATCACCCACCACATATTACATGATCCATCTGCAATATGATTTATGAAAAATCATAGTACTGTATGAATAGTTAAGCTAAAATTTTTGGATACGGAGAGCTTCCTTATATTTATAGAAGAAAAATAATTTCCTTATTATGATGGCTGAGTAGTCTATTAAGGATAAACTATGATTTCAAGTAATTTTGTACCTCCCTTTTTTAAAGTTGATTAAGTTTGAGTATTCTTATATAATGAAACTTATCCAACTTGTGATTGGAACTTTCTCAAGCCATTTACTGTAATATCTAGTTATAGTCAGACCGTGTAATGTACAATTGGATGTTGTCTCATGTGGAGACTTAAAACTTATTTGTTCATATTTTTTCTAGTGTGATGTAATTTCACCCTCCTTTTCTAACCTGCCAAAAATATTTGCCATTATTTTTGATGAATTTTCTTTACTATGTCATTTCCATATGATGGAAAACATTGTTTGATGGGTACTTTTATACAGTTTCAAAAACAAAATGTCCACCCCTGTTCATGTGGGATGCTTTATTTGACAGATATTATAAAGTAGGATTGACTGATCACAGTCATTATGAGATTTGACCTTCTTTCAAACAAACAAAAAATTTGGCCATCAATTTTCTTTAAAAATAACTTTTATGGAAGAAGGTTATGAAAAGAAACCAAAATCCTATGAATTTATCCAAAGTACATAAATAAAACAAAGTAATGAGAGTTGATAAAATTTCTGATGTGTAAAGCATGAATGAGTGTGAATGTGGATGGATGTGAAAATGCCCTCCAGTGGAAAAAAAAGATACAAGACCATGTCCAATACAGTTTTACCAATCTGTTGTAAACTTTTCCCCATACATAATTTGTTGCACAGTGCTTTATTGCAAACTATTCTCTGTTTAATTCATCACTCCTTTTATTTTTTTGTATGTGTGGGGTTTATTTAAGAATTTGGGTAGGCATGAGATAAAAGGAACCATTTCATAGGGGTGTGAGAGTTCGGATTTTTAGCTGATTTCAGATTTTTTTTTGCTTATTTTTTGCTTTCCTCTGTGCAGAATGTACGGGAGCTCTTTCTATTTCAGACTTTTTGAACACTCTTCAGCTTTTTTCATATCTTATTTGTGACCACTCACACCCCTGACTTCAACAAAAATATTTTTTCCTTATTATTAACCATTCTCAAGTTCAGACACCAATCTACAGTTTTCAAGGTCAGACTGTATATTATTATGTTTGATAGGGCAATTCATTAGAGTGTCTAAGATAATTATATAACAATCCATGTCATAACTGCAAATATTGATGATAATTCATATTAGTTCATAGTTTGCTGCCCATCTTCAGGTTTTTTTTTATATTTGTGATATTAAAGCTATTAGGAGCATGTTGCAGGATATTATGCATATACCCATGAAATCAACAAAATAACATTTCATGACTTAGAGCCTACTATAATAAGTCTAGAGTTCTAGACACTTAAGTTGTCAAACATAGTACATGTATCTTTTTTGGGGGGCAACATTTCTATGGAGTTCATATTTGCGGCCCTAAGTTATTTATTTTATAGTTGGTAAACCTGAAATCTATTTGAGATTTTATTGAATTATTCTGATAAGTTGGTTGAATAATCTTACAATGAATACCTTACAATGGATTTTTCTTTCAGAGGAATCCTGTATATGACTAGTAATTTGTAAAATGTAGGTAGTATAATATTCGTTTCTTAGTGGGTCTTTCTTCTCTGAAAATGTACTCAGAAAGTGGGTGATTCCATTTTGCTTTACAGGGGTGAGCAGATTCTAATGCATTTGAAAAATATTGTAATTATATATACTGACTTTTTGAAGTACAAAAAAGAGAAAGACTGGGCCATTCTGGTACTCCTCTTGAGGCAGCAGAAGTTAAATGAATTATGGTACTTGGCGTCTCCCTCAGAATTGTCATTATTTATTTAATTATTCAAATTGGCAATGCTTTTTGTGAAAATTTATGAATATTCCAAAGGAAGACGTGCATTACAGCTGGTTTGTAAAATTGAAAACAGAAAAAAAAGAAGTGGAGAGAAAAGAAAAAAACTATGCAAAATACAAAGTCCTACTTGTTCCCGTTTACAAAATTACTGAAGAGTACTATTGTGTCTTGTAAAAACTTGTTACTTGTTTCTTTGTCTGCTCAACAAACTCAAAATGAGAAAATAAAAATGGTCCAGTCTTTTGCGCAAGACAACAGAAGAGAATTACTAAAGAATTGATGTTGTAAAGACTAATGATCATGCATTTGTTACTTACTACATAACTATTTTTTTTTTGTATTATGATGTGAAGATTAATTTTATTGCTTTTCTTGAAAACGTGTGATTCTAAATGCTTTGTTTGACAAAGGATTGTTCTCAAGAATTCCTTTGGTTGAAGAATTCCAAGCCTCCGAAAAAGCCTTTATTTTCAAGTATGAAGAAAGTGAAATATTACATTGGACAATGTTGTTGAATGTAAAGCTACAAGTCTTTAATAGATTTTGAACTTTTTCTGTTACATTCAAACATGAATTATACAGCTAGAAGCAAGAAATTTACTACTTTACTATTTTCTATCTTGTTTTGTCATTAGAATCTTCTTGCTTTTATTTTTAAAAATGTGAAAATGTATATATTGGGCATTTTCATGAACATTTCTTTCATATGTAGGAATTCTATTTTGCAAGATTTCTTTACAATTTTTATTCTATTTTTTCCCCCTATGTCCATAATGAAGTTGTATTACATAGAAATATGGTAATAAAGTTTTGAATTTGATATCAGCCTTCACAATATTTTCAAAGTACTAAACCCTAATACTCCGGGGGGGGGGGGGGGGGGGCTGTGGAATCTTTATTGGTACTTCCTAATGCCTCAATATTTCAAAACAAAATTTATGACTTTTTTTCCCCGCACATTTTGATACCAAATTTATGGAGATTGGGCCTACCATGCGGGTGTCAGATTACGTTTACCAAACACTGTCACTGAAATTTTGCTATTTCTCTATATGACACTGTATAAACCAATGGAGGAAATCTACTTTTCCAATTTATGTAATTACTTTTGTAGTATCATTGTTTCAAATAGTGTAAATAATTACCACACACACTCTCACACCCACACATATGCATCTGAAAAAAATGCTTGATGGAAAACAAAGAAATACATAAGAAATAATTACCACAACCTATCTTTTTCTTTCAGGAATTGAGGGAGTTATAAAATTTAGTGAGAAATAATATCTATGATTTCTCGCAAAAATTTGCAAAAATTAATCGGTAAAAAAAAGAAGAACTTTTCGTTATTTTAGATATACAACTTTCTCAATTACATAATTCTTGATCCTCATGCGAAATTTTGAGGCAATAGGGTGACCCATGGCCGAGTTCTCAGGGCCCTGGTAATAACAAGCTTTGAAATGCCCCACCAAAATTTAATGTGACTAGAAGTCTTGAATAATCTCCTGCTCATTGATATATAGTGATCGTGTGAATTACTGGAGATAAGTTATATTATTAACCGTATCAGACATCTGAGCAGGGCAACTTTGATACATTGTTGCCTGCTTAAGACTGGGATCAAATGGCCGGTAAATAAATTTCCAATTGTTTATCCACGGGCCCAATTCATTGCCCGCTCAGGAAAGTCAATGAGTAAATGCGTGGAAATGTAGCGGGAAAAAAGGCAGAGCTAACATCTGGGTATTCTACGCGCTTTTGTACGCGTCTTTGAACCACGCAGTGCTATACGTCACAATCAAGTTGAGACAATGCTGGATACTGCGTCCCTAGGCCAAGGACGCGTCATTTCAATTACGTCACAAAGGTAAAGTTCAGAAGCCCAGTCTGCTTATTAGTCTCATTCTTAAACTTTAAAATATCTAAATTTTAACGTTTTTGTCTCACCTGCATAGCAGAGTGAGACTATAGGCGCCGCTTTTCCGACAGCGGTGGCGGCGGCATCAACACCAAATCTTAATCTAAGGTTAAGTTTTTGAAATGACAGCATAACTTAGAAAGTATATGGACCTAGTTCATGAAACTTGGACATAAGGTTAATCAAGTATTACTGAATATCCTGCTTGAGTTTCACTTCACATGACCAAGGTCAAAGGTCATTTAGGGTCAATGAATTTTGGCCAAATTTGGGGTATCTGTTGAATTACTATCATAACTAAGTTTATGGATCTGATTCATGAAACTTGGACATAAGAATAATCAAGTATCACTGAACATCCTGTGCAAGTTTCAGGTCACATGACTAAGGTCAATGAACTTTGGCAAAGTTGGGGGCATTTGTTGAATTACTATCATAACTTTTAAAGTTTATTGGTCTAGTTCATAAAACTTGAACATAAGAGTAATCAAGTATCACTGAACATCCTGTGCGCATTTCAGGTCACATGACCAAGATCAAAGGTCAATGAACTTTGGCTATAATGGGGTTATCTGTTGAATTACCATCATAACTTTGAAAGTTAATGGATCTGATTCATGAAACTTGGACATAAGAGTAATCAAGTATCACTGAACATCCTGTGCGAGTTTCAGGTCAAATGATCAAGGTCAAAGGTCATGTAAGGTCAATTAACTTTGGCCAAGTTGGGGGTATTTGTTGAATTACCATCATAACTTTCAAAGTTTATAGATATACTGTAGTGTTTAAAATGTGGATATAGGAGTAATCAAGTTTCACTGACAAGTTTTAGGTCACATGATCAAGATCAAATGTCGATGAACGTAGTATTGTATCATTATAGGAATGGTGTTTTTTTGTGAATAATTATTTGATAGTAGTTTTCAAAGTCAGCACTGCTGCTATATTAGATCCTGTGATGCAGGTGAGACCGCCAGAGGCATTCCACTTGTTTGCTCTAGATGTCTGATTTGGTTAATAATAGCAATATTGAATGGCCTGGGGGCGAAAGGACATATATCGCCCTCACTAAATTGATATCAACCTCGTCTACGACTCGGGCGATATAAATCTAGTTTGGGCGATATATGTCATATTGCCCCGAGGCCAGCCAATATTGCTTTATTATTCCATTGCTGATATAAATTTTTGCATTTGTAGAAGTTAAATTTGAAATGTCATTTAAAAAAGTTCAAGTTTTGTGAAAACTTCTAACTGCGAGTCATAAATTAAGTGACAATGTTTGAAATGTTCACGAAAGTGCTCAACATTCATGTACGAAGAGATAAATAACAAGAATCAAAGTGATTAAAAAAGTAATCTGATATTACCATGACAATTGTATTTGGCAAGCAGACAGAAATAAAGTTGATATTAAACTGAATCAACATTCTACACACACATCTCTGTTAAAATGCTGCTTTATTCCTTATTTATAATTCATTGAGTTACATCTGCAATTTTCTTTCTGATTTCCAAGGTGAAATTGAAATATGATGACGATGACAAATATTTTGGTGATAATTATTTTGATGTTGACTATGATGGTACTGATGATTAGGATGGTTGTTGATAATATGGTGATTGTGATGATTATTATATGTGGAAGCATAAAAAGTGCCACCCAGATGTTCAGATAATCATCTCGTCATGTTTACAATCCTTGGAAAAGATGAGATTACAAGATCTCGGATCTTATCACATTTGCATCCCATTTGAGAGATGATCAGATTACAAGACCTTGTATCAAGTCATGTCTTTATCTTTTAGAAGAGATGATCAGATGACCTTATCTTAGATCCAAGATCTTGTCATCTCATCTCTCACACGGGTTGTAGACATGACGAGATCCAAGATCTTGTCATCTCATCTCTCACACGGGTTGTAGACATGACGAGATCCGAGGTCCTGTCATCTCATCTCTCACACGGGTTGTAGACATGACGAGATCCAAGATCTTGTCATCTCATCTCTCACACGGGTTGTAGACATGACGAGATCCAAGATCTTGTCATCTCATCTCTCACACGGGTCGTAGACATGACGAGATCCAAGGTCCTGTCATCTCATCTCTCACACGGGTCGTAGACATGACGAGATCCAAGATCCTGTCATCTCATCTCTCACACGGGTCGTAGACATGACGAGATCCAAGATCCTGTCATCTCATCTCTCACACGGGTCGTAGACATGACGAGATCCAAGATCCTGTCATCTCATCTCTCACACGGGTCGTAGACATGACGAGATCCAAGATCTTGTCATCTCATCTCTCACACGGGTCGTAGACATGACGAGATCCAAGATCTTGTCATCTCATCTCTCACACGGGTCGTAGACATGACGAGATCCAAGATCTTGTCATCTCATCTCTCACACAGGCTGTAGACACGACGAGATCCAAGATCTTGTCATCTCATCTCTCACACAGGTTGTAGACACGACGAGATCCAAGATCTTGTCATCTCATCTCTCACACAGGTAGTAGACATGACGAGATCCAAGATCTTGTCATCTGATCATCTCTCTAAAAGGATGAGATCCGAGATCTCATTACCTGGTCATTTTTTGTAAGGGATCTAGACATAAGATGATTATCTGAACATTTGGGTGGGTCTTTTATGCTTCCATATGATTATGTTGCTGTTGGTATGGATAATGGTTGTTGTGGTAGTCATGATTATAGTGATGGTGGTGTTATGTTGAAGGGACTGATTATCAAACATCTACAAAATCAGCTGAAGTTCTTCATTTCTCAAACAGAACATACAGTTAGCAACTCACAAATGATAGTGCAAGAAATTTTCTTTGTAAACGTATGTTTTATTGCATAGGTTTTGATTACAAACATTTGTAACCAGAATCCAGAAATGTGACTTCATTGGGACCGTAAAAAATGACGTAAGATTAGCTTTGGAGACCAATCATAATTCAACAAGTTTTATTAACTTAATCATAGACCCATACAATGATATACATGATTATTTTCAAACATTCAAATTTAACATAGATTTCCCATTCATTACATCACACTTTGTGGACATTTGAACAAGACAGATTGGTATATAGAATGTGGCTATGGTTCCTTGCTTAAATTTGTTTTTAGAAATGATATACTGGATCATGGGATAAGATGCTCAATTATATGGAGGCCCCGTGTAGAGTAGAGTCACCACCTTTGCACGTTAAGAACCCACTTCACTATTCGTATATGAGTAGGGGGAAACCCAGGTGTAGTGGTCCACCTGCACTCCACCAATCAGTTATATCGGGAGGAGAGACCTACGGGTCATGGTGATAGTTTGCTTTTCGCCTCCCAGACACAGGTGACGCCAAACAAATAATAATCGTTTGGGACTTCTACTTGATTTAAATGTAATCTGAAAATCATACTGACTCCGTAGGGATAAATGGTCAAAAGATCATCTGCAAATTAAATCTTGACATTATTGATAAAACAAATATCTACAAAATTCCTAAATGTTTCATAAATAAGATACGAACATAACAAATAAAAAAACTCATTTACATTCAAACATAAACGGCACTAATGAGTTGTATAAAAAAACAAAATTGTAGAGTAAGCCTAGGCACCTGGCAAGCATGATTTGTACAAAATACTTTTAACAAAACAATAAACTAAAAGCCTAGCATCCAACAATTTTATTCGCGAGATGAGGTGAAAAGAAATGTTCTAAACAAAAGGGGGGGGGGGAGAACAAAGCCTGCCATGTCTTTGCATAAAATAATTCATGAAAAGTCTGTCAATCTCAAATAGTTCCTAAGATTTCCCAATGATAGCCTTATTGCTTAATGCAGCAAAAGCAAAATTGTTACAGACTCATTTCTAAAGGCAAAGCTTTGGTGCCAAAATAATACATTTTATTGGCTTATATCTATGAATGCAGTATTGAAATAGCCTAAAAACAATATAAAAATGTCAAGGAATAAAGTAGGATTTTCCATCAGCTTTGCAAAATCACCAAGATTGCAACTGAGTAGTGAGTGTTAAATGCAGCATATTTCTTTTGTGCCTGAGATAAATATACAGGAGTCGATAAAGACAATGGTAAAACAACATCGAACTGTGGCTTGAAAAGAGTAAGGGTAATTTCAGTCCTTTTACAGGAGGCAAAACAATGATATTTCTTTTGTTTATGTTCCCCCCCAACTTGCAAATAATCATAATTGCCTTACACATTTGAGTTTGAAAGATTGTATTTCCATGAATTGCTTGACTACTTGCCTACCAACTAGTACAAGGCAGGAAGCAGGCGAGTTTACACTACTCATACATGTACGAAAACTACATGTACTTTTATAAATGAATATGCAAGTTGATAAAAAGGGGTAAAATGAAACAAAAGCTAGAAATAAATGTTTGAGCACAAATATTTGTAATTTCAATATAAATATAGCACCAGATTAGCTTTTGACTTTCAAAATTGTGTTTAATACCTACAGCAACATTTCATATCCAGATATCTACATAGTAGCAAAACTACAATTAAAAAGGGGAATTGGTGTAAAATAGTCAAATTATTTACAGAGACAATCTTTAAAAGCAAGTAGTATTCACTTTCTCATTACTATATATTTCTTGACAAGCTATGCATTTTTTATCTTTGCAATATGAAATTAGCACCAAAATTAGTTAGATTTGGCACGGTATGTGTAAATTTCACATACTGAGGTAAAATAAGATCCACAGATTTTCCTAAAAAGCAAGTTCATCTTGAATCCTACAAGAAAGCAAATTAGTACATATAAAAAGCTCAAATTAATGAAACCTGCTTTCAAAAATTAATACTAATTGCTTTGACATGATCTTTCAAGTAACTAGTAAAAAGTTATTAAAACTTTGCAAATTTTTAGTAAATACATCATAATTTAGAACCATATCTCATTTTCACTGATTATAAGAATAGTACATGTATAAGAAAAATAATGCCTAACTAGTCTGTACAAAAATACCACAGATACTATTGATTTCTTCAATTGATCATCATAGAGATAAATATAAACAGTTTGAAATAGGAAACATTTTACATAAACGTTACTAGGAAAGACAATTTCATAGATGAGTTCAAATCTTCTCCATTTCTGTCCCCCCCTGAGTATACTATGACCAGTGTGATACTGCTTTACAATAGAACAATTCTTCATCACACATCTCTTTGATGAGTTAAAAAAAAGTGAGGACAAAATCAACCAACTTAAAAAAATCCATGACAAGGGATTTTGGTCTGAAGTATAGAATACATGCTCAGAAGTTAGTGAAACCCTCCAGAAAATGAACATATTTAAAGTGTTCAATAAAGTTTGTTTCTCTTGGCTCCCCAAACATTGTAGTGTTGTTGCCTACATTCAAAACTCAGTATGGAGTGCATTTTGTAGTGGGGTTCACTAACTTTTGAGCCTACCTGTATGAGCAAATAAGGGAGAAAAATAAGTTATTTGCCCCAACCTGTCGGGTGAATAATAGTTCCATTTTTGTACTTCCGTCTGAATTCATTTTTCTTGTGAGTTTTCTTAACTTATTGATAACCATATACAATAAAAAAATAATGAAGAATTTTTTTTTTAAAGAATAATAATTGCATAATCTAAACTCGGACAGGATGAAAGTGATAGATAATAAACCTCAGTAAAAGGACTGTATAAAAAATCAAGATAATGTCATACTTATCAAAATGTTTTTGGTTGTGCTGCCTTTAGTATATGAACCTTGCAAAACACACACTGAGAAAAAAAAAATCCTTTTCTACTTTTCCACATTGAAATGTTTTCTAATGAACTAAAGTATTGTCATCTCATAATATTGATATGACTTTTAGAATACTAAACCAGGAAGTGTATTAGATTTCAATTTTCAACTTAAAAACTGGCACTGTATACTATTAGCGGCATCCACCTTCATATTAAATACAAACCTACATGGAAGACAATCTAAGGCCCAATTGGAAGGATTCTTAAAATCATCAATTTCTGGATGATTTTCCTAAGATATAACCACTTGTCCTATTCATAACAAATCTTCCTCATTGTCATAAAATATTTTTTTGTCGCGACATAAATAATTATTTACACTTTATACTCTAGCAAGTACTTGCCCAGTACGGTACATCAAGTTTGAGCTTAACTCCAAGAAATATACATTATTTCACACTAAATTCTTCCTGTTTACATCCACATCGTAAAAAAGTCATCAACCCATCCTGTTAAAGAAAAAATTGGCTGTATTCATAAAGTTTTATCATAGGAATATCAAAGAAATATCAAGAGATTTCAAAGCGTGTTATTAAAATTACTTTGAGTAAAAGACTTTGTTCTTCATATATTTACACTCCATAGACTGTCTAGCTGAAGAAGATTGACTGTGAAGAATTTGCTCAAATGGGGCAAGGAAACTGATTAAATTGGACAATAAAGGACATCTCTATTAACTGCTGATATCTTCATTACACATCCTTGAATACATCATCGATCACCAATTCACTTACAGGAAATACAATAACATCTCTAAGCATCTTTATTCAAAGAGATTCAATGAATAGATACATTTTAAAGAACTTTTTTGCTGGAAAGAAAATGGTATATTACTTCCTTGCATTCAGCTGAGCAGTCTGCACACATAGAACAGCAAAGGCATTATTACATTGGAACTCAGTTTGTCCTAATAGTTTATGATCAGATAACAGACTAGCTTGGCCATGAGCAAAATGATTTTCTGCCCTCCATGCTTCACAGAAGCTCTCAGACATTCTTTCCCCGTTGGCATAGGATCCATGCCAGATGTACTTGTCAGGCCTGAATTTAAAAAAAGGGGAAAAAAAGGAAATAAAAGGAGATAATTCAATGAGTATATATATTTTTTTCTGTCGACTATCATAGAACTTTTGTTTTGTTTACAAAAGAATATACAAATACAGTACCAGTGCAAGTGTCTCCCATTCCAAAGAATTAATGGACAAGAGACAATCATATAATGATAACAAATGAGAAATATGAATATTCATGAGAACAATACACTAGCTCTTTCTATAACTCTACACTGATATCAATATTCATAAGGTTGTAAATACTTAATTTACATCAATGACTGGTTATCTGTTCATTCACATTAATATTCAGCAGATTATAATCTGTCCATCTATATGAATATTCACAAGACTGTTGTATCATCTCTGTTAATTTTGAAATAACTTACCATGTATCATCTGTCATGACATCTTTACCATCAAATGAATATATGTGGAAGCTATCTTGGAATGGAGCTCCTTCCTCATCTTTAAAGAGTTCATTCCATGAATCAAACAAAACTTCTTGCTGTAAGGTTGAAAATAACAGAGATATTCAAATATTCAAGTTTTTTTGTACTTTTAAGCATTAATTTTTCATCTGGCTGCATTTATGAATAGAGGCCATTTTACAGATTAAAAAAAACTATTTTACCATACCATTTCACATCAATGAACAAGGATTAGAATAACTTGAAGTTAATATCCTAATATTAAGGTATTAAAAAATCAAAATAAAAATAAATTGAAACCTTGTTTGTGGTGCATTAACAGTGAATCAGATATTGATATGTACAAATTCAGTATAAAGTATTTGATTGAGCTGTAAATTGATTTGAAACGATAAATGGACTATAATTCCAGTGTCAGAATTCATATTATTTTTAACTATTGTAAAATAAGATAACAGTTACATCTGTATAAGTTGTCTTTCCCAATAAGTATTACAAATTTTGGAGTATATTATTCATTGTTCACATATTCAGCCTATAAAAGTGTTTCTCTCATGAATCCTTTTCTTCAAACTTCAAAATAAATCAAATTGAAAAAAAAAGATGACATAAATAGCTTTAAATGTTTCATTACCTTGGCATTAGCGATGGGTAGGCCTTGATCCTGTTTCCTAACTATGGTTTTGATATCTTGTAGAGGGGATGAAAGGAATGCTCGATAGGTTCCTTTTAGTCCTGCTGCCCTCGCTTGTTGCCAACACTTAAAGTCCGCACCACTAATGCCTCCAATCATATAACCCATGTGAGGTGTATTCAGAGCATACATGTAAAGCTGAAAATAGTAAGGGTAATCACTTTTAGGATTATGGGATAGATCAGTTCTAAATTCATTAGAAAATATTGACTATTGAGCTTTCCATAAAATCAACAGAGACTTGGGGGTTCCCAAGCAGCTTAGATTTCTGCAGATATTTTTTCAGACATCATAGTTTTATGCATGATGCAATTTGTTAAAGATTTGTAAAAACTTTTCCTAGAAGTCAAAGAGTATCGGATCAATGTGATTTTATTTAAAATAAATTCATTTATTTTTCATATTCTTGTAGCACTTCTCAAAAAAAATTATAATTATGGTAATTTGCTTTTACAGTAAGTTTGCTTTAACATGATAACTGGGGGAAAAATAATTGTCATAGAATTAAATGGGAAAACTGTATTTTTACTGAAAAAGCAAAATGTTGGTTCTACTTTGTCTTACCATAGGTTGATCTGCTACAGGTATTTCTGGTCCAGGTAGCTCGATCTCAGGTCTATCTGTAAGTCCTGGTCCTGGTAGTTGAGGGGGCTCTGTTGGTTCCACAAAAGGGGCAAGCTGGAGGAGAAAGAAGTATTAATAACATCTAAGCACCAAATTGGCACTAAAGAAAGAAATCATGGATCGATCTGAAATTATTTTTCATGTAGCAGTAGCTGAAATCTTTTTAATTTCAATCAAATACACAATTATATAATTATTTGGCTACATGAGATGTAAATGATACAGACGGTGTCTATCAACCAATTCAAGAACTGACAACCCACATGCAAATATACCATCTATAAATACATCTCACAGCCATGCAGTGTTTAACTTAATCCCATGGTACATCTATACATAATGGAAACATGTTTGAAGGCATTTATGTAAGACTAATATATATTAACAATGAAATAAATCAAAGTAAAATCAGACCTGTCTTGAAAATAAAAATAAGTTTTTTTTTCTATTGAAGCATAAATCTTCTAACAATGGCAAAAGAAAGGATTCACTTTGAAAAGCAATTATCTGTATGAAGTAAAACACCAAATGGATCTACAAAATATCGCATGAGAAGAAAATGGATGCAGAGTTGATAAAATATTTACAGTAAGTTCTATGTTATGTTGTCTACTTAATTTGCATTGGTAAATTTACAGGAGTATTTTGTTAGAACAAGTGGAATGCCTCTGGCCGTCTCACCTGCATCACGCGATTCAATATAGCAGCAGTGCTGATTTTGAAAACTACTATAACTCGCACAAGATGTTCAGTGATACTTGGTTACTCTTATTTCCACGTTTTATGAACTAGACCAATACACTTATAGAGATATGATGGCAATTCAACAAATACCCCCATTATGGCCAAAGTTCATTGACCTTACATGACCTTTGACCTTGATCATGTGATCTGAAACTCGCACAGGATGTTCAGTGATACTTGATTAGTCTTATGTCCAAGTTTCAAGAGTCAGATCCATCAACTTTCAAAGTTATGATGGTAATTCAACAGATACCCCCATTATGGCCAAAGTTCATTGACCTTTGACCTTGGTCATGTGACCTAAAATGTGCACAGGATGTTCAGTGATACTTGATTACTCTTATGTCCAAGTTTTATGAACTAGACCAACACACTTTCAAAGTTATGGCTGTAATTCAACAAATACCCCAATTTGGCCAAAGTTCATTGACCCTAAATGACCTTTGACCTTGATCATGTGACCTGAAACTTGCACAGGATGTTCAGTAATACTTGATTACTATTATGTCCAAGTTTCATGAATAAGATCCATAAACTTTCAAAGTTATGATGGTAATTCAACAGATACCCCCAATTCGGCCAAAGTTCATTGACCCTAAATGACCTTTGACCTTGGTCATGTGAAGTGAAACTCATGCAGGATGTTCAGTGATACTTGATTAACCTTATGTATAAGTTTCATGAACTAGGTCCATATATTTTCTAAGTTATGATGACATTTCAAAAACTTAACCTTAGGTTAAGATTTTGATGTTGATTCCCCCAACATGGTCTAAGTTCATTGACCCTAAATGACCTTTGACCTTGGTCATGTGACATGAAACTCAGGCAGGATGTTCAGTAATACTTGATTAACCTTATGGCCAAGTTTCATGAACTAGGTTCATATACTTTCTAAGTTATGCTGTCATTTCAAAAACTTAACCTCAGGTTAAGATTTGGTGTTGACGCCGCCGCCGCCGCCGCCGTCGCCGCCGCCGCCGCCGCCGCCGCCGCCGCCGTCGGAAAAGCGGCGCCTATAGTCTCACTCTGCTATGCAGGTGAGACAAAAACTGAAATTTTGGAGATAAGGGTGCTGTTATGCAATATAAAAGGGATAAATTTTCAAGGCTCTGTGAGTTTATAATACATGTGGGTAAAAGTAAAAGAACTGCACAAATTTAGAAAGGTCAAAATCAAGATATAAATTATTGCATTCAGAATAATCAGGGGGAGTATGAAGATTTGCTTCTAATAAAAAAGGCCTTTATGAAATAAAAGATTCAAACAGATACATGATACTGCATTACATGGTGTAAAATAAAAACACTATGGAAAGAAATAATACATCAAAGACAACCCTTAGGCAAGCAAGATATTTTATAATATGTGATGTGGGGAAGTGCAGAGATATGATTAAAAAAACAGATTGAGTATAACATTGAAAGAACAGATCTGGAAGGTAAAAATATCAATAAACCAAGAGAAAGTGACAGAGAAAGGAGAGAGCTTTAAATTTTTTTTATAAGTTTTTCAATACATGATGAATCAATATAGAGAAAAGGAAATATACAAAGAGCATCATTGAACAAAAGATAAGGAGATAGGAAATATTGTAAGAGTGATGATAGATAGCATAAGTGAAGAAAATATGAAGATATAAGGGATATCAGAAGAGTGATCATAAGTGAGCAAATGATAAGGAAATAAGATATTATAAAAGTGATGATAAGATATTATAAAAGTGATGATAGATAGTATAGGTGAAGAAAAGATATAAGGGAAAACATGGCAGGTGACAGATGAACAGCATAAGAGAAAGAGACATAAGGGATAGTGTAAGAGGTGACAGATGAACAGCATAAGAGAAAGAGACATAAGAGATAGTATAAGAGATGAACAGCATAAGAGAAAGAGAGATAAGGGATAGTATAAGAGATGAAAGATGAACAGCATAAGAAAAAGATAGATAAGGGATAGCATAAGAGGTGACAGATGAACAGCATAAGAGAAAGAGAGATAAGGGAAAACATGGCAGGTGACAGATGAACAGCATAAGAGAAAGAGACATAAGGGATAGTATAAGAGATGAACAGCATAAGAGAAAGAGAGATAAGGGATAGTATAAGAGATGAAAGATGAACAGCATAAGAAAAAGATAGATAAGGGATAGCATAAGAGGTGACAGATGAACAGCATAAGAGAAAGAGAGATAAGGGATAGTATAAGAGATGAAAGATGAACAGCATAAGAGAAAGAGAGATAAGGGATAGTATAAGAGGTGACAGATGAACAGCATAAGAGAAAGAGACATAAGGGATAGTATAAGAGGCGACAGATGAACAGCAAAAAAGAAAGAGATATAAGGGATAGTATAAGAGGTGAAAGATGAACAGCATAAGAAAAAGGGATAAGGGATAGTTTGAAAGGTGAAATATGAACAGAATAAGAGAAAGAGAGATAAGGGATAGTATAAGAGGTGACAGAAGAACAGCAGAAGAGAAAGAGACATAAAGGAAAGTATAATAGGTGACAGATGTACAGCATAAGAGAAAGAGAGATAAGGGATAGTATAAGAGATGAACAGCATAAGAGAAAGAGACATAAGGGATATTATAAGAGATGAAAGATGAACAGCATAAGAGAAAGAGAGATAAGGGATAGTTTAAAAGGTGAAAGATGAACAGAATAAGAGAAAGAGAGATAATAGATAGTATAAGAGGTGTCAGAAGAACAGCATAAGAGGAAGAGACATAAAGGAAAGTATAAGAGGTGACAGAAGAACAGCATAAGAGAAAGAGACATAAAGGAAAGTATAAGAGGTGACAGATGTACAGCATAAGAGAAAGAGAGATAAGGGATAGTATAAAAGATGAAAGAGGAACAGCATAAGAGAAAGAGAAATAAGGAATAGTATAAAAGGTGACAGATGAACAGAATAAGAGAAAGACGGACAGATAAGAGTGATGATAAACCGTAAGTCTTACAGTGGTGGTAGGTGTTAATGTAGTAGTTCTCGATGTAATGGATGGTTGAGGGCGTGGTTGCGGGCGTGGTTCAGAGGTTGGTGGTAAGGTAAAGGTAGCTCCCAGCTGTAGGAAGGAAGACATTAATACTTTCATGGCTGCAGGTCAAAGGTCACAGGTCATTATCACTCTTGCCAATATGAGTATCACTTTACCCATTGGATATCCATAAATGTGGTCCAAGCCCATATGAATACCATTTGTAAATGTTTAATTGTACATGAAGTCCAATAACACAAATCATAATTCAATCTCATACCTGAGAACCCAATGGTTTTTTTTAAATACCACCATAATGTAAAGATACCACAATGTTAAAAACACAAACCCATGAAAAGTCATCTCATTTTCCCATTTTTCTTTAAAACTGAAGCATTAATGCCAATTACATTTTTTGTTATTTTCTAATATTTTTTCTTTAAAACATTATTTGTAAACTCTTACAAAATGAAAAAAAAAATGTGACTGCTCCCCTTTTGAAAAATCAAGCAGACAATTTTGAACATGTATCTAATTTTGCTTATTCATTTGATAAAAATGGCTTTTGAAATAAAAGATTTGGTATCTCATCAATGACAATCATTCATTTTTAAAGAAAAGTTAGAAGTTAGAAAACCTGCTGAATTAGAATGATTAAATTCAATATCAATTCTTTGTACTGAATAGTCATAGTTAATACATTCATGTTGGATTTGCCCATTTTACTATGCAAGAAGGAATGGTTCTAAAACTTGTCTACAAATTACATCATTCAGATTTATGGTTAGCATAAGGGAAAAAGCTGGATATCAGAAATAAGGAATTTTGAAAGAGAACTAGATGACTTTTATGATCCAGAACTGCCCACACAGTGACAAACTTTAAATAACATAACAAAATCAAACACAGAAGTGACATGTAATAGAATATAAAAATGAAAGTTGACATAAAAAACAGAGAATATCCTGCATGCAAACTGAAAATATAATTCAAAGAAACTATGAAAAAATGATTCCATCTACATTGAGAGATGTGATATGATCTACATCACTTGTTTACAGAGATTGACAATCATGCCACATACTACATGACCTATTGTTCATTGTAAATTCCTAAATAAGAATAAAATATCAACATTGAAAAGAAAATGATTTTTGTAACATTTGTCAAGAACTCTATGAGGTTCAAGTGGGAAAAAAATCCAAAGAAATATAAATACTTAATACATCTATTACCTTTTCTAAAATACAACATTCACAAAGCTCATTCATGAGAATATTTCATGATCTCAAAGTATCTCCAGTATTGGACTAATCCTATCTTACAGTAACTTCTTGATGTAATGCATCACTGTAAGTAATACACTCCGATTTAAATTTTTTCTCCTCCAATTCCACAATAATCATAAAAGGAGGTCTAGGGCTTAGTCTAGCTAAGTCCCTCTTACCAGTACTTGCTGCATGCCAGTTTCAACCCTGATATAGAGTTCCTGGACCCGTATGATGAAGGCCAGAGTCCCAACCTCCAATGCTCTCATGCCATTCAACATATCCTGGATACTATTAAACTTGGCCATCTGAAAAGAAAATGGAAGACACTCGTAATCAAAGAATACTCTGTTACCTTCATGCGGCATTTGAAGTGCTCACAATCACTTATTCACCCCCCTCCCTCTTTCCAATCTCTTGTCAAGAGTGGAATATAGATTCTGGGAAAAGGCTGGAATTTGTAAAGTTCATTTCAATTATTGACAGTCCCTGCATTAAAGAATTGTTTGATTACTTATCAATGTACATACCTGCACACCACCATGCCCATCACCACCAGTACTGCTTCCAGGTACACCCGGTGGTCCTGGCTCACCAGGAGGTCCAGGTTCTCCATAACCAGTAGATCCTTGAGGTCCATGTGGACCCCTAGATCCTGGTCTTCCATCAAACCCTGGGGAACCTGGTAGACCCATCCTACCTGGCTCTCCTGGGGATCCCGGCTCACCCTTTGGTCCCTGTAGAGAGTATATAATGGGCCATAATCTTACGATCTGGATTTGATCTATATCACCATAACCAAGGCTTACAGCTATTCAAATACGCCTTGATTCGTCAATTCGTCAATATTATGAAAATCAATTTTGTAAAAGAATTAAATATTGTTTATACTTACATGTAATTGTATGTTTCATATCATTCTATGCTATTTTGTTTTCTTAAACTGCACTGAAGGTGGTAAGAAACATTTTTCCACAATGTGCACAGATAGGGTATCAACTAAGGAACTCTCTCTGAGACCTCAAGAAAGCCAATGTTGGCAATGTTCATAACAGATTTTATAATCATGTACCAATATAATTCAGGCATAAAAAATAGCTACAGAATGAAACCGTTTGATCAATAAAAATATAAAATGATGAGAAGTTGGAAGAAAGAGATGGACCTACCCTGACACCATTGCCGTTACCCACATAGTAACCTGGTTCACCCGGTGGTCCTGGAGGTCCTTCAGGTCCAGGAGGACCTTGTGAACCATCACGTCCATCTCTACCAGGTTGACCTTCATAACCATGGCCTGGTTCACCAGGGTCACCCTTGATACTCTCTCCTGGTTGACCCTGATAGACAGAGAGAGAGACAAAGAACAATCAAGTCTCACAATGAATAAAGACTGACATTTATTTGACTTTTTAAAAAATCTGAGCTGCAAGGTCCCACTTTTTACATGTGCCTGTGATATGAAGCCCCCCCCCCAAAAAAAAAAATGTCCGAAAATCATTATTTGTTGCTTCAAAATAAGAAATGTAATATATTCTGTATGTGTTCTATTAATGACGCGAAGACGCAAATTATAAAATCTTGGTTTGCGATGTACTTACAGCTTTTCATTCTCAATAATGGTTGTTTTCAGGTTTTTTTAGTTGTACTACATATACTAATAGCTAGCCAATACCTTTAACCCTATCTAGGCTGGGGTATTTTGGGAGATTATAGGGCCCTTGGGGCCTCACAGGCCCCCCTCAAGATCTCGGCCGTTGACTGAGCGATATTGCATCAAAAATTGGCAAGCAGGTTGTCTGGGACATAATCTACAAAACTGTATAGTAATTAATTTCATGCAAATTGCAATTAATTGATTATGCTAATTTATGTGTAATTAGTATGCAAAATCATACTCTTTCCTCTTAACTCCCTCAATAAAGCACCAAATGTTCTAATTTTGGTGAAGAAACTCTGTGCTGTTCTAAGCAAATGTATGTGAAAAAAATTGCGATATCAGATCAATTTCTTATGTATTATATTGTTTTTGCAATTTCTTATGTATTTTTTTATTGTTTTTTTCCAATGAACTTTATAGGGGACTCTTTTGAAATCATAAACAGCATGAAATAAATCCATTTAGACCAGCAAAATTAAAAATAATCATACATTTATGATTTTTGGTTGAAAAAATATATGCATTTACTTTATACACAAAATCACGCTTTTGAGCACTTACAAGATGCTGTGTAATTTTGATCTCAAAAGATGAGCAAGAATTGAAGGTAAAAAGTCAGTAAGCGACGCGGCAAAAAATATTTTGCACAGTGAAAATATTGCGCGAATCATTGAGGGGGCACCTCCAAGGTCCCCTCCCCGGCCTATATAGGGTTAAGTACAAAATGTCTGGGTGCCATCTGTATTGAGCACTAATGGAGTTTTAACAGCTATATCAATTATCTCCATTTATATTCATGACAATTAAGCATGTTGAGTAAATCTGCCTAAATCGATTTGCTTGGAAACATCATCATCTGCTTGACAGAGTGACAATTGCATGGACTTTCATAACCTCAGCTTTGGCAGAAGTTACTGTTTTGATTTAGATTAATTTTTTTTTTATGATTATTTTTCTAAAAAAGGAGAAAGAAATTGACTAAATACTTAAGTGCATAGACTTGATACATGCATCGACATTATAAGTTTAAAGACTAAAGTGTCGCTTAAAATCTTTAGGGAAGGGGAAATCTAAAAAATAAATAAGAACAAAAATGAACAAGAGAAATTTCTAGAGGACAAATGAAGAGCAAAAGCAGAAAAGCGAGTATAAAAATAAATGAAGACACACAGAGAGATTAGGGCAAGAAAGAAAAAAGAGGAAAGAGAATAAATACTGTTGAATCCTTAGCAAGAATCACATATATTCATGATGAAACCTTTTTACTTACATCTCTGCCTGGTGGACCAGGTTCACCTGGTGGTCCTATAAATACCTCATCATTCACATAGAAATCACCTGGATCACCCTATAAAGAAGGAATGATTAATAGTTGAATGATTCATTTGATTACATCTTTATTCCAGCATGGTAGTTAACACAGATGAATAGTGAATGAGACTAATTCGGAATTCCTTCATTCAAATGGTACACCATTAATATTGTTGATAACAGATCAAGCATTGATGTTCCAATGGCTTCCTATTTTACGAAGCTTGTCCTTTTCAATTCATTGTGAATGTGCTCATACTTTTTTATATTGGTGAATAAGTTTTCTGGTAAATACATACTAGTACATATGCTAATGTTAGTAAAATATTTGTTTGCTGAATTTCATACTTACATGCATTAAACAAAATAAATTTTCTATTATTGTTTATTTTTTATCATGTTTCTGCCTATGATCTCTATAATTAAAAAAGGCTACACAACAAACAACCTGAAAGAAAGAAATGTCCACCCTGTAAACATATGCGTATTCATAGAGAGGAGAGAGGTGTAGGGGAAAGGGATTAAACAGCATGGCTTAAAGAGAGTTTTAAAAGGAAATATATCTTACCTTTTCTCCTTTAGTTCCAGCTACCCCAGGCACTCCTGGTACCCCTGGAGCCCCCTACATTAATAGGATAAGGATTCAAACAAACAACAATTGTTCAATAAGCTTCATATACAGTGAACAACAACTATATCTCCATAATATTATTGAAAATAATTCTGTAGAATTATTCTTAAAAGAGGAAAGTTTGTGACTTACAACTGTTGTTGCGAGGGCAAACCAAAATATTGAACAGAAAACAAAATTAACAAAATGCAAACTTATATAGCAAATAATTTTCAACTTAGAAAGTCAAAAAGGGGCCTAAGCTTTCGATCCTAGCAGAATCTTCGTCGGAGGCAAAGATTCTGCTAGGATCGAAAGCTTAGGCCCCTTTTTGACTTTCTAATTTACTCCATTGGCTCTGTTATTAGATAAGCAGTTTTCAGCAGCTTCTTTTTGCCAATTTTCAACTTAAATAGAAAACTTTCATTCTGCTTGTGAAGCATTAGATATTAGCTCTAAATCATAAAATACTTCAGGAATCGAGACAATATTTGAATCTTACCGGTCTTCCTTCCAGCCCACCATCACCTTGATCTCCTTTATAACCTTGTAATCCTCTTAATCCTTGAACACCTGGTAAACCTGTGGAGATTAAAAGAACATAATACACTATTAGCTTTCAACTGTGATCTAAGGTGATTATTTCAACTGTAATAAAAGAATCATTAACTGGTCATAGACATTCAAGAAAACTAAAGTAAAGGAAATTGGTGGTAGGTCAACTTATTTTTTAACAATGAATTCTGAAAACTGAAATGCACATCATACACTCTGGGTGTGAAGTTTGCATTTCTCTCACTTTAAAAGTGGTTATTTTTACTCAGAAATGTTACCAATTTTCTTCTAGAAGGGCAATTCCATAAAGTATGTAAATCAATGATTGATATACTCACACATAACTTCATGAAGCTAAGAGGGTAAGGGGAATTCAGAAGTCAAAGGGTTAATAACTCACCTGGAGCTCCAGGCACACCATCAGGTCCCAAAGGACCAGGAGAACCAGGATCTCCTTTAGATCCTTTCTCTCCAGGAGGAAAGAATGAAGGAGGGAAGTTGGTAGGATCACATGCACAGTTACCCTAGAACAAAATGAAATACAAACAAAAATCTTGGGAATGGATGGGCCAAAAGAGGGATAAAAGCGTAAGATTATCTTCACCATCATAATCATCAGCACCATCATCATCATCATTACCATGACCACCATCATCACCATTATTATACATACCAGCACCATCTCCATGATTATGATCATCATTATCTGTATAACATTCATTATTATGATCATATTTAACATCATAATAATCACTGACATAAAAACTATTGTCATCATTATCATTGTCATCATCATCACTGGCATAATCATCATCATCATTATAATCATCATCATTCTTGTCATCATTATCATCATCATCATTATCATCATCATTATCATCATCATCATCATCATCATTACTTACATCTCCAGATGGACCTTGTGGACCTTGTAGTCCTTGGGGTCCCTCTGGTCCTATTTCTCCCTGTATGCCTGGTTCACCTGGTCGACCCTGATCAAATGGCAGGAATAAGTGAAAGGCACTTGAATATTAAAAAAAAGTCCTGAAGTATACTTTAACTTTGTTGAATACTTGTCTGCTTTTTCTTTTTAACTTTCTTTCTCTGTGAATGACTCAGACACATTACTTAAAATAAGAGTATACTTTCTTCTAATGAAAAAAATGCAAAGTCTACCAATGTGTGTTACCAAGAATAACCATATAAATACAATGAACATGGTTGTTTTACTTGAATGGCTGAGCATATAAAACTCATATCCATCTTATAAGATCATAATATAACATAAGGGTAATTTCATCAAATGATTAACATTTTTTATGCTTGGCCCCACTTTTCTCCATTCTTACTTCACTTCATGTACTGCTCAAGTCATGATCATTGAACAAAATTAATATTTTCATGAAATCTAGAATAAAATTACAATAAATAATTTCAGGAAGGTCAAAAATATTTTACTTACAGGTCTTCCTGGGATACCAAACTGGCCTTTAAGTCCTTTCTTTCCTCTTTTTCCTTTCTCTCCCCCATCACCTTTCAACATTAGCATCTCTTCTTCAGTTGGGACAAACATATCACCCTGCAAGTAAAAAATACCAGAAGCACGTGAAAATTACTTCATCATATATTTCTACAACATTTCCATGTGCGAAGGCTGAATTTTCTTAGATTGCTAGATTTTATTACTCAGCATATAACAATGTGATGGATTCTATATCCTGTAGATAATTTTTCATTGTGAATTGTCTGATTATATATCATTTGCTTTCCATTTACTGTCTCATTGTTACTATATGGGACATTGTAGTCATTTTTTAAAAGTTTCTTTCAACATAATGATAATACTGCTTACCTTATCTCCTTTAACTCCTCTTGGTCCTGGGTAACCGTCTGATCCTATCTCACCTTTGTCTCCTTTGGTTCCCTATATTTGTGAAATTGAATGATAAAAGTTCCTTTTAAATGGAAAGTTCAGCTCATTTGAATAAGATGACTGGGGGGTAAGGACTCAATTTAAATACACAACTTTTTACAAAACATTACATAAAATTTAACATGTAAAGACACTGTATGACTGCAATGTAAATATAAATAAAACTGAATCAATTACATTTGATATTAACCCATTGACTACTAAAATTGAGTCCCTGTGCAATGTCTGTAGAACTTACAGAATTCAGTAGTCAATGGATTAAATGAAAGAAAACTTGAGACTCACATTATCTCCTTTAGGTCCTCCTACACCAACCGGTCCTCTAGGACCAGGATAACCTTTAACTCCCTTCTGACCATCCATACCAGGTACACCATCAAATCCTATATCACCCTGCAAGAAAAAATATCCAATCATGTAAGAAAAAGGCTCCCATATGTTATCCCAGAAAAAGTGGGTATAAACATCAGAGCAGGTTTGACATAGACATACAATGTTGACAAAATGGATAATAATAAAGAGGTCACAAGAAAATAAGACATGATAGCTCAGTTGATATAAAAGTAGTCTTGGGATCCAGAAACCTGTTTTTTCCCCTCGGAACACAATTTGATATTTCCTATGTATACTCCATCTACAAGAAGGCATTATATGAATCAAATATTGAATAATCATGTACATTTTGTGAAAAAGCCATAGTATTGAGGATCATTACCTTATCTCCTTTTATACCAGATAATTCTTGTGGCGCCCTGGTGATCATGCCTCCACCCATGTCTCCTGAACCCATTCCAGCATAGCGCTATAAGAAGAAACATGTTGTACAATTATTACTGGTGATCTTATTGACCTTAGGCAGAGGTAAATCTATCATGAATTTTACAACATCAATGTGCTGAATTATTTGCCGGGGCTAAATATTGTGCTTCTGAAAAATAATGTACAATAAGTTTCGCGTAAGAAATAAGATATTCATTTTTCTCCAACAATAATACAAAATTCATTTTTTCCAACAAAAAAATTAATATCTTATTTCTTGTCTTAATCGCCAAACAAATTAATTATTCCTTTGATTTAATTTTTGGCGTATGTTTGTCAAATTGTGAATTGATACAGTTTTGAAGATATAATGCCATTCAGGATAAAAGAAGTGCCTCTATCTGACAATCAACTTGCCATAATGACAAAACACTTATGATTGTGAGCATCAATGTGAAGACAAAATACTTCTATGATAAATAGAAAATACAAAATAACATAGCAAACTGTTTTTACAGGAAGAATGTGTGCTTACCTCAGACAAGGCAAGTATTTCTGGAGGTATTTCACAAGGTGGTCCTTGTTCCCCTGGATCTCCTTTCAATCCTTGGATTCCTCTTGGTCCTGGAAGACCACTATCTCCTGGTGGACCTTGGACACCTACACCATGTGGTCCTGGTACACCCTGAATGAACAACAGAGAAAATAAACAGAATTTCAGATAAATGCTATCGATAGCAGATCAATATGAACATATGCAAAATATCAAAAGAATCACAATCATTGACTTACTTCTTAGAAGAATCATCTGAAGCATTCAGTATCGAATTTCAGACCCTACATTAAGTTTTTCTATGGTTTCAGACATTGAAGGAGAAAACAATAATTCTCATCTACTCTAATATGAAAAATAAACAGTACCAAATGTTCCTATTTCACATATAGAAGAAAAAATGAAAATTGTATAATGAAGAATACATTGTTTACAGGAAGGTAGAAGCAAAATTAAGACAAAGGTAAGATAAAGGATGAAAGTGAGGAGTATAAAGAATGAAAAGATAAGATAATAAGAAACAATACTTACATCTCTTCCTGGCAGACCAGGAGGTCCAGCAACTCCAGTATCACCCTATAAAACAAATTAAATCATAAAAATTAAAAATTAAAAAATACAATTCAGTTCTTCTAAGCTGACACACAGTTGGATTTAAAATATAAAAGTGACTTTAAAAGATGACTGTTATTTACCTTAAGTCCTGGTGATCCATCTGTACCATTATCTCCCTGTAGACAAGGATTGAATAAAAAAATATGATGTTGATATGTACTGCAAACTAGCATCCCTGACTGTCAACATTTTGTTCAAGGCTAACATACATATGCATCATTGAAGCAATATTTTCAAGAACCAGCACAAGATTGTTTCATAAGCTACTATATCGTATGCTGTTAAGGGAAAAGTCTTTTTCATCATTGATCCATCTACATGACAACGCTACATATATTCCAAGTCAAAAACCTTTCTATTCTGCTGTGGCCACTAAAATATATAAAAATGGAAAATCAAGCAGCTTCTTGCATATTGCAAGTCTTTGTTTCAACTAATCATACTTTCAAATTATAAACACCAGCTTGGTGCATGATTAGTTGAAAAGATGCAGATTTGACAAAGCATTCATATGTTTGTTAACATAAAGCTTAAATACCCATCCTCTCATGGAATAGAAAGTTGCAGATAAAGACATCTATTTAGATTAAGGATATTATTGTAACCTCATAAATATTGCTATTTGAGTGGCTGAGAGCATTTCTGTTATTAAAAACAGGCTTTATGCAATATAAGTCAAATATAAAAGAATGTTTTATTTAATGAAGCACATTATGTCCAATGTAAGAAGAAAATGCACACTTGTGTAAAAAATAATCAACAACATCAAAACTATGCTTATTAAAAGTGATACAATTCACGCACTAACCTGCAATCCCATTGGTCCTTGTAACCCTCTCTCTCCCCTCTCTCCAATAGGACCAGGCATCCCTGGTGTTCCTGGCTCTCCTGGGATTCCTGGTTCTCCTACTAGTCCTGGTTCTCCCTGCATTCCCTCTGGTCCAGGGAGACCTTGCGGACCAGGATCTCCAACCATGTACTGCAACAAGAACATTGGAAAATCAAAGTGTGTATATTATTTGAAAGTCCTAACAATCAAGGTTATCATGATGTTATTAATGAGTCAAAAGGCTTGACAGTCTACATAGTGTCAAATGAAATTATCATGATATAAATCTGCTCTCTTTCGGTTTCGACAGGCAACAATGACATCTTGACACATTTGTTTTTCTGTCTGTATGATGACCTGCACTGAATACATAGTGGAAACTGGATAAGATGAACCTTATCAATCAACAAATGATGATAGAAACAATTTAGTTTCTTATAATTAACAAGGTACAAATGCACATGAGTAAAGAATAACATTTAAAAATCACTGTAGAAAATATCACAGGTATATAAAATCAACCCACTGAGTAAGAGATTTTTGGGGTGCACTCTTTTAGTCTTTGGGGATGAAAGCAATTTAACTTACAGGTGGTAGAGTTCCACTCCATGCTCCACTTCCATCAGCACTTCCTTCTTGGTCTTGATTCTATAAATAAGATGTGAGATTACAGAGAAGGTGACAGGAGGGGAGAGGAAGGTTTCCATGGTGAAGAAGAATGGTAGAGTAGGTTTCACGGTACACCATGTATCTTTCTTGGGCAATTGTTGGTCCAGAAAACGACCAGCCAAACTTCCCTAAAGACTACAAGAACAATGTCCTGAAGATGACAAGAACACACTTGTTGAAACTTCTAGTTTGGGTGGTCCTTTTCAGGACCAAAACTTGCCCAAGAAAGATACATGGTGTACCATGAAACCTACTACACTAAGACATGAAACAATTGTGACAAACAAAATGTAATGATAGCTACTTGAACCATCAATCTGATAAAAATCACA
The DNA here is from genome assembly GCF_037042905.1 of Lytechinus pictus. Classification (NCBI taxonomy): domain Eukaryota; kingdom Metazoa; phylum Echinodermata; class Echinoidea; order Temnopleuroida; family Toxopneustidae; genus Lytechinus; species Lytechinus pictus. Next base: position 3,686,368 of record NC_087245.1, on the reverse strand, counting down.
ATAAACATTGTATTACACAAGCTTGAATATCAATGATCAAAAATAGAAATAAGTTATAGGTAATTAACCTGCAAGATCTTTATGATGATAAAGAAATATTTGAACCTCATTTGTGGCAAATATTGATATAAATGGGCACATACAATAATATAAATGATTTTTATACAAAATAGATTTCATAAAAAGTAATCAATAGGTTAAGTTTCAAGTTGAATTACTCACCAGAGCTGTATTGCTCCATGGGAAGCCTGGAGGTAGAAGGGGAGATGCTCCTGGAGGTCCAGGGGGTCCTGCTGGTCCTGGTGGACCCCTGGCTCCATTCTGTCCTGGTTCTCCTGGTATCCCAGCAATGCCCGGTACACCTGGTATACCATTCTGACCAGGTTCACCCTGGAGAAAGAAATGGTAGACAACTCTAAATAATAATAAATAGCTTTTACATAGTACTTCATACATTCCAACATTGTCTCTAAGCATTTTACCAATACATTATTACCCTGGTCATGAGATCCTTGTTTGCCTGTATGAAATGTTGCGCTTTCTCCATTCCCAAGGGGAGCAATCCAACAAAAGTCAGTTTCAATTATTTAGTTTACAAAAAAAAAACAAATATGCACAATGTAGAATAAAAAAAGAAATAAAATGAACAACCTTATATTTCCATTTCCTCTTTCTTTCTCTAGCTATCTCTCTGCCTTTGGGTAATTTATTGCATTTGATTTTTTTTTCTTTCTACACTTAATACCTTTCAGCCAAAATTGTTAGCAAGCCACTGCCTTTCTCTTGTTTCTAATTTCATTATCCCTCTGCCATCTCTCCTACGTTTCTATTAATGAATAGAAGTGAAAGATAATTTACCTTCAATCCCTCTGCTCCTTCAACTCCAAGTGGACCAGATGGTCCCTGTCAAATCAGAAAAACAGATTAAACAGTTAAATAAAATATCTGGAAAGACTGAAGGCTACACATAAATCATTCCCATCTACAAAATGAAAACCATATTTGTATTAATTACTAAATATCAAAAAAGTATATGTCATTATTTAGAAGTTTCATCTAAGGTGAATTCCACTTCCTGTAGAAATATTGATGATTTTCTAAGGAGTAAAACAAATTCTCTTAATATTACTTCAAGAAAAGACAGCATTTCAAAAAGATATTTATAAATCCATGACAAGTTATTGTTTATAGCCAATGGAATGTAGGAATCAGTCTATGATGGCATCCATAAGATGTTATCAAATATTTAAGTTCATGAAGAAAATATTTTGGAAAACCAGAAATATCATCTTCTCTACATTCTCTCCAGAAGCTAAAATAAGCCTGCCATTGTGCTATTGTAGATACCATATCTATACACATCTTCAGTTTGGCAGGAACCCTATCCAGTGATTTCTGTTATCTATTTGGCAAAACGATCCATTTGTAGAAGATAATAACTTACCCTTTCACCTTTCATTCCTCTTTGTCCATCCATTCCAGGATCTCCTTTAGGACCCATAACACCCTGGATGTAATCAAATCATAGCCATTAATACAATGGAGTTCAATAATAATTAAGAAAACAAGAAAAGAATAAAGGAAATGTCAAGATCCTATACCTTTAAAATACATTTTAAAAATTGGTATAGATAAATTGACCTTTATTGATTTGATTTCAATGATCATCATAAAAATCCAATACTACCATCACCATCATCATCTTTATCATCATCATCATCATCATCATCTTCATCAATAACCATCATCATCGTCGTCGTCTTCGTCATCATCATCATCATCATCGCTATCACCAACATCTACAAAAATACCTCCAACAGTACCACCCTCACCATAACTCTAATAAATGCCACTTACCGGTAGACCTGGAGGACCTCTTGAACCATTAAAGCCATCCATTCCTGGCAATCCCTCCATCTCAAACTCAGCAGTCAAGTTAGCTATCTCATCCATGATCTCCTCAGTGAGACCACCAGATTCTCCCTTAGGTCCAGGTCTTCCATCTAGACCTGGAGGTCCAGGTTTTCCTGGTGCACCATCCATACCAGGAACTCCCACTATACCCGGTGCACCTTCGGGTCCACGGGGTCCCATAGCACCAGGACGGCCAGGAGAACCAGGCAAACCAGGTGGCCCCTGTAAGTATATGACATGCAAACAGAATGTACCTGAAATATCTCTGATTGTAGTTTCTCTCTCCCCTACAGAGGTACAGCACATCAGGATCCTGTTTCATAAAGACTTCTTCTAAGAAGTTAACTATCAGCCAATCAAATCAAATGATATAAGTAGCTTTAAACTGTTACTACATACTTGTTATTATAACTCTTTTATGTAAGTAATAATGACAGAGGAAATTCATGATTACATCCACCAATGCTTCACATTCACATTTGCCTTTTCAATGTGTAAAGTGAAACACCTGCTATTCTGCATCACCTTTTTTTAGAAGAAAAATGATATTCAGTGATGCTTGGTCATAGTAACCTATTTCCAGGTATTCTTGCTAAGCTCATAAATTATTCTTTCAAAAAATATAAATTTTATGAATATGAATTTTATGAATTTGACAGTTTCCTCATAAGAAATCATAAAATTCTGGTTTGCATTTTATTCACACACACTATATAATATGGCATATTACTACCAATCTTAATACTGAAGCACACTAATTTGAATATACTATGAATATGCAAAATATATTGAAGTCAACACGGAGGCCATGAATACAAGGAGGAATGTGTACACTTACAGCAATCATCTCCAGTCCAGATCCCTCTATAAAACTCTGTAAATAGTGAAGAGAATGACAAAAATATGGAAAATTTTGACAAATTTGGAAAAGTTTGGTAAAAACATGATTTATCGAGTAATTCTATCATAATGAGTATTTGTAGTCATAAAATATGGTTTATTATGGACTCAATTGGCTTTTATTCATATCACACTATCATTGCAGATTGATTACATGTATCTACAAAACTTTATGTATCTGCCAAGTAAAGAAAGACAAGAAGACAAGTTGAAAAACATTAGGCCTATATATAGGGGAAGGCGGGGTAAGTTGAGCATAGGGGCAAGTTGAGCCACCGCCCCCAGGCCTATAATGAATGAGTCAGACATTATGGTGGTGTCATGTATTGATGACCCATTACATAACCATTAACCCCACCACATTGTTTTCAACTTTGAAACAAAAAGTATATTTTTAGAGGGAAAAATACAAATTTCAGCCAAAAAAGTAAAAAAGGGTGTGAAATAGATAAGTGTTTTTTACACACACACTTCTTTACATATAATAAAGCATAAGAACAACATTGTCAGTCCAGGTATGGATCTTCATTCTTGTCACAGTCTTTTACATGATGGATATATAAGAAATGTGTGGATGCGAAATTATCGCATTTAGTTCGGACTGGGGTAAGTTGAGCCAGCAAACATGGGGCAAGTTGAGCCATGGTAATTCTTATGGTAATGTAAACAAAAACACAATCAAACCTTAAAAAGCCATCGATATGCAGGCAGAAAAGAGCAAATTCACATGACAGTTCTTTTACTTTTAGAGAATGTTGGTATTTTTAGAGAATTAGCAAGTGAAAAGACTTTAAATAAAGAATTGACATGCTGGTTCTTCCCGCATACATTTTGTACATAGTTTTTATGGCTCAACTTACCCTCGAAGGTGGCACAACTTACCCCATAGATGGGGCAAGTTGTGCCACTTTACATCGTTTTTTTCAAAGGTCACAACGACTTTCAGTGTGGGGGTAGAAAGTTGTATATAGGTGAAAAAGATTTCCCAAGAATCATATTTAAAGGCAAGGTACTTGTTTCTACAATATTATTAGTCATATCAATTCTATCATGCAAAATGCAAAAAGTGTCACAACTTACCCCGCCTTCCCCTACGGTATATGCAGATCAATACACAGTACAGATAAAGCTCAAGGTTTATATCACTTATGGACAACAAATAACACATCATCTTAATCCCGGGGATCTCCTTCACACTTCAAAGAATCTCAAATAAAGTACAATAAAGATAGATTGTAGAAGTTGTTACTTACATCAAGAGATGAAGTTCCCGGTGGCCCTCTTGGTCCAGGCTCTCCTTTTGGTCCTTCTTTACCAGGTTTACCTTGCATTCCAATCAAACCTACACCTACTTCACCCTACAAACAACATACAAATAAACAAGACTTTTAACGGTCATATAGCTAGAATTCACTAAATAAAAAAGAAACAGGAAAGCTCAGAAAGATAACAGAATTATAAGTAGAGTTAATCTCCCTTTTGTCCTTCTCTTTATTTCATTTTCATTTGATTTGAATGATTTAATTCTGAAATAATTATGCAAGTACATGAAAAAGCATATAGCTTCAGGGCAGAACTTGACAAGGCTCCAAGATAAGCATAGCATAGCTTGAGGACTAGCAAGCCTTTGCAGGTTCTACTTCACTATACAAACGATTCCAATTGAACAATACAAAAGATATTTCACAATATTTGACAATTTAAAAAGAAAACTAAGTCAATCCCTACTACATTATACTAAAATAGAATTAAAAAAAAGAATTTTGGATATCAAGATGCGGGAAGGGGAGCTTATGACGACCAAAAACTTTTTGAAAAAAGCATTTCACACTTTTACTGCGAGTAATCTGGTATTTCAGAACCAAATGATGAATATTCTAAGTGACTATGTCAATGATAATAATGATACAAAATTGTTTTGTAATAATGAAGCTCACCTTATTTCCTTTTTGCCCTTGTGGCCCTGGTTCACCAGTATCTCCTTTTATTCCTTGTGATCCCCCAACACCCTGCAAATGAAATTTATTTATTGGTTTTATTTATTTTATACTGCAGGGTAGGCCTGTTCAGTTATGCAAAACTGCTTTCCAAAGGCGCCCTGCAGTTTAACAAATAATTCAATATCATAGCGAATCAATGTATGTAACATATAATATAGTAAAAACAGAATACATTATATACAAAGAGAGTGAAATCAACAATTTTACTCATGGAATCATTACATTAACATCAAGTTATTCAGTGTAATTACATGTATGACAGTCAGAAATTTAATGATTTACAGTAGTTTTTTAATGCATGGAGGGACGTGCATTTTTGTATATCACAAGGGAGAGAATTAAATACGACAGCAGCAACATAATCAAAAGATTTTCTTTTATAATCTGTCCTAGGGCAGGGTATTTGAAGGGGACATAGTTCAAAATATTGTGTTTTATAAGTTACATTACGTTTGCAGATAAGTGGTCCCAAATAGGCTGGGGCTAAATCGTTTTGTATTTTGAAAGCAAGAACACAAAATTTATATGTAATACGTTCCTCCACTGTTTGCCATTCGAGTGTAGACAACAATTCATGTTGGGGAGTAAGAATTTCAGAAAATTTCTCAAAAACCAAATTACAAAAATCATTAAATGTATTAGTGAATATAATTGAAAATAAAAATTGAAAATTAATCAACAAATGAAAAGTACAGTGATAAATAAATGAACAATTAAATTTTGCTTACCTGTGCACCTGATGGACCCATTAACCCTTCATCTCCCTATTAGGAGGGGAAAATGAAAGTTGAAATAAGAGTAAATGGCTAAAAAATTTGTTGCCTTTGATACAGATAAGTAATATTTCAAATAACGTTTGTCTGCAAATGGACTAAATTAAAAGGGAAATGTGCTTTTACAAATTATACCATTAATTTGCTTTTAATAAATGTCACTTAGTCATATTGCCTGAACTATATAATTATGAAGTTTATAAAATAGGTTGGATATTGCTGAAGTCATGTGTTTAAAAGGAGTATGATATCACTGAAACTTTTTTAACAAACTAAATGAAAAACAAATCAGACAAGTATTGCAAGTACCGCAAAACAGCTTCACAGCAGCCTATTCTGCAGGCAGTAAAATGCCTGAATACCAAATTTATAAGGAAAGTAAATGAGGTATATTTTTCTGTCACAATACCACAAAGAAGTATATGAAATTAAATGTTTTGAACCCACCTTTTCACCTTTAAGAAGCATCATTTCTTCAAGACTGAGGGTTGGTACAGCACCAGGAGAACCCGGGACACCTATTCCAGGCTCTCCCTTGGGTGAAAAAAGAACAAGAATATGCAATTGATATGAAGAATATGTGGATTAGAAACATATAAAATGATATTAATGATATCTTCAGAAATATTCATCTATGATTACATCACATTCAGTAAAAGCTCACCTTTTCTCCTTTCTGCCCTGCCATTCCTTGAACACCATTCTCTCCCTTGATGCCTGGGTCACCAGGAGGACCAGCCACGCCCGGTAACCCCTCCTCACCAACAGATCCCGTAGGACCAGCATCTCCAAAGTCACCTGGTAAGAAATATAGGACAAGAATGTAAATGACCTTAACCCAACTACGCTTAGGTGAAATCAGACTTAAAATGTCGGAAATGAAATGGATGAACATTAAGTAATTAACATATAGCATAGTTCACAATGAAAAAGACATAAACTGTATTCAAATCAATTATCATTATTTAATCCAGACTTCTGCTGTATGAGAAAAATATCAGTGTATTAATACAAATCGGGAGATTTTCTTTCATGAATGTCCAATCTGGCAAAAGTACCTGTATGTAATTTATTAACATTGCTTCAATTTCATCCATAGAATTGCACAGAGTGTTTTCCCCAAAATACCCAAGAAGTAAACTTATATTGTAGAATTGCTATTATCTGCAAAAAGACAAATTTATCAAATTAGTTGGATCCAGCAAGAAAACTAAACATTATATTATAATAGCGATAACATGAATAGTGATGGTGTTGATGAGAAAGCTGTTGATATATATATTATAATATTGATAATGAAATGGAATGATTTGTGACTGATATCATGGATTCTCATAGGGTCCATGATCAAATTAATTTCCAATGATATGATGTAACAAATGAAGGACAGTTTCAAGGAAAGGAGGAGAGAGTGTAAGGAGAAATTAGGAAAATGAATCATGAATCATATTAAGGGAGAAACAAGTGGAACGCCTCTGGCAGTCTTGCCTGCACTATGCCATTCAATATAGCAGCTGTGCTGACTCTGGAAACAGCTATTGAATAATTACGGTATTCACAAAAGAAAACACTCATATGATAAAAAAATATTATGTCCATCTACCCAACATGACCTTTGACCATAATCATGTGACCTAAGACATGTGCAAAACATACTTGTTAACCCTTATATCTATGTTGCATAAACTATGGTTAAGATTTCGATATTAATTCCCCCAACATGGTCTAAGTTCATAGACCCTAAATGACCTTTCACCTTGGTCATGTGACCTGACACTCAGGCAGGATGTTCAGTAAAACTTGATTACCCTTATGGCCAAGTTTCATGAACTAGGTCCATATACTTTCTAAGTTATGATGACATTTCAAAAACTTATCCTTGGTTTAGATTTCAATGTTGACGACGCCGCCGCCGTCGCCGCAAAAGCGGCGCCTATAGTCTCGCTCTGCTATGCAGGCGAGACAAAAATGGATCATTAGAATAACTACATATTCAATAACTATGACTCCAGTTAAATAGCATTCACTAAAGATATATATATCAATAGAAATTTATGTCTGTAATATGAAGGATTATGTTTTGTTACAAGGATTATATTTCATTTTAGATATATGTTTAATTATTGCTGCTGAATAATGAATATAATGTCATGCATTTTGTAAGTACAACTTCACCAGAAGGCACAAATGTTAGAACAAAGAAATTTATTAATACAGGAATGAAAGTTTAGGAACATATTTGTGAGTAAAAGAAAAAAATCCAAGATGACATTGACAAATTAAAAGTGACATAAAAACAGCAATTGTAAAGTTAAGAGAAATGTATTTAATATCCGGGAACCAACTTATATAAAGATAAGGATTTTAAATATTCTGATGGCTGCAGTTGGCTGGATAATCTGCAAACACCAGATTTAAAAAGATAATCATTTAATTTGTTTTCATCTTTATGGGGGGGGGGTGGGTGTCACAAGTTTAGTTGAAATTACATATTCTAGGAACCAAAAGTAAGAGCTAGATTTTTCAGAAGGAATCCCCCAAATCATCTTTATTATTTTCAATCCTCCCATTTGAGCATAGAGAAAGACAGGGAGGCTGCTGTGAATGATACTGACCAGAATTGCAGCAAAGACTTTCTGTTTAGGTGTCTAATCATATTTTCTCATTGATACACTGGAAAAAAGTGGAATTTTGACCATTGCAACTCATAATTTACTCGTAATATGAATTCAAACTTAATTCTTGTAACACAGTGCCAATAATATATCTCTTTATCTCTAAACTGAGCACCCATAAAGAGGATGGAGGAGAGCGATTTGGGTGATTGGATATTAAATGGATGCAGATGTGGAACAACCCATCTGGAGTCATTTTTCATTTTAGATGGTTTCTTACATGATGATGATGAAGATGATAGCTAGGGGAGATGGAAATAGATAGGATGAATTGATGGAATCAAAACACCATTAGAAGGACCGATGAGATGATGAGTATCCAGAGATAGAACCCTCTAAATAACATCCTGACCTATATTATCACCTCTTGGGTATTCCGGCTTCATTACATCCCACATGGCAGGCATGACACATTTCCCATCCACATTTTATTTCTAGATTTATATCAGCTTTATTATATGCACCAAACAAGATTATCCTTTTTATGATTTTTTCCTCAAAATTTCAAATCTTTCTTCACAAGGGCTAGATATTGGTCTAGTTCTCCAATGACTTAGCAAGTAAAATCCAATGCAGTTTATTGATGTACGATGTGTCATAAATCATTGATATTGATGGTAAACATATTTTTCCAGCCTCACAGCCTGGTACCCAACTTATTTACAACAATATCATGGGCGATGAAGAGGATGTGTTCATTTTATCTCCCTGCTGTAACATTCTCTTACATGTGAGATCCTAATTTTCACATCATATTTTGTGTTTCAGATGAATATTGTCATATTACCAAGTTCCATCAAGTTAAAAAAAAACATACCTAGTTTAAACAGAGCACTATATACACCCCTCAGAAGTATTTATAACTTACCTTTCTCTCCCTTGGGCCCTATTGGTCCCTCTGGCCCCTGTGGTCCTGGGTTACCTAAAGGTTTGTTAGATTAAATGGTTAGGGCACAGAACAGACCACAACACACAACATTGAATGGTTAAGAAATCAGAGCAAGAAAGTTACTTTTAAAGCAAATCTACTTTAAACATTTATATTTTTTTCTTGGATCCAAACCATATCACAATCAATGTCTTGCTAATGAGAGCTTCATAGTCCGGGGGGGGGGGGGGGGGGGGGGGGGCACTTACATTGACGAGTGGATACCATGCGCGACCAAAAAAACACGTAAAAACAATGTCTTTTTCAAGATAGGGCACGTTACATGTACATACGTAACGTAATAAGGGTGTCAAAAACACTAAGATAATGAAAAAAGGGTATCTATTTTCACTAGGAAAGCTACATGTTTAGGATCAAATTTTGCGAGGGTGAAAAAAATTAAGACTAAAATGTTTTATAAAGGATGTACTTTTTGCCCCAAGAGTCAACACTACGTGTTTAGAGTACGATTTGCGCGAGATGTGGGAGGTTGTCTGTACTGAACCCAATGATGTAGGTAAGGGTAAAACCGACGACCGATGTCCGTGACATAACAATAAAAATATCGCTGTACTTGTTTAGGGGGTCAATTCAGGGAATACTTGCCAAGAATATCGTTTTGTTTCCAATACTTGTTAAGGGTAGGGTTTCACACGCCAATACTTGTTAAGGGGTGCATTTTCAGAATATGGAAAATATGTGTTTAGGGTGCTTTTTGAGATCCCATGGTCGCGCATGGTATCCACTTGTCGATGGAAGTGCCCCCCCCCCCCCGGTTCATAGTGCATTTTTTTAAAGGATTGTGCTGTTCATGAAGTTATTAAGTCTGGTTCATATAAGTTTATACATATATTTCGATAATAGATCCATGGAAATCACATGTTACACATCTGCATTACAGATAATTAGAAACAACAAAAAGGTTATATGTCAATAAAGACAAGTAGAATTCAAATTTCATTGCAAAAAATAAGGCTACATTACAATAGGTTAGAGGAAACAAATTATTTTTGAAACAGGAACTCTTGTATGAACTGTAGCATCAAACTTGCATTCGAACCTGAATCACATACCAAGGTACACAGGGATGTGCTGTGCTAATAGGACGTCTTTTTACTAAAATTCCCTAACCATAGGGTGGGGGTATGATTGCTAAATTGTTCTATCAAAAGTGCACGTAAGTTATTTTTCTTTTGATCCCTACCCATAATGGTAAAATTTTATGCAAAATTCATGCTTGAAAATGGGTTGGATATGGCAAACTCAGTATCAACTGGTACATACAAGATCTGAGTGCATCTATCATCACCTGTTATATCTCAAGCTTTTAACTCAACTTACATTGACGAGTGGATACCGAGTGGATACCATGCGCGACCAAAAAACCACGTAAAAACAATGTCTTTTTCAAGATAGGGCACGTTACATGTACATACGTAACGTAATAAGGGTGTCAAAAACACTAAGATAATGAAAAAAGGGTATCTATTTTCACTAGGAAAGCTACATGTTTAGGATCAAATTTTGCGAGGGTGAAAAAAATTAAGACTAAAATGTTTTATAAAGGATGTACTTTTTGCCCCAAGAGTCAACACTACGTGTTTAGAGTACGATTTGCGCGAGATGTGGGAGGTTGTCTGTACTGAACCCAATGATGTAGGTAAGGGTAAAACCGACGACCGATGTCCGTGACATAACAATAAAAATATCGCTGTACTTGTTTAGGGGGTCAATTCAGGGAATACTTGCCAAGAATATCGTTTTGTTTCCAATACTTGTTAAGGGTAGGGTTTCACACGCCAATACTTGTTAAGGGGTGCATTTTCAGAATATGGAAAATATGTGTTTAGGGTGCTTTTTGAGATCCCATGGTCGCGCATGGTATCCACTTGTCAATGGAAGTGCCCCCCCCCCCCCCCCCCCCCCGGGTTCATAGTGCATTTTTTTAAAGGATTGTGCTGTTCATGAAGTTATTAAGTCTGGTTCATATAAGTTTATACATATATTTCGATAATAGATCCATGGAAATCACATGTTACACATCTGCATTACAGATAATTAGAAACAACAAAAAGGTTATATGTCAATAAAGACAAGTAGAATTCAAATTTCATTGCAAAAAATAAGGCTACATTACAATAGGTTAGAGGAAACAAATTATTTTTGAAACAGGAACTCTTGTATGAACTGTAGCATCAAACTTGCATTCGAACCTGAATCACATACCAAGGTACACAGGGATGTGCTGTGCTAATAGGACGTCTTTTTACTAAAATTCCCTAACCATAGGGTGGGGGTATGATTGCTAAATTGTTCTATCAAAAGTGCACGTAAGTTATTTTTCTTTTGATCCCTACCCATAATGGTAAAATTTTATGCAAAATTCATGCTTGAAAATTGGTTGGATATGGCAAACTCAGTATCAACTGGTACATACAAGATCTGAGTGCATCTATCATCACCTGTTATATCTCAAGCTTTTAACTCAACTAAAGACATTCAAATCAACTTGAGTTTCAGCTAATTTGAAGAAGGCACTAAATAATGATTTAAAGGATTCAGATTCAAACACAAGCTTGAATTAACATAACGCAGACTTGCAGACTCTATATCAACTAGCTAGCACAAGTTTAGAAGTAAAAGACCATGTGAAATACTATGAAATGCACTTCTATGCTATTTAAGGTGCTGTAATATAACTGTTCTACAGCAAATCTAAATTATGCATTTAACAGTTGATAAAATAAGCTATTTGTATTTCAGGCACCTTACAAAAAGTTTGTGCAGAGCCTTTTAGATAGAACCCTACTCAATGTCTTTCACAAGGGCATTCTTCCATTCCAAACTGTTTTGTGCACGCTGAAATGGGAGGGTTAGAAACAAAAACACTGCACACACTTTTGTTAAGGTGCCTCACTACTCCCCCTAAGCTCCATTATTTGCATATCAAACAGTTTTTTCATCAATAATATTAATCAGTTAATTTTGTTATCTACATGTAGTTTACTATACATACAATATATCACTGAGTGATGATTATCAGCTAAACACAAAACAAAAGCCTCATTTAGCTGGAATTTTTTTTAATGTTTGTGTTCCAAGAAAAATATTTTTAAAATCCTTATCCTGAGAAATATTCAGAGTAATGAAGTATGTGAAAAGAATTACATTGTGAAATAATTAATGAGCTCCCACTAAAAGAACCTTAATTGAGAGATTAAGCTTTGCCAACAAAAGAATGGCTGCCACTGGATGATTGTATTGGCTCCTTATCATACAAAATCTCATTTGTGCTTTTGAAAAGTTAGACATCAGGAGCAGTATTCTGAACGTTATCTTTCTGGTGGATGTCATAACTTTTGTCATAAAAATTGTCATATATTTTGTCCCTTCTCTTTAGCATGCACAAAAAGGGGCTCTTAAATGTGCATAATCCCAATATACAGGCAAAAGACAAAATTTATGACAGGGTCTAGCAGTCATAAATTTGGTCATATCTTTTAGTACCAAATATCATTGATATCCTGCCCAACTTAATGTCTTGCATACAATGATATTATTTAGATTAGATTGTGGTATAAGCTTCACTCATCGTCCATGACTGTTTCTAGAAATACTTTTTCATGCTACAATTAGTTAGGCCCTAACATAAATATTAACTCCTTTTTTCTGTTTTCCCTTTTTTCTATCTTTCTTCTAAAAATCCTTCATGGCCTTCTCTCTCTTTAATTAAGCGCATCAATATATGCGCTATTGCACAATGCCAGCTACTGTTTAAAGCAGTAGCGAACGCAGGATTTTTTAAAAGGGAGGGTTGAATAAAAACTCGACAAGGAAAAAAAAGAGTTTTCACCTGATGAAAATTTGACAATCTGAGGGGGTGGTTGAACCCCCGTTACCCCCCCCCCCATGCATGCACCTAGTTTTAAGGATACGCCCCACATGCCACCGGCCTTCCTATTGTTAAGAAGGGCTCCCACTGGGATCTAACAGTGATCTTGATGGGTTTGCCTTCAAAAAGATGGGTGGGAACTTAGAGAGATATGACAGGGAAAAGAGTACCGATTTATGACAATCATAGCAGTGTCACAACTCAGAGAGAAATTACAAAACTTATGACAAAAGTTATGATAGTGTTCCAGAATACCACCCAGGGTTTTCAGGCAGAAATAAATTAAGAATTTCTTCTGCTACTCTTAGAAATGATAAGCATTACTTGTCAAAAAGAAACTGTTCAACTATGAATAAATTATTAATTGTTCCACCATTGCTGGACACTACAGATAATTGTGCCGGGAAATCTTTTTGAAACTGATTACATCCTTTTGACTATTCTTGTCTAACCTCAGCACCACCACCTTAGAGTTTGCAAATTTCACTAACCATTAAAACCACGTGGCCCTGGGACGCCTGGGTTTCCATGGATACCGTTGATTCCTGGCCAGCCCACTTCTCCTTTCTGTCCTTTCATTGCTGATCCAGGAGGTACAACAACGGCTGGTTGTGATGAGGGCGTGGCCGGAACAGTGGGTGTGGTAGGGGAAACCTTTGGTAGGATGGTCGCAACCTGCTCCAATGGAGGTTGAACACTGGCTGGTAGCTGTCAAAAAACAAAGAAAGACTCTTTTATTTTCTTTGATATCTAATTTAAGATTTTGACGATTGATATCAGTTATAAGAGTTTGTACTGATTATAAGACTGATTGCATCTCTTCATCTCTTTGTTACAGGGAAAAAAGTGGTGACTTATCCTGCTTTTGGACCCCACGGAAGACCAGCATGACCGTGCCAGTCAAGCTGAATGTGGACAATCCACCATATTTTATTGTATATATGCTTTTAATACAGATATATATACTACTACTACTACTACTACTTTGAATGTTATACATCATTAATATTAGTACTTGTTGGTACTCTGGACGTTCATCAATGATTTGTGTAGTATGTAGGAGAAGTATTTTGGACTTTATTACAGACTGCAATTTTCAAACTGTTTTTCTACTTGTCTTCATTCAGTTTTTATGACTTAAATTTTTTACACCCTTTGTCAATGTGTGCTGTTTGCAACACACCTTCATTGTCTACATTGTAACAATCTCGTTCCATTTTTGTCTATACCAAGTCAATGGCGTCTAGGGCTTTAAACATAGAGGTTAATATGCCAGCTTTGAATTTACAGCAAGGCTGTTACCAACCACAGGAGCCTGTGGTAACATAACCTCCACTGGGTTTCTATTACTGTCCATCCCATCTATCAGTCAATGAGCAAACGATCTCTAATGGCTAATTCAGATGTTACATGCCAATGTCTCTGTCAGATGGCTTTATGTAACCTTGATACTAGAGAACTTTGCAACATGAAGCCAGTAGTAAGGGATCTACTACTGAACCTATTCATACTAAAAGAAAGAACCTGAATTAGAGCTGTTGTGGTCCAGTGGATAGGTCTCTGAACTTTGCTCCACAAGGTATGTTCAAACATGGTAGGTCCATGGTTCAAACAAGGAAGTTCAAACTGCTATTCAAATCATTTGATATGACATTAATCTACATTTGCCTCACTAAACCCAGGTGAAGTAAATGTGTACCCAGCAGGAATTAATTCCTTAAAATGATTGTGCATTGTAAAATGATGCTGATCTAAAGTGCAGGTGAAAATATATATAGTCCTTTAGAAAGTATAAACCCATTCATACCGCAGATCTTAGGTTGCTGAGATAGGGAATAATAATCAAGACATGCCCGGGAAATGATACAGAACTTGTTTTTCAACTGTTGCCTAACTTATACCTATTTCATGAGATGCTGGTCTACTGATGAGGACAGGTTTTGAGTCAATGTGAATAAGGTTTAGGTCATTAAACTCCACTCAACAAGTGATGAGGAGTCTATTGGGAGTCTGTATCAGTCAGCAATGCATCTTCTTATATCAGGTTATCAAGCAGGGATGAGAGGACCTTCTATTTCCTTTCTCAAACATATAGGCCTTGGCCTACAACTATCTATTTTATTATAGGTTGCTCCCTCACTTTCCTTTGTCTGTCCTTCCCTCCTCTCTTATTCCTTAAACTACATTGCTACTGATAAAACATGTTTATAACTTGATTAGTGCAAAGATATTCTTCCCCAGCAGCCGTGATGAAAATGTCTTTCCCTGTTATGTATGAACCTCTATTAAATTTCTTCTACTCCTGTCTATACTGTTCTTTTGAAATCAAGGAATCCCAATAAGTCCTCTCTTTTTATCCTCCCACTCATCCTCCATAAGCCACGTTATTTCAATATATGCAACTATAAGCTCTATACACTGAGAGCATGGAGTAAATGACACAAATTAGGACTATCATTCAAATGTAATTGATCAAATTTCAGCTATGATCACAAACATTACCCCCTACCCCCCCCCCCAAAAAAAAAAAACCCTACACACTTAAAATACACTAGGGTGTCCCTCATGACATTCTCCTTATAATTCACTAATAAGAATATTCTTTTACACCCCTGGACGTGGTCATCTTCATCTCTGCCCTCATCCTCTACCCTCTCTCTGTAACCCTTGTGGTTGACATCATCACCATGACAACATGATGAATGCCTGCTTACCCCTGCATTATTTGAAGGAGTTGATGGAGTCTCAGATTCATACTGTGTAGAGTATGTGACTGGCATCCCTGGTATGTCATCATCCCCACTTCCTGAAAACTAATAGTAAGACAAAGAGAATGGGAGAGAGAGAGAGAGGGAATAATTACAGTGAGATAAATTTCACACAACTCGTGTAATTAGATGTAATAAACTTCTGAATTAAGAATAGGCCTAAATGTAACACAAATACAAACAATAAATTACATGTATATATTTCTTTTAAAATACACATAAATTTTATAGATACAATGGTGGAGGAAAACATGAAAATGCCAAGCCGGCCTCTAACAAAAAAGATGATACAAATTGAATAACACAAAATAGATGACGACAAATAAGCAAACAAAACAGGCATAAGTTGGAAAAATATGAAGTAAATACAAAATGAATTTTCAGACCATGATTAATTGGTTTACATGTGTTCCTGACAACAAGAATTTCTTTCAAAAAGAAATGACTGTAACAAAGGGAATTCCACATCTATTTTAACAAGATGTTGAGGTGTGATGCGAGCAGGAACAGAAGGAACTTGTAAGCTCACAAAGTAACAACATAATTATCTGCATTATGACAAATCTGTACCTCACCAACAATGGTTGATAAAACTGCATGTGTATAGAAACTTACCAATATGAATGCTGAAATACAAGATGCCCCTTCCTTCTTACACCCCCCCCCCCCTCAAAACACAGAGCAAAATCAAAAGTTGTAGCTTTTACAAAAATACAACTAGGTCTGTAGACTTGGGAGGTTAGCATATAAAAATAATTATGATCTATAAATGTCAGGATTGATAACTTCAAATTTCTGCTTCTACACCACATAGATGATTGCAATATCATAGAGAGACTTCGTATTGATATCCTACCAGTAGCAGTTTATCACAACCAATGTCATATATCTGGGGCTCTGAACTTTTGACTAGTAGAGTGAGATCTTGAAAATATTCACAGAAAAATGTTTTCTGACAAAATCCACAAAAGCTTGAATGGGATATAGCAGAAAGATCTGATGGAACTTAAATGTATTTTGAGCTAGGCAGGGTTTAGGGAGAGTTATTCCAGGTGAGGAAATAGCTTTGGTGAATGAAAACCTAGATGAGAAGGGATTTAGGAAGTATGGTGATATGGCGATGTAGGAGAGCATCTGAACTACTTGGTCTGATAGAGATAGAAAACAAAACAGAGAGAGAGAGAGGGATGGATGGGAGAGGAGGGGGGGGGGTGGGACAGTGAGAGAACAGAAGTGACAAAGGGGAGGGATAAAGGAAAGAAAGACTAGAGAATGGAATGTTTGGGTCTAAGATATCAACTGGGATTTGATTTATTTCATAAGGCATCAATAACAGACAGGAGAAGAGTAAGACCACGATAAACAAAGAACATCCGCCATGGTGATGACATCACCAATAGTATTCAGGATGGATAGATACTGAAAATTTTCTTTAAAGAAACAACCAAACCGATCAAACCAACAAAGACTTGACTAAGCAAAAATCTACAATAATAAAAAAGAGATGAAATTTGGAGAAATGTGTTAAAAGACCTGCAACTGAATTCCCAAAATACCCCCCCCCTTATATCTATCAGCATATGTTTAATGCATGGGGAATTAAAATAACACTTATCTCAAAATTGATTTGAATATCTTTCAAAAACCAAATGAAGATCTTAAAAAGTGATTTGCAAAGTTTTTACAAGGTTCTCCTAAAATGTACCATGCTTTTGGTGTTGTGATGACTGTTCCCCTTATACTACCTCTTTTGTATTGACATGAAACAGAACCGGACACATTCCCAGGGAAGCAGAATGTAGTAGTACCATGCGTGACACTGAGTATGTTCAGACCAGTGTATATGCATAATTTTTGCATCATATATGAGGGAATATAATATTAAAAAATATTTATCAAATGGGTTGTGCAATGCAAACAGCAGACACCAACTGCAACTGCAATTAGACAGCACCTCCCACTTATACAGTCACAGATGCTATTTGTCGCATAAACATTCAGACTACAGAATGATGCAACTGGTTTTCTATTTGACTATGACCTTGAAAGAAAAAATGCAAAGTACACTGACAAACTGAAATATTCAAAACATTCAATATGACTGTGGGCAGACCAAGATAATGATTTATATTCCGAATTTATAAAACAAAGTAGCTTGCATAGAACCATGTCACAGTCTACCACAAAACCAACGGGTTAAGTGTTCACATTGCCACAAGTTCACAGATATACAATCACTTTAGGAAGTCTGAACAAAGCCAATATCCTGGAAGGATTGTATGTTTTCAATGTCATGGGGATATCGACTGGGAGCTGTGAAAAGATTGAGAAGAGGGATATCAGAAGGGGGTAGGATTAGGGTTGGCTCAGTGGAGAATGAATGACATCAAGTCTTGATCACAGGATGCTGTAGAGAGACAGGTATGCAACATGGAATTCATTAGGGTGGGACTAGGTATGTGGGGTGTCACAAAAGGAAGGTGTAAGGAGGGTGTTTACAAGATCAAGCAAGTAAACAATATGTAGCATCCAGGTGAGTGAGAGGCAAGAAGACTTTGACAAGGGGATGAGATGTGGTAATGCATGGATGACAGGGGAGCAAGATGAGTAAAATGATATATTTCCATCATTACCCCTAACTTCACAAATGACTAGCGACCCTTTCTTGATTTCACTCCCCGAAAGGGTCACCAGTACTACATAGAGTGGTCGCAAATTTGTTTGTAACTTATGAAGAGCTTCAGGAAACACCAACTAGAAAGTATGAAAACTGTAATTTATGGCATTGAGGAATAGGTAAAGCACAAAAGATAATAAAAGTGGATCTAAAATGTGAAGTGAAGGAGAGAGAAGCTGAGGTGAAGAGTAAAGGTTCAAGAAAGAAAGAGAAAAAACAGAATATCAAGATAATGGAAAGGGAAAAGAACAAGGGTATCTCATTGACACAGTCAAATGAAATATGTCCAATAGATTACTGAAAATGGCACATAAAAAACGTTAACGGCAACTGAAATATGAGTGCAATGTCCTATCTTTATCATTTATGATTTACCAAAATCAAGCATGGGTGGATAATATTCCCTGCAGGAAGTGTTTTGTTAACCATTACCTATGCTTGGAAACATTGGCCCTTCTCCATCAGCCTGAATGTCTATATTATCATGATCAGAACAATATAAAGATGATTTATTGTAAAGACTTTTAAAACATTCACCAAACTCAGGATTTTTGCAAAACAGCATGCTATTCGATGAAATATTATGAAGGCAGACCAATGACATCATTCCATTACATGCTATTCAAACTTGAAGCCAGATGTCATATCCCAAATACAAGCAAGAAATCTTACGATTACGATTTTGGCTAAAGGAAATAATGTTAAGCCCAAAGGGTGCTGATTGGGCTTGATTCTCTAAATCAAACTAATTCAAGCCGATGGAGAACCACCTAACTTTGACCACTGGGATATCCTCAATATTTGTTATGATTGTTCTGACAAAAGTTCTCATGAGATTTATCATCAATTCTGGTCTTAAAAGACAGAGAAATCTGATTGGCACAGATATTAAGCATTTTATGTCAATTGGGAACTATATAAGAAATTGAATTTAGGTGTATTTCACAAGATTTTTGGTTGACTCATTTCATTCATGACAAGGACAAAATATAGTCTGAAAAATGCAGAGATATGGGATAGTTTTTTCAAAGGAGGTACAAAATTGAAATTATTGTTAGACAACATGGAAAATGGGTAAATTCTCATGATATTTTCTGTAAATGGATATTCAAATACAGAAACTGATGTTCAGAAGCAAAATATAAGAGGATGAAGTAACATTCATACTTTACGCGTCATTCAGCAGATCTTCACCAGTATCTTCCAAAAACTAAAATTACTCAAAATTCTCTACGTTGTATAGAGGAATCAAGCTATGGAATTATTTGAATAATGATATTAAACAAAGTAAAACTCTAAATAAGTTTTAAAAGCTTCTGAAAGATGAACATTTTCTCAGTATGAAAATCTTGCCAATAGCACATTGTAGGCCACTATGATTTATGATAATTATTTGTTTGTTTGTTTTCCCTCTATATTAGCCCATTGTTTTTTGCATCATATTTCAATAATATTTGTTGTTTACTCTTCATGTATGTCTTATATTGATTTGTATTTAATTGTAATATGGTGGTGCCCCACCTACAAGTATTTTTTTGTTTAACTTCCAGGGGCTCCTAATCCCATGTTTTTGTCAAATGTGTATATACCTGTATTTTTATGATTGATTGAAATAAATTTTGAATTGAATTGAAGTAAAGATATTTTTATCATCACATAATACTCAACTCCTAAATCAGAATTATGTTTTATTTAGTCAATGAATACCACAACCCCAATATATAATTCTGGTACAACAAACACATTGCGATGTCAGTCTGAACTTAAGCTTGAACAAAAAAATTCTTGAATAGTGAAATATGGTGCCAGATTAATGGGTGCTGATACAAAATGACTTCACATAGAAAGTACAGATTGAAATATACAGTATAACTGTGACAGATAGTTTACAATAAATTCATGGATATTTTGATGGAGATCACTTATGACAAACACATGGAGTTCGCATGAGGAGATAAAGATTGTCAGGATTATTTTCAGAAGGATGGAAAATAGAGGAGGATTTACTAGTTTGCAGTTTCTATAGGTGACAAATAGAGCATCAAAGTAAAACACTTTTAAATGAATGATAACCAGATAAGATGGTGAACAAAGAAAAGATTCATGGCTCGTCATGGGTATCAACTATTTCTGTAACTTTTAAAGAAATTATTACTTTTGTACTTGAATGAAATTCTACTTTGTTTAAAATAATAGAAATCAAACAAAGAGTTGCATCTATTCTCACGACTCCCTTGACAATGTGTTCAATATTTCGATTATTTGCTCAGTTCTGCAGTATTAGGTTTTGGTGGGTCATTCACATTTTGTATTTACATATTCCATCGAGACAATCATTTTATTGGTGTCTCTCCATGTACAGTTAAAAAAAATATCCAAAGGGCCGTCTGCACCATCCCGAGTTTTCAAATTAGCGCGCTATTTCTGATCCGGCAAATTATCCTGATCTGAACAATCTCGAGATTATTTGTAATGGAGACGCAATTATCGCGCTAGTTCGTAGGATTAATCTCGAGATTGCAATCCCAAGTCAACTTGGGATTATTCACAAAATAGCGTGCTATTTTACGAATTATCGCGCTACTTCGCAGGTGCAGGCGCACTCGGGATTATTTATTCACGGCGTCAGACCAAAATGCATCGACGCCTCACTCGAGCAGGAATCGCTCTTCTTGCGATGGTGGAGACGGGGTCTCTTGAATCTCGAGATTAATCGCGAAGAGGGCGGATCGGGCTAAAATCTCGATATTGAGCAAACTCGGGATGGTGCAGCACCACCTAGAGATGGCACAACTGGTCAAAAATAAATCTTGATGAGAGTTCCTTATAAATTTAATGCCATTTTATACTGTAAAGATAAATCTCTTTCAGTTGAGACTATGAGGTCTGAAGGTTCAAGTAGACTTGCATGTACAGTCACTTTGACTGTTATCGGATACTAATAGCTATATAAATATGATACCTATCTAACAATGTCTGGTCTTGACCACACCACTGAGATTCCATCAGCATCTGGATGATCTCCTTTCCCATTGATAGCAAGAAGACTAAACCTATTCTTCCTCTAGGAAAGACACTGGTTCCTATATACCACAACCTCTGAGCCACATTTTCTTCTTTCACATCCCCATACTCATACCCGAATCCCTCTCCTTCATTTCCAATCTACTTTCTTCCTTCAATCACTCTCTCTTTCCTTCCAACCTGTTCTTTCTCCATCGTTCTGTCCCCCTTCTTTCAAATTGGAAATCCCTCCATCCACCCCCTTCTCCTGTCTTTCTCCCTTCATCTCATCAATTTCTCTCTTGTCCCCTCCAACCTCATGTTCCCCCTCTACATTCTCCATTCTACCATCATTCTTTCTCTCCTTCAAGTCCTCCATTCCGCAGAATCACACACTAACCCTACCTTCTGCAATGCTTCTCTTCCTTTGTGTGTTTTTTTTTCATTTCATCATTGAAATTAGACAATCACCATTTCACAAAACCATGGAAGATAGAAATTACATATTTTCCCCACCATCTACAAAAGCACTGAAAATAGAAATGATACATATTTTTTTCAATTGTTCTCTCATCTTTATCTGAAATGTAAAATATCCAAGTCTATTGTCATGAGATAATGACGAACTCATCCTATTGCATTTTTGTAAATACTGACGGGCACTTTATTATTTTATTGTCAATGTGAGATAAAAAGTCAAATCTATCAGCTATTCAATCCAATTACATTGCATTTCAAGATGAAAGGAGATTTATCTCATCAAATTTGTTTTTTAAGCACAAGAGAATCACTGCTAAGGTCATAATCTTATTTTTTCTTGAAAGTTCTATTGTATTTGGTGATTACACAATAGATTAAAAGTCAGCATGGCCATGAACACACCATTACCTTCATATGCAGTAAATGTAAGCAATACTGGTGGCATTCAAAAAAATGAAACAATTTTTAGAACTCCAAGATCAGAGCAAAATGATTAACTTTAGTAAGGAATATCACTCGAAATTGAACGAAAATCATTTTAATTTTTTTAAGTAAATACCTAGTTCTGTTGCATTTCGACCTACAAAATATTTGCAATCTCTCCAAGGTTACAATCCCCCTAGAAAATAGAATCACTATGACATCTGTCAAATTATTTTCAGACTTTCCACTCAAGGAAATAAAGCATATCTTCATGACGGATGGCTATAAAACTGGTGGATACAAGATGTTAAAATTCTTATTTCTTTAAAATTAGATTCTATGAATACATAGGTCTTGTATGTTATGTACCATACTAGTTGGTCAACTTAAGGTTGAGCCTTACGCTAAACCAAGGAGTTACTTGACTAAACTAAGTTACAGTACTTTACTCCATCTGAAGATAAGCCACTGGGTACCAATTCACATCTTCCAATGGTGTAGTTTGCCTAGCATAGATTATTGCCCACAATCAATAATGAAGAGGAACACATTTTGAATTAAATCTACCATGTACCATAAAATAATAAAATAGTATACTTTGATACATTGCATATCATATGATATCATGCCTAAATAGAGTGCAGGGAAATCATACAAGGGATCAAAGAAATAGTGAAATGCAATTGCTACTTTCCTATATAGGCCTGTGTCTTAAATAATGCATATCAAGTATATGATTTTCAAAGTTACTTTGGGTGACACATTCAGGTTGTGACTAAAAGCATTTTGACCGAGATCCAAATTTTATTTTGTACAAGCACTTCCTAGGCTATTATGAAGTTGTCCAACCTGATGTATTTCAACTTATTGGTTGTGATGTCCAATGGGAATTGCCCTAGAGCAGGCAAATAAACTTAACTAGAATTTAATTCGTCATGCGGACGAATTAGGTGGTCTGTCCTTATTCTCGGCATCATGATCACTATCACCATGTTCATGTAGATCAATATGATCACCATGATGACAACGGAATGTTCATTATGGATAGAATAGTTGTGAAAGACAGGAGATGAGGGGAGATGACAAAGCACTGTGAAAAAGGTCTCATTAATATATGACAATTGAAGTATGAAAAAAGTATAATCTGTTTTATCTTGCTAAATTTTAACTTTTATACCTTTTAATTGTCATAAAGGATCATGTACGAGGTGGTAAAAAGAAAAAAAAGGGGAAAAAAATCATCTTGTTCACCCCAGGACTCGAACCTGCGCCCCCGAGGACGCTAGTCAAGTGCGTTATCCATTGAGCCACGATATTCCCCATAGGAAATTAGGAATCATACGTTCCCATAGAGATTACACGTAAGGAAATTTGAGAATTACAAATCCAATTTTGCAAGCGAAAAACGGGCATGATCTCGGCATCTGATCGAGAAATGAAGGCAACATTTCCGAAAGCTAAGAATCTCAGCTACAACATACTAAAAGCTCAGGGATAACTAACAAGAAAAAATTGAGATATAGGTCACGAAATAGAGAAATGAAAAAGTCATGTCCCATAGAGATTACACGCAAAATGAGGAAAAATGACATGCCTCTTTTCATCGCCGTTTTACGCCATGATGCGTTTTTCAAAATGAAAATTCATGATACTGAGGAGAAAGAGTACATTCTAAACTACAAAATATCGAAATCTGGGCGAAAAACAATCAATATTTCCGGAGTTATGATCAAATTTGCATAAATTTGATGACGTCATTTTTGAAAAAAATTAAATTTTCAGTTTAGGCGCAATTTTGATGACATCATGATCAAATTGAGGGACAATGGTGACATGAAATCAAATCTACAACTCATACTCTATCGATATATGAAAAAAAAATTGGGGTCAACGGACTATTTTAAAGAGCTACAGTGAATTTTCAATAGACATGTTTTTGCCCATATATGGCCTGTAGTGAGAGCTCGCGCGCACACGTGCTGCAAACTTTAATGGGTGTTAATTTCGTTATTAATGGTCGTAGAAGGTTGATCAAGGTATCAAATTGCTCAGAATTATATCATCAATGCAATGATATATTAAAAAATGTGTTTCTGCGTTTCGTTATGGCGTGCGCATATGTGCGCGTGCGCAAATTTTTGAAATGTTTAAAATGACTTGAAACGTACCCAAAAAATGTTATAGGCCATTTGGAGAATTTTTTTGGCTTTTACGCGCGCGTCATGACCTTTACATGACCTTTGATGACATTGACAGATGACCTTTAACCTAAAGTTTATGTAATGTAAATATGGTTGATTATTGATGATCCGTTATGTTGATATGATCAAATTGAGAATTTTACAAAATGGCGCGTAGATGACGTCATCGTAATCAGATGACCTTGAAAAGCTTAGTATGCCGTCTCTATGATAGACTCTATATATGACAGAAAAATCAGCCAAATTGATTCTGCCAATTTGGAGAAAAATTGGCGACAAACATGGGTGCTAAAAATAAATAATAAAGAAAATTCTGACGAAATTTAGAGGTGATCTGTCATAGATAGACCACCTAAAAATTCATGATGTTGACATTTCATACTGTACATTGACAGTGACAATTTGGGAAATAAAGAGTTGAGCAAAGTTTCATGAACTAAACCTATACACTTTCAAAATTATGATGATATTTCAGGAAATGCCCCCAAAATTGTCAAAATGATCAATAATACTTGATTACCTTTTGTCCAAGTTTCATGAAATAGGTCCTTATAATGACATTTGAAACACTCAACCATAGTTAAGATTTCAACGCTGACAACACTGCCGCCGGAAAAGCAATGTCTTTCTCAAAAATAGCACCTTGAAAGTTATCAATTCTACTTTACATTTGTTTCATAAGATTTTTAGGCTTTTTCTTCTGTCTTCCATTTAGAGAATTCACACAATATGATTCTGAATGTATAATTTCTATTAGGTGGTTTCAAACCGCCTCGATCATAAGAATCCCCGTTAAATTACGAGAACTTTTTTAGGCTAAAAAATACCCATTAATTATTCCTGCATTCACACCGCCCCGAAACATACCCTTCGAGATAAGCTCCTGAAGTTACGAGCATGTTCAGTATGGTCTGATAAGCAGGCAAGGCACGAGATTCACAATCACTAGCTCAGCAGCCACCCACGGCGCCCGCGCCCAACTACACGCTGGGCTACAAGTTCCCGTAAATTGCTTTCACATTGCCAAAATACCTGCGACCTTGGAAAAATCCCCGCGAAAGTTCTCGTAATTTTGACAAGTACCTACTATTTAGTGGGTATTTTCTTTCGGGGAGATTACGCGTAGTTTGCTTTCACATTGCCAATATTACCTGGTATTTTTTGATCGGGGTAAATTTCCCGATCAGAAAATACCTGGAACTGACGAAATTTGAGGCGGTCTGAAACCACCTATTGGGAGTTCAGGTTATGGACAAACTGATTTGCTTCAGAGTTGAAAGTGATTTTGGTCACGAATACACTTGTAAAAATGCCCAATGTGGTTCATACTGCATGGAGGTATATAAATGGCAAATATTACAACTGATTTTCTTACTAAAACACAAACTATTTTTGCCAAACTTTCATTTTATTGATGTTACTAGGAAACATCAGTCATCAAACAAATCTTTATTTTTGTGAAGAGTACTGTTTATTATCATTACTCATTGTCAACCAGCAATGGCTCCTGAAATAACTCACAAACTGATATACATTGTCAATATTAATTTCCTCTGTTCATAGGCTGGGATGATGTGATGATGATATGAAGGAATGAAAGATATAGGAAATGAAATAATTAAATCATCTATTATAATGAAGAAGGTCATGGAAATAAACAATAACTGCTTGAAAATCTACTGGAGGAATCTGATACCCCTTTCATAAACCCATCCTCCAATTATCCGCCTAAGAGTAGTGCGGATAATTCAATAAAAATTACATTCACAAACTCCGAAAATAATCCGCACTATTTTTTTACGAGCGCCCGACCTGAAAAAGGTGGATAATTGTCATGGCAACTGCACACACCCCCTCCGATGGGGTTGTGTTGGAAAAGGGTGACCTTGTGACCGCACCATGGCAATTATCCGCATTACTTTGGAAATGTGTTCATAAAGTCAAAATCTGGTCCCGATGCCCCTATTATGCGGATAATTGCAGCTTGGAAATAATGCGGATAACTCTGGTCCCGCTACGATTTTATGACCAAATTATGCGGATATTATCCGCATAATTGGGTTTATGAAAGGGGTATGAAATTGTCAGATGGGGAAATAATTCAGGTACTAGTGAACCAAATTTTCATTCAACAATGGATCTTGTTTCAGACACAATCCAAATGAATATATTACAAACCAGCACTAATAACCAAAATTAATCTGGCTTTAATGAAAAGCACATTCAGTTGTGAATTTATCAACATCATGTGGGATTAAAAAGTTTGGGGACTCTTTTCATGTAGGCCTCTGAGAGAGATCTTGCATGTTTTACTCTTTTCCCACACTTCATATAAATACTTCATGAGTTAAACAACTAGTCACTATACAACTGAAGGGAACTCAAATAATATTTTCAAATCTCCAAACAATTTCAACAAGAAAAACAATCAATTCAACTTCCAAAGAATGTCCAATGGCAGTTGCCATCATTGAACCCATTCCCTTAAATGTTTGTTTGTTTTCCCATTCAGTGTGTAGAGCAATGAAGCCCAAACATATACAAGGCATGTATGATATGGGTTGACCATGGAAGTCGATTAATGAAGATCACTCGTTAATCAAATGGGTCGAGAGATCGAGGATGATACGGCTTAGATAACACACCATCCTGCATTACAATTAAAGGATAACATCATGTTATAACTAGGATAATTAACAACAGGAAACTATCTATAGACAAAAAGAAAATGGTCAGTCTTCAACAGTGTTTTTTCTTCAATCACAGCACATAAAAATGTGTCTAATACCCCTTTCAGACTAGCCTCTTGTCGATGCCCTGGCGGCTGCTTCCCGAGCAAAGCGAGGGATTTCCTAATTCGTGAAGCGAATTAGGCCTGGCGCGAGCCAGGGCCTCTTGACATCTGATCTGAATTATATATTCATGAGGAACGTCTTCCTAATGAATATACATGAGTTGTATCACCGGTATCACCGGTCACCTAGTAAACCAATGAAATGTCAAAGCTGTTTCGTCCGGGGTTCGGAATACTATAGTAGTCCACTATTCTGCAGGGGATTCAATTAATTGCGGGACACTAAAGGGGATATAACCAGCAAAATGCTACAAGCAGTGGTACTACTACTACTACTACTAGTACTGGCCGTAAAAGACTCATCACCGCCCCGAAACTTCCCGGGAGATACTGTTCAGCCGCTGGTCAGACTCGAGTCAAGGGGAAACAACTCTACTCCAGCATTCCCTCACTGCACCGCGGAGAACGATAATCGACACACAGTGGAATCGCATGAAAGATAACATTTTTTCCATATCCTGTGGGTAGATTTACAAAAACATCTCGTCCTTTCAGTGCATATTTAATTTTATCGACTTGCAAATCCTTAAATCGGTCAATATTCAGCATTTTAGAGGCATATTCAATGCTCTTTGATATTTCGTCGTCACTCTTCGCCAAGAATCCACGGGTCGCCATTCAAGATGAGCTCATGAATATTCAATATGACGTCATAGCAGCCCGTGCTCTCATTGGATGATTTTCACCGACCAGTTTTTGGTCGGTATATTGGTAAAAACAATAAAATAACAAAAGAAAGTCGGTGAAATTCGGGTCAGATGTCAACAGGCCCTGTCTCGCGGCGCTCTGCTTCGCTCTCTCCCTTGCTTCGCAATGTTCGCCCGGAAAGCTTAAAGGAGAATGAAACCCTTGAAACCAGCTGAATCCATATCAAAGAGAAAAATCAAAGAAACATATTGTTGAAAGTTTGAGGAAGATTGAATGAATAATAAGAAAGTTGTGAGCATTTGAATATTGAGATCACTAATGCCATGTAGATCATCCAATTGGCAATGCGACCAAGATCTCTGATGTCACACACGTACAACTCCCTCATTACTTTAGTACTTATTTCACTTATATTCTCACTTTTATAGAGTCTATCACAAGGTGAGGTGTTCTCTTTATGAGAGGACAAGTACAGAGGTTTCACAACATTATATCATTGATGAATCGTTTGTCATATGATTAGAATGAGCAAAAAGAGATGTTTTGGGGTATATTTTCAGTGTCCAAAAGGGGAGAGTTGTTCATCTGTGACATCATAGATCTTGGTCGCATTGCCAATGGGAGGATCTCCATAGCATTAGTGATCTCGACATTCAAATGCTCATAACTCAATTTCAATTTCAATTTCAATTCAATTTTATTGACCATTAAAAAGACATCAAAATATTACAAAAATAACATGATACAAACAAACTAATTCAAAATATAACAGGTTACAAATTACTTAATGGTCAGGACCCCTAAGAAGCAAGACTGCTTATAGCCGGGGCCCTACAAATATACAAATAACATAAATGGTAAAAAGGTTATAAATAAACACACACACACACTTCAACACATCATCACACAATGCAAAAACACAGGAGATAGAATAGAAGATAAGACAAGATAAAAGAAGAAGATAAAATACTATTACAGGGTGGGATTTGAGTTTTTTAAATAATTGAACAAAAATGACTTTGATAGTAACTTAAATCGTGAGAGAGTTGTGCTGTTTTTGATATCAGAAGTGAGAGAAT
Source organism: Lytechinus pictus (assembly GCF_037042905.1). Lineage (NCBI taxonomy): Eukaryota > Metazoa > Echinodermata > Echinoidea > Temnopleuroida > Toxopneustidae > Lytechinus > Lytechinus pictus. Next base: position 3,657,153 of record NC_087245.1, on the reverse strand, counting down.
TCCATTCTTTCACCCCGATATATCTGATGGAATTACGAATAAAATTAATTTTAGAAAAAGGAATACGTAAGTTGTTTTGATGTCTAGTAGAGTAATTATGAATTTGAGAATTTGTTTGAAACATTTGTGAGAAATTATCTGGAAGGGTGCCTTTGTGAAATTTAAACATAAAAATCCATGTATTTAAACGAATTAACTCAAATAAAGGTAACACTTTGTGTTTAACGAAAAGAGGCGCACTTGGACTCATATAATGAGAATTTGTTAACAAACGAACAGCTTTCTTTTGTAAAATAAATAATTTAGATAAATTTGATTTAAATGTGTTACCCCAAATAATATTACAATAGTTAAGATGGGGAAATAATATAGAATAATAAATATTAAGTAATATGCTGAGGGGCAAAAAATCCTTAAGTCTGTACAAAACTCCAATACATTTTAGAACTTTGTTACAAACATGATCAATGTGTTTTTTCCATTCCAAGTTTTCTTGGATAGTGACACCTAAAAAATCAATACAATCTTTCCTTTCAATAGCAATGCCATCAATTTTAACACATTCAATATTACTTACAATTTTTTTCCTTTTAGAATGGAAGATAACATACTTTTTTTTTTTTTTTTTTTTTTTATCTTCTATTGCTAGTCCTATTTTACTCAAACTTTTGTTGATCTTATTCTTTGATTTTTCTGCTTTCACAAAAGCTTACTTGCTCCAAGAGTTTCATTCTCCTTTAAAGAAGCCGACAGGGCCTCGACAAGAGGCTACTTTCAGACTGGCCTCTTCATTTTTCCCTGGCGAACTTCTCCGGCACCCATTCCTCACTTCCCCGGCGAAGAAAAAATGTACCCTTTCGCACTGACATCTCTTCCCTGGCGAAAGTCGACGGGTGATTTGCTCGGGCGGAAGTACGTGCAAACGAAAGTGCGCGTTTTTTATTTTATTTGAATTTTAATCGTAATATTCCCTTAATAATTGCAGATACCTATTTAATTTAATCAGTGAAGTTTTGGAGATGACGGCAGGTAGATACTTCTCAGCAGCTGCTGCTGATCAGCTCACTCGGCACGTCCATGCAGAATTAGAACGAACGAAATGAATATTGTAAACATTGCTTCTTACCGATTACAAAAAGGTGTAAAAAAATTACAACATATTCTAGAAATATTAAAAGCAAAACAAAAAAGAATCAAAAGTATTTTGATATATCAAACGCATTTTCAGCATGTATGTAACGCTTTAATGATAATATCGTTAGTGAAAAAAAAAATAGTATGTTCGAGGGTATTTAACTCTATGGAATGATCGAATCGCTCATAAAGCGTGGCCTTCTACATTTATCCACGGAAATAATAGCTAGCTAGCGCGCGGAATCTCAGTTCAGGGGATTTCGGGAGGGGAAAAAACGACCTCTGACGTCATTAAAGAGGAGAAGTTCTCCGGGTTTGCTTTCATACTGGCTGTTTTACCGGCGAACTTCGCCGGGGAAAAGTTTCACCGGCGAAGTTCTCCACCTCTAGAGGTGGAGAAGTTCACCGGCGAACTTCGCCGGTGAAGTTCTCCTGTGTACCTTTCATACTGGACACTTTCCCCTTCGCTGGCGAAGTTTGCCGGGGAAAAGCGCAATATGAAAGGGGTATTAATCATCTTTTTTTATTACCGAGTATGCCATAGGTCACAACAATGTGAACAAAAACTATGAAGACAAATCAGAGATGGAAATAGGTTTTATACAGTGAAATCATTTTCCTTTCATACACAGGTTGAAACAATAACTGTTCAGAGAATATACATCAGTCATTGTTTTGCAAGGCATCTAATTGTCTACTTTTCAAACATAGATGATTGCTTTTTGTTTGAGGTCAGTGTCTAAAGATGAATAAGACCTATACTAAAACACTTTCAAGTAGTTCCCTATGCATTAATTTTGTAGTAACTGTGACCTTTTATCTAAACACTTCACAACATCCATAAATTAGAATTATCTCTTTTGTTTAATATACAGTTGCTTTGGTGTACCTACAGTGATATTCAGACTTCCCAGTATATCATAGGCCCTGATCCGGACCAGTTTTACTCCTTTGAATCTTGTTGTTCAGGCCATGGAGTTCTGCCAAGTTCAATCGACCCCATCAATTCATCATATACCGGTAAGAAGGGTGCAGAAGCTTTACCCCATCATAAATCCAGATGGTTTCCTATCATGACTTAATAGGGTAACTAATTGTATGGAGTATACCCCATACATGTAGGTTGTGCCAGAATATGGCAGCAATAGCATTCCAATGCAGTGAGTATATCAAGGCAATTGGCAAAGTCTAATCTTTATGCTAGGGAATATTGGCTTATACACAAACAGGGAAAACAAAAAATAAAAGACCACCTACACCTGCTTTATGTATTCAATAAACCTACCATATGAGCAGCCGTGAAGACCATTTCCTAGATAAAGGCCTACCCAGTGAATTGGGTACATTAATCCCATGAGGATAGATCAATTCAAAGAATCTGTTCCTAGTACTAGTTTATTGTTTTTCAATTAGAATTGCTCGTATAGGTTTTTTTTTTAAATTTCTTTTACATAATTAGACAAAAGAGTTGCAAATGATACTCAATAACCAATAACTTAACTTATCACTGATAAGAACTTCTAAATTGACCATACATATGTATGCATTATTAAACGGCATAAAGACATGAGTAGCCCAATCGTTACAAAGTATCTTTCAACACAATATGTCGAAATCATCACAAAAAGTGTAAATCTCCACACAAACCATTGCTCATGCTAAAACCATTAAATACTAATTTAATGCATCATACTTTTTACTGTCATTTAAATTTTTTTTTTCAATGTGTCCCTGATTTTTTCCGAGTGTCATCAAATCTTAGAACACCTAGAAACTCAGTGAACCAGAGGGGGAGGGAGGGGGGAGGGGCTCATGACAGAAGAAATGTTTAATAGCAGCAAGAGCATTACCAAAGGAAAAGTTTGACTAAAAGTCTACATAAATATGCAATGTAAACAGTTTTTTTTTAAAGGAAATGTTATGGAGATGTTTAAAAAATCAATAAAGCAATAATTGGTTGTCCCTCTTGAGATATGTGAACAATAATCCTATTAATAGAAATGATTTTTTTAAATTCCCTTCTCTTCTGCTAAAATTTGTTCATTATTAAAAATATGATTCAACTCTCCTTGTCATGTTCATGTGATTTCAATAATGCAAATTTGTGTAAAATAATATTTTAACCTGCCTTTTATTGTTCGTTTGTTTTCACTACCAATCTAACCTATATTTTTAGCTTTATATATTTCAAAACCATGATTCTAGGAATAGGTCTCTTGAAGTTGAATGCAACCTTATTTTCCGACACCCTGGAGCCCCCATGTCTGTTGGTGTTGCATTTGACCAGTGATGACCTCGACTCGACAACTCATCTTAGTTTATTGTGCAGTGTGTTCTATCAGGCCATTGCACTCTCATCAAAATAAGCACAATCCCTGCTTTCTCACTTGAAATTTTTGCACTATATGCAGGTTTTTAAAGATGATTATCTATCGTGTTTATAATATCATTAATTTCTCATCAATAGCTACAGTAGAATTTGAACGGCAAGGATATAGAAAATATTGAAATCAAAATGGGACTAAATCTACATCCCTATGAAAATTTGTCGATTTGGAAATTGCAATTGCAATAAGCAACCCGTTCATTATAGCTCAATGCCATCTAAGCTCTTTTCTTAATGGAAATCTATGTAGGCCTAATTGTTTGTGTTCCAAAGAGAAAAATATTTGCGAAAGCAAATAATAGATGTAAATACCCTCGATAGGCCATTTACCCTCTATAAACCCTCGTGGCTTTTGGTGTTTCCACCATATTTCAATTTGTTATGTAGTTTTTTATATGTATATAAAATAGCCTTATCTCACTTTCTTTCCTTTTTTATGTGTTTTTTTCTGTATGTGATATATATGTATACATTCTTGTTTGTGATTTGATGATTATTGTTTATTTTTAATTGAATATGGAAATAAATGAAATGAAAAATGGATTTGGGGAATTTCTTTCAAATTTCATTAAATGTCTTCCTAAATGTCAATTCCAAGTTTCTCTATTTTCTCACACAAGTGTCCCACAAGAAATTATAAGAAAACAAAGCAGATCACACAGAACCTCAAGTACTTTAGAAGAACTGAGTATTATAGTACTGTTTCGAAAAACACTGTTTATGGTAAAACGATCAAAATAGAGAACTGGTACATTCATGATTGCCCTAAGAGCCCCAAAGCGGAAGTTTTTCTGCTTCTGGTTTTCCCATGTGAAACATTCAGTCATCCTGGAATGAGTTCTCAGAGTTTTGACAGCTAATTTTCCTCAGATAAGCAAAAATTTTCAAAATAAGTGCAAGTTGTTGATTCATATTTCTATCATAACCACTTTAGCCCCATCCTTTCACTTGAATTATAAACTTAGTAACTAATGAAATTGTATTTGTCTGAAGATTGAAGTAGTACAATATGTAATAATTGTCACCCAATGAAATCAATCAGGATTTGTATGGTACATCAAATGTTTGAATTGTGATTTTTGTTCCTTATAACAAGTTGAGCTGTCTATGCTATCACAGATAAATAACAATTTTCTCTCATTATCTTCTATAAATACAAATGGGCCCTACATCCACTTGTCTTCGAAATCATCACAAAGGCTCTCTCTGAAACCAAAGTCTTATTTTTCTGATTTCAATCTACCTTTCTGTTCAATCTAACATCCATGTGCTAAGAGCATCCCATTTATTTCTGTCCCTGTTCCAAATTCAATCAAATCCCCAAAACAACCTTGGTGTAACAAATGCAATTTAGCTAAGAACAACGGCAAGATGAATCACACAGAACTGCAGAAGCCATGACACTGAGTATTTGATTCTATTCAATGTTTGACACTGATGGGTGAGGTGTATTACCTGTGAAAAGTTACCATCTATCAACAAGGTGGTGCCTACTATACCATACTGCTGACCTTGACAATGGTCTGGAAAAACAACCTGTTCAGGTAGACTGAATCCAGGTGTCTTGATTTAATAAAGGAGTTTGAAAGAATACCTTGATCTAATCAATTCACAGGTGTGGTTGTATATGTGATTTATTCATGAAATTGATCAGTTAGAAGAAAGAGATAAGGGCCGTCTGCACCAGCCCGAGTTTCCAAATTAGCACGTTATTTCTGATCCGGCAAATTATCCCGATCTGAACAATCTTAAGATTATTTGGAATGAAGATGCAATTATCGCGCTAGTTCGCTGGATTAATCTCGAGATTGCAATCCCAAGTCATCTTGGGATTATTTGCCAAATAGCGCGTTATTTTATGAATCATCCCGCTAATTCGCATATGTGCAGACGCACTCAGAATTATTCATTCATGAGTCAGACCATTATGCATCGATGCCTCGCTCGAGCAAGAATCGCTTTTCTTGTGATGGTTGAGATTGGGTTTCTTGAATATCAAGATTAATCGCGAAGAGGGCCGATCGGGCTAAAATCTTGAGATATAGCAAACACGGGCTGGTGCAGCACCACCTATTGAGAGGAACTATCCTATGTAGAGATGTAAAGATCAAGGTGGTGAATCACTGCCCCCACAGGCCCCACTATACTCTAAATTTCATGGATTAAAGCCAGATCAGCAGTGAATATAGAACCAGCCAAACACAGTATTCAGATTGAATTTGTAATGAATCTGTAATGAATGCAAATTTTTATTCAAATCCTTTGAGATTCAAAATAAATCTTTAGGAATCAGATTGAATCCAGAGTTCTGCTGGTAGCTATTCACTGTAAATCACAGCAGAAAAATCTTAAATCCATGCAATTTATAGTGTACCTTGCCATGAAATAACAGGTACTGATGATTCCCAATCCAGCATCTTCAAAGGTAAATTCACAACTCCTAAATCAAGGAAATAAATTACAAAACTAATCCCAACACCACATTATTTATTTCATTAATTCATAACAGCCTGAACCATTAAGTTCTCATAGTTATGAGCCAGTAACAAGCAACTTTTATTCTTCCAAATTAAGGTTTTGCATTATTTCTGCCTCATTTCAACATTTGTTTTCACATGCCAAATACTACCACTGCCCTTTCCCCAAAATTTATATGTTTAAATAGTGAGATATCTGAGTTACTATTTCTAATTATTATCACTCTATATTAACTTCTGGTTCTTGTGAAAGCTGTTTGATTCTCTTGTTGGATTTGAATAAGCATTGATAGTTACTTTAAAAAGGTGTAAATAGATTAATTAGTTTAAAGAGAAAACAATGTATACATATCAAATGCATTCATTTATTCCTCTTTTTTTTGGGGGGGGGGAGAGGTTTCAGGATTTTTCAGAAATTATGTTATCCAGATACCTATTTCATTGTGGTTTAGATATATCTTAATGATTTGCTGACAATATTTTCTTGTTTTCTTTAAACGATTTCTCAAAGTTTGTCCAGTAACACAAATGAGTACTTTCACTTTGGTCATTCCTTGATTATCATTACAAAGTAAAAACACTGTTTAGAATTGTATACAATGCTGTTTACAATATGAACCTTACAGTAGTTGCCAAGTTACAACCATGTTTAATTCATTGAGAATTAAATATTAAAAATTGAATTTGTTGTTTAAAATTTCAACTACTTTAAGATTCATATAGTAAAAAGCAGTGTGTATATAAAAAAGAATTGAAACAGCGTTTTTACTGTGTACCCAAATAAATGTGTATATCCTTTCAAATCAAGCTATATAGATGCTTTATAAATTCCTGGCAAATTAATAAAAAAAATGCAAAGGGATCCTCAAAATCAAATGAGCATTTGAATCCTTTATCGTAGCTAAACTTTATGAAGTATCACAAAGGTTACCCTTTCTTAGTTTGGCACATAAATTGACTGAAATATTTACGTTCAGGTGTCTTTTTATGTGACGTAAATCACAGTTTATCTTCCAAATAGCACACACATTAACTAACTTTTGATGTCATTCTTTTGTGTCGTTTTGGTGCCATGCTTGAGAGTAAATACCTTTAATAGCACCATACAATCCCCTATCCAATGAGGTTCTATACAAATCATTATATTTACCAAGGTATAAAATGCCTGTTTTTGTTACACTTTGTCAATGGTCTATGGACCACGCAGTTTATAACATAGCATTTATCAATCAACCAAGATCAAATCCTGTATTAAAGACTTTATTCCAAATAGAGTTTGCCCTTTTATGTAATATTACAATAAGCAGTTTTCCATGCTTTCCTTCTATATACTGAGAATAACCCTACATCTAATGCTTTTTGCCATTTCTTTTGCCTTATATTTTCCTGGTTTCCCCAAATCTGGAAAGCTTCTCCTCTTGTACTATATATTCCAATTGCACAATCTAAAAACAATATGTCTTCACATATCAATGCTTTCTTCATACGAGTATGACATAAATTTCCAGCTCTTTGGGAATAGACACAAAAACAAAACTTGAAAATTTTTTTCCAACATTTCTACATAACGTTAAAGTTCCAAAAGACCTATCATGCACATCCATGTCATCATGGCCATGATTCAGACCTACTACAGAGTACAAACATTTTTCTTCTCAAGGCACCCAGCTTTGAGAAGAAAATAGGAACAAGAACTGTATCACTGAAAGTCACAGTCAATTGTCCTCATTTGCGTGACATAGGTAAAAAGTACAGATGAACCTGTTCATAAATAGCCCCTTCATCCTTATTTCAGCCCTCTTAGTCACATGTGATTATTCCTAACATGCAAATGGGACTGTTTCATCTATCATAAACCCAATCACACTAAACTGATAGACAAGACAAAATGTGACCAAGTTTCATTAGGTGTTAATGAGCAATTATTGAGGAGTCACCCCTGTCGTGATTCTTTCATTTTAAATTAGCATCAAGATATTCAAAATACAGGAAACTAGATCTATCATCGTTTCAAACACATTTTAAAGTGTTTCAAACAATGATCTAGTTTCCCATATTTAGACAAGGTATACCTTGTAGAAAATAATCATAATTGAGAATACAGTAAGGGAATGTCGACTTGCCTATACTTGTGATTTTCTTCAATATTATTCAATTTTGAACCAAGCTTGTCATAGTGACCAGGGTACTGAACAGGTGCCAAGTAAATGTTACCCTACAGAGGAAGGGTGATCTTCAGTATCCGCTTAATTTGAAATAAGTTAATCAGGATATTTCTAACGATACCCAAGGCTGGAGGCTTCTGGGAAGTGGTGGGAAATGTTGCCAAAAATGGCTGTTACAGTATATAACTGATGAACAGTCAGTGACTGTTGACTATCAAGGATGGGGGTTGTCAAAGAAAAAGAAGATGACCAATGAATGACCTACAAACCTTCAGGAAAAGACTAATAATTCCTTTAGAAACAATCTGTAAAAAGCTCAGACTTTAGTTTATCCATTTACTGCTGAAAGATGGAATAATAAGCATTATTCACTTACTCTGAACTTATGTATTTCAGATTACATTATGTATGAAGGTATCATAGCTTGACTCATATCTTAATACAGCTATGCCAATTTATTTGATAAATTAATCAACAGGATTTATATTGCAAATGGCTAAATATCTATAAAGAGCCAATATAGCAAGAACTTTACAATCAATGAAAAAACAATTTCATTTTGGCCCTCTTTGGTTATTTCTGCAATACAGATGCATAATTAAATTCCTAATAAGTCTTTTAGAACATCCCAACTCTGCAATGAAATACGATGTTCTGATAAGAGCTTTATCAAAGAAAATATATATTGAATGATATGAGAAACGAGTCAATATTATAGATACATACATATAGTTTCTACATACATACATATATTATCCATTGATAACAGTACATTAAAACATTTATCGTTAAAAAAATAGTCATAAATAAATCCATACGATTTTTCAAAACATGATTCACATGAAATAATACATTCAAAGAAGCAAAAAAGTGTAGAAAAACCAAAAACAATTAGATGACATATAAATAACAGTGTTAGTCGTGATTTGATTATTGCAGACATTAAGCAATTGATTAGTTAATTATTAAATAAATGATTAGCTTGTTAGTTAGTTAGCTGGCTAGTTTAGATTGACTTGTTAGTAAATTGGGGGTTTGAATAACTTACTAAACCTACAGGCTTCTGGAAATAACATTAATATCATAAACACTTTACTTTTACTGACCCACAGGAATCTATAGTATTTCCATTTCAAGTAATACATTCTTTTTTATGTGTATAATTTTAGGTTACATTGATGAAATATAAAGTTAATATATCAAAGGTTTTTATATGAGACAGGCCAAGGGAAACATTAACAAAGTTATTAAAGAAGAATAGTTTTGCTAACAGTCCTATTTTCGCTTTGTCGTCACCTGTGTACATCTCTCTTTTTACCATTTTACTCACAATTTATCCAATATCAATGCAAAAGAAGTGTTCAATTGACATATCTTTGCATAATTACATACACAGAAGTAAATGCTAAATCTTAACAGCAGGAGAGATATGTTTATCTTTGATGACAATAAATGTCTAAATTTTAACACTAAATCCTCAGCCTTATTTCAACACAAACATTTCTTCAGAAGCTCTTAATACTACACTAAACCTCTAATGGCATCAAAATTGCACATTTCCAAATTTGCTTTTGTAATCTATGCTGAGAATACACAGAATTCATATTGTTTTTTATTTTAATTAAGTGCACATATAGTTAACAAGAATGCTTTTCCATTGAATTGAATTTAGGATACAAGAGCACTGACAATTAAATGCATTGTTCATGGGCACAGGTGCAGTGGCCATGGATCAAACCCAGACTTTCAAGTGTCAGCCAGGTGCCCTAGACCCCTCAGCCACATCACCCTGCCTTATTGCTAGAAATTAGTGATACTGAGCTGCTGGTTATTAATTTGCATATGATGCAGTTACTGCTGCTATCAATACCCATGGCTAATACAACAGACTTGACTTTTTACTCAAGAACGATTTAAAATTGTGTAATAATAATAATTTAAATAATCCCCTCAGAGATATGGAGAATAACTGGCCCTTAAAGTAGAACAGGTAAAAAACATGAACATGAACCAAGGACATGAAACATACATGATAACTTACTAAACTCCAAAAATCCAACATAATTGACAATTTGACAGGACTAACTTATGATGACCAATGTTACCACACATCCAACAAAAATGTACCATATTACCCAATTTTTAATAAAATGGGGTGCATAAGTGAATAAATAAAAACTTACTACGAAGGCCCAATCCTCTCCGGCACTTTGTCTGAGTGCCATAGAACCGCTGCCCGAGATCTTGACAAGTGAAGTTAAACAAAGCATTGGAATGTAACAAAATGCTCAAATGACCATGGGTAAATCATAAGAAAAGATATATATTGAAATAAAGCTTTAATGAGAGAAATAAATGCAATAAATCATGGTTAATGTGTGCAAATAAAAATAAAAGCAAATTAACAAAATGGAAAGCATTCAAAAGAAATTTTTACCACAAACTACACAAATATCAAAATGTTTTTAATCTAGTGTGATTTAAATATTGGATTATGCTCTCTACCAAATGTTTTCAAAGCTTGTAAGTCTAAACTGCAGAGTGATAGACTATTTTTTTTTCATATTAATAAACTAGCAGTGTGATATTGCAATATCAATCAACAGGTGCAATATGTAAATAAATAATACTAATATGAAAAATAGCATTTTCTCTTTTCACATTCAAGTGATTTATGCACTACAGTATAGAATCAATTTATCAATTGTTTTTAGCATTCAAGTCAAATCCATGTGAATCTTGCTAACCTTAAATACCAATGCATTTTCACTGCATAATACTTTTATAATACACATGCATGATTATATAGAGGAGATAAACATTTTCACCACTCATAATAAATCATGTATGCATGACTCATGCAAAGCTGATAATGAATATTAAACCATTCTTGCAAAATATACTTTCCACATTCCCCTAATAGTTGTTTATCCTTTGAAAGATGCATTATTGAAAATTGTTCAGTAATTTCTTTGGTATCTTTTGATTGAAAAAAGAATTAATGCCATAATACCTTTCCTATTCTTAATTTAATATCAATATAGTGTTACAGTTTTGAAAGTATGGGATCTGAATGAATATATAAAAAATATTTTCAAAAGGAAGCCAGTTACATAACTAAGGGTATCCCAATTAGTATGATTGGTAAATTGTATGAACCAAAAGTGGGAAGGGGTGTGAATGTTTTGCCTAACACTTTTGGAAACAATTCTGCATGTGTAATGTTTTAAGAGAAGATATCATTGGAAATTTAATATGATTGGAACTGCCATCGTAGTCTAATATGAAATTATTGAAAGATGATAGAAAGAGGAATAACATAAATTGTTAAAGTGAGAAAGGGGGAATAATTGTGGGAATCTCTTTCTAATATGATTACAACATAAGCTCATAATCACACAAAATCCTGGAATTAATTACCTTCCTTTTTGTTTTTACCAGGACTCACGTCCCTGTTTTTACTAATGATAATCACCCATCCTACCATTTCTTTTCTTGAAGTCAAGTTGAACAGTAAATTATCAAAAAACAAAACAGGTTGTCCCTCTATTTCATTCATCTCCAGAATTATTCTTACTACACAACTGCCATATCCTTTGTCAAATGCAGGATGGAAAAATTGCTTTCAAGAATGTGTTTTTTCTTTCTTTCTTCCTTCATGCATATTGGTGCTGTGGAAAAATGTTTCAAAGAGTAGTAACTATGTTTATACTTACTGCATCAATTGGACAATGCTCCTCTGCAGAGTCGGCACTGTTGGTGATAGAAATCTGTTGGATGTCACCCTGAAATAACAAAACATTCACAAAATAATGCTCATAGCTACATAATATGCTTAGGATAAATTCTTATTCAAATAGATATCAATAAAAACTATAAATTAAAACCAGTGATTCATCTAATATAACAATTTGATCAACATTCAATTTCAAAGGTGGTAGCTAGGCCTGGGACTAAAACCCGGGTACCCGGGTACTGCCTGGAAGCCTCAGGTACCCTGGTAGAAAAATCAGTACCGATACCTGAAATTGCTTACCAGTATAACGTACATGTATTTGATTTGTCTTGCGTAGCACTAGTGTAAGACACATTACCCCTTCCGTCTGGACATGGACATTACTCTTAGCGATATCCAAATTAGGCAATCGCATAATTCAAAAATGTGACATGAATATCCCTTAATATGACAAAAATCCCAGATATTTTATCAAATACCAGTACATAAAAGAGAGAAACATCGAATTTTGTGCAGCAATCCTTCGCAATGGCGAAGAATATTAATGTGTCCACGGTTCAGAGCTTGAGACATTACCGTGTCAATGAAGGAACAAATTATCAAATACAAAAAAAGAAAATTTTCTCAGCTTTGCAAAAATGTGACTGTTTTTCAGCTCGTTTAAACTAGAAAAAATATTTTCACAACAAATTTAATCACTTTGTATTATCAATTAATAATTAATTATTAATAGGGTTAGATAAGCATTATCTTCTTGGTATTTCTAGCCAATTATAGGGATGTTCCACAAGTCATATTTCATGTGACATGATTTTCAGGTACCCGCCCAAAAATTACCACGGGTACCCGAAGACAAAAATACTCGAAAGTCCCAGGCCTAGTGGTAACATTACAATTATTGCAAGTTTAACAGTAATTCAAATATTGTGAGGATGTTGAAATAGCAATTGTGATATAAAAAAACAAAAACAAATTTGCATAATGAGGAAAACAATTACTATGAATGATGTATGCCTTTATACTCGAAATGATGTACACTTACGTGTATTACCAATGCATGAATTGATGGTATGCTTCCTTTAATATCAAGGGCTTCTACTCAGATAAGATATGATTCCATTAAGATAACATTACATACCCGATATTGCACATCTTCTCCTACTGTCCCAAGATGTCCAATGAACAGGGGAGCCATCGGTGGTATCCTGATATGCCATCCAGGATCTTTATCAAACGTCTGTGTACCAAGTTCTTGACAATCAAGGAATAAAGTCACCTGGTTGTCCCTGACACTTAATGCTAGTTGTGTCCAATGGTTGGTGAAGGAAGGCACAAGGAAAGCTGCTACCTCTGTTGATTCACTTGTATAGTCTATGTTTGTAAGAATGAGGCTTATCCTCATGTCTTCTATTGATATGCCTGTGATGTTTACACTGAGGATGATGGTCTGATGATAGGGGTCTGTCACCCCAAAGACTGTACCCCTGCTACCACTGTAGGGGCGTAGCAGCATCAGGATAGAGAACTCAGGAAAGTTGGCAGAGAAGTCTGTTGGTAGGATGATCTCAGCATGTCGACCTGCATTGGAATCTCCTTCAAACTTGAAAGCAGCTCCAGTCAAACCTTCTGTAAAAGTCACTCCATTTGGGAGGGGATGGCCAATGACCTGAAGTATATCTTGACTTAACACATCTGAAAGATAGAAGAAAAATATGGCTAAATAATACACATTGCAAAATGATATTTTTTTAGATTATCCTTTCCCATCTGCATGAACACTAACATTCAGTTTACAGTTTATAGGTTTACATTTTGAATTGGATAATACATGAGATTGGATGTCAACAACTTTATAATGATACAACTAAAAATGAGCTGTATGAATGTAAAGTGATTGAATCTCACTTCTTTAAGAAAATAATAAAACCCATCTTTTGACTAGGAAATTCTCTGAACTTCTGACCCAAGCACCCAGGGTCACAGGTCATGTCCAATATGTATCTATAAAATCCATCCATTATGCTTTCTGACATTTTAATCAGCCACAACAAACATATCACATCCAGAAGTTGACAGTATCAATGGACCAGCATCACCACAGTTTGGAGATCCTCAAGGGTCCTCTTAAATATCCTGTTCACGACTGAAAATTAATCTAATGACACTGCTACCAAATGGACGAACAGTAATAAAAATGTAAAAGATCCCATCTATAAATCCATTCATGACTCTATCCTGAACTGTATCTGAATGAATTTGATGAGTGAAACCTTCTGACATACAGGGGGACAAGGTTGTACATACAGCTTTATTATTTAGAATATTGGTATTATCATAAGCAAGCAAATTACATTTTTGATACATTCTGATATGTTCAACATCCCTTTAATGCTTGATAACAATGATACAAATCAAGGAACTGAGAATTAAAGTGATTGGTTAACATTGATTTGACTTTTAAGAATTCTGAGCTAGAAGGTCACACTTGTCACCTGTGTCTGTGATATGTTACAAAAATGAAGCCCAGAAAAAATTGCATTCGAAAATAATTATTTAGTGCTTCAAAAATTGAAATATAAAGTGACCGAAAACACCATCTTAATTTCATCTTATACGCTTATGTGTACTATTTAGGCGTCTATAAGACGCCTAATTACAAAATCGGGGTTTGCCTTGTAGTTTTAGCTTTTCATTCTCAATAATGCTTGTTTTCAGGGTTTATTAGTTCTAATACATGCACTTGTACACATGTTTCATCTTGGTTTGAGAATTTTTTAAATCGGCTGCTCACAAAGTTAAACAATACCTTTAAGCCTGTATAATACAACCAGTCATGCCTCAGCTAAAGGGTTTGGGGTATTTTGAAACACATTGCCTCCTATACAAGAGAGTACAAACAGGGCTTTCTAACTACTAAGGACTCTAACCACTAAGCCTTCATCTATCTCAAACAGTCAGTGACTCTATGACCTGAGTTGACACTAAATACTATGGCATGTATGGCCTGTGGTGAAAGGTGGTCTTGATGCAGGCCTACCAGGAATGAAGGTGGTGTTGGTTTGTTGATGGAATCAAGGAGCTAAGATTTCCTCTTAATCCCCATGAGGGCCAAGTTCAGACATTTGCTTGAAACCTGAGCTCAAAGGGTCATTACTGGACTTGAAAGTCTGGTAGAAGCTCTTCCATCACTTGTGATTACAATTGTCAAATTTAGAAAATGCCTGCTATTTTTCTACTTCAAAAATATATCACCTTCAAATTCCCTGCACTTTTCCTGCTATCCTTATAATGCTGCATGTCACAGTCACACCTTAAGCATGTATGGATGGGATACTTATTTCAAACGATTCCTGATTTTTCTTGTGTGGTCCAGTGGTCCAGCACTGGACTCATATTCGCAAGGTTGTGAGTTCGAATCCACACTCTGCCATCGCCTATAAGGTCAGCCACTATGAATGACTAACCTAGACATGAAATGTTTCCTAGGTAATTGGTATATATACAAGCTTGGCGTTTACCAACAAAGCGCTGTCCCGCCGAGTTCCTACGGCAGTTACCATTAAAAAAAACCCAGAAAACAGAAATACATTTTCAAAAGTCATCTTTCTCGAAACATTTCTTCAAATAAAAGAAAAAAAATTTTTTTTGACCGCCTGCCTATCATGGAGTACAACATCTACATGTAAAACCCAAGGAAACATACATTTGATGAAAAAAAAGGATGGATACCTCCTATGGGATGTCAGATGGGTGTAGACTCACATGCAACTATCAGGACTTCAGTACGGCAATCAACTGGGCCCAACACTACACAGTGGCTATCTTAGCAAGATATCAACATACTGTGGGCAAGTGATAAATGGTTCAGTGACCCATTGGTAACCTTTTCATACTGGGTGATATAAGGTTCAATGAATCAACCATACCTCTGATATGACAGTCTCATTCATAATTTGGATAATTAATTTGACCTGGCTTGTCCATGGACTAAGTTGCAGAGCTCTACGAATTTGGACTTGGCCATCTGACAAGCTCAGACAGATGTTATGATGGCAATTTTAGTGAGGTTTGTCCATTGTAGATCCATTATCCTCCAACAGTCAGAGATTAGCAATCGAAATTCCTAAACCTAATATGACTTTTCACATTTATCCATTTTGATCCTTCTCATTTGGAGATTCTTACCGGGATGATAACTAGAATTTTGAAAATTCTTCTTCTTTGTGATGGCTAAATTTTTGCCCTTGTAACTGATAGATTTTAAACCCATCTTAATCACTTTATAAGTCCTCCTTTACAGCTCATTGAGTTTAGCTAATCTTATTTCTATGTTAATCTGATTGGATGCAGATGTAGCTAGAAATGCCCGTTGTTATCCAATACCAATAGCAGGTTGGTCAAGTGGTCACTCTCCACTTCATTGCTCAATAAGGGCAAACTTTCCAACAGATAACAAATATTAAGACACCACTAAAGGCATAAAACAGAATTAGGCCTACAATTCGTTAAATTTTCATTAAATATGATTATTGTACCTAATTTTTAGAAATATTTCCTTTCTATTGTATTGAATAACATCCTTCGGTCATTATATATATATCTATACAGCACTCCTACGAATTGTTAACTGTACCAATATCATATTGATGGGATTATTGTCATATTGATGGAATTATCTTCCCCTTAATGCAGTAAGAACTTAAATCCTGGATTAAGTTTCATCAATGGGGGTTAATCTGATACATAACTTCCTGGTGTAGCTAATTTAGATTGGAGATGGGTTAATCTGCAACCCAATTGTGGTAAATAATTTGCTGACCTTAGTAAATTTTGCTCAAAAGAGGGGTTAATCTGCACCCACAGGGGTGGAGCAACAGACATACATCTTGGCACCAAACTACAGGCGATCTATGGTCTGTTGTGCTATTGTATCATTGATCCACATGTATACAGCAATAGAATAAATAGATTAAAGTCAGGAAGAAAAGGTCATATATGATGATAAATTAAGAAGCTTGAGTTAAAAGCAATATCACCATACACTACTGTTCTCTTTTCAGATAATAATTGTGCCTTTTGTAACACTAAAAAAAGAATAGACATTGTTGTAATAGGACTATATAGGTCATTTATCAAATAAAGAAATCCCTTCAGAGTTTTCAATCAATAAATTAATTTTTCTGAACCAATAAACAAGAGCCTGAAGTTTTAATCTTTCATAGAAATCTACAAGCCGATTTATTTAAGAATCAATGAAAAGAGTTGTAAAGGGAACGGGGTTATACATGCCAGGAGTTATGAAGATAGGTTCAAGGTAGCTGGGTATAGGATATTGAAAGAAGATGTTACAAGATATCAATGAAAAATGACATTCTTTCTCAGAAGTATGACTCCATGTAGAAATATTAGCAAAGCTTATGAAAAAAAACTTGCAGGCCTACTGAAACTACACATGATATCTTCATCTTATGACAGTTCATGATCACACAGATATACAATTTCAGCCAAATTCACAAAGTGGTTTTTGTAAATACTTGCCATTTTTAACCAGCGAGAAAGTCTAAAAATAAAATATCATCTAAGAGATCATTAGAGATTGCCAAACTGATGCATTCTACTGAAAAACAATATCAATCTCTAACATTTTTTGACTACCCTATCACTGACCAAATCTTCAACTTGACAACCTTAACACCGGGCGTAACAATTTGCTACCGAAGGACAAGTACCTCTTGTTTTATACCTTCCTAGCTCTCATCCACTGGTTTTCCTTCTTTCACTCATTGAGCAAATTTGCACATGAGATCTACAAATGTTGAAATAAACACTTCACCTTTCTCTCAGTAAGGTTGTAAATGCTCGTAGAATCGCAATTATATCGAGATAACACTAGAAGCACAAATACTGAGAGGTAAATATCATATTTGGGCAATGGATCACCCTGATGACCTTTTACTACTATCATCTTCAGACTGTCTGACATGTTTCCCTCTACAAAACATAACTTTGGACGTGGACAAGTAGGGAGTGGAAGTGTCTGTAGTCAGAACAGTATGGCAACTGAATAGAATCACGAGAAATCTTTGATTGGGTTAATTCAATTTAAAAAATAGGTATACTCTGGTTTGAATTGAATAATAAGGCATTAAAATTTACATTGATTTTGAATACTCTGCAGATTTTTATTAGTATTCATCATGAGCTGTTCAGTGTGCTACTATATCAATCCAAAAAAGGTAGCTGTCATTATTTTACATGGATATTTACCCTGTAAGCGGGAAAATGTTTTTAGCATCATACGAGGGGGACCTAATTACATGAACTCTCTTAGAAAATAAAATCTATGTATTGTCTCAAGCAATAACTCATGAGATAGGGAAATATTTTAATATGATTTGAGCTCCCACCCCCCCCCCCTTCAGATCAGAAGTCAAATTAAAGCAAGGTCATAAGAATAAGTAAGGTTCATGTAAATTCACAGAATATAATTAATTCCCATAAGTGAATTCCCCCTCCACTGAAAAAGAAGTAGGTCTGTATGTGGTCAAGACCTCCTTGGTCTCAAAAGAGGGGGTAATAAACCTGTTGCAGTTTATTCACTCTGTTAACAAGTATCAACTTTTGATTGATCATACAAGAATAATAGAAATACTTTTGATAATTGACAACAAAACCTGTTTACAATATTTCAGGTTGGTTTGTGTTTCCAGATTTCAGGAGGATAACTTCTTTACAAATTTTGGTAATTTAAGTGACTTATAGCCTACATACAAAGAAAGAAATGATAGAGATAACATTCAATTTCACAAGTTTTGTTACACTATCTTCTATGACAGTTTAAAACAAATTCATCTTGATTATCTCCTACCATTTTTACCATAGGCATTAACAATCCCAAAATCAGTGTAAGGGAAGTAGGTCGCAAAGGAATATAGATATTGATTTATAATCTACAATTCCCTACAGGTGATTCCGTCTTTAAAAAAAGAACTATTTTGATGATTTTTTTCTGGAATCAGCTCTCACATGCTCGTAATCATGACATCACTCAATAACTATAGTTATAATGAACCGCCCGATAATATGAGTAGGAAGATGAAAATGGAGTAGTCTAAAACGAAAGAAAGCAGCAATCGTTATTGAATTAACCTTCGAACCAACCCCTGATCCACAAATGTCACAAAGTTACACCAACTTACTGCTGCCGAGTGTTTAAAGGCGGAACTACAAACAGGACAAATCAGGCTGACAGACTGGCAAAATGTAGTCAAGTTAGTTTGCACCTCTCTGAATTTAAATGTACAAGTGAGCTTGATTGCATTTACAGATACATACAGTAATGGTTTACTTCTGTAAATTTAAGTTTTGCATTGTAATGAACATGACAGCAAAGGGTCACCATCTGAAAGTACATATATCTGGACCAGTCCCTTTTGCAAAGCCTTACTTGAAAAGGTGCATGACATTTTTGACTCGCCATAGAGTAAATGCAACTGAGGTATAAGCTAACATCTCCATCTAAAAACAATGTTATGCAATCATAAAAGGAAAGAAGAACATATAGACCTGGCCAGACAGAAATACATAGAAATAGAAAGAAACTGGAAGTAAAAGATTTTTTTTACTTTCAACTAATTATGGATTAGAATACAAAACTGACATGCTCAAGCTTGGATAAGAGTCAGAAAGCTATCAACATACATTATATTGTGCAACATGAACAACATTTAAAGAAAGAAACTTCTGTTCAAAATCATCATTCATCTTCTTTCTAAATGCACTTGTGATTCATTCTTGATAATGACAGCATCCGTCTAATCATTAATGTCATCACGCTAAAGATTGCCTGCCAACAATCTGTTGTCTTTCAAAGGCAGAAGGGCAGAAACCCTCTTTGAAGGACTTAACTTGAAACTCCTTCTAGCACTAAGACCATGATACAGACCTTATCAACACAACTTAAATAGAAAAAATTACACTTTTTATATGAATCTAAAAGAAGATTGACAAAATTTCAGGATGCTCAAATATGCTCATTATTCTTTTTTATGAAAAGTTTCACGAAGAACTATAGCATGGAAGAAAGGAAAATTTCTTGGATAAACATTTATGTTGTTAAAGTTACAACATACCTTGAACAAATGAGAAATTTTGTAATATAAATGAAATGTAATGATAATAAAACCAAATTTGTAACCCAATAATTACCCACAATAGCCACTTGAATAATGAAACCGATCTACCAATGAGCAGTTTCATAATAACATAAGTTGATATCATTATCCTTCCACTCTCAATGCTGAGTACCTAGAGAGCAGGCATGGTCCATTTTCATAATCCTGAAGTGTGGCTGGACCAGGTTTTGAACCTACGACCTTCCAATCATGAGGGCACTCTACCATTGAGCCAACATGCCCGGTCAATGTGTGCCTGGTCAATGTTCACAAAAATATCAGAAATCACAATATCAAAAGTGGATTTCTTAGTTTGTTTTGTGAGAAGAATCAATGAAAAATCATTATTGGTGTGGGAGAAAGAAGCTCGATCTGTATTCATCTAAATTATAGAATCTACCATGACATCCGTCAACACTACCATGGATTCAATTCTTTGACAGAGGTAAACATCACCCCCACCACAATTCCATATCAATGTATTGTAAACTATTCTCAATGAAATCTCAATTTGCAATTGCCACTCCCAATCCAGAATGAAATCCCTGGTAACAATGACAAAGATTAAAGAAACCTATCCAGTGTCCTGATTTACAACTACAATCTTCCCCAGAATCAATCATCATTTGTAAATTTTGCCCCCATATTATTCTCAGCCCACTGAATTATATCAAACTCCCACTGCCTTTGCCTTTTCAGATGAGATTAGGAAACTGCCTCCAGATACACCCAATACACCACCCTGCTTGTAAAATAAAGATTAACCCACTTCAAGAATTGCTTTGCTTTAATCTCACAATAAGTTACTTTTACTGAAAACATCAAATTGAGTTTAGTCAAGATGATCCTTCTTAAGAGCTTGTGAATGAATTCAAAGAAGATCTATGGAATATACTATTACAACATGCCACCTTACAAACATTCTATTCATACCCTGTGTGGTGTCATGAAGGATTAGAAGGTGAAAAGTTCTGTGTACTTTCTTCATCAAATATAATTATGAGATTTAAACTGCAGATACACATGTTATATCGGTAATGATTCTTTTCCAACTTTTTTTTTTACAAATATGAACATTAATGTTCATTCAGAAATTTACCTATTCATAAAGCTTATGTTTCTAGAATTTAACCTATTCTCTAATATGCTTTTCACATTGCATTACCTTAACCCCATACTATCTTTTTTTGGATTCACACTGTCTTTTAACCCCATACTATCTGCTTAGCCGGGGTTAACGCCTTAACCCCGGACTATCCCACAGCTCATTAATATTGATGATTTTACCATACAGAGCGTGATTAACGTGCAATTTCGACTTCTGTGATTGGCTATTGCTTAGCCCCACTTTTCCTTAGCCCAGTTTCGTTTCACACTGCATCTCTTAGCACCGCAATTGTGGTGCTAGCACCACAACAAGCCGGCTAACCCTGCTTTTTTGCAGGGCCAGATAGTACCGTACTATTTACCGTGCTAGCCCACTTTGCTAAAACCTAGTGTGAAAACGAAGTGGGCTAAGCTTAACCCCGGTAAATTGGTGGGGCTACGGCCCCCCCTTAGTCCCACCAATTTCCCGGGGTTAAGGAAAAAAAGTACAGTGTGAAAAGCATATAAGATAGGGGGGGCCTACATACATTTATTTGTTGTTCACTTTTATTCTATGTCTGGCATGCTTCTGACAGTCTTTGTTATTGAAAAATGAGCAAAATACCAAAATGCTGGTAAGTCAACAGCTGACAGGTCTACAGATTGATTTAAAATAATATAGATACAGGAATATTTCTTAAACAACAAATCTTGTAGGGTTGCACTGAGGTCCAGTTTTATAATTCACTGTTGCACTAGTTGCAATAGTATCCCCAAACACAAAAATATTAAGTGGAATCTTCTTTTAAAAACTGCATCCCTTATGATAAAGACATACTATGAAAGCATGCTACAATGAAACTAATGTTTTGAGGTACTATCATCGAGTAACAAGCCAATGCTTGCCAACATCCTGCATAATTATATGGGACATAGAAGAACCTGGTCTGCAACCTTCAATGTTTCGACCCTACAACTTCCTAGGTCAGGTGGCCGGACATAGACCTACATCTTCTGCCACATTCTGGATATCTGTTTGATGATTTTATTTGAAGATCAAATTCACTCACCTTTCAGTACAAGGTTCTTGAGTTAATATGAAACAAGAATGTGTGTGGTCCATGCTTATTTACATTTTGCCATGATATTACTATAGAGTATTTACATGACATGACAGGTACAATATACACACCAAGGTTTGCTGATGGGGACGGGTCGCTGGTCTCCACTAGAAACAGAGGATCATGGGATGCCTCATAGAGATACAAACAATAGACAACCAAAATATCACTTCACTGTTGGTATCTCTGATGATATGATTTAATGTAAACATGTAAAGTATAGGGGATGATGTCATTCAACATAGGGGTTCAAGCATTTCAAACTAAGACCCTGTTCTCATTACAGTCTTAAAACTAGTCTACTGGAAACTATTCAAACCTGTAATGAGAATGCTTAAAGAGGTCTTGGAAGCAATCTTCAAAACCGGTTCAGAAATCCACCTTGCGATGTAGTTTCCAAGATCACTTTGCCTCGTTAAGCTGGTTTTAGTGCGAGGACACAACTGTTTTCAGGAAGCAATCTTCGCACATTTTGAGCATGCTACTCTACACACTGTCTTTGCTGCAGTTTCAAATTTTGCACAATACATGTCCCCCCCCCCACTGAGAGCGTTCCCATAGCGCCAAACCGCTTTACATGAAATAGCTTTGAAAAAACACTTTTGAGTGAACAAGTGGGAACGCTGGCAAAGCTATCTTCCAAACTGGTTTCCTGAAGCGGTTTCCAGTAAACTAATTTTAGGACGGTAATGAGAACGGGGTCTAAGTTTGTGTACATGGATGTCACAGCACCAGTCATG
This sequence comes from Lytechinus pictus, assembly GCF_037042905.1. Taxonomy (NCBI): domain Eukaryota; kingdom Metazoa; phylum Echinodermata; class Echinoidea; order Temnopleuroida; family Toxopneustidae; genus Lytechinus; species Lytechinus pictus. The sequence goes on along the minus strand of NC_087245.1, from coordinate 3,634,134 downwards.
CAGCTTGGAAGGCACCAATGTTCATTTGTTTTGAAGGGTTTACACAACAGTTTGAAAATATCAGGATTGGCGAGGACTAGCTGTCTTTTAACATTTAGTGCGATAATTCAGGTGAATCATTTTACATTTTAGCTCCAAGCCCTCCAAATTAATACTTTTTTTTACGTGATATTACTGAAAACAAGCTCTACTGCAAGATTTACTTCTGGAAGCATAAACTTTAGGTCTATTTTGGAGTTAGAGATACATCTCTAACACCAGCTGCCACAAGCAACAAATTTGATGGGGAAAAATCGGATATGAATCAGATATGAGAGCAGAGAAGTATTAATATTCCATCATCAATGCAATAAAACACACTCCCTTAGGACATCAAGTTGGTTCCATTTTAAAGCAAGCTGACAACTGATGACTTCCGATTTCTAAGCCTAACATCAAATCAACCGTGAAATTAAGCCATTTCTACTTTTCAACACCCCATCAATGACCGCAAAAACAAATATTCTTGCACGCATTTAACAAACAACAAATAAACAAATTGGTATAGTATAGCACCTCGCAAAACCATCATTACTATAATTCTGTGAGATTTGTACTAATTTGTTCCCAGCACGACCTATTTTAAGATTTATCAAAAGCACTGGCGGGTAGGATTGAACCCCGTTCAAGTTGGAATTCTTGAAAATAGCTGATGAATGTGTAGTTCTTGAAAGGGTTTAATATTGCATTAAATTGATCATTCATGGTATGGTGAATCTATTCAGGATTGTTCAGACACCTTTACGATGGTTTGGCGTGCCCCTACCATGAACTCTTCAGATATTGAGGCACCCATTCATACTCTATTTCATCCCTAAAGCAAAGAACATTCTCTCACAATAAACCATGCTTATAACACTCTTCTTATAAAATATATCAGTGATCAGTACTTCCGATGACGATTTAGGGCTACATACATCATGTTTAACTGTAATAAATGTTACTTACAAAATACTTGGGAAACATTAAAGATTTGGGCTATATGATCTGGAAAGCTTCACAAGCAATGTGATACTTTGATATACATTTAATCCAAGAAAAGAAATCCTATAAAAATCTGACATGGGGAAAAATCTGGACCAACAATAACAGAAATTGACCATCACCTTCCTTCAAAAGTACTTCTCACCATACTTTTTTGTGTGAATCATATAAAGTTACAATAATTTTCAAGTAGAGTCAAACCATGGTCAATAGCATAAAGAGATAAATATCTGATATTTCATGTCATGAAGTACAATCATAATTGTGGGTGTGTAATAGTCTGTCATTTGCTTCAAAGCAGTTTAAAAACTCTGGTTAAAAAAAAAGTTTTCTCTGCCAAAATGCTTTTTTTTAATAAATATATTAGTTTGAGACAGTCCCTTTCTACCTCTTCAAACCCACTCACTTCAGACATATGGAAACTATTCCTATCATGATATTATTCCTGATTTAACTTTAAAAGTTATATTCTAATTGGAAAATTCTTCTTCAGTTTTCAAAGTTGTTGTTTTGCAATATGAGGTGGGTGCATGCCAGTGCCTTGCGATTGGATCGATGAGGTCATATAATATTATAGACATTGAGAGATTAATAGTGAACATTAAAAAATCTCTAAAGAATAATGAGAAAGTGTCTGTTAAGCATAGGATTTAAATAAGAGATTAAAATGAGTCAGAACAATGCCTGGCACATCTATGTTAGATGTAGAATCATCACTGACATTGTCATAATTTGATACTTATGGAACTATTTTATGAAGAAAGTTGTCAGTGACACTTATCACATTAATAAACAAGTTTTCTGAAATTGTTAAAGAATGAACATTTTTGTGAAATAGTGATTAGATCTGTAAATTATTATCTGTCTGAAGCAAGAAAATGAATAGATTTATTCTTACAATTATTTCTATTTGATATTTATATTATATTATATTACGTTTCTTATTTTTATAAACATTATACATGTACTGTAGCACATGCTGAGTCGAAACCTATCTCTGCATCTCTACATATATGTTTTACCTACAAACATTCATGAAATTTGCTCTTATGGGTCCTCCTAAAAAACAAAGAGATTTATTCATACCACAAAGCAATATATATTAATTTGGGTAAATTCACCCAATTTCTGTCACAACTCATGTATAGGTGCAAGTCCTAAAACTGATGTGGGGTGGATGGTATAGAATACAAATATGTTTTTGGAAAGATCTATTCTGTGATTTCTCAAACATGAAATTGGCTGAAATTTCAGGATATATGTTTGTTTGTAGCTTTCTGATATGCAGTAACTAAATTTCTAAGAATTGCCGTATTTCAAAGAAGAATTAAAGCATTACTGAAAGAGAGCACTAATGACAGGCTATGGGGGGGGGGGGGGCTAACTTGGGCATATTACACAATCTTTCATCATATTGACATAGATACATCTATAGATAAATGAAGCAACTTTTCTAATTTTAACGACCTTCTACCATGTCTACAGTAGTTTTAGTTGTGATCATTCCCAGGTACGATTTGTCTAGACCTATAATAATGAGTCTTTAATAGGATTTCCTCAGTGTAATTAAATCTCAGACTTATATAAGAAAAGTTAGTGAGTGCTAGCCAGGTCTTTCAGCAGCTGGCTGTGACAATTATTGATAATTGGATGTGATGTTGATAGTATGCTTATGAGTGACTCAAAAGAAATATGCTACTATTATTATCATCATTTAACGAGGAGATGTACAACTAGGGCAAATACATGTACATGCATATCTCCCCATGATAAAGAATTATTTTAAGGTTCAAATACTCTCCTTATGTTTATATTAACTTATTTTGAATTATAATTCATACATTCATTAAATCGAATAAACTGTTCTCATTAAAAGTAAAAACAAGATAATATTTCTGATATAGATATACAAATGTGATTTTTCTACTGAATAAAATCATGTTCATATTGCAGTGGTAGAAGTTCAATAATATAAATTGAATTGAAGGATTATCGAACATTCCATCTTACAAAAGTGTATTGACCCCTGTTATTGGCTGAATCTTTGCAAAAGTTGAAAGATTATTCCATAATCAAGAGGAAATGTATGCTAGACCACTGCCTGGGAAATTATGAGATCTATAAAAATGTGATAACTGACTAATGATGAAAACTTTAATTAGTATAATTTTTAACCATCTCCCCCCCCCCCATAAGGAAAAACTTTTTTTTTTTAATACAGGGATCAACCTTGTTTAACAAAATGTAACAATTTCAACAAGAGGAAATATTTGTTTCAAAAATCCTGATTCAATTAACAATTCTACTAACTACATAAATAGTCTTAATGATATAATGAAATTAACTCCTTATCCTCCAGCCCCCCCCCCCAAAAAAAAACAAAAACAATAGCAATGACAAGGGTTAGCCTTGCATAATATTAGAACGGTATTCCATATGAAGAGGAAATGTTTGTAAACATTACTATTAACCAACTAGACCAATCCTTGAATGTGGCTTTTGCAAGTCCCATGCCCATTGGGAATATAGACAGACATTAGTTGCTATAGAAGTTACCTTTCTGGTGCAAACAAATCAAACTCCATTCTACGGGTCCTAGAAATGAAATATCAAATATTTCTCAACTAATCCTTTCATATGTACCCACATAAGCCTACTAGCAATACATAAACTTGAATGTAATCTATTCTCAGGACAAACTTTACTGAAAATATTGCATAATTATTTCATGTATGAATTTTGCACATTTTGTGAGAAACGGCACTTTGGCTAAAGTTTGCAATACATTCATTCATATCATACAGCACATTGCACTGACTTGTAAGAACAATGGAGGTATTACCCCATACAGAGCTGATCGGAAATTGTACAGTGGTGTTTTCTAGTTTCTCATCAGCATACACCATATATATACACAATATTTATTCAGAGGCTTCACAAAGCTGCATCTGTGGCCTTTGGATCTCCATAAGATTTGCAACCGTCTTTAGGTGGTTTCGAACCGCCTAGATCACAAGAATCCCTGTTAAACAAGAACTTTTCTGGGCTAAAAAATACCCGATAAATATTCCTGCGTTCACACCACCACAAAACATACCCGTCAGGGAAAGTTTTCGAAGTTACGAGCAGAAAAGGCGTGAGATTCAAAATCGCTAGCTCAGCAGCCACCCACGGCACCCCTGCCTAACTACAAGCTGGGCTAAGAAAGTTCCAAATATATGCTTTCACACTTCTAAAATACCTGCGACCTTGGAAAGATCCCTGCTAAAGTTCTTGTAATTTTGATAAGTACCTACTATTTAGCAGGTATTTTCTTTCAGGAATATTACGCATAATTTGCTATCACACTGCCAAATTTACCTAGAATTTTCTGATTGGGGTAGATCAGGGAAAATTTATCAATCAGAAAATCGATGGAACTGACAAACTTTGAGGTGGTCTGAAACCACCTTTTGATAATTTAAAAGCTATGAAGAAGTTGATAAAAGCAGCCTAAAGAAGAAGACCTTTCTGAGAGGTGATTCATGAAAATGGGCTTCGTTAACATTGAGCTATGTAAAACTTTCATTCTTGGTTGGACTGGAGCTGTTGTATGGTGAACCATGAACAAGTACAAGTACTTCAAATATGCATAAAGGATTGTCCTCAATTCTTATGAATTGGTAGGGTATTCTATGCAGTCAAGTTTAAGGATATGGGTGACTCGCTTTTCAAGTGATATCAGAGATTAGCTTGCTATATTCAGATTAGACTTATTCATAGGATCAGAAATAGTGGGCTTTAGTTAAACTTAAGCAGATATTAAGGTTCCCTTTTAAAGGATTGCTGAAAAGCACAATGGAAGCCACCAAAATACTGTATTATTTGGCTTGTAAGCTTTAAAGCGGTGGAATTAACAACCACTTCATGAAGTAAAACGGAATTACCTTCCCCATAAAAGCTTCCACTTCTTCAAGTCTGAAACTGATAAAAAGATGAAAACAGTTGAAACTTGAACTGCAATCGTTAGGAATTATGTGCATGTATTGACGCCTGATCATCGAGGGACAATGAAACAGTGAGAGAGAGAGAGAGATAGAGAATGATAGGAATATGCATACCAATTCTTATGACAAGTCAGTGTCATTAACGTTAAATTGGATTTGTGCATGAGACTAATTTCTGCCATAGACATTTTGTACAAATCAATTGCTCATATTATAATGTGTAGTCTGCTGCATGTTCAAATCGCTTTATCTCAATAATTCCTGTTAGAAAATAAATTGGATGTGACCTAAATTGTTTTTTTTTTACTTATTATACTGTATAAATCTTTATGGTGGCTTCTTAACAGCCAAGAAAATGCTCAATATATAGGCTACATTATGAAAAAAAAAACAGTTTTTTGAATATATTTTTTGAATAATTATAGAATATATTTCTTTTCTTTTTTTCTTTGTCTTTTATCATTCAGTATCATTCCACCTTCCAAAAGCTCAAGTTACATTCAGAGCCCTTTTACATATTGAAGGGCCTCTGAAAGCGAGCCAGCTCATTGTACCTGTTGAGAGACAGTTGAATTCCAGCCGGAAATATCCATCCCCTTTCCTATATAATCAAATATTTCCTATGAAACAACTGTTTTACCAAGCAACATACCCTGTAACTATTGACACAAACTCTAATCAAAACTTCCTTAGAACGAAAGAGAATAATATCTGATATGTGAAGGCAGTGAAGCTGGGAATGAAATAGCCCTAAACATGCATATCATGTAGGGCATATTCAGACCACGTTGAAGTTCAAGAATACCAAACATTCTCTGATCCACCCGAATCAGAAAATAGAAATCAGAAAGTGGTCTTGAAAATCACATTGTGAGGTAGTTTTCCAAACTGGTTTAGAAGACCATTTAAGATCACTTCCAAGACCGCTTTGACCGTTCCTTTACATGCAATACTAGTTTCCATTAAACTGGTTTAGAAGACCATTTAAGATCACTTCCAAGACCGCTTTGACCGTTCCTTTAAATGCAATATTAGTTTCCATTAAACTGGTTTCCACTTCACTAGTTCAAGGGCATAGATGAGATGTGATATGTTTTGCATGAGAATGTACTCATATTTTTCAATAAACTCCACAGCAACCCTAATTCCAGGTAACATTTAAGTCATCAGAATTGGGATATTTTACCATTTTTGCTGGACCAGTTTTTTACTTACAATTCTGAACCAAAAGTAAACCTCACAAAAAAAAACAATGACAATTTGAACTGTATTGTATAAGAATCATTACACATTCAAAATTCAATATCTCTTGTATATATTACTATGGGAGAGGAAAGTAAAAGAACGATACTACAATCGTACATTTAACAAATTAACAAATTATATCTGTGAAAGATGACAGGTGTTCTCTTCGAGAAATAACTGTAAACTTTCACGTCTTTGGAGCTACATAGCAAGACTTTGAAAAGTTCAACCTCTGAATAACAACATCCCTTTGTTCAGCATTTGTCCAGCAGGTGTATTAAATATGAGTAAGTAGTCTTTATTCACACCAGGTGGGACAAGTGGTCAATTAATAATTTGTACTTATCATCATGGGTTGTGAAATGACCCAAGGTACAATTATGCTCTTTCCTGTAATCCATATGTGTTAAGTGTCAAGATTTTGTAACAATGGCAGTATCGCGAGGCAGATCAAAGCAATTATTAAACAAGGGTTTGGGGAGGGGGGGGGGGTGGGTCTGCAAAACTGCCCAATTGCAAGTTAAAGATGGACCTTCATCTATTCATAAAATAAGAAATCTTGAACTAGTGATACATGTACATCTGTGTGAGAATCTTGTACTGTCTACATTTACAGAGGTAAGTATTATGCCCCTCCATGTAGTTATTTTAACCTTTCCCAACTCTCTAGATTCCTTCCTAATACTCTGAATAAAATAACCCATTTCTCTAAGATTCCAGACAAAAATGAAATTAACACCAAACCCTCAACCTTGAACTACACTCTGGTTTACAACATCAGTTATTTCTGGTTTAAATTTGGTCTCAATCTGACCTATCTTTTACCAGTTTTAGCTCATTACACCTGTCTCATGCTTGCTTTTTCACATTTTTCTCACCTCTTCTAGACACCTGCCTGACTATGGAATGTGACGTTTGACACCACAAATTGAGGAAATATGACGACTTTCGACAGATTCTCACATGTTAAGTGTATCAGTATCCTTGAATAGTGACACCTTTCATACCCTTGACAAAGAGCATTTTGCCACATTCAGTTGCCAAGTCAATTGTTACTTCCTAAAACCCAAGTCATATATTCAGAGGCATAAATCAGGTTTCTTCATATGGTTTTTTACATGTTGATAAATCTACATGTACTTAATCCTGTATATAGTTTTAAAAAACACCAACGTATAATATAACTGATGGTGGGAAGTTCATTTACAGTATAAAGGATAATATTAGAACCTGCAATAACCATGTTTTGTGGAACGACTAACTATAATCTATGGTTGAAAAAACATATCAAACCTTGTCCAAGTTATTTATTTAACTACAACACCTTGCATCCCCAATCGGAACAGCTAGGTTAAGGAGGTAACAAATTGATTAAGAATTGCCGAATTATCCCAACTTGCAGGTGACCTGAAGGTTAAGACAACAGGTGATATGTATATCTGTTATACAAGGTATATAAGTTGTATCTTCACACTAAAATAATTAACAGGATTTAAGAAGAATTAATAAAGATTTAAATTTGGTGTCATGGCAGTATGACATTCCTGTAGAGAATACCTATGTGCAGGTATACAATGCATGAATCTGAACCGCAACTTCAGGAATTCCTGTATTTTCAATCTTGAAGACGAGTGACAGGTAATAGAAATAAACCTCAAAATCAAAACATCTTTGGGGAAAATCATGTGTTTTTACTCCAAACTGCCCATAGTAAAATAACACTGTTATACAATATGAAGGCAAAATATGTCCAGGCCACACACACACACATACTATTATCATACTGAGGAACTTTTAAACAGAGAAAATTAAAATGGATACCAAACATTTAGTAAAATCATTTCAATTTTTTTTGGCAGAGTAGTGTTTTATTCTATACAAATACCATTAAAGACCTTGAGGAACTCAATAAAGTAAATTTGTATTTTCTTTCAAGAATATTATAACAAGATCCCAGAGAATCAATTAAATCTCTGTCTTGACAACTTAAATAAAACAATATCAGAGGGACAGATGTGGAAGAGGAGGTTTAAAGGAGGGATGTGAGGTAGTAAGGCTTCTGATATGGTTTACATTAAATCTGAGGCAACAGAAAATTTTTCTAACCTAGAATTTGTGAGAAAAAAAAACATTCCTTCTGGCTTGCTGGACAATTCAATAGAGATGCAAAAACACACAACATCATGATTTTATTTTCAACACCCTGAAGTTATTATTCAATTTTCATACAGGGTATCCATCCTTCTTATGAATTGAGTAATATGATAAAAAGAATAATATAAGGAGGTGAAAATGATCGGAATATGAATGAATCACACATGAAAATGTGTAATATCTAGCCCATGGCCTAGTTTGCAATTCAAGGAATATGCGAAAATTACATTTCCTCAAGGGACAGTCATAAAAGCTCCAAGAAGAGTCAGTAAAAGGTTTGCAATTTCAAAAATAAAAGAATGCATAATCACTTCTTTAAAAAGTAAGATGATGTCATCCTTATCAAATGTTATATTCATAAAATCCATATTTTCTCTTCAATAGTTCATTGTTCCATGTACTTTCTTTAGAAATATATAAAAAGGAAATATTTCTAGATTCACATGAGGGTTTTGAGGAAGGTCATTTACAGATACATGGGTAGAGAAGGAAAGAAGACCAAAAAATAGAAGTTTCCATAGCAACAAATAATAACATCATGAAACCGATTACTAGCAGGTTGATATAAAGTACTATGAACCTTGTTTTGATTGTGGAATCTCAGTTTTTCTAGGACTTCCTTCTTACCTTGGTGCATCACAAAGGTGAGTGCATCTAATTTATCAGGAAATATATGTTTAGCCAATGTCAAACAGATTCAATAGAATTCCTGCGCTTCCCTGATTTTATTTAATTTCATGCAATAATTCCTGGGAAGGGTTGCAAATATATCTATTGAGTCTAGGACTGCTTTCAGGTGTAAAATAGGGGGGGGGGGGTTGAGTGAGTGCAAAAATGTGGGGCCTCCAGGGAGGGGATGATAATTAAATTATAGTTGGATATTATTTGCAAATGTTTAACATGATATGATCTTATTCTTATGTCACATATGATTTACAAAACCAGCTTTTGACAGTTGAAAAGTGATATTTCTTCTTTAACTTTGTAATCAATTTGTCAAAATACCAGGAAATGGATTTCAAGTCACATTTGAATGGCTTGTGTCTTAAATTGCAAATAATTGCAATCATAAACAAACAAATAAGATATGCCTGTGTCAATAGTGTGTATCAGAAAAAAAATTGAGTATGAACTTTAAAATACATAACAAATCTTTGGGACAGTTGATTATCATGACAGAATAAGAACGAAAAACATAAGTAATATGTTGCACCTCTAGTAGAATTTGAGGAAATACACTACTTTATCCCTCTGGAACTACAAGTCGATGTCAGTCCCTTCAGTCTCATGATTACAAAATATTCCAGACCTCAAAATTGATTATACACCAATATTACTCTTCTCTTCAAACAAACATCAAAATCTTTAACATGATAAAAAGGTATTGAAATCATGCCCTGAGGGATAGTGAACTTCATAGACACTTAATCAAAGGCAGATGCCGTCACTGATTTATCATCCTTAATTCCCCATTATTAATTCCTACATTGGTGATAAAGAGCATATTTGAGCATACAGGTTTCTATGGATACCAGGGGGCTTGGCATTATTCTATCAGAAACATTCAAACTTTAGTGGATGGATTATTTGCAAAGAATAATGTAACAATTGCAACTTTCAGAGACACGTTTCTTTTACGATATTGAACACCTATTTAGCATCGTAAATGAGCCATTGCAATTGCTGACTTGGTGTCGAATTAAACTCTATACATGGAGACATGGAGCTATGCTGATAAACTGTATTAAATCAAACGCGGCTACTTCTGATGTATCGTTTTATCAATTGTCTCTTTGTTTTATTATTTTTTTTCTTAATGTTACCCTTGATGGAATACTTAAAGATTTAGAATCACCAAACCATAATTTCACTAGCAGTAAGCTGGCAACAATAATAGTAAAAAAAAAATAGATAGCTCAAGCTATTCTATCCATCAAATACAATTCAAAGTCAATTGAAATCAATTAAAGTAACTCAACTATGAACTTTCTCAACTCTCCCATAACCAGGATTTCTTGTTTGGGTTAATATAAAGAAATACCAATTAAAATAATATATTGATATAAAAATTGAAATATTTCAGTAGACCTAGTTAAATGGCAATGCAGACAAAAAATGGAAATTGAACCCGACATATTATCTCCCTTTAAAAGTAATTTAGCAATAAATTATGACCTTGACTAGTTGACTTTGAAGGGCATTACAAGATGGAAATAATATTGACACATGAAACTAAGTTTCAGGTATCACTGTATAATGACATCATTCTGTTCTAAAAAATCATGTTATGCAGAATTCCTTTCTTATGAGTCAATGTTGGCCTTATCTTGGTGAATATTAACAAAATCAAGTTTCATTTCATGGGTAATTTATCACCAATTGATATATTTTTTCCCTTTTGAGTGTGTACCTCCTTTGATCCTAATCATCAGGGATTACCTACCATTACAAATTCATTGCTTCAGGCATGCAATATTTCTCTTCTTTTTCTTTGTCTTCCTTTCAATCTCAACTTGAATCTCTATCTTTCTACTTTAGTTGGTGTATTCAGACAATCAGACTGCCTCGATCACCAGAATACATGTACCTGTTAAATTACGAGAACTTATTTAGGCCATGAAACACCTAATAATTATTTTACGCATTAACATTGGCCCGAACCAGACCCTTATAAGCATGCATAGAGTATGATCTGATTAGCAGGTGAGGCCACAGCATCTACTGCTCACTGGGTTGAGAAAATGCCTGTAATTTGCTTTCACACCACCAATATACCCACGAACTTGGAAAATCCCTGTGAATGTTCTCATAATTTCATCAAGTAGCGGGTACATTCTTTCAAGAATGTTACTAGTATTTTGCTTTCACAGTGGCAAAAATACCTGGTATTTTAAATTTCTGATCAGGGATTACCTGGAACTTACAAAACTTCGCAGCGGTCTGAATATTCCTAATGTCTCTCAACATCTTCACTTTCCTATCCCTCCTATCTCCCTGCTCACGCTTGCATCATTGTGTCTCTCTTTATCTCTATAGAAGACTTAAAATTGTTTGTGTGTTTCTTCATTTGCGTAACTTTGGCAAAGTGTAAATTTGAGGTATTCGGTTAATTATTAGATTTGATAATATTTTGGCTTGTTTATATACAAGATAACTGTTGCTTAACAAGCACCACAAGCGTCTTTGTTGTGGGCACTCTATACAAATCTACAATATTACTATCCTTCATCTGTATATTTATATTCATTTGCTGATTATTTATACATAAAATGCATCTTTCCATAGGGCATATCTGAAACTAGGTGATTTCAGACCGCCTCGAAGTTCGTCAGTTCCAGGTGTTCTCTGATCGGGAAACTTACCCCGATCAGAAAATACCAGGTATTTTGGTAATGTGAAAGCAAACTACGCGTAATTTCCCCGAAAGAAAATACCCGCTAAATAGTAGGTACTTGGCAAAATTACGAGAACTTTCGCGGGGATTTTTTCAAGGTGGCAGGTATTTTGGCAATGTGAAAGCAATTTACGGGAACTTTTAGCACAGCGTGTCGTTGGGCGCGGGCGCCATGGGTGGCTGCTGGGCTAGTGGTTTTGAATCTCGCGCCTTGCCTGCTTATGAGACCATACTGCGCATGCTCCTAACTTCAGGAATTTATCCCGAAGGGTATGTTTCGGGGCGGTGTGAATGCAGGAATATTTAATGGGTATTTTTTAGCCTAAAAATGTTCTCGTAATTTAACGGGGATTCTTGTGATCGAGGCGGTTTGAAACCACCTACTGTGTTTCTTTCACCATCTCCCTGAAACTTCTGCTTCCTCAACCAGAATCAATTCTTCATCTCTTTCTTCAAGCTTAATCCCAGTCATCACCCCCTGCCTCAACACTGTCATCGGCTAGGGTTTTGTCACCGGCTGACCACATACTGTGGAGGGAGTCAGAATTGACCCCTTCTACTATTAAACTTGGCTCCTAAATCTAGCCTAAAGTATCCTAATTATTCAGCAGGTATCAGCCAGCCTCAGGTGGGACCAATTTAATGAGAATTAATCCTTCATTTTTCATCCATCAACATTTACTTTAGGATGACTCATACATGCTCAAATGACATATCAACAGCTATATGCAGAAAATCTCAGGAGTCAGAAAAGTGGTTGAGAGAAAGAGAGAGGAAAAAGGAGAGCAACAAAGAGGGTGTGTTTTGGGGGGAGGAGGGACTTTAGTTTGAGATGCAAGGATGTGTTTATGCGAAGTCATAAGCAAGAATCACAGACATGAATATTGATTAAAAACACAAATATAAATTTTGGTAACTGCAATTTTTTTTTTAATATACGCCGTAACTAAGCGTAATTTATACAGGAAACCTGCATAAACCATGGGTTCAACTGATGGTTTTAAAAACCACCTTTGTGAATTCTGACCAATATCTTGCTCTGCTACATATTTGAGGTATGATTTGCACTGTGCACAGAATGAATATAATTTTAATAGTCAATGCTTGGTAATAAAATGTAAAAAATAGGCCAACATTAATCAAGGTACTAATGGATAATTTTTTTTTCTGTTCCAATCATGAAGAAGCGAAAACGGAAATCAGCCCTGTGGTTTGGTGTTTCAAAACAAAAAACTAAATAACAACGAGAAAAACGTGTTGTGATTTCGTTTTTGTAGATCAAAAACAGAAAATTGAAATCAGAAATACTTTTGGGTTTTTTCTGGTTTCTCATTCTAAATTTGTGTTTTTATATATCAAAAACATAATCAGAACATGGTTTTAGCTCTGCGGTTCTGTTTGCAGAAATGCAATAAGCAAATCGCAACATGCTTTCCGCTCCGTGATTCAGTTTTCGGACAATTGCACCGCAAACATCAAAATTGATGTCGGCTCTCTGATTTCCTTATCGTTCATCAATATTAAAGAGCCCCATCTACGTTAACAAAATTTTAAAGTGCATATTTCATAATTATCTTGATAGAATTAAAAGAAAACCACCGTTCTACTTCTAGCATATATACTGGCAAGCCTTGATTCAACCATAGAGCTATTGAGGTAGAAAGCCTCCATGATCTAACTTTCTAGAGGGATTGGTATGACTGGTCACCTCATGAGTCACACACCCAGATTTAGGACCTCCTACCACCTGCTAGGATCCCATAATAGGGGCATTCTTGTCCCTCCAGCCTTTTCTTGAATACAAGTATTGGCAGTCAAGTGAATAGATTCAAGTCCAAATTCTTTTCATAGGAAGACAAAACAATATACAAATCTATTATCTCTGGAAAAACTACGATCCATAACAAAAGCAGAAAATCGTCATTAATGCATTGAGGGCCACCAAAGAGCTGGTCTCATCTATGTTTTTTAGTGGTTGAATCTGCTCCATTATTTACAGTTAAGGTTTGATACTAGAAAAGATTGGTTAAAGGCAACATTAATGAAAGAACAGAGTCCCAAATCAGAGAGGAAAATAAGAAAACATCAGTGTGAAATTGTCATTTGTCATATTTATTGGATTTTTCTCACCTGATATGTACTTTTGGCAATTTGTCAAATGAGCAAAAACGCAGAGTAGATCGCACGCGACGAGTTGCACAAAGGGTGATAGGAATAGAACTGTTCCCAGTCCAGGCACTTTGTAAAGAACGCCTACTTACCAAAGTCAGACTATATTAATGGCAGGTAGTTCTCACTCCCTGATTGTTACGGGTTTAACCGTTCTGGAATACAGCTGTGTCCACCCCACACTCTTCCTTCATGTTATCGGGACTCCTTTAATACAAATTCTATACATATGTACAACTCTAATGTAGCACAATGATGTCATATTTTTTATTCAACTCAAACGTAGCACAATGATGTCATATATTTTATTCAACTCAAATGTAACACGATGACATCATATTCTCCTTTTTTTCTTCCTACTTCTTTCTCCTTATTCTTCTTCCTTCTCCTATTTCTTCTCTACTCTTTGATCATCTTCTTCTTCTTCATCTTCTTTTATTTCTCTTCCTTTGTTTTCATCTCCTTCTCTCTAACTTACTTTCACCATTGTCTTGTACAAATGTTATTTATGTTTACTATTTCTTCTACATTTATTGTGTGTGAAATTTAATGATGAATATTTTCCGCATATACTAGGATGGGGGGGGGTGTTATAGCAGCATACAGACCTTTTATCATCATCCATAGGCATTATGAATTTTAGGGGTATTAAAGTAATTGCAGAGAGTTATTAATGATTTATTGTGGTTGTTCCATGTATTTCAATATTGTTATATATTGTACTTTTCATCTTTGTGTATACTTATTGTTATAGCCATTGTAAACCAAATTTTCTTTGTATTCGTACATTGACCAATAGAATCTTGAATGTAATATCACGATTGTGTGGAATTAGGGATGACTTACATGTGGCATAGACAATATCTAATTACACCTACTCTTGGGGGAATATTTCTTTAGATTTAACAAAAGAGTTGTCAACAAAAGAATTGTCCTCAAAACAGAAGGGGGTCATTGGGGTGACACCCTTTTTCAAATCCATAGATTATCCCATATGATACTTTTTTTAAACTACATAATTGTGTAGCTTAATTCTGGTTTCTTTTAGATTTTCTATTGAGCTTATATACACAAATCCTTCAGAATCTCCTATCTGTTTAACAATGAGTTTACCTTCAATTTGTAGAGCTCAAGGAATAAGTGCTTATCTGTTCCCTGAATATGTTTTTTTACCATGCTTTATGGTACCTTTAAAGAGCCCAGAGGTGGTGGGATAGGGAGGGTGTTATGTTGGGTTTTGAAACCAACATGGGGCTTGTTTGCAGTAGAGTTTATTTGAGTACACAACCCCTTTATCGCCTGCAGAGATTTCACAAGGTGTCTATTCTTTGATACTTTAGTTTAAATAAGAAAGGCATGGGGGAAAAATGGAAGTTTGTGGTTTCATAGAGCCTTTTGAACTTGCTGGGTGCAGTTTATGGTAAACATTGAACTCAATCTAATTGATGACTTGTGAAATAAATCAGTGCCATGCTACCTTTAAAAACCACAAATTTAAAAGCATCTGCCATTATTGGTATTGTGGAGTCCAAAAATATCCTGCTTCATACTATTCTCCCTTTTAATATTTTTATTACAATTATAGTGGAAACACAATTAGTTCAGACTTCGATACCATGATGGAGACACTCGCTATCTTCACAAATAAATTGAACCATTCATACTTCTTGGCATGAAAATATACTTTTTAATTCATCAGAGAATTTACTTCAGAAAAAAAAAATTGCATCAAGATGCGAACTATCATTTGTATCTTGAACATATGGGCATGTGTAACTACAAATTATTTTTTTCAACGATATTAGAGCGTTTTCACCACTTTGTGAGAGTATTTCAAAGCCATACATATATTTACATGGGAAAATCAAGGTCAGAGGCAGGCTAAAATTCCAAAAGCAGATTATATAAGATGTCTTCAAACTTGTGGAACTAAAACCCAACTGATGGAAGAACATATAGAGTGTTCAAGAATGCAAATTCTCTTTCTCTCATGCATGCACTGCAAAATGACAGGTGCCAGTCTGAAGAATGCTATGAAAGAAAGTAACTACTCAATAAATGTGAATTTGAAGGTGACTGAAATCAAATCCCATTTATTGTTATATTCAATAATTGTGATTTCTTAGCCTATGGCTACTTCATACCTCTTATCACTTTAAAAGAAGAAATTAAATTTAGTTTAAATATTTTGGAGAGTACCTTTCATATTATGGACTAGTATGGAATAAGCTTAGCAATGTGTGAGAATACTTCTGTCAAGTCAAACAAATCAATTGTTCATATATGACAAGTGTTTACCAATTCAAAATACTATTAATAATTTCATTCTTTAATCATGTCACCAGAAGGCAACAAGATATCCATCATATTGTAAATCAATTTGAAGATCAAATTCATTCTTCCAGTTGAAAATAAAAGGCTGAACTTCAGTCAAACGGTAAGATCAATAGGCTCCTGTTTTATGATGTTTACAATATTGAGCCATTTATTAGATGAAAGAATATCCTTTCAAATTATGAGTCATGGAATATAATGTGGTGTTTATACACTTGACCTATAGGCCTACATACACCAGATTAGCCCTGGCTGAATAATTTTTTTTTAACAAGAGTGGCAAAATATTAAAAACTACATCATTTCAAGTTTGACATAACAATTGACATTGGACCTGGCATCGCCTTAGGTTAAACATGAAGAGCACAGATGTCCATAACCACTACAGCAAGGAGACTATCAGGCCTATATCTTTTTTTATAAAACGTTGTAATATTACACGTGCAATTAGACCAAAGGGCCTATCTATGCCTGGTCATTATTATCATTGACAGTGAGTGCTGCGCTATGCTTGCTATGTGTGCAAGGTCATTAGGGTATCCCAGCATCTTCATCATGTTTATCTAAGGAGTCATCAAGCTAGGTATTCTATTGATGTTCTTGACAGTGATAGGAGCATCCCTGGTGAAATGAACAACTACTCAAATGCCAACATTCCCCCAAATGATTTAGATTCAAAATAGTTGTATGACAATAAGTTCAAGAACCAATCATCTGGGTTGCCAGATATCCAGAATTCCCTGATCTTCTAACTTCAGATACACATCTACCTTTGCCTTTAGTCATCCTTGGCTTCAACTTGCCTAACATCTAGAAATAAATCTCACCCTTAGCCCTATTTTGACAAATTATGGTTAACTTTGGCAGAGCCAACTTGACCTTATTGTAGTATAGACATGTAGACATACTGCCCCCATCTGCACATACATGTATCTCACCTGACTTTTATTAAATGAACAAGTTTAAAATTATAGGCCCAGCTTGCTCAACCATGATTTTTTTACAGCTCATAAAAATACACTTGTTTATCAACATACTCTTCTGCATAAAGCCATAGACATTTAGTTTTCACCGAGAAATTAGGTATAAAACCCTCACCTGAATCAATTACATGTTGCCATGTCTGACAATCATCAAATCATTAATTCTTATCTGAAAACTAGTTACACCAAAGATCACCAACACATATTTATGAATACATGAAGGACAGTCTATTATCAGTACTTGAAAATAGATCCTACCCAATCCTACATCTTGCTGGATGCTCACTTTGCTCATGTCTCGGCAATTATGCTACACATTTTCTACCAGAACAATTTGGCACATACTTTGCATTCATGTACATAAAGACACTTGGGTGGTCATTTTAATGGATTCTGTTCAAACTCATGTTGAGATGGTTACCATAATTGGCATTTATGTTTAATCTCTCTTTCTCTGTCTGCTTTTTTGTTTTCATGTTTGGAACACGTTCTAGAAAGAGACATGGAAACATTTTCTTTTCTGTTGAAATTTAAACATCAATGAATGTAGAGTCTGTCTTCTTTTGGGGTCTTTTCTATATATCAAGAATGGGGATGTGAAGCAGACACCATTTAATACCATTTCTTCCTGTATTTGTACATACTGATAACATCACACCTTTCACCATAATCAATTTACTCGGGAGAATCTTGATAGAAGGTGCTAAAATGAAAGCTGCTGCAGAAAACTGATAAATGAAAGGGAATCACGTAGAAGATTGAAACAAGATTTACTGCTTTATGAGAACCAGCGCTGTCTTGCTAGATGGGTGATTGGGTCTAAAAGTAGGTACAAAAAACTTCCAGAAGTATCAACAAATATTTCACAGCTATCTTTTCCTTCCCACTTTCTCTGTTTGGTCCAATAATAAACACTGACCTAGTAACCTTTATTACAGGGTGGCCAAGAGTTGTTTTTACACCTAGATGAATGATCATGGAACAAAAAATTGTATGCAGTATGGTTCGACTTTTTTTTAAATGGTCATAAAAAAACAGTAGAATAGTTTGCTGCAAAGCAGTACTCAGAAACATTCTGATTGAATAATGCCCCGGTACCTTTTGAAAATTTTGAAAAAATTTGGCAAAATTTTGGCCGATGTGTGTATTTTCTTCCAACTCTGACTTTTAAGCTCATTTTCATTTAAAAATATGTATGTAAGAAATAATGTAACTATTTTTTTAAAACAATTGAAGGGAAATTGTAAGTTTTAAAAGGGAAACCTACAAGTCTTCATGATTTACAACTATCATTATCTGATTACTTGTAATTTAAACAGGTGAAATAAATAGGCCTACACCATTTCAAAGCTTTTTTAATATTTGATATTTCCTATTTTATACCCCATCCCACAAAATCTGAAGGAAGCATTAGACTTCCTCAGGTGTGAACATTGTGAAAACAAACTTTTGGTAAACTTGGATAAGCTTTTTGACAGGGATTGAGAGTAGTGAACCACATAAGAAATTGAATCAAAATAAACATGTCTGGCCTGGAAGTCTATGGCAGGAAAACAGGACAATGGAAGTGTTTGTTATTGGTCAGGAATATTACCACATTGTTGTCTGGTCCCCATCAAGGAACTCCTTAGTCCT
Source organism: Lytechinus pictus (assembly GCF_037042905.1). Taxonomy (NCBI): domain Eukaryota; kingdom Metazoa; phylum Echinodermata; class Echinoidea; order Temnopleuroida; family Toxopneustidae; genus Lytechinus; species Lytechinus pictus. The sequence continues at coordinate 3,615,211 of NC_087245.1, read as the reverse complement.
ATTAAATCTTTAATGGGTAAGGTTCATGGTGATGATTCATCAAAGAAGTACTTCTACTTCTTCAAAAACAGGAAACTAAAATAATATATAATGTCCCTAGAATGCACATTGCTTCAAAACTAGTTTTCCTCACTTAACACTTTCACCAACTACTGACTGGAGCACTTGGAGAAATCAACAATCTCTGATATTATCTTCTCCCATTAACAAACTGATCATCATGCTCTGTGTATTGCAAACGACTCAACACATTAGGGTTTTTCATCTCAGACAATGCTTTAAAATATTTTGACCTTAGCAGAAATAGTTCATGTTAACATGTTATTTGGCAATATTTTTTTCTTTATCATACAACACTGACTGAAAGTCTAATGATATAAAGGAAGAAAGAACCAAGGAAAAAGAACAAGTATAAATGTCCAATGCCATGAAGCAAATGCTTGCTTCTTGATGTCCTCACATGAAAGCCATGACCCCACAAAGCAGCTGAAACATACAATAAGATTGTGTGTATTTATACATTTTTAAATGCGGTATTGCAGAGCATGTAACTCTCAGCAGATGACCTTCGGTCTTCTTTTCATTTATGCGACTTCTAAATCTTACAGTAGAGGCCGACACTAATAATTCTTCAGTCCATTGTATATTTCCAATCATTGAGGTAGGTTCCTCCTTAAGTCACTCATAATGGAAGTTTATCTTCAATCCTACCAGTTTTAACCTACTCAATTTCACAGTTGACTTGCATATATGACTAATCTAGCATACAAGCTTTGTAGGGAATTTTGTCTCTAAAGATTATGAAGTGCAGCTTAAAATTTGCATGGAATTTGTCAAATGAATTTTCCACTAATAGGCTTTTCCGACAGGTATATTTTCTTTGAATGCCTATAACAGGACTCCCTGCCTGCCTATTATATCTCATAGTATCTCAAGACATGATGTATACAGGGCCCTGACAACACACAGCTCTAAAATTGACATTAATACATTTTTTTCATTATTACTATTTACATTTGAAATGATCAAATTCTGTACAGACAAAAATTGTTGGTTGCTACATTGAATTGATGGTGTTACTACGACATGGTCAAATTTTATGCTAAAATTCATTCATTTGTGTTGATTAAAAATATACAGCCAATTCCTGTATTTTACATGTATAAGCATTTTCTGTGAATATTTCTTTCAGATCAATTTAACAATTATAAACATGGGTGTAACAACGGTGAAACAAATTTGTCATTTTAAATGCTTATCTATCATAATAATGATAATAATAATAATACATATGACTTATAAAGCGCCAAATCCACTCTGTAGAGTATTCAAGCCACATAAAGAAATTAAGAAGTAAAATGAAAGGTTTTAAGAAAAAATTTGAAAGACTTAACAGAGATACAATTTTTGATGTCTTCAAAAAGTCTGTTCCTTAGTATGGGGCACGCATGAGCAAAGGATCTTTCCCCCAAGTTTTTGAAACTTTTGTAACCACAAGCAAACGAGATGTTGAAGAGACCAAGTGGGTATGTAATTGATAAAAGAAAGATTGTATTAAATGGTGGCCCTGAAGGGACATCGCAAATAGACCAAATCGCGAATTACTCACGACGAAATTCACGACGTCGCCAATTTGAATATTGACGACGAAATTCACGACATCGTGAATTTCGTCGTCAATATTCAAATTGGCGACGTCGTGAATAATTCTCGATTTGGTCTATTTGCGATGTCCCTTCAGGGCCACCATAGTATTTGGGAGCAGATCCATGAATGCAATAACAGTTATCCAATTCTTGATAGGGAGCCATTGCAGCGAATTCAGAATTGGGGTTATATGTGAGAATTTGTTTCACAATTTTACAATTTGAGCTGCAGCATTTTGAAGCTGTGATAACTATTTCTAGAATTAGGAAACAAATAGTTTACAAGGTTAACCAACAATGTCATGATATTACCAGGTAATAATGAGAAATCCACCTGTTACCTGAATTACACCAATCAGTAAACAATTCCTGATATCTAATGGGAATAGGAAATAATCAGACTGATAGCAGGGGCATTGGTATTTATGTGGTTTGAAGACTCATCAAACTGTGTTAATATCTTCACAAAGTGGAACAAACTTTTTATTCTACACACTTTTTTATTTCACAAGAAATTGTTTCTGTTTAGCTGACTGCTATCTATTAAATCCACCCCACCCCTTTCTGATAAGGGGAGCATTTCATGAAAGGACTTGTAGGACATTTTATCTGTCACTAGTTTAGTGGAAACTAGTTTGACGCGTAGTGAGAACGGTCGAAGCGGTCTTGGAAGCGATCTTCCAAACCAGTTTGGAAAACCACCTCGCAATGTAGTTTTCAAGATCGCTTTGCCTTGTTAAACTGGTTTTAGCGTAAGGGAGGACACAACCGTTCTTCGGGAAGCGATCTTCGCACATTTTGAGCGCCCTACTGCACACGACAGGTGTAGAATGCCTACGCTGTGGTTTCGAATTTTGCACGAAAAATGTCACCCCACTGAGAGTGTTTCCATAGCAACAAGACCACTTTACATGAAGTGATTTTAAAAACCACTTTCGTGTGATCAATTGGGAACGCTAGCAAAGCGATCTTCCAAACTGGTTTCCTGAATCGGATTCCAGTAAATTAGTTTTAGAAAGCGTAATGAGAACGGTGTCCAAGACCCATTTGAGCGTTCCCATTACATGTTAAACGAGTTTCCACTACACTCGTTTCCACTCAACTAGTTTTAGGACTGTAAATAGAACAGGGTTATTGTGTTTTTTTCACTATTTCTTTTAAAATGAATTTATCCTGTCACATATCTTTGTAATCTCATGTAATTCAAGTTTTCCTCATATCCAAAGTGTATAAATACCATTGACTCTGTTTATGATTTTCAGGATGAGGATGAGGTGTGATTACTTTGGGCGTGTTTATGCTGCCACTTTTCAGGCCAGAATCAGCGTTTCCATACGTGAATAGTCCAAAACACGGTTGCGTCCATGCTTACTTTCATTTAAATGACGTTTCAGAACGCCGATCGTAAACTCATAAAAAGGTACATTTCAAAATGTTGTTTGAACAGAATCAGGGTTTCTGGGGAAGTATAAACAGAACCACGATCGTAAACGTGTTTAAATTACGTAATTTGGTACATGCTTCCGGTGAGGTGGAAAATCCGCGGGCGAATACAGTCACATTGTTCTAAGAGGGACTTACCCCCCCCCCCCCCCGGAATTACCTCTCATTTCCCTGGTTCTAATAATGACCAATGTACATTTGCATGTGTGATTTAAGTACTATAACTATACTGTTCTAATTTGTCATCACGATGAATGTTGAGGGATTCACAATAAACCCGGAACATGAGTTACGATGAGGAGACATCGCTAAGATAGAAGCCCCAGTAGCATAAACAAATAGATGTCTTATTTCCTTATGTATACTTTAATATTCTTTATTTTGTCTTACTATTATCATCACCATGGTAGAAATTCTATGGCTATGTCAAGTAGCTCCATGCAATTACTAAAATATTGGAAATTGTTCTATGTTTAAATAATAGTCGACCAAAACAATACGTGGAAAAAATAAACTTTCAAAAAAGGGCACGCTGAATTCGATCTCACTTTCCTGTTCAAAGAAAATTACAATGCGAATCCAGCTGGAGATAGTGATTTCGCCTCTGAAAATTTAAGCATAAACAGCACTCCCAGCACCACGTTTTGATTGGCATTCTGAAACGACGTTTAAAAACGCTGATTCTGTCTATGCAATGAAAGCATAAACACACCCCTTGAAACATGTCCTGTTTATCAAAATGTTATGTACTCTTTATGACTAGGAATTATACTGACTCCTGATAAACCTGGTACTTTGCCTGTGTGAAAGCAAGTTATTTTCAATAAGGAAAATACTTATAAGTTAGTAGGTACTTTCATAATTACAAGAGCTTTCACAGGAATAGCAAATTACCAGAAATATGAATATGGTATTTTTAGTCCTGAATAAAGTTCTCCTAATTTACAAGTATTCTTGTGATTGAGTGTGTATGATGGCACCAAGAGATATTGAAAGTACTACTCTTTAGGTGGTTTCAAACCGCCTCGATCACAAGAATCCCCGTTAAATTACGAGAACTTTTTTAGGCTGAAAAATACCCATTAATTATTCCTGCATTCACACCGCCCTGAAACATACCCTTCGGGATAAGTTCCTGAAGTTACGAGCATGCGCAGTATGGTCTGATAAGCAGCAAGGCGCGAAATTCAAAATCACTAGCCCAGCAGCAACCCATGCACGGCGCCGCACCCAACGACACGCTGGGCTAAAAGATCCCGTAATTTGCTTTCAGACCGCCAAAATACCCACGACCTTGGAAAAATCCCCGCGAAAGTTCTCGTAATTTCGCCAAGTACCTACTATTTATCCGGTATTTTCTTTCGGGGATATTACGCGTAGTTTGCTTTCACACCGCCAAAATACCTGGTATTTTCTGATCGGGGTAAATTTCCCGATCAGAGAATACCTGGAACTGGCGAACTTCGAGGCGGTCTGAAACCACCTTTTGAAATGTCAGTTTGGAGATGCATCTTTAGAATGTTTAGGGATTACCTTACCAGGAGGAAATCTCTTGAAATCCCATCCGACATATTTTCATATATCTTGAGTATTCCATTGCCTGGGGCTGGTTTCGACATGAATCAAGAACTCTTATCCGGTTTATTTCAAACGATGTTATCGGTGGTACCAGGATGTAAGATGAATTGGTAATGGTAATATATGAATCTATGGTAATATCAAACTGGCCAACTTTTTGGCTAAAATGCCTCCAAACAGCTGAAGTTGTCAGAGTTAGAGTGAAAAAAAAACTAGGGAATCAGACTAGAATACAAAACTCCTACTGTACAATTAATTCTTTTCTTTCAAGGGCAATTTGGGAAACTGACCCCCCCCCCAATAAATGAATAAAAGAGAACACACATCAATCTAAATGAAATTATAAAAATACAAGGAAAGCTGGTTTTGCGAACCCCTTGACCTTCTATTGTCAGGACCTACTGTTGAATTTCCTCTAGAAAGTACAAATTTTGAAGATTACTATTAAAAATATAATTGGAAATCAGAATTACACAAATGGTTAGTGTGTTTTGAAAGTTCCTTATATGTGACAGTGAGATTTTCTCATAGTGTCGTATTAATATCCACTTCCATCATTAGATGGTTTCAGACCGCCTCGAAGTTCGTCAGTTCCAGGTATTCTCTGATCGGGAAATTTACCCCGATCAGAAAATACCAGGTATTTTGGTAATGTGAAAGCAAACTACGCGTAATTTCCCCGAAAGAAAATACCCGCTAAATAGTAGGTACTTGGTGAAATTACGAGGACTTTCGCGGGGATTTTTCCAAGGTCGCAGGTATTTTGGCAATGTGAAAGCAATTTACGGGAACTTTTAGCCCAGCGTGTCGTTGGGCGCGGGCGCCGTGGGTGGCTGCTGGGCTAGTGGTTTTGAATCTCGCGCCTTGCCTGCTTATTAGACCATACTGCGCATGCTCCTAACTTCAGGAATTTATCCCGAAGGGTATGTTTCGGGGCGGTGTGAATGCAGGAATAATTAATGGGTATTTTTTAGCCTAAAAATGTTCTCGTAATTTAACGGGGATTCTTGTGATCGAGGCGGTTTGAAACCGCCTATTGTAAAAGGAAGTGGTAAAACTCAACTAAATTTCAGGAAGATTTCTACCAACACCGTCACGGCTCATCTGACCATTCAGTGACAACATCTTTATCTTCCGTAAGCTCCCTTTACTAATTCAAACTAGAGAGAGTATCTTGAAGTATCTCCATTTGCAGCAAAACGCAGATATTTGCCATACATGAGAGACCAAGAATCTGCACAGATCACTTCCAAGTCTAAACAACTGATAAATCTCTCTTATGATCTACAGATGATAACCATCAAGGGTCTGATAAAAATGATTGTGACTGAGTCTGACCCTAGAAATGACCTATGACCTGAGGTAAGGACAAGCACTAAAGGAGAAATAATCTGATTTATTATCAAGCTGAGGAAATGGCTGGAGGGATGGGGCTTACCTTCCAGATTTGTTACATTTTTCTGTTCAATGAAAAAAGAAAAAAACACTAATAAACCTTACACTAAATCTTGCTGAATATGTCATCTCCTACACTACACATTATTTAAATTTACAATTTCGAGAAAAATAATACACCTTCATTATCTTTCAAATACTTCCTCCTTGCTTTTGGTTACTGAGTGATATGAAAATCTCAATACCAACTGGGGCCCGTTGCAGAAAGAGTTGCAATCAATTGCAACTCTAAAAATCATGCACAACTTGATTTTCAACCAATCAGCAGCGCGCATTTGGGACTTGCGATTGATTTTTTGACTTGCGTTTAAACGTAACTCTTTCTGCAACGGACCCCTGATCTAGATCCTTAATGGTTTATTCCTTTTGTCAGATCTCCCTTACTCAGAATTCAAGTGTTTCTTTTAAACTTAAATATGAAATGTACTTCTCTTTCAATCATTATCTACTCACAAATTATTTCTTCATGTGATCACACACACAAAAAATCACTAATATTCCAGTAAAACAGTGCCAGAGGGGGAGGACATGACCACCCCCCCCCCCCCCCCATGTGCATGCAACAATGATTAATAAATTAGAGCCTTTGTGGCAACATGTTTCTTTGTTGGCCTTTATAGATTTTATAGGACTTTATTATCATTTGATTTTAGTATTAAAGACTGTAGACCTACATGTACAATGCACACATCCTTTACAAATTAAAGCTAGCCTATTTAATAAAATTTGTTTCTCAGTGTTCTCCATACATGTTCTCATGATTTGCCAATAGAACCTTTGATGTGGTTCCTCCTATTTCTTATAGACCACTCTCACAACAAAACCCTTTCATTATACTACATGAACTGAGTGGAGAAAAATACACAAAATACTCAATAAGAATATAAAGTCCCTACATGTACGTATATAGTAGGCCTATGTATGAGAGATATTTTCAAGTGCTGCTTTGGAAATATGTGAATAGGCATAAATATTTCATAACCTCAGCTTAATCTGCAGTAGAGTAATTATAATGTAAGGGATGAACTAATACATGCCCTGATGTTTCTTCAAATTTCCATACAATTCCTATCTTTCTCTCTGACAAAAGATACAAGTTATCTTAAATTACCTCAATGAACATGGCAAACCTGTAACAATGCAATTTTTGAATGAATATTTTGCATAACAAGACATATAACAATTTTTTAGGATGATGCAAACTACATGAAAAAAACCAACAACAGAGAAACAGAATTAATAAGAAAAATCTAAACAATCATGCAATATTTCTGGAGCTTTATCATTAGTTACTAGTTAGAAAGGGGAAACATTAAATTAGTTGGGTCACAAGGCTTTGCTGTATGAAACAGATTAGTTTGGCTCTGTAACAGCAGAGCTGATGGTGTGTTAGGGTTATGTTGTCTGACTTGTTAAACTACAAAACAATAATATATGAAATCAACCTTTCATCAGAAGATAAACGTTCATAAATACCATGCATTTATGATAATCATATTCACTTGAGAATTCTAAAACAAATGGATTGTAAACCATTACAATTTGAACAAACAGTGGACAAAATTTAAGAAACAAATGGTTTTAGATTAAAAAAAAGGATGCTGTATGACACAAAAACTCCAGAGCTGAGATGAAATATTAAAACCTGTTAGGACAGAAATGTACAAGGTGTTAATGAATGAAAACTTGGATGAAAAATGAAGTTAAATCTGAAGATACTGGAACAAAGATCATGCTGAAATGAGGCTAGATGAAAACAAAAGACGATGCAATCTGGTTTTCATAGACAACAAGGCATGCTGGGATAGGTGGTATCCGTGCAAGAAGGACTTACTGGATGGGTCACTGGGATTTTTAGTGTAGACCACCAAGTATAGCGACACGTTGCTGGATCCAAACTCGTTGGCAGCCCTGAGTGAGAGGACGTAGTCTGTTCCAGGTCTGAGATCAGACAAGGTATACTGCATTATGTCCGAATTTATGATCATGGTCTCAGAAGCTCTCCCCTCTCCGTACATGAGGAGATAATGGGAGATAGGGGTGGAGCCATTAGCAGGAGGATCCCAACGGAGGGATATTTGGGTGGAGTAGGGTGTGGCAGAGAAGCCAACAGGTGCTTCAGGGACTTCCCCAAACAACTTGCCTTCATCCAAGACTATGCAGGGAGAAAGAGTAAAGGTAGAGAGGATCAAGGGAAATAAAGATTAGAAAATATGAAACAAGCTAATGTTAGACCATCATAGTTTGACACAAACACACTTTACAACTAGTATAGTGCAGTTATAATCATGGCAGATGAAAGGAAGTACACACAAAGAAATTAGTTATATAGAATATAGACCATTCTTCACTTGGGGTACTACACCAATGAAATTCGTCAGTATAATGGTTATTACAAGAAATGTCATATATAACAAAATAAAGCAACAAGAAAACAGATATATTGCTCTATTCATATCTGCTCTAACATATTCAAATGTCTTCATATGACGTATGAATTCAGGAGTATTGAATTTTCCTTCTAATATCTTGTAATGGTTTTCCTATACTCAATATACTACTCAGGCAAAAAAAAAAGTTTTCATTTTTGAGGGCTACTTTCCACAGCCTACTGCCTAAATCTGCATCAATGGATAAACTTTAAAATGACAATGAATGGGGATTTCTCAGAGCTCCCTTATTTTAATTCCCAGGGCTCTTTTCAGCATTTCAAGGGCAAAATCACCCCATTCCCCCTCCCCCTGTACCAATTTACAATACAGCTTCATTATATGAGGGAAGTAAACAATAAATGATTATTTAGTTTTGAAATCATGTACAATATAAACAAAAAAGGAAAGTCAACATTTATGTAATTTCACATTAGCATAAGCAAGATAAAGGTATCAATCTTTGATTACACTGTTTACAGTGAATGAATTAACATGCACATTTTTTTGCAAAAGTTAAACATTTTGACAAAAATCACAGAGGTATGTAACAACTTGTAACATACTTCAAATTCTTTCAAGTTACTAAATTATCATCAAACAATTGCTTTAACTTTCAAAGAGATGAGAGTAGAATATGCACATCAGTGCATGCCATTAAAGAGATGCTCAAACCCCAAAATAATATGATTTGAATAAATACTGCAAAGTGAAATAGAAAAACACTGAAATTTTATCAAAATCAGATAAAAAAAATAATATAGCATACTTGATCATATAGTATATTTTTGTGAAACTGTTAAATGCATGTCATCATCAACAACATAAGCAAGCTGACTTCTCGCTTTTTCTTTCATATATAATGAGAAATAACAATCAAATTTCAATTTCCAAGAATGTAAAACTAAAATTGACTACTGGTTTAAAATGATCACTGCTCTAAATTATTTTATTATGAGAGAGATATGTTTATAAACACAATGTTATAACTGAGATTCCATATAATCATGGTGCTAGAGTCAGGATGAAAAGCTATTTTTTTTAATTGAGACATTTCAATTATTGCATAGTCACCATGTATGCAACTGTTTCACTATGGAGCTACTAGCGGAAGCTCCATGGTTTCACTAATAATAATGCAAACTCTATAACCAATCACTTTGTTATTTCTATCCGATTTATTTAAAGTTCAGTATTCTCTTGTTCAATTTTACTCAAATTATTCAAGTCATCTTCAGCCTGTAGTCAATCTTAAATCTACATCTGCTTTGATTGGTCATATTGGACATCATAGTGATTAGTCATCCATCCATCTACAGATATCATTGACCAGCAGGAGGGTCATGACTCAAAATGATTATGCAACAAGTAAAATTATATGGTTATATAACATATTAAAGGATTTTAAATCTTAGCTGGACATTTGTGTGATTTGCTCAATATGGGCCCCTCATGATGACTGATATAACTTAATACATGTTCACTGACCTATTCTGAAGGTGACAGATGAGCCAAGAAATTATGTTATTCAGAGTAGAAGGTATGTGATAATACTGAGTTTCTAATTAGCTTGATCAAGAACATATAGATAGCCCTATACACTGTATGCTCCAATGTACTGACTTGATATAAACAAAAACTTAATGAATTTATCTGTACAGCCTGATAATCACATCTTTTCTTAGATGTTCTGATATCAAAATAAGATTAAAGGGTCAGATAGCATGTTTCTAATACCTTGGTCACATTTGCTCTACGGCGGCCGTACGGCGAGTCGAAAACAGCCGTTTTAATCACTTTTATTCAAACCACCTATGTATAGCTGGTACAAAAAATGTAAAAACGGCTGTTTTCGACTCACCGTACAGCCGCCGTAGAGTAAATGTGCCCGAGGTATAAATGTCTTTGAGATACATAGTTCTGATCTCAGTGGAGATTCATTGTATCCGATGTATTGTGTGTGAAGTTAAAACGGATGAGAGGAAATGATAACTGGACAATAAAGACTTGTCTGTTTGATCTATGTCAATGGATTGGCCTGATTTGAAGAGCTTTGTAAACAGGGTGACACAATCACTGGTACTTCTATTTCAAGTGCTGTTCAATTCTTCAAGACATCTCCAATGCATTATATCATAAAGAAAGGACTTTGCTCTGAGGGATAGTGTTCTTATTCTGTAAGGTGGTATCTTAGCAAATAGTCACTAAATTGAAGAATGTTGGCTAAAGAAAATATTTCTCATGTATGACTGGAAGCAATTGAGATCAGAAACCAAACAGAAGTTCTAGCTTGCATACAATCCCTGTTGACTTATATGCTTTTCACACTGTACTTTTTTTCCAAATTGGTGGGGCTAAGGGGGGGGGCCTTAGCCCCACCAATTTCCCGGGATTAAGCTTAGCCCACTTCGTTTTCACACTACGTTTTAGCAAAGTGGGCTTGCACGGTAAATAGTACGGTACTATCTGGCCCTGCAAAAAAGCAGGGTTAGCTGGCTTATTGTGGTACTAGCACCACAATTGCGGTGTTAAGAGATGCAGTGTGAAACGAAACTGGGCCAAGGAAAAGTGGGGCTAAGCAATAGCCAATCACAGAAGTCGAAATTGCATGTTATTCACGCTCTGTATGGTAAAGTCATCAATATTCATGAGCTGTGGGATAGTCCGGGGTTAAGGCGTTAACCCCGGCTAAGCAGATAGTATGGGGTTAAGAAAGACAGTGTGAATCCAAAAAAAGAAAGTATGGGGTTAAGGATAGTCCGGGGTTAAGGATAGTATGGGGTTAAGGATAGTATGGGGTTAAGGAAATGCAATGTGAAAAGCATAATGGAGGATCTAGCCTGACTATTGATGAAATTTACTATGTGTTTTGGTTCAATAAATACACATGGTTGAAAAAACGGGCATTCTCCAATCAATCATTAATCAATGATTCCTCATCATTATCCCAAATAAATGTGATTTTCCCCACAGTATTACACTGCGTAAGGAAAAATAAACTTCTATATAAGTACTTCATACATTCAATGACTGAAAACCAATGAGCACAATAAGGTAACACTATGCCTAAGATTTATTAATTTGGGAGTTATATATAGAAGGAAGAAACAAAGTATTTCCAAAAAATTATGAGCCTCCAAGAATTTAAGATAAGGTAGTTATGGGTTTATTACATTTTGTTTATTTCAACAAAACTTAATATGTGTATAAAAGAATCGAAAAACCAAGTAGCACAGTGTGTGTTATGCAAAAATCCTAATTTGTAAATGTAATTTTCAAGACCATTTGCTTTAGGACCAAAATTACACATAAAGATCTTAAATTTTGATAAACTTTAGAAAAGCTTGTACTTGGTGTACAAAAGATATTTCTTCTTTTTTTTTAAACATGATTTTACAAAAGTTTTATCATCTGTATGTTCAAATTATTGTGTACAATAATCCCAGTAAAACTCTGACCTACATCTTCTCCCCAAAAGTTAAAATACACCCATATCCCAAAGACCAAAAGTAATTCATGTCATCTGGCTTTTATTGGGAGTGAATTTGACCTGAAGGAAATGAAAATTGTCCAATTTTTATTCCTTAACAAAATCAAAACAAATTGAAAAAGACGAAGTTTACAAGTTACATTTCCTTGACTCCTTCTCCCCAGTCTCGGTTTTTTTTTCTTGGTAAGTAGACCCTCGGGCAATAACATGGCTGTGACCGAAACAAAGACGGTTTTAAAGGAAATACATAATAGAAAAAAAAATTCACTGATTAATAATAGGAAAGACTGGGAAATGAAATATGTAGATCTGAACAACTTGAAGGATAAACTTTGAAAATGGTATTCAATCTAATTATATTCAGCTTACTTTTTTTCCAAATTAAGCTCATTTGAGAATTAAAATTTTAGAAAGGTTTTTGATTGTCCAATTAAATGTTTTCTAGATCTTAAGACATTTTCACAATAATAAATTTAAAAAGTTTGTCTTTTATCAAAGTTGACATTCTTTGTAATCCACATAGGCCCTATTCGAAATGAGCAAAGTTGAAATTATATTCTTCAGAAGTGTCTTTGCATCACACTAATATCCTACCTGAATAATTTATCATTAGTGTATCTGTGTGTGCATTTTCTTGGCAAATTTCTTTAAAGTACTGTATTAGATGTCTATAGTGATATGCGATCATCAACAGGTTAAAGCATATCATACCAAATGTTCATTTACATTCTAGATCCCGTCAAATCAATACCTGTCCTATTTCTCACGCATCCTTTAATCTATCCATCTCTACTCTTTCCCCATCCCTTCTTCCCACCTTCTCTTCCAAACACTGCTGGTATCTGTTGTCCATAGTGACCGATCTCTAAGCAATCCAGACACCATATAAATTGATGAGGGAGGGTTGAAGAGATTGCTTGGCGGCCAGATGTCATGGCTGATTTGAGCCAATCAATAGATAACCTCCATACCAAGTGGACATAGAAAGCAGGTCTGAGGAAGGAACATCTGTTGTCTGTACCCCCTACTGAACTCCTTTAAACTTGCCACATGAAAGGAAGAAGTCTGTGACTATCTACATCCCTGCAAGGTCTAGGCCTACACATATTATCTGTCTGTATGATAGATAGTAGACATGTCTGTAATCAGGAATGTCACACAGTTCAAGTATGGCAAGCTCAAGCATTAATATGCAATAATAACAATTGTCACAGCTGTAGCAAGGAAATGTTGGTTTAAAGTTTGTACATCAATGGTTGAAAATAGTTTTGAATATTTTGAATTTTGACTGAAAGGGGGCAATTTTCATGGTTTCTTTTGAACTTAGAGACACTACTTGAAATGCACATTGTGTTAATTTAATATTTATTATAACTTGAAAAATTTTTTTTTCAGGTATTCATATAGCTCCCCTACATGTATTTAGAGGGGAGGGGGAGGTGGTCTTTGAAGGTTAAGTCCACTTCAACAACGCATTATTCTGAAGAAAAAAATGATTCCAATTAGACAAGGATAAAATAAAAAAGATAAAAAGATTATTGCATTTCAAAATGTTGCTTAATTTCACAAAACCATTATTTAACAAAATAAGCAACATGCAATAAAGGAGGCAAACTTGAAAATAAATTGCAATTAATTGCCTTGGATTCTCATCTTACACTCTTAGCTGAAAAGGGAAATATTTATGTAGTAACTTATATCATCTCTAAGAATCATTCAACCATGTTATGATACATATGTGAGAAATGTCACAAGACACTAAATTTTATTCAGTTCAAACAACAAGTTCCCTCACTATTCTAAAAGATCTTCCTCTATTACAATTTACATTCTCTGACCATAGGTCCATGATCAGACTTTCTGTACCCTCTCATCAATTTACATTAAATGGCCTACACATTCATCTATCTTGTCCTCTAATGTTCCCTCTCATTTCACTATCATCTTTGGAATGGTCTATCCCTACTCCATCTTCATCTCATCCTCTTTCAATCTCATTGGCGTTCATCTCTCTCTCTCTCCCTCTCAAGCATTCCCTAACTCATAACATTCTTGCTCTGGCTATCCTCTCTTCTCCTCCACTCTGTTTCTCTCTCTCTCTCGTTCCTCTCTCTCTTGTTTCTCTCTCTCTTTCACTGTCATTCCATCCCTTACCCATCTCCCAGGAGGTATCATCTTGACCTTGTATAGCAGCTGAGTTCTGAGACTTCTCAAGCTTGACCTGTCTGTTGTCAAGTTCATGAAGCAACTACATAGATACCAACATCCATACATTGATTATGAGATTTGGTCTTCTTGAGAGCAACTATATATATCTCTTGTTTAATCATTTAATCTACTGTGAACAAAAAGAAAAGCATGTTAATGTCTCAGCTTTAATGCCACAACTTTCCTCTCAACAACAGGCCAACATATATATCAATATTCTCAACTCCCAGGGCTTCTGTGTGAAAGAATATGGATATTAACAATCCTTAAACACATAATGACTGTCAGTGTCAACATCAGAATTTGTCAAAATAATTGTTTATTCATCAATGCATGCTCACCATGAAACCCAAAGGTCTAAGTATGTAGCCTACATCATTATGAATACTCGAATATCATTTGTCTCTAAATCAAAAATTGTAATTAAAAAAAATCTGATCTATTCCCTATGATCTCTCCCTTTTCTCTGCTACAATTCATGATTTCCCCTCTTGGGCCCTACCTGCCATCATCAGACAAGGGATTATGCTAGCTGAGATTCTATCACTCCAAACCTTCTCACATTTATGGCAGAAATACATGTGTATCTAAAAAATACTTTATCCATGCCATGCATCATAAGCCAGTCGACATGTCAGAAGAAATACTAACTGGTATTCATCATTTCAGCATTAGAATCATATCACAGAATAGTTTAGGGGTTGAAGAGACAAGATGATGGGTAAGGCCAGGGATGAGAGGGTCGGTGAAAGGGTAGGCCTATGTGTGCAGTGGATAGACCAGCTATGTTCATACTTCTACCAAGGTGACACAACATTTGCTCCTGCGACAATTGTTTAGGGCTTACTTTCGTATAAGATGTAGGGTTAGGGTTGCAATAGATTTTTATGCTAGGTTTAGCATGGACCCATGAGTTTAGGGTAGGCTAGTGTTAAACCCAGGGTCAAAGTTGGTCATTCCATTAGTGTGTGGAATTAAGAACGGAGCCATTGTCGCTGGAGCAAATGTCATGGAACCTTATATCTTCAATTTCAATTTTTCAATTTTAATTCCCAAGATCAAAATATGGTTCAAATAATGTTCAGATTTCTATATCATATTCTGAATTTTAATTGACTTGTCCCCTCTCATCAACTAGGGACAGGGGTAAACTCGACCTTGTTACGGTGGTGGCCTTACATAGCGCAAAGTCACTTTGTAGAAGCATGGACCTAGGATTAATAGGTCTATAGTGGAAGATACATGTAGACTTAAAACATCAACAAAATTGTTAAAAAATATTGCATATGTTGCTGTCAGGAGTTAAACTTTATATCATGGAATTTACAAATTAGGGTTTTACCTCGCATAACCAAATATATTAATTAAATATAAACTTCAAACCAACTCCTAATTTAAGAAGTAAGATTCCATCTGAACTCTACTACAGACAAACATGACACAGGTGCATAACTTCATAAATAATCAAATGAAAAGTCTGAAGAATACTTGGGACTGACAGTGACAAACAAAATAATATCATCATGTAGATAGATGCAAGGATCAAATAAGAATCAGGATGGGTGTAGGTCACCTCTTCTGTATTTTCATTTCAATGAAACAAATTTAGCAAACCAGGCTGGGCAGTATAAAATGCCATGCAAACATAAATGTTAAAGGACATTAAAGGAACAGGGTAGTGAACTTGCTAAATCATAAACTTTTTTTAAGAACACATTGATTATCGAATCAAAGAGAAGCATTATAGAACCGTGATTGAATGGTGGGTAAAAGGAATGAGAAACATGTTTTTCAAATGTATATCAATGGATTAGAAATGTTAAAATATTTTGACATCATATCAGACATGATAACACAAAGATCCAGATATAATTATTCCACTGATTGAAATAAAGCCACATTGCACCACAAATACCCCCCTTTTCTCTCTCACTCTCTATAGCCCTCACTCCATCTAACTCTAAGCACTCTACTCAAACAAAAATTTACCTTATGAAACCTTGTTAAGGAATCAAGATTTTCAATAACTATATTCCACATTCATAGCCATCTGACCCAGACCCTTTCAGAATAAATTCTCAGAGGTTATGAGCATGCAAACTGGTGTGGGACGCAGGTAACAGACAAGATACGCAATTCAATATTTGCTAGGTCAGAAAACAGGCAACCCAGATGCCCGATCAGAGAAAATCAGGTATTCTAATTTCAGCTTTAGAGTATGTCTGAAAGGATGTTCAGTGATATTTTTTACCTCAAATAAAGTTATGTTGGTAATTCAACAAATACCCCCAACTTAGCCAAAGTTCATTGACCCTAAATGACTTATGACCTTGGTCATGTGTCTTGAAACTCAGGCAGGATCTTCAGTATTATTTGATTACCCTTATGGCCAAGTTTCATGAACTAGGTCCATATCCTTTTTAAGTTATGATGACATTTCAAAAACTTAACCTTAGGTTATTAAGATTTGATGTTGATGCCACCACCATTGGAAAAGCAGAGCATATAGTCTCACTCTGCTATGCAGGTGAGACAAAACCAAGTACAACTGCCTAACTGTGATGTACCTAAAAAGACATTGAATAGGACATTTTATATTTTACATTTACAGAGCAGATTTCTGATTTCATAAGTAAATTCTTGGCTTGTTTGAATGTCTGATTGAATGCTCTTGTCATGACAACATAAGTAAATTGATTGTCAATTCTGTTAATCTTTGTAGGAGTGGAGAATTTCTATGATTGGAAGTATTCTCGAATAACAGAGGTGCGGCCCTTGTACCTTTATTGCCCTCAGACCCTCAGACACATAAATCTTATTCTTGTCATCTTCAATAAAACACATCTGATCACAGCTTCTTCACAGTCAACATGCTCATGACCTTGGAATGTTTAACTGTAATAGATGAAATGTACCAAGGGTTATCAGTTCAAGAGTATACTAAATGTCTTCTATTGAAACTAGTAGCATAAAGGATGTTTTGCAAATTTTGCAAAAGAAAACAAATGCATTTTTCCTCCCAAGACAGAGATCCTCAAGAAATTTGAAATTTGGGGTGTAAAGTGCCCGTAGGACTAGGATTATGATACATGTATGACACGCAAGGTTTTCATACATCATTTAGAAAAGGACCCATGTAGTGTAAATGGAGCATATCCTCTTTTCTCTTCACACCAATCCAAAGGACACATCTGGTTTGATACTATATCATATTTTCTTACTAGTTTCGGTTTGAATACCAGCATGTTCACAACCTGACAACTGGGATCTAGTGATACAGGGGGCCGTTTCATAAAGCTGTTCGTAAGTTAAGAGCGACTTTAAGAGCGACTGGTGATCTTTTCTTACGCACTAAACCATCGCCATTGAATATACCATTTACCATAAAAAAGGATCACCAGTCGTTCTTAAAGTCTCTCTTAACTTACATGTACGAACAGCTTTATCAAACATCCATCTGGTCTTGTAACAAACGTAACTCCCTACATACATGTATCTTCTTCTTCTTTTTCCTGTAAAGTACAGACTGCCGTTGGCATGTATCCTCCATATGTCAATGGTCTTCAGCTTGTTCAGGATAACTTTGTTATCAAAGTTACCCTCAAATCCTGACTAGAATATCACTTTATGTATTTATAGATTTCTACATGATGTAGACCTACACATAGTGAAAAAGGTTGAATGTAAAGGTATTTGCACCACACATTTCCTTCGATCATGAAGCTCTATACATTTACATGAACATATACTTTATATGCCTTTCGGAATTGTTTCATACAGATGCAGTTACTGGTTGCTTGATGGTCAATGCTTAGAGATTTCTGCATTATTTGCAGAGATTACAGACCTATAAACATCCCTCCATTATTTCCATTTATAGCACCAAAAAAATTAGCAGAGGGGTTGTATGGTCCATGGTAAAATCCCATGGAAAATGGAGTACTGGGGAAGGTGGAAGAAAGGAGAATGGTACTCTCCATCTGGCTTCCACCTTTACACCTGTAAATTGAACAGGCCAAAAGAGCCCTCTTGAAGTCAAATGAAGTTCATTTCATGGTTTCTAGTCCACCATATGTCATGTCTCAGGGTCAAGGTTGTCAAATTACTTTTAATGGATAAAAAGACCCAACAACTACCGATCCTCAAAAAATAAAGGTATACTATCCAAAGAGGGTGGAGCAGGTTAAAATGAAATAAAAAATTTACAGTGGGTAACCTTTGATAGTGCTAGCAATTTATACCCCTTTCATACTGCCCACTTCATTTTTCACCGGCGAACTTCATCGCCTCGCATTCCTCACTTCCCCGGCGAAGAAAAAAATTTCCCCTTTCGCACTGACATTTCTTCCCCGGCGAAAGTCAACGGGCAATTGCAGAACAAACGAAAGAAAATTGTAAACATTACTTTTTACCTATTAAAAAAAGGTATCAAAAAAATTAATTACAACATATTTTGGAAGTATTGCGATAAAAACAAACAATATCACCTTGTGTTTATATTTTAGCGCATTTTATACATGTAAAAATTGCTTTTTAATAAATATTATTAGTAGAAAAAATTATGTTAGAGGGTATCTACTTGGCCATAGCATTCAGCTGAGCTTGCAACTATTGCGCGCGAAATCTCGGTACAGGGGACTTCGGGAGAGAAGAAAAAAATTGACCTCTGACGTCATTAAAGAGGAGAAGTTATCCGGTTTGCTTTCATACTGGCCTTTTCACCGGCGAAGTTCTCCACCTCTAGAGGTGGAGAAGTTCGCGGTGAACTTCACCGGTGAAGTTCTCATGTGTACCTTTCATACTGGACACTTTCCCCTTCGCTGGCGAACTTCGCCGGTGAAGTTCGCCGGTGAAAAGCGCAATATGAAAGGGGTATTACTCTCCTCAGGAAAAAAAATATTGGAATAGACTACTGAGAAGTTCAATTGATTTATATCTTTTTTATAAACAATCAAATAGATGAGATAGACAGGTATCGAATATAAAAAGGTTAGAAAAGAGAGACAGACTGACGGAAAGAGTGAGGAAGAAATATGGAAATTGAGAGTGGTAGGTAGATAAAAGGAAGTTGTATGGTGAATATATTCAGACAGAAGCGCAGGATGAGGACTGTTTTTGATAGGATGTTAGCTCTTTAGGGTGCATTGACATGATTGGAATGGGAGAGATGGGTAACAGGTGTATGGTTATAGGGGTGCAGGAGATACTTGGTATTGAAGTAAAGGTGAAGCTCATAGAATGATGAGAGTTCGTCCAGGGTACATTTATATGCTTTTCACACTGTACTTTTTTTCCTTAACCCCGGGAAATTGGTGGGGCTAATTTCCCGGGGTTAAGCTTAGCCCAATTCGTTTTCACACTACGTTTTAGCAAAGTGGGCGAGTACGGTATTATCTGGCCCTGCAAAAAAGCAGGGTTAGCTGCCTTATTGCGGTGCTAGCACCACAATTGCGGTGCTAAGAGATGCAGTGTGAAACGAAACTGGGCTAAGGAAAAGTGGGGCTAAGCAATAGCCAATCACAGAAGTCGAAATTGCACATTAATCACGCTCTGTATGGTAAAATCATCAATATTAATGAGCTGTGGGATAGTCCGGGGTTAAGGCGTTAACCCCGGCTAAGCAGATAGTATGGGGTTAAGAAAGACAGTGTGAATCCAAAAAAAAAATAGTATGGGGTTAAGGATAGTCCGGGGTTAAGGATAGTATGGGGTTAAGGAAATGCAATGTGAAAAGCATATTTATTATACCATCTTGTAACACATATCAATGTGCCTTCATGATTCACAAATTTTATAATCAAGACACGAGAAAACACATCTTTATATCAAATTTATATACAGTTTCATCGGATATATTTGGAATAAGATATAAAAATATTTAGTTATCCAAATTCAGGGAACAATTTACCACATTTGTGCAACAAAGTGGTTTTGATTTATGTTATAGTTCTTTGATATAATAATTTTGTATCCAAAGTTTTTTCGACATAAAATACATATATATTTTTCACTTCTTCTTTTTTTTTACTGCGCCATCAGCATCTATTTATGATAGATACCGGTGCATTACAAATGTCCACATTATTATTATTATATCTAGCCTTTTGATCATAAAATACCACAGAGGGATTAATATGAAGTATTCAAGTAAGTGGATTTAGCCACAACAACTCCATAAAACTTTCCAAATTGCATATAAGTATTAGTATTAGCTGATTCCTTTTACTTTGTGTTGTCCACAGGTTATGGCCACTGCTAAGGTACATATAGGAGGCATGATGACTGCTTAAATCATTACCTGTAAGTAGCTAACAAGATCCAATTTATCAATCAACGTGGAAGATATTCCTTCCGAAGCTCTGGTACAGTCAGTCTCATCTTGATCTGCTATTTCAGAAAAGGTTCTTGGACATTCAATCAAATTAAATGATGA
This sequence comes from Lytechinus pictus, assembly GCF_037042905.1. Classification (NCBI taxonomy): domain Eukaryota; kingdom Metazoa; phylum Echinodermata; class Echinoidea; order Temnopleuroida; family Toxopneustidae; genus Lytechinus; species Lytechinus pictus. The sequence continues at coordinate 3,594,529 of NC_087245.1, read as the reverse complement.
GCGGTCTATTTGATTCTAACGCTAGATCAATCTGTAATTAAGAGGTCAATAAGGTACTTGTAAACTGTAAGTGTGGCCAACATCTTTTGCATATATTGTGTGAAAAACAATCTTGTTCTGGATAGAGTCATGTCAACATGTCAATAGGGCCGTCTGCACTATCCCGAGTTTTCAAATTAGCGCGCTATTTCTGATCCGGCAAATTATCCTGATCTGAACAATCTCGAGATTATCTGTAATGGAGACGCAATTATCGCGCTAGTTCCTAGGATTAATCTCGAGATTGCAATCCCAAGTCAACTTGGGATTATTTGCAAAATAGTGTGCTATTTTACGAATTATCGCGCTAATTCGCAGGTGCAGACGCACTCAGGATTATTTATTCACGGCGTCAGACCAAAATGCATCGATGCCTCACTCGAGCAGGAATCACTCTCTTCTTGTGATGGTGGAGACGGGGTCTCTTGAGTCTCAAGATTAATCGCGAAGAGGGCGGATCGGGCTAAAATCTCGAGATTGAGCAAACTCCGGATGGTGCAGCACCGCCTAAAGAATCACATAGGCTGTTCATGATATTTAAGGTTTTTATGTACTATTGTCAAGACAGGTGTCGGCATATTGTCTGATACATGTAGTTTGAAATTCATTTTCTAAAAAAGTACAATAGACCACTAGACAAAAACAAATATTTCAATCCAAAATCACTTTTGGGATTCCTTTTTTCTTATTTTTCCTACTATGGAAACTTTAACAAAATCAAATCACTTATCCAGATCAAAAGAGGGAACAGCTTCCTACTTTTCCTGCAGATGTATATAATTTTTGCTTAATGGTATGCTCATTTCCAGTTTAACTCTGTCTCTTTTTAACTAGTTTTACTTCTAGGTACCTTGTCTTTTCACATGACTATACATGTCAGATCTTTAATCTAAACTTGTGCATATCAATCACTATTTCCATAAGTTTAACTGAAACATATTTTTTATCAATAGAATGATTCAAAAAATAAATGTTTATTAAATTAAATAAAAACGCAGATTAAAAGAGTACATAAAATATAAAAATGAATGAATGAATGAATGAATAAATAAATAAATAATTGGCACAATGATATTCCAGCTACCGCCCTGCTATGGATATGTTCAAAGGCCCAATATCTTTATTATTAACCTGGAAAGAAGAAAAGATTTTAAAGAAACTGAAACTTTTTATCATTCAATGCCTAAAAATGTTCTCTTTTTTTTTTTTTTTTTAATCAAACTTATGTCTTATACAAGTACTTATCCAAATGAATGAAAACATAAAATAATAATGCCTCTAGTGCCCACATCAAAATATAATATAAGTATGAAAATGCATTTCTTTTTTAATACATGTGTATGACCAAAATTTATTAGAGTCCTGTACCAGTGGAATAGTTTCTTATCATAAACTTGAATACCTTCACCATAAACCCCTATTTTGAGGGGTGGAATGTTGGCTAGAAACTCTCAACATCAACATTTTTGTACTGTGAGTCAAAATTTATGTCCCTCCAGCGATGAATTTGTTTCAAAAGTATTTCTCCTCCATGAATTTTATAAGCATTCCTTTATGTCATATGCATGGCTTTGCATTCTACACGAGGCAAGGAGAAACAAACAGGCCAGATATTCCCTTCAAATTTATTGCTAAAGGGAAGTCATATCATACATTCCAAAGTTTAGAATCACATAAAACATGATTGAATCAGTTCAATTTAAAATGAAATTCAAATTTGTTAAACAGAATTTGACTACTTAAATGAAGATATCATGTGCACAAAGTTTATTTCCTGCCATTACACATAAAATAAATTTATATTGCATGATGATCTACCAGCATTGTACATGTACCTTTCATATCACAATGACTTTCTAGAAGTACTATTGATTAGCAATAAAAAATAAATAAACAGGTACTCATAATTCCTGCATGGGCATGTAGGAGTAGGAGTATTAACTAATGACACAGTTTCTGTTGACATTAAGACAAGTGGAAAGTTCATACAAAATAGAATCTCTTTGGTCATTCTTCAACAAAATTAAAGCATTTGAAGTCAATATGTTAATCCTAAACTTCCTTGGTAATTATTCAATCTATCAAAAAAGAAAATCAACTTAAACTTGTTCTACACCACTCATACATGTAGGCCTACCATATATTCAGCTAAGCACTATTATGGATTAGAGACAAAGTTTAAATCAAATAAACTTGTACTTGAATAGACCAGAAAATCTATAATACAAACTGCAGATACATGTAAACAGGTAGGCCTAGTTTAAAAATCATTTTGTATCAAATATAAATATTAAAGCCTTAGCAATAGCTCAATAGGCTGTAACATAAGAAAGCCCAAAGTACCTCTCTCAAAATAATTTCCAGGAGGATAAAGTTTTGCCACTTTCATGTGTTATATTTTACCAATCTGGCAAGTCTTCAAGCCCTGTAATATCCCCTTGACAAAGACTAGAATAGGTTTTACAAAGCTGCCTACAAGAACTAGATTCAAGAGTAAAGCCCCAAAACAAACTGGGTCTGTTTATTCTAACCCTGTAAAGTGGTCTGTCAACATTGTTGAACCCAATGTACTTAATGAATTCAAATGCTTCATTAGTAATTTCTCTCCATTTGAATAAGAAATGCAAAGGTATGTTAATATATCCACGGTCTAAACTAAGAGTTGAAGGAAAATTGGCAGGAAGTTGTCTCATAATTGTCAACCTTCCATGAACACATCAATGCAAGAGATCATCTGCTCACATTTTCAGGTGACTTTTCGGTACAATATTTCAAATTATCAGATATTAACAATGCTCTGGTCACATGGCAGCTCTCCACGTATAGGAATTACATACTGATTTGCACACATCATTACATGTACATAGTTGGGTGAATGGATCTGGTGAAACTTTATAAATTTGATATAAAGATTGTAAAGGGTTTCTCTTGTCTCAGTTGTAATATTGGCTATTGTAGCAAAAAATTAAAGGCAGTGTTACAGTATGATCTAATAGTTTGATTTTTTACAAGATTGTATGCTAAATGGTCCATTCATGGATCTTCACCATCATGTAAACTAGAAATAGAAGCTTTACTTTTACTTCAATACTAAGTATCTCTTGATTGTTTAAGGAAACACTGGGAAATATTGGGCTTACATGTGTGAACCATTTTACTTTTATCTTGGGCCAACAATATAGTTTTCAATAGTTAGTTAGATCACAAAGCAATGTTATAGGACAGAATTGAGTGAAAATGATTCATCTGCACTTTTTATTCCTGAATGATTAAAGAAACAAAATACAATAATGGTAATACATCTAGTTCTAGTACTTTGAACTCAATCGCGCTAATCAAACTCAATGATTGGAACATTTCTTTCATTATGATTTTCAAAGCCTGATATCTGTCTGACCCGCACTGCTCCGCATGATTAAATGCTTTTAGGTTGATGTGACTCTGGATGGCGAAATCATTGTTATAAATCTTCAAGTGCTGCAAATCTTAAAAGTTTTAAACAAAAGACTCTTAGTCTTAGGAAGTATAAATGAGGGTTCACAATATATTGTCAAGGACCGCTTCTCGGTTTCAGGGTTTTACAAGCAGATTTCCTGCTAGGCTAGCTGATGAGATGAAACAGGGTAAGCCCACATGCAGTTGGTGGTTCATACAAAAATCAATAGACTTTATTAATTTCATAAATGGTCAAATATCTGTTTAATTAAGATTGTTTATGGTTTTGTGTTCATGATGTATTTGGTAGCTCATTATACAAATATTATCATAAATTATTACAAAAACAAAATCATCTCAACTTTAGGATTTAGATCTGTGTGCTGCATGTACCCTAATTCATGTTTAAACTTGAGAGTCAAAACTAGAAACTCATGGAATGTCAGGTTAACATTACCTGAAAAGGGGCATTGATCTTCAACAAACATCAAGGTTAATATGAAGGCTTGGATCAAATAAATACAAATGTCATCAAATTGTATATGATTAATGTAAGACAAGCATATCATAAGGTCAAAAGTTCAACCTTAAGAAATCAAGATTTCATAGCCCATCATTAAAAAGAGGTAGGCTACCTTTGAAGTGTCTCATTTGAAAACCATGTAGCATGGAGAGCTCAGCACAATAACATCATCGAGCTATCCTTGATGCTCCTATGAAATCACAAAAAATGACAAAAGATTTTTATTGTCTTGCTAACGACCTGATAAATGGACCATTTTATGGTTGAAAGCAACAACTGAAAAATCACAAGTCTTGTAGATTGACTTTGTGACATCCCTAAATCTTCTATGCACATGATAATAAGAACTTAAAATGATGAAGTCAGCAAATCCCAATTAGTAACATAAGAAAGTTTGACAATTTTCCCGGGGGGGGGGGGGGGAGTGGAAGTGCCCCCCCCCCCTATTAGTGCTAAGTGAAAGAGGAGCATAAAATATGTGCAAAATAGTAGTTTTTAGTTCTTATGACATTCAAGCTTTGTCCATAAAATCTTTCTAAACAATTAAATCATAATGTTAATGACAATAATGCTTGAGCAAACATTCTCCCCTTTTCTTGATACATTAAGTCAACTGCTTTGTCTACAAATTGTCTGACCTGTCTTGTTAAAAAAAGGGATGGTGTTGCTGATATTTGTTATTACACACTAAATAATAATACATATTACTTTATGATTGGCACAAGCATAAACCTGGGTAAGGAAAAGATGTTCTGAGATTTGCATCTGAGGGATTAATATTTCCTTTGCACCACCCTGTGGGATAACAAGTTTTAGGCATTACAGGAACCTAAACAGCCTCCACACTTCCAGGAACACCAACCACAATAAAGTACATCATCCTTATGACTCAATTATCTTATCTCATGAATAACAGTGTCCAAATGCGAGTATAACCTCACCTGCACCACTTAGTTGATGGTCCAAACCTAGTGCCATAAAAACATACCCTACCATCAACTTTGATTTAACATTTTAATCTAAAGTTACCATTGATTAAGCAATTGTTTTATTTAGTTAGCACAAACATACACATAAGCATACTGTAAGTACATTGGATGATTAGGGGGTTCAAAAAATAATTACTTTTAAAAGAAATCATTCTAAATGTATTTGCTTAGGTTATTTAAACAGTGACAAACTTAATACCTACTGTCTGCTGATAAACAAAATCAATCCCACTAAATCTTACTAATCACTTTAAAAGATACACCATATCAGTTTGTAAATAATGGTGGAATCAGTCATCACAGTTGCACTTGGAAATGTAAAACTATGAACCAGAAATGCAAGTCCTCTTTAGAACACAGTGAACAATTCTGATTTCTAACACAAATTCACTTGATATTTCAATTTTCATTAGTCACACCATGGAGCTATAGCTCTATGGTCACACATTAGCCATGGGTTTTAGCAAGCACATGCAGGGAATTCATATGTACATGTACAATTAACAACAATACTAGTAATTTGTGGAAGTACCAGTGGGAGAAATTATGAAAGATACTCTGCATCTCACTCATAATTTGGCATGCCAAAATCTACCTGAAGCGAGTCTTTCACATTTACAGAGTACTGGTCTGGCCATAGAGCTATTGGTCTGGCCAAATACATTATAGTTGTCAGAAGTCATAAAACTGCAAAGCTCCTTTAGGACTCAGAACAAAACACTGAGCTAAAACCTAAGTTACCTTACCCCAACCGTAATCATAACTGTGCATGTACAATGTATGACCTATGGATTGGGGGGGGGGGGACGTCACAGATTTACGTCTGTGAATTTGGGCCAGCCCAAACCTTTTCTTTCTTGAGTTTCAGCCGTGATCAAACCCGAATCACCTCTTTGCCTGGTGCAAAGTTTTGGCCAAGCAAGACATTTGCCTTAGGCCTACATTAAGCTCAACTTTAACCCGCCCCTCCCCCACCAAGAAACTCACCTGAACCCAAGATATATTCTTTGAAACAAACATGAAAATGGCCTGGTTAGGGATAAGATAAAAGCAGAGTTTATAACAGCAGGTCAATGGATGTAGAATGGTGTGAGGTGGCAAGATCGATGCACAGACTTCACTTTATTTGCCCCTCTGGAAGAAATGGCAATATTTATATTGTACTCCCTAAGCCCATAACTCTGAAGAATATACTTTCCTCCCTAGAGAAGGCAAGTCAGTACATTGACCTAAATTGAAATTGAAGCAATATAAGAAAATTGATATGAAAAGCATCTCAACAAGTATTTTAGGCATGCCCAGAAAAATTCCTTCAATCCTCCAAATCCCACATCACACCTTATGGTTTGGATAACACTATTGGAGGACCACTTTGGGACCCACCACCTTGACCAATGCTAACAGATTGGTCATCTCATCCAAGGAGGACTTAGCGCCCATTGTGGGCACAAACCCTCAGAAGTACCCAAAGTAGGAGTGGATTCATGGACCTTGATCTTTTTCATTTCTATGATTTCATGAAGAATAAGATCTATGGCTTTATAGTGGTTTGTAGATAGTAGGTTTTAGGTTTGTATTGGGCTCTTAAGGTAACCCAAGACATAAAGATTTAGAGGCTACCAACCTACTTCTCTCCACTTCGTACACTCCATTTCAGAGTGACAAATTCTGTTGAGCAAAATAATAACAAAGGTTGTAATTGCAAATCTGCTATCAAGCAGAAATTAACTTTATTCTCTAATCTAAAGGTGTTTAAACCCCATGACATTGTTCCGTTCCTGTCTAATGGTACAAGACATTTGTCTGGCTGAGGTTGCAAAGGCATTCCCTATTACCTGTCCTGTGCACTCTTCCTACCAGTATGACCAGCAAAACTGATGACATATCTTTGAATCACCTTCTGTTCTTTGAAAGCTTTAGTTTACAGTTGTTGGTCATATACAAGTAGATGAAATACTATAACATGGGCTGGTACCAAAAGATTTTCCAACCTTAATATAAAATGAACTGCTGAATAATTGAAATTACAAGTAGGCCTCAGAAGTAAACAATTAATCTTATTTAATAGATTAACAGTTTATTTTCATCATGGCTGGTAACAAATATTTCAACTCTAAAAATGATGTGTGAAGTGACAATATCATTAGATTTTGAACAACAGAGAAGGTATTTGAAAAATGCATACTAATAATGCTTAATTTATCCAGGTGAGCAATTCAGTTATCTGCTCTACCAGGCTTTAAGAGCTACATGTAACCTTTACATGTATGACAGTATATTCAAGTTGGCCCAAATTACTAAATTTGCTCTGTATAAATCAGTAACAAGGGCCTGTACTTTACAGCATTCTAAACTCAAGTGGCTGCATGGACTGGTTTGGGAACACAGGGAGAGATGTTTGCATACTAAAGTCACTGCCTTTAGACATGAGGTTATGAAGCTTTATTAATCTGTCAGAGTATTATTTCATAATCGACCCTATCTAATATCTACCAATAGTTCACCCTATACAAATTCATAAATCAGGAAATTAGATAGATGTCCTGGAGTATTTCATAAACTTGAGGTAACAAATATAAGTACTCATCTTCAAGATTTGACTGAATTTGTATTGGATGAAATGAAAAGCGAGAAAAGTCAGAAAACAAATGTGAAGTAGAGGAAATATGATACAATCTGATACATTAAAAAATGTTCCATCAAATTCCTCTCTAAGTAAAAAAAAAAGTCAGATGATAATTTCAGTTCTGGGTATACTTCTCGAGCTTCAGATGAAACAAAGAATTAGGTTATACAATCTTTGCCAGTTTAGTTTCCTGATTTACATGTATGAAATCTATTCAGATATACACTAGAAACTAAGTGCGTTACTCACTCCATATTAGGGCCTACCAATGAAAAAATAAGGGTCATTGTCAGTACACTTTGGGATAACTTTACCAAAACTTAAAGCATGCTCAAACACCTGCACACATTTTTACCACATCTAATGAACATTTTACAAATTTGAGTACTACATTTATAGGAATCAATGAAATGGGAAACTATGTTATCTTGATACACTAACCAATTACTGACTAATGATTTAACAATATATTTCTCCACCAATCTGAGTGACCACCTTGACCTTTTAATGATTAGCCTGCAGTCATTTGGACTATTGTAATCTCTTTTTAATACAATATACCTGTATTTTTAAATGAAAAAGGAGTTTTGAAACACTGCTGGTGTGGATGGACAACTAAATCCCTAGCGTGATTAAATAGTTTTTTGTAATGTTGTTTAATTCTGCATTATAATCAGAGTAATGTAAAGTACTAAGATATATTTTTGCTATATAATAAAAATGGAATGTAATCTTCTTCATTATTATCACCATTGGTATCAAGAGAAGACTATTTTAATGAAGGATGTAGATTGTAGACTTTACAACAAAAAACATAATGACCCTAAATGGGGCACATAACATGGAAAAGAGATTGAGAAACAAATTTAGCATATTCAGACAACAAATGATATTCCTGAAACAATGTTCAAGGAATATGGGCCCATAAGAGGTCAGGTTTTTTTCTTCTATACTTTATCCAATTTAAACTGAATTATGTACGAAATGATTGTCTCTCTCATGAAGGTAGATTACCTCCCCCCTTCTACATTCCTTAATAATAATGAACATTTTAACCCACCTCATCCACCTCTCCATCCCCCTCTCCCCTTCTCTCTCTCTCTCTCTCTCTATTCAACCACCCGCCTCCTCACTAATATGACACACCCAGAGCAAGGTGATGGAGATGTCAACCCTCCATTCTCTAGAGGTGTCATATGAAGGTTAAAGTCAAGGCAACCAAGACAAAGAATGCTCAATATGTCATAAGACTACATGTCTGAAATCAACTTGTTTAATGTCAATGACATGGGTTACATAAGTAGAAATCCACAAATAGACAAGTCTAAGATACATTTAGTCTGTTGTAATAAGTCCACGTGTTATCTTTTTGAGATATGAACATGCCATGCCATAAAATCCACCATGTTTCTTGTGGGAATGTAATGGTTGACAGGGGCGGATCCAGCTTTCACCAATAGGGGGGCCGAAAAATACTTTCATCAACATTTTTCTCTATTGGCCGCTATAATCTTTTTTTTTTTTTGGGGGGGGTTGGTTTTTCATGGGGTAGTCCTAACTAAAGACTGATGTTTTAAGTATTTGTTAGTTTTTATTGTTATGAACAAGATATAAAGTATCTCATGTGGTCTTGATATATAATGCGAGCGCAAAGCGTGAGCTCAAATTCTTTGATATTTGTGTCCTTAGACCTGAAGATTCTGAGCAGGTTTTATAATCATGAACAAAGATCTAACTAAACAATGCGAGCGCAAAGCGCGAGCCAAATTTTTAGTATAGTAGGCTTAGCGTGAAAAGAAACTTATAGGACTGTTTTAGTGACTAATGAAGAGGATAAACATATCACCAAACAAATAATGCGAGCGCGAAGTGCGAGCTGAAAATGGTTGACAATCCGAACTGAAAACTGGATATTCTAAGCATTTTTTTAAATCATGAACAGGACAGCCATCTAACTGAATAACTGATCCGAGTGCGAAGCGCGAGCTCATTTTTTTTTATATTTCATGTATTTAGACCTGAAAGACCTGAAGATTCTGAGCAGTTTCTATAATCGTGAAAAAGATAGGTTTCCAACTGAACAATGCGAGCACGAAGCGTGAGCCGAAATTTTAATACGTGAAAAGGGCCTAAAATGGTACTGTTTTTAGTGATTAATGAAGAGGATACAAGTATCACCAATTAAATAATGAGAGTGCGAAGCGCAAGCTCAAATTTTTTTAATATTCCGACCTGAAAACTGGACAGTCTAAGCGCGTTTTAATTTAAATAAAGAACAAGCTGTGTGTCTCAAACAATTAAATGCGAGCGCAAAGCGCGATCTTAAATTTTTGATATATTGACATGATAAAGGGAAATTTTGAGAAATTTTGGTAAGAATTCCCAAAGAGGATAGGTATCTCACAAATCAAACAATGCGAGCGCGCAGCACGAGCTGAAAACAAAATAATGAGAGCTTGATGTGCGAGCTAAAATATTGTGTGCAAATTGATGTCAGAACTGGATATATTAAGTGCCATTTAGTTCTCTTGAGTGAGATTCATTACACAGGTAATGCGAGCGCAAAGCACGAGCGAAAAAAATTATATAAAGTCTATTTTTCAATTCTTCCCCTCACCTTTTTTTCGTTTCCTTTCGGGGTCGGGCCGGCCGTTACGAGGCTGTAAATTACACAACATGGGTAAAAGACCTCTTTCTTACTTTTGTTTTCATTGTTTCTATCAAGTTAAAGAGTACACTTTTTCTGCAGGTTGCCAAAAAATAGGGGGGGGGGTGGGCCGGGGCCGGCTCGGCCCACTCCTGGATCCGCGCCTGGTTGATACATTCAGGGAATGAATACCTAACAAATAAGATCAGTTTAATCTCAAGACCATAGGTGGGATTGTAGTGCTAAAAAGGCTTTTATTTACCCTCTTATATCAAAGCAGTTATAACTGCAAAGGATACCACTCAAGTGTTTCCTCCAGAAGATTGGGCTTCATGTATTTCACCAAATAGCTACAAAACTTATATTAGTAGGTCTGACATTTTAAATGAAATAAGCAGCAAAACAGCCCTCCCCTAAATAAAACTTGTAGGAGAGAGGGAAAGGGTAAAATCTCTTCAGTTAACGATTAATGTTATTTTGAACATATTTATAAATTTGGTGTCTATGGGAGTATTCTACTGAGTGGGGCAAAATGACCTAAAGGTGACATTTTTTATCAATTCAATGGCAGTATTATAGAGGTCCGCACCTATAGGCCTCCCCCTTATCCCCATCTGCTACCCTACATGTATAGAACGCCACCCTTAAAAATATAATGCTGGGAGCCGGGCCGGGCTGGTACTTACCCGGCGAGTTGGGGGATTCCCCCCCCCCCCCCCCCCAGGTCAAGCTGGTCCGGGTTGAGAGCTAAAACAGCAAAGATTGGAAGCTGTTAAGTCTTGGAAAAATACCAAATTAACAGCGAGATAATGTAACCATTTACCTCCATGCATGAAATAAGCTCATATTTATTCTCAAATAAGCTGACTTAATCAATTCTTAAAATGAATTTTAGCCCCATCGGGCATCAGAAACGACCATATTTTGGCTTTGATCAAGACTAAGTTAATCAAGACGTTTTCGTTTAAATTCTTAGTCAAATTCGCCACACGAATGTACATGTAGAAGGCAGCAACAATGTTTGTTGACTTTGTGTTTGCTGTATGTAATCACTAATTTCAGCACATATCAGAAAAAGAATATGCGGTGGACTGAGACCCTAAATTTGAGAATTCGAACAATGAAATCAAGATCGAAGCCAAAATAAAGCTGTTCCTGATGCTCAATGAGGTAGAATCTCAGGTTTAGATCAATACTTAAGTTAAAATTTAGGTTAAAGTAGTTCACTGACATTGCGGGGTACTAAAGTAGGCCTACACTAGGGCCTAGCGAGGCCAGGCTTCTATAGGCGCTGCAGCGGCAGTATTGTGGGGTGGCTCCGAGTTCAGGGCCGATCCAGGACCAGGAATGTTTTTTTTTGCTAAATCTTCCGGTCCGGGTTCAAGCCGGGTTTTCCTTCCAGGTCCCAACGTTATAAAAATGCCATGTAGGGCAAAGTACACTATCTGAAACTTTCATCTCAATATTTAGGCCTACATGTAAATCTACATCTCACCCGATAGGAAAAGTCTCTGGCAAAAGTATGGGAATTTGAATTGGGAATATGTGTCTGGCTGGCCAATTTCAAGACACATTGAATCATTTTTAACACAAAATTTATTCAATTCAAGATCAACATGAACTAAGTTTGGGTCAGGAATCTAACAAATATAACTGAGTAAGACCTGTAAGTTCACTGAGCAAGAGACCTATAGCAGACCTCTTAACTTAGCATATCAGCGGGGCAACCTGTAGGAAGGATATCATTTTCATCTCCTGAACATACCAGACTGTTCATACACCAAGAACTATAGTCCCACATGTCTTTTCATGCATCAGGTACCTCATGCACCTAAACTCCTCCACTGGGAGTCGGCTTATGTTTACAACAACATGAGGTTGAATAAACGCCTCTGAAGTACGATACCTTTAATGTTCTTAGGTTTGTGAAAACCCAAGACTTTGGTTACAATAACACAATTACTTCTTTTCTTACAGGTTTAGGCAATGGTATCTTACACCTACATGTATATTATCTGCTATACTTGTGGCAGACTGAAAAGGGAGGCTCTTTTCTTAGATTTCAAGTTACTTTAAGTCCAAAAGCATCATTTTTCAGGTCAATCGTTTATTCAATTAATATTAACAAGACTGAATAACAACCTATGAACTCAGACAAATTTGGAAGTTTCCTTTCATCATCTTAACAGTTTTCCTTTCACTTCAATTGGATGCTTTTCTGAAACCTTTCTGTAAAGGAAATACACAATGAACATTGTAAACCCGCAGAGAAGTATCCTTAGAAAGTAGCACATTCAATAATAAGAACCTGATACCAATGTTATCAACCTCTCAGAGACGGAGGGTAATACCACCAGACCATGGATGGACACCAATCATCCAGGGCAAAGAATGAATACAGGGAGAAACCACTTGACTGAACAAGCCAGCTTATGTACTCTAACGGATGAATTCATCAGATGAAAAGGAATCAAAACTAATGACCAAACAAGTAGCTTGCCCAATACAGGCTACATAATACAACCAGGATGACCATCTATGCTTTGCAACAATTTTTAACATGGAAATATATGGTGGTGCACCATTGAAGGAAAATAAAATCAAAGCTTATTAATCATGAAACACAAGATGATTTCAGATGGACTTGATTATCAAAATACATCTAGGGTTTATGAAGACTTGTTCAGGACTCAAAATGCCATTTAATTTATTTGATTTTCTGCATTCACACTAACACCAGACACTTTCGAGTAAGCCAATATTCTCAATGTAATTAGCAAGAACAGTAGATTGATAAGAATCCGTGGCACATGATTCTGAGCATGTTTCAGATATTTTTATTGTTTTTTCATCTGAATAGGGAAAAATCCATAGTATCTTAGAAACTGAGTTCATCCATGTTTAGATCTTACCAAAATTGTAATCTAAAGCATGTAAAACAAGTAAGTCAAAGTTGACATAACAAAAACACTCTTTTTATATTTTCTTATGAATGTTGCCAAGCAAAGGTAATAAAAAGTGACGAGACAGAAACACCACAAATTTGTTTTATTCACCTTGATAAACTTTAAAACAAGTTGCAAGGCCAAGGTTTTGCAATGATGTTTGCAGAACCCACCTCCCTGATTCTCCAGACAGTTCAATAAATGTTCTGGGTGCTACATTTGAAGCCAAAAGTCAACGGCATCCATTCACAAATCTTGACTGGCGAGCTGCATCTGCCAACTTCTACTCTCAGTCCTATTCTCTATTTACCTAGACGCCTCAAGAATATTCTTGAACCCAGGCCAAAAAATAAAATCTTTTTCAGGCTTTCAAAACATTGTCACATTTCTCACAACTACACTGAGAAGTCATCCACCTACTCAGTAGACGGCATCTTAAAAGTGAGACTTCCTTTATGATTTTTTTACAACTTCCCATGACAACCATTTGTGCTTCAGATCTGGGACAATACCTTGTAACAATTTGGACAACCTTGCATGAGCAGGAAGAAAAGAATTATTCCCCAGGTCTTGCTATTCTATTATTGTTCTGCTAAACTTGACTGTAAGCTAAGGTGACTTCTGAATTGATATGAACAAATATTCTAAAACCACTTTGATATGGTGGGTGGTTTCAGTAAATCAAGATGAGAAATGCACCTCAAAAAGGGCCAAGGACTTTAGAACAGGTTGATATCAAGTTCTAGGTCTACTGAGCACAAACAAGACAAAGAAGAAAAAAGAGGTACATGTATTGTCCTATAAAGAGAACAATTGAACACTACCATTGCAAGCAAATAAGTATTCTAATTTCTTATCAGACTTATCCATAAAAAAAAATAAGACAACTTCCAATCAATACAAATAGGTTTAGCCCATATCATAAATTTACATTTATCAAAAGCATCAGTATAACATTAAGTAAAACAATCAAAATTACAAATAAAATCTAGAAGAATTTAGAGTAGACTCATTCCTTGTAATGTCAATGATGCATGTACTGTTGCTGTAAACAGTGCAAAGCCTATACAGGAGATGCGGCATGAAATTGGTGAATTCATGCACCTTTTTTTTTTCTTGAATTTGAAGTTGGACCCAACTAAACCAAGTAGTGTGCCATAATATATATATATTCTGTCAAGATATTTGTAATATAATTGTTTCAACATCCTTGAGAGAATGAAGACTAATTTTCTAAATAGCTAAGGAACCTTTATAGAAGTAATAATTTTCCCACTGCCCAAAACCTCTATCATTTCAAATGACTGTCTTGAATATTCATATAAAATGTTCCCAAAACTAACTTCACATCACTATAATACATATCTCCAAAGTACTTTTTCATCATGGAAACTCTTGCACAGCAGTAAAATACCACATGAAAATTGCTACATCAATAAATAGATAAATATTAATTTCTACCTACAATGTACAATAACAATATGTAGGTTTAGGCCTAAATGTAACTGTCTCACAGAATATTTCACTACACAAAATTGTAGGGTCTATGATTTGTTTCTTTCTTCTGAGTTAAGTACTTAATTTACATGCATAATCAATTTGTCCAGTGAATGGAGTTGTTTCCTATTCCACAGGAAACAATCTTTCATACCAACAATGCCACAGGTTCTGCTCATAGTTATTCCTCTCATTTTATAGAGGTTTATTCAGACAGAGTAAATCATCCACCCTCTCTGTATTAAGTATAGAACAAATTAGTCATGAAGGTAAAGAATTCATGTGATCTGACCTCATTAAAATAATTTCAAATGGTGTTTGTTAATTAATGGGTAATAAATATTCATAGATCTTTTTATTTTTGCATTTGAGTGTACTGTATGCTCTTATTTCTACAAATAAATGTTCAAGTTCAAATTGTTGTCTCGTCTGAATGGATCCTATAATGTCACCTGCATTTGACCCTGATATTATTTCTTTTTTCTCAGGCTTGTTTAGACCCCTTAGGGCACTGGCTGCTCATTATGAGGGGAAAATAGTGGTTTTATGCTTCAAAGAAAATCTTGTAGGCTCTATTGTTCCTTAGCAGTTTGTTTCCTGTTCATAGGTGTGCAAATTACAGAAATATTGAGTGTCCTTACACATTTTACAAGTTGCAACTACATGACAAACGATATGCCTTACCGCTATCTATTTTATTTCAGGGTAGTCTGGTGTATTTGGGGGTAATATCATGAATTCAGACATATAAGACAGTGATGAAGACAGAGATTTTTATGTTCATTTTATATTGATCAATGATTAAATATGTTTAAAAAAGAGTAAATAAGTATGGTATAGCAAGGAGATCTCCTTGGGTACAGTGATTCCCATTTGGTCATTGACTGTGATCAGAACTTGGAAGGTGAACATGTTTAATTCATGTAGCCTACATTCAATACAGGAATGCCTTTCCAATCATGTGAATAGTTCAAAATCATCAAAATGCTCAAAATTCATATTGACTTGCTTGATTACAATTAGAGAGATATAAAAACCATGCCCATAATGCATATAGGCTTTGACATTCATGCATTTTTTTTTTTCTTTCTAAAACTCAATTACCAAGTGATAATCTAAAGGTAATTCAAGACTACCTGCAGACCAAGCCTACATGACTACATTCTCATTCAACCTATTTCAAAGACCTATCCTAGCTATATAGTCCTCAATGTACCTGACGTGGCAGTACCATATTCTTCATTTTCAACAAATATTCTTTGGAGCCATTTCCTTTTTCCTTCGCGATAAATCTTGACTTGGGTCACTTCAGATGGTGGCATCTGGTCACCAAATGGTTCTCCAGAGAGCCATGAGCATAATTGTGTGTAAGTTATACCATAGATGACCTAGCTATTACAAAAGTGCCAAAGCAACTGTCTGAAAATTTCAGTTCCAACTTGACATACAAACTTGTATGGGGGATGAAGACAGCACAGCTACCCACAACTTTCTATAATGTGTTACACAAAGCCAGAAAGTAAACTGCCGATTCGTCTAATGCCAACTCGTCCATCTCATCACATGTGGTCTACCTTCATTTAGTCTAATGCCATTCTGTCCATCAACATTTCGTATATTCCATCTGGTAATCACTTCATCTAATTATCAGTTCGTCTATGACAATTTCGTCTCACATTTTCATAACCAGTTGGTCTAATGCCCATTTTCTTTTCATTCATTTCACCCACTTAACACTTAGTCCAATTAGATCAAATGGTATATGGACTGAATTGCTATTGGACCAACTGGTTATTAGACGAAATGGTGAGTGGACGAAATGGCAATTAGTCCATGTGGATAGTGGATGGACTGATGTTGGACCAAATGATAGTAGACGAGTTGGTTTGGACGGATTGGCATTAGACAAATTGGAAATAAACCAGCCAGAATTAATTTACTTTGCACCATAAATCTAAAGGAAACATTTTTGAAAGGCTTTTGCAAGGACATCAGGGGCTAGATTCACTGTGAAAACAGGCCTACATATTTCTTCCAAAAAAAAAAAAACTTATTTAAATCATGGTTCTAGCTAGTACTTAGGATCCATGTTTGAATCAAATCAGGGACATGAGATGTTTCATTAAGTTTACTGACTTTACTCCTACAATCTGGTTATGTTTAGAGAGAAAACATTCTGTCCATGAAAACCTGTCTAAATATTGACTTTAGCCATCCCTGTCAAGTGTGTCTGTCTACCCACATTGGGATTATCCTTCTCAACCCAGACATCATACATGTACATGAATCTGAACTTACAATTTTAATACATTTCCAAAATTCTTCCAACAAAAGGACATTATTGACAAATACTTGAACTTTGAAATCTTCTCTTTCAAAGAGAAGATTAAATGTCCATTTAATTCCATTTCAAGCCTGCATTTATGCTCCAGATTTAATCTAAATATTGACCTTCTTGTCTGGTATTTTTGAAAAGATTCTTTGTTAAAGTTTTATGAGTCCCACCACCTTTTGGGTAAAGGCAAACATTAACTAAAGTGTAGATCATAATGCAGGGGGAAATGGTTGAAGCAAGTTGGACAAATTTAAGGTTTTTTTTCTCAAATGGAAGTAACACTTTCATCTTTAATATAAAAAAATTGACATTAAAAATTCCATGAAAAAATGTATGGTACATGCTAAGTGGGTGCCTGTGTGTTTTCCCACACAATGACATTGGCATAATAAATCTGCTGAATTAAAGTAGTTATGACTATTGATTAAATGATGTTTATTAATTTTGTTCACATAGCAATCCATATTTTTTGCCACAGAAGCTCAAATTCAGGAAATGGGTTTGGAATAACCAGGGAGTCCCTGGAATTACAATTTCATAGAAGAGGATGTTTTGTCTGGAGATATGACCAGTTGACTGAATAACAATATTTTTTTATTTTCACAAAAGTTTTAAAGAAACAGGAGAGTGAGAGGCGACAGATTCTTAATGTCTCGCCTCATAACAGGAAATTTAGAGTTTGAAACAAAACAAGGAAGAATGTGAAAAAACTTCTGGGTTTGTTTTTATTTGACTGTGTTCATTTTAGCCCACTACGTGGGCTTTTACAATTGGTTTGCAACTTGTAACTGCTACAATCACATACAAAATATATTGTAACAAAATTATCACAATTGGCCATTTAAAAAAATGACCAAAGGTGAAATTTCCTCAACCAAACCATCAGTTATTACATAAATCAATATGTTGTAGTAAACTGCAGAATTGAACTGTGACATAAGGATATTAAAGACAGCTAGGTGACCACAATGTAAGAGGAGGGAGGAGGATTGAGATATAAAAAGAGAGAGGAGTGCAAATAATTTGACAAGTGCAACAAAGACCTATACTTTCTCTCTACACTAAAGTGTTTGTCAGCTTCAGGGCTTGGATGAGAACACAGTGCCAAGTTTGCTCCCTTCCCGAATAGATGTTTCTCAAATGAAAAACGGTTCAGTCTTTAGTTTCTTACCAAAAGCACCTTTGCCATCAGCACTGAACAACTGAAGCTGCCATGCATCCTCCAGGATTCCCTGTAACAAGTGTACGGCTTCTGGAGTTCTGACTGGTGAAAATTATCCAAATACAGTATGACCACCTGCACTTTCTCTTTCCTCCCTGTGTTTGTGAGGATACATATTTTGTGAGGCAATCCTGGAGGATTTTAGAAAGGTTTTGGGAGGGTTTAGAAGGTATTTTATTTGACTAGGCTGTGAAAACGCTCCAGGTTGTATGAGTAGTAGAGTCTGCATGAATGCTTTTCTTCAAGCAAAGTTCTTTGTGAACTAAACCACATGATATTCCATTGACAATAAACACAACCTCAAATCTCAAAATACCTCTAGTATGCACTTTACTTGAGTAGTTGAAAAAAAATTGTGTACGATTTCTTAATTCACTAAAAAGTAGACATTTCACCTTGGTCACAAAAAAGTACAGTTGATTTTTACCAATTCAACATTCAGGGACACTATAACAAATCCTAAGTGAATGGCCTTTCTGAATTTCACTGGCACAAAAATATTATTAAAATGACAAATATCAATGGAATATGAATTCTTAATCACGGTTTTATGGACTTGTTTTTCTTGATTTCTTGCTATAAACCAAAATGATTAATGATAGCTAATGCCCACTAAAATGAATTCGCTTGAACCTGATAGATATGATGTTACTGTAGTTTTCAAACTATAAATTCAAACAACACAATAGAGTGTAAATGATGCTTTGGCTCATGTAGATCGGCGTATGCAGCGTACAAAACGTTATTAACTAAGTATGTATTTCTTCTTCGTTTTCTTTTGCTAAATGTCCAAGTTGCTTTCATACTTTTGACTGTACCCAAAAATGGTTGGAATTCTTGAGATATGAAAATAAACTTGACCTGTTGGCACTGGAATCTTGAAGGGGTCCAGGTATAAGACAGGTGTAGATCATGAATCTTTCTCATATCCAAACCCTGATAAGATACAGTTCAAAATAGTTCTCATGAGGTGGTTTCAGACCGCCTCGAAGTTCGCCAGTTCCAGGTATTCTCTGATCGGGAAATTTACCCCGATCAGAAAATACCAGGCATTTTGGCGGTGTGAAAGCAAACTACGCGTAATATCCCCGAAAGAAAATACCCGATAAATAGTAGGTACTTGGCGAAATTACGAGAACTTTCGCGGGGATTTTTCCAAGGTCGTGGGTATTTTGGCGGTCTGAAAGCAAATTACGGGAACTTTTAGCCCAGCGTGTCGTTGGGTGCGGCGCCGTGCATGGGTTGCTGCTGGGCTAGTGGTTTTGAATTTCACGCCTTGCTGCTTATCAGACCATACTGCGCATGCTCGTAACTTCAGGAACTTATCCCGAAGGGTATGTTTCAGGGCGGTGTGAATGCAGGAATAATTAATGGGTATTTTTCAGCCTAAAAAAGTTCTCGTAATTTAACGGGGATTCTTGTGATCGAGGCGGTTTGAAACCACCTATGGAGAAGTTCCTTTCACAATATCACGAGGATATTGATGATGCACTGAGAGAAGTAATGAATTTCAAATCATGACAAGTGTAAACAGTCAGATTCCTCATTATTTTGAGACCACCCCCTTCCCCTTCTCCAAGAATCATGATTATGGAAAAGTTATGGAAAATGTGCAATTAATGTAACAAACTCTATGATCTTATTCAAAATTATGCTAACATAGCCACCCGCTTTATTAAGGTACAGTGTAGTGACTGATCCCTTTGCCTTTAATATTCAATTTAGTATCATTTAGACAGGTACAGTGAAGTAGGCTTCTCATGGAGATCTAGTTCATCTTAAAGGGGAAGTTCACCCTGAAGAAAAGCTTGTAGTAAAAATAGTAGAAAAAATATTTTAAAATATTTGTGAAGGTTTGAGGAAAATCCATTAAAGATAAAGAAAGTTATTGGATTTTTAAGTTTTGGATTTGGGACATCATAAACGAGCAGCTGCCACATATGTTATGTAATAATATAAAATGCATAAATTTCAAGTTTGTAATGGTTCATCATGATGACTTATTTTTGTTTTCGTTTTAGGAACATGAGTGAAATAATTTGCCCAATGATATACTGAAGGTACAGTAAAAAATTATTTTCTGAAAAACTACATTTCATTGATTTTATTTACCTTATGATAATTGTAGGAAAGTTGCTCGCATATGATATCACAAATCAAATAATTAAAAGTATAATAACTTCTTTATTCTATGATGGATTCTTCTCAAACCTTCGGCAATAGTTTTAATTATATTTTCTGCTATTTTTACAACAAACTTTTGTCAGGGTGAACTTCCCCTTTAAAGACACCTTTGAGGCTCCTGTGCTTCAAAATCTTATCAAATCCATTAAAGGGGTGGTCCAGGCCAGGTTTAATTTATAAGAGGCACAGTTATTTTTTATTGAATTTTCAATTTTGCCAAAATCATATTCTGGCACGAGTCTGTACGATCCCAGAATGCAATGCGCAGCTTTTTCTGTGACGTAGCATCTCCACTTTGGCTTCGCTGGCTGCTGCTACGAGCGCGAGCGAGCTAGCTAGCTAGCTAGCTATCGCTCGCACGTACGTATGCGTATAGATCATCAGCGCCGGCCGCATACGTACGGTATTAGCTACATGTAGTTTTCGACTTGCATTGATTGCAGCCACCGTCGACCCTGTAATTCACAATTTGTTTGTTTCTCGCCGTTTATTTCATAATTTGAACAATTAATATGTCGGGTCCTGCGGGATATGCATTCCAACCAAGGTGGAATGCGGAAGAGTTGGAGAACCGTCGAAGAATAGAAGAAGAAGAGGTGGAGGAAGATCCGATCGTACCGCAGCCAGCGGCCGATCGAGTGGGGATAAATTACTGGTGTCGGTGCGGGAACTGCCTGGTGATGCCGACGGCCAGAGAGAGCATTTGGTCCTCGCAAACGACTCTACTCGCGTTATATTTGTATGTTTTTATGTCAAACTTGTCAGTCCCAATATTGTGAAGCCACTGGGCACATCTCTCTCGATCTCGGATTTGGTATAGAAAACGCACTTTTATGGTTATTTTCTCCCGGCCGAACCGAGCAGCCGTATGCCTGACACATAGGCATATTGCAGCTGTGAGACGTCGCGCGCTGGATTGTTGCGAAACCAAAGTGGAGATGGTACGTCACAGTCACGTGACCGATCTCGCTACATGTGCGCGAAATTTAATTCTTTTTGCCCCAAATAACCGTTACAAGAAATGCTCTTAAAAATCTCCAAAGTCGAGTAAGGAGATAATACTTTTTGAAATGGCTCCTGTAATTATTTACTACGGGCTAAATATTTTTTGGAGCTGGCCTGGACCACCCCTTTAATTACAGGTGGTATAACTAAGTAGCTTTTAAGCTGGTTTATTCAGACATGAGTGACTGGTGCTTTGGGATTAGGATGAATGAGCCATAAGTCAATTGGTTAAGGATATCTTACAGTTGCATTCACTGGAGCAGGGAGTTCCCTGATTGGTGGGTCTTCAAAAAAGTCTTAAGATCCACCTTCTCTGTTTGAGGTATTAGTAAATTATGTTATTGCAAAGATGGATTACTATTTCTAAGATAACAATACATGCTTTTAATCCTTCTTAAGACTAATTCCTCATCTATGCCAGGATTGAAAAGGGACACTGGCATTGGTATAAGTGTCAGTGTATTTTCTACAAAGCTACATAATACATGAAAGGCTATATCTGTGCTACAGGGCACAGGTAGATATTTCAAACAGTAACAACAAAAAATGATGGTAAAGGCAAGTAAAATCAAGCTAACAAAATTGATTCAACTCCCAATAATACACAACTTTCATCATACAACAGAGATAAATCATTATTGTTTGGTATGTTCAACACCTGTATTTAACATGCCAAAGGAATGTTTTGGAAAAACATCCATGCACATATCACCTGCTGAAGCACAGTGCCATCCTCATAAAATAAGGGAATTGTTAGTGATTCACTGCTCATACCATTAAAGGGGAAGTTCACCCTGAAGAAAAGTTTGTTGTAAAAATAGCAGAAAAAATAATGAAAAATATTGGTGAAGGCTCGAGGAAAATTTATTAAAGATTAAGAGAGTTATTAGAATTTAAAGTTTTGGATTTGTGATGTCATAAAAGAGCAGCTGCCCCATATGTTATGTTTTATTAAATGCATAAATTTCATCATTTCTATAATGGTTTGTGATGATTTATTTTTGTTTTCTTTTTAGAAACAGGTGAGAAATGATTTGTTTATTGATATCCTGAAGGTACAATAAAAACCATTTTCAATTTTCTGAGAAGACAACACTTTATTGATGTTTTTACCATACAATATGTAGGAAAGCTGCTCGCATATGACATCACAAATCAAATAATTAAAATTCTGATAATTTTTTTTACTCTTTGGTGGATTTTTGTCGAACCTTCACCAATTTAATTAATTATAATTTTTATCGGCTATTTTTATAATAAACTTTTGTCAGGGTGAACTTCCCCTTTAAGATATCAACATATTGCCATGGTCATACCAGCTTTGTTCATAAGCATGATTCAAGCTTTGCACTGAGATTGACCAGACCACCAGCAGTGAAAGAATGTTATGTGGACAGACTAGATATTCCTTTGTCATTGACATAACACCTTTCTACATGCTACTCAAGTTACTTAAAGAAATGTACTATACAGGAGTAAAATTGAATATATTACTGTTGTTATTCAAAGATTATTTATGATTTAACAGCATGCCAGACTACTTGCAAGAATATGAGTGATGATACACTCCTTTTCTCCAATTAACAAAAAAAGTACAATATTCTCTCATTCAAATTCAATACACCCTGGTTTAACGGTGCAGTTTCACAAACAAAAGGAGGGCATGGTTTACCTGGGTGAATGCGGAGTATGTGGGTAATGAATAAATAGCTAGGAGGAAACATCCTAGCACTTGGTAGTCGTTAGGTAAACCAGCTTGAGACAGCCCACAAATTGGCCACCGCTGGTTTGGTGGCAAATCCTGCCCACTGTCTTCAACCCATGTGTCCAAACCTCCACCTAGCCTAATTCACAGCAAATATTGTTTGACGTGAATTTGTTTCCTTTTCATGCTGTAAACCAAAGTTTTGATGCAGAGTAAAATAGCATCAACCTATTTGCTTCACTGAGGTATAGCCCAATATCTATCCTTGACTTAATGATATGACACATCAGACTAATTCATTCTCTCAAAGCGTCAATATATAGCTGAGAAGACTGGACTAACTAATTTCCTATGGAAGTAAGACTATCCCTTTATCCTGTATGACAGTGCTACTTGAACGATCAATTTGAAATCATCTATCATGCATTGCCTAAGTGTGTCTCCCAAACCATCATCACTGCATGGTATCATCTATTCAGCATCCTAAGTGCTAAGAAACAAGTTATACATCCCACACGACCATTTACCATACCCATCAATCCTACACAAATCTCTGAAGAATTAGTCATCAATATTAGACAAGATAAAGGCCTCTGTTACACATAAGTTTGCAATCAATTATAAATTTGAATTTTGATCATGGTTATGTAATAAACACTTCTAATGTTTGTATATACATGTATATATGTGTAAACAAAAGGAGTTGTGTAAATTGACAACAGAGCTTTGAAGTTTCTTTAGATCAATTAGGCATAAACTATCTGGAGTTTGTGAGTTTACACACACTTCCAATATGTTTCATAATATAATTAGTTTTACAATTTATGCAGATTGTCATAGTTACAACCTGGTAATCTAAACAAAATGATCATGCCACCAAATCTCATTCTGTGATTGATTTCAAACATTTGTGTTATGGGGCCATTCCTTGTCTGAGTATGTACAGACCAATCATGCTGTGATCTTGTCTGTGATGATAATTCAGCCTCGGTTCAGCTCTCATTCTGCCAAGTTTCAAGGTGAAGAAAACTAACCAGTAAATTGTAACCCACTCCTACGTCTCATTAGCATCCAATAACTAATGCTTGGCATCCAATGTTGTCTGAGCACTACAATTTTGAAATCTTGTGCAAATCCAAAAATATAGAAAAAAGTAATAAACTACCACTAATTTGTTTAATTATACATTCTAAATACTAATCTTACCTTCAAAACTTTGTGGGCTTGCAAGGTGAATGGTACTCAGTATAAAGATAACTAAAATCAATCCATATCGGCTGGCAATTGGAAGCCCAATATGGCACCTGAATGAGACACAAAATGAAATTTTAAAAAATATACATGTCACACCCAGTAATCCTATGAAAGTTAGAATCATTCAGTAAACAAAACAATATTTTAATGATTGTTTAGGAATCTATCATGATACTAATTAACAAATAAAATGAGATGCCACCATGGTACTAGGCCTACTTTTAAATAACATTTTGCTCAATCCTGATGTCCAGATAGCCTAGGCTATAGGTCTAAGTTTAAAGATTGGACCTGACCTCAAATAATTAAATGGATTTCACAACTTAGCAAGCAGTGCAGAATCTAATCTGCATCCCTCTGGATGCAGAAAATCTAAACTTAAAGCTTCTATACTAGGACCATATTTGAATGTCTTACAAACCGTCAAAACTACATAACTTTATGAAAAAAATCAATCATATTAAAGTTCATAACATTGTTAATAATACAAAATAACTTCATAAATAATACATAAAGGCAGGGGGCACTGTCCACAGGGGATTATTCTATAGTTACTGGGGGTGCTGTGCATTGTCACTGTGCATTGTCACATGTGACCAGGTCCATGCATCAAGGTACCAGTAAAATATGTAGGCCCTAATTCATAAACATACATAAATTCAACCGATCCACTCATTTTCCCAATTCACTGAATGTCTGAAACAAGTTAAGAAATATAATACAGAAAATAGAGGGAAAAGAGAATAATAAACACACTCGCACATCCCACACACATAAAATAATTAAGTCCTTGTCCTTGGTTGAGATATATACACCAAGAAATTATCACTCAGCCCCCCTTCCCTTCCATCACATGTGGCAAAAAAAGGTATTGATGACAATGATGTTGTATTAGAATATTGTCAGAAGACGGGAGTCAAGAAACCCAGAATAGATTTATAGGCCAGATCTCATTTCGCCTAGTTCTTGTTCAGTACGAAATAAGACTAAAAACTTCCCATACCTTGGTGCCATTTTGAAATATCTTCTCCGTCGATATCCAATTGTGTTTGTAATGTTTATTCCAAAAATAGAGCCAAGTCCGATAACCTACGAATTCCAAGTCCTACGGTGCACTGACATCCAGGTACACCGGAGCTGTGGGCACTAATTTCCGTATTGTAGTCTAGTATAGGCCCCAAAACCAAGGAGGACGCCCCGCACTTCTTTCACCTGCTCCACCGAGGATGCACAACCGTTGTGAAGAAGAAGGGTCGTTGGATGCATGCAGGCCAACCACAATCGCGAGCTAGCTGGGTGCTGCACCGTGCTGCACTGGCGATCTTCACTCACTCTCAATTGAACGATCCACATTTAGTATTGCGAGCTTAGATCAGCCATAAATATATAAATTTCCACATAGATGACATATCTTATAAAAATACTTATACCGATTTGATCTACTAAGCGGATCCCATTTTGGAAAAAAAATATTTCAGAAGATAAATCAATTCAACGTCTTTTCTTCCCCATCGTGATTTTTTCCTCACCTTTTGGGCGATTCCATTACAACAAGATGGGTGTTAATATAGTTATAATAATAAAATTAGTCATATCTCATAGTATCCACTGATTTTAATTAAAAAATATAATATAAACAATTTTAGAAACATTTAATAATATATATTTGAAAAATTATGATTCAAAATCATATGAAATCAAATTCATCTCAATTTCCCCCACCATATTTGTAGGATTCCAAAGAATTGACCAATCAGAACAGGTAAAAGTTTTACACCTGCCGCTGTTGCGAAGTTTAATTGATATCGAACACCTGGATTGTGGTGTCGCTTGGAGTGGTTAGAAGTCCATGGCGGGTAGTGGCGGATCCGGGGTGGGGGGGGGGGGGGAGGGGACACGGCCGGCTCGTGCCCCTATTTTGAGAGCCATAATCAAAGTTTGTATTCAATATACCGTTTTCACGCAAGTGTGTCCCCCCCCCCCTTTTGAAAGTGAGGATTTTTTTTTGCTTGTCAAATTTTCCGAGGACGAAATGGCCTTCAATTTTTGGTGAAAACTTTTTTTTTTTCTTCAAATTTCCATAGGGATAATCCTGGATCCGTTCCTGATGGAGGGTGTAGTATAAGGAATCTCCTAAACGATTTTTAGAGATGCTGTCATCTTTCCGACATGTAATGCATCAGCTTCGACAAATTATAAATCATTAGATCATGGCATGTGCAATATCCATAAGTTAAAGATTTGCATTTTGTATACAATGTTCTAAGTTAAACAATCTTGGTCGATATTTTTATGAATTGCAAGGAGGTTTGGGGAGGGGTGAATGTTGCTTGCCTAGTATTTATGCTTTCTTGGCAATGAGGTAATAAATCACCACCATTCACCAATTATTATTATTGTTATTATCATTATTATTATCATTACTATTAATATTAATATTATTATCATTGTTTTCATTATCATTATTAATAATAATAATATTATCATTATTATTATTATCATTATTATCACTATTATTATTATTATTATTATTATCATTATTGTTATTATTATTATTATCATTATTATTATTATTATTATTATTATTATCATTATTAATATCATTATTTTCATTATCATTATTATTCCAGAAGCAAATCATACAGTAATAAAATTGTGTTCTTAGCTGTTTCCATAGATGTTCTTGAATTACTTGCTGTTGAGCATAGGTTGTGATAATGCTGGATGGGATGAATGCACGCGTGTATACCAACAAGTAACACTACCATGGAGCTATACATAGCTCCATGATTAAAGATTATGTGGCATCTAAAGCATCCATCTTAGCGTTCATTGACCACCACTCAAGATTAATAGGCCTTTGTTTTATAGTATTCAAAGAAAGCACAGGATGAGGGAAGGTCAAATAAAGCGGGTTTATAGCTATTATACCTGCAAAATAGTATTACGGACTACCTGTGGTGATGCCGGCACTAATTTGACTTATTAAACAAAGTGTATTGTTGTTCGTATGTTAAATGTTTGACGTAAACTAGTAACCCATGTTTAATCTGCGTGAGAACAGGGTGTGATGTTGTGCAGCATTAGTCTCCAATTCACTCCTGTTGTCTCAGGAATCATTAATGAAGAATATTTGTTTGCTTGTGTTTTGTTTTAATTCAGAAATTGTGAGTATACTGATAATGAGTATGTCATGGCAAAAACGAAATCGATTTTTTATGAGCATGAAGAAACAAAATATGTTCTTTTGATCTTTGGGACATTTCTTTCTTGGTTGTACTGTTTGGGTTTGGTACTGACGTACTTAGCCAAAAAAAATTGAGGGCCCCAAACTTGGTGTATGATGGAAAATGTTCAAAATGTTACGAGCGAGCGAAGCGAGAGTTTATCAAAGAGCTTGCCCTTACCATGGACCTACTATGCCCTTACTTGGTACGGAAAGATTATTTTGTGATACAATATAACAATATGTTTAGTTGATAAAATCATATGTAATTCATTTGCTTTCTCTTTTGTCTCATTTTCCTTTTTTGGGGGGGTCAACATTATGGGTGGAGCCATGGCCCAAATCCCCAACATCAGTTTAGGTCTATGCCAACACCAGTGGGATCTGGCATTCCTTCATTTATTTTATTGGTTGTTTTTAAATACTTGTGTTTAAATATCTAAATTCATAGTGATACTAACCAAAATGCAGCAAAAAAAAAAACGATTTCAAATGGTGAAAAAAAGTTCTGTATGCAGTATACCTGCACGAAATCTCTTTTTCTAATAAGATTCTGTGAATTCGTCAGTTTGTACCAGCATGGACCTACTAGGTCCATGGTACCAGTGTGTGACCTTCTTTTTTTTATAAACAAATATACTTTATGTAATTTCAAGCAAATTGATATGATCGAGGTTGGAGGAAATAACAATCGTGGATGATTGAAATAAAAAAGGCCCAACAGTCATCGAAAAAAGTGTTAGTCCTTAACCTAAACAATCAATCACAATGACAGTTCACACTTTCCTGGATAAATCTTTAACGATTGCTTAATCTGTTTATTTATGCCAGCTTTCCTTCTCAATAAATCAACCGATCAACCCTCTGTAATACCTTGGTCACATTTGATCTACGGCGGCCGTACGGCGAGTCGAAAACAGCCGTTTTATTAATTTTAATTCAAACCACCTATATGTAGTTGGTACACAAAATGTTAAAAGGGCTGTTTTCGACTCGCCGTACGGCCGCTGTAGAACAAATGTGACCAAGGTATAATTAATCCAAAATCAAATGAGCTTTCAAAGCTAAAGATGACCGGATCTCATTCGCTAACCGACCAACAGTCTCTGACACAATAAACCGGTGACACATTCTTGAGGTAAACTAAACATCAGGAAGTGGATCATTTTCCGATTATTTCCCGGTTCGTGTCGTTCAGAACTTTTATCAGCCCAACTCATCCCATCTATCACGTTGGTATTTTTTTATTTATTTATTTCCAGACAAGAGAAATGGTAGATCACCTGAGCATATCATATGGGGTTACTCATAATTCATATCGCCAATTATTATCTCATGGCTTCTTTTTTTTTCTTCCATGCATTCATCTTCTGATCTCTCCCCCCCCCCTCTTCTTTCCTCTTCGTTTTTTTTTGGCGTTTTACCAATGAACGGTTCGATATAATTACATTAAAGGTCAAGTCCACCCCAGAAAAAAATATGATTTGAATAAATAGAGAAAAATCAAACTAGCATAACGCTGAAAATTTCATCCAAATCGGATGTAAAATAAGAAAGCTATGACATTTTAAAGTTTTGCTTATATTTCACAAAACAGTTATATGCACAACTCAGTGACATGCAAATGAGAGAGTCGATGATGTCCCTCACTCACTATTTCTTTTGTTTTTTATTGTTTGATATATACAATCTTTCATTTTTTACAGATTTTACAATAAGGATCAACCTGACTGAACCATCTAGTATTAAAACAATGCCAATTCCATATGTTCAGGGAGGGAATCAATCTTTGTTTCACTTGAGGAGAATATTGAAATATTTCATATTTCGTATGATGAAATACAAAAGAAATAGTGAGTGGATGACGTCATCAGTCTCCTTATTTGCATACCGACCAGGATGTGCATATATTACTGTTTTGTGAAATAAAGCGAAACTTTAAAATGTCATAGCTTTCTTATTTTACATCCGACTTTGATAAGATTTTCAGTGTTATGCTTGTTAGATTTTTCTCTTTTAATTCCAATCAACTTTCTGTTGGGTTGGACTTGTCCTTTAAACAATGTGGTATATAAAATCTGGCTAATGTATTATTTCTTTTTGCTAAGGTCTACTCAATAGAAGTCTCAACGCCCCCCCCCCCTCACTCTCTCTCCTCCTCCTCCTCTCCACCTGCCCCGCCCAAAGCCTCTGGAGTCTTGACTCTCTTTGGTTTGGGAGGAGTATCGAAAGAATAAAGGTAGCTCGATACTGAACAAAAATTAACGATTTAGAGAATTCATAGATTGGTCTCCTTTGAGCTTCGGAAAACACGCAATGTAGTTTGCCAGACAGGTCCCCCATACAAACAACCTTTTTTTTAACAGCTTGCTACTAGACACATGGAGAAAAAGACTTTTCCTATGTTTGAATGTCTGAAACCAGTTTACTTAAATCAAAGTGAATCGAAACCCTAGGATGATCGAAATCATAATATATTTCAAACTGTATCCATCAACAAGACATTACAACGGACCAGAAAGAGAGAGTATTTTGAAGATATATGGAGACTTTCGCATTCCAAGACGCTGAGCTCAGAGAGTGCGACTACATCGTCTGCCGTAAATGGCGCTCTTCCTAAAATATTACCATTGATCACAAAGCAGAGTTGACAAGCCGTCGGAACAATGTTGCTTTTAGATGACTCATACGGGTGACACATCTGTAGGGAAAGTCTTAGGATATAGGCCTATCAGTTTAGTTTGGTTCGTTCATAAATTTTCAGTAAACACGTTTATGGCAGCCATGTGGATTTGGTAGTGGGGGACCACCTACAAAGAAATGTCATGAAAACAGTTATTAAAATGGAGCAGAGCCCACATTTGTGGTTGGTTCCAGCATTATTACAAAATAAGTCATCAGGCATTTCATGAAAGCATGCCCAGTCTGAAGAAGTCACTTTTTTGGTCAATTTAATCCATAAAGAAAATCATTCATTTTTACATGGAGCTAGCAAAAGAGGTTGCAACATGTACCCTCCCCCATGCTCTTGATGCAAACATGTTCTGTATTTTGCCAAACTAATATATTTTGTTATACATTGCCTTCCATTGTCTAACTTCTGCTATTAAAGGAGAATGAAACTCTTGGAGCAAGTTAGCTTTTGTGAAAGCAGAAAAATCAAAGAATAAGATCAACAAAAGTTTGAGTAAAATAGGACTAGCAATAGAAGAGTTATGAGCATTTGAATGTCGAGATCACTAATGCTATGGAGATCCTCCCATTGGCAATGCGACCAAGATCTATGATGTCACAGATGAACAACTCTCCCCTTTTGGACACTGAAAATATACCCCAAAATATCTCTTTTTGCTCATTCTAATCATATGACAAACGATTCATCAATTATATAATGTTGTGAAACCTCTTTACTTGTCCTCTCATAAAGAGAACACCTCACCTTGTGATAGACTCTATAAAAGTGAAAATATAAGTGAAATAAGTACTAAAGACTAGTAATGAGGGAGTTGTACGTGTGTGACATCACAGATCTTGGACGCATTGCCAATGGGAGGATCTACATGGCATTAGTGATCTCAATATTCAAATGCTCATAACTTTCTTATTTTTCATTCAATCTTCCTCAAACTTTCAACAATATGTTTCTTTGATTTTTCTCTTTGATATGGATTCAGCTGGTTTCAAGGGTTTCATTCTCCTTTAAGATATAACAATCAAAATAACAATAGTTTGTAGAAAAATGTTTCATCCTAGTTATGCACCAATGTATTTAATCATCAAGCCCCATCTGACAAAGCAGCATGTGTGATGCTGTGTATTTATTGATCTTTGTTTACATTGACTTTATGTTTTGATTCTAAGCAAATGAACTTTTTGTTTTGATGTGTAATTTTAAATGCAAATGTATGGTACGTTTACGTCACATGAAAATGGGCGGTCGACAGACTATAATTATTTGGTAAGCTTTGCCCAATGCCTGGCAGCTCACCCAGGTGGATATCCAGTGTATTATTATTGTGTTAATGAACAATTATTTTTATCATTGTAATTGACTCTGCCAAAAAAAAAGAAAATAATAAAATAACATAAACAAATCAATAAATAACTAACAATAATATTACTTATAATAATCCTCATCATCATCATAACAACAACTGGGATTAAAATGTTAATAGGATTCTTTTGCTATCAATAATCAAGAGGGGAGGGGAGAGATGGAGGGGGGGGGGGTGGGTAGGGAAGGGGAAAGTCAACATAGAGGAGGGGAAGGGAATGGGAAAGAAAATAAAGTAGTGAAAAAGAGGGATATGGAATGGGAAGAAGGTAACAAGAAACCACATCAAATAATCCATAGAATATATCAGGCCTATTCCTCATAAATCATTTTTTATTCATAGATTTATAATTTACAACATGATAGATTGCCTACTGTTTAGCAACAGTAAACCACCTTGCTAACGTGATACATGGCATCCACTCACCTCAGATTTATATCTCTCTATGAAATTATGACATTCATTAAGTAATCTATGTTTCATGAAGTGTTTAAATTCAGAAAAGACTAGGTACGATAGTTACAACTTCCTTTGGATGTGTGCACCCAGTATTTGTATATGACAGTAATGGCAATAACCTCTTCTGTACCATGACCTATACTGACCAAAAACAACAAACAACAACACCAAGACTTGATTGAGAATTACTTTGATATAGATATTTAAACTTGATTTTATCAAATAACTTCTAATAGGTAGCAAATGAATGTTAACTTGTACACCACACAATGAAATACATACCATTCTTGATTAATCAATCGTCTTGGTGGACATTTTTGTCAGTGGCTGCAGCTAAAGCGCAATGCAAACAGCCATTATAGTAAAGTCTTGTTCAAGAAGAGTTTTGGCACTGCACATGCGCCAAAAGTGAAAAATATACAAAATAATTAAATATAAAAAAGCAAATACATCTGTGACTGTGAAATTCAATACGGAATTGTATTTTACTTAATAATAATAATTACATTCATATAGCGCTGCCTGAATAAACTATGTTTCTTAACACTTTATATTGCAATAATTTACATGAGGGATCCCTGAAAGTCCGGTGAACTAAATTGGAACAATTCAAATGCTAGCGTACTGGCAAACATACAGACAAAACTAATATCGCCACTTACTTTGTTTGCGTGGCAGTAATAAATAAATATCCATTATTTTAAATATGTGAAAATATTTCAAAGAATATGGCACAGTTTGTTTGTATACAAACATAATGATTGATACAGCACTCCTTCATGCATTATTATCTTAAGTTTTCTTGAACTTGAAGGCAAAATTTGGTGGGATCCTGTCCAATATTCTGGACAAATATTTGTCTTAATTACATTTGAGTCAATATGACTAATGAAGTCTATCCAGAGTGTATTGCAAATACAATATAAAACGTGTACCTTGAAGGCAATTTTGTTATCTATGAATTTGAACTATACTACTATCATACAATTTTTTATTTCATCATCATAAATATATCTGCTGAGAATAATGATATATATTACATTCCAAAGGGAAGAACTTTGAATAAAACAGACTGTATAAGCTTAATTCTAAAATGACAGGGGGGCATTGGTCAATTTCTTTTAGATTGTATTCTACAACAATAGAAAGAAAACACACCTGAAACTCTGCCTGGATCTACTACAAGTAAAGCAATCCCATTACTGCATTAAACATCCATAGAAAATAGGGAAGTCAATGAAAATATCTTAACTCATAAATTTAGAATTTTAATTTATCATATCATAGATATTTGTGTTTTTGTTACAACAAATGTAATTGCTAGCTTTGTATCCACTTGGTTTTTACTAGGTTAGTAAACAGATAATTCTCAGACCGTTAAATACTATCATGGCTAAACCCACTAGGTTTACTGTCAATTTAGTTTTAACTGTTTGGCTCAACCATCACCTACTCTACAATAATAGTAATAATAATAATCAGCTTTTATATAGCGCTTAATACATCAGAACGACGTGCCTAAGCGCTTTACAGATTTATTATTACCCCGATCATTTAGTCTTATGCCAACATATTCTATTTCCACTTCCACTTTGCCTTATTTTGCATTTTGTCAAATGAAATTTTGGTTAATAAACAATGCATCTAACCATATAGACTGAGTGGTGTTAGACAAAGTGGATATTAGACAAAATGGTAAATGGGTTAAATGACAATTAGACAAAATGGTTAGAGCAGTTTGGTTGTAGATTAACAAGGATTAGACCATATGGGTTGAGACCAAATGGAAAGTAAACAAAGTGGTTGTACACCAAATGACAATTCACCAGTTGTTAAACCCAAGAATCTTTCATTCTACAAATCACATGCTTAAGTATTAAATATTCATGATATCACTTAATAACAAAATATTGGACCCCAACATTATTTCTTGCTACATCTATATAAAATTAGAAATTAAATTGGGAATATGATATGATACCATGCTTCAATACATCAATATTTATCAATTTACAAAAGTCCATAAAGCATCCACAAAGAGTTTCTTGGCATAACTTTTACCTTGAGAAAATTTCATGTTTGAAAAATATAGGTACATATTTACATATTATAGCGGCAAACTAGAAATACAAATACACTGGTGGTGGGAGGGGCATTTTTTTAAACCAGATTTCTAAAAACGCATCAATGTTTACAAGCAAGTAGCCAGAGGACCAAATGCCTTAATGTCCTATGCAAGAGATGACCAAATGCCTTAATGTCCTCTGCAAGAGATGACCAAATGCCTTAATGTCCTCTGCAAGAGATGACCAAATGCCTTAATGTCCTCTGCAAGAGATGACCAAATGCCTTAATGTCCTCTGCAAGAGATGACCAAATGCCTTAATGTCCTCTGCAAGAGATGACCAAATGCCTTAATGTCCTCTGCAAGAGATGACCAAATGCCTTAATGTCCTCTGCAAGAGATGACCAAATGGGAATCAAACCCAGTCACTGGATTGCAAGACAAAGGCTGATATATCACATCTGAAATTGCTATTACTTTTATACAATATAATGTATGATGGCCTTTGACATTAGTCTATTTACATATTTTTCATGTAAAATTGTGATATACATGCACTAGTCAACAGTTTAAGACAATATCTTCTTAGTATTAAATATATTATAACATTAATTTGTACCTAGTTCTATATATTTTACAGGAAGCATTCAAAATTTTGCAAAATAACACACTTTTAGCATTGTATGGCACTTCAAATATTATGGTAAATTATTGCTTTGACTGGTTAAAGTAAATAAATATCTGAGAATTCTACAGAAAGTCAAATACATCACTATTATATCTGACTTCAGTATGCGTTGTGTTTCATAAACATTAACATAGAGGGCATGCTGGCCCATTTGTACTGACAATATTATTTAACTCATAATGAAATACGTTGAAAATGCCTGATCAAAAAATATTGATCAGAGTTTGAGGGTAATCTGTGTAACAGAATACACATATGAAAAATGATTGTGGTCACCACTGAAACAGAATGGTGGTATTCTTAAAGTGAAATAGTCTTTTGTGGGTGACAACACAACCGTCTTAAACCTTCCCTGCAATATAAACAGGGGTGTATTGCATGAAATATGCATTACAGTGTTATTTATGATTCCCTGCATCAAACTTTTTAACAAAAATTTGTACATACACGGAGAATGGAGGTCACACGGGCCTATTAACAACCGGAAGGCAAATGATATTTATTCGAGCCAACCCATTCTGAACTTCTTTTTTCCAATTGGGAAGAAATATCACCAACTTTGGAAACTACATTTGACTGGTGTAAGGATTAGGGCCATGTTACTGTTTCAGGTGATGAATTTGAGCCCTCAGGAGATGTCTTCATAAATGCTGATTTATTTTTTAAAATGTGCCGGTGGAGGGAACCTTTTCTGGTCAGATATTTCTTGTCAGATATATATCCTATCCACTGTTAGTAAACATTTGACCCCCATATTTCATCCTTATTTTTATGATTTTTTTTCAAATGCCACTTTAACACACGAGTCTATGGGAAATGTTTTAGGCCCATGGCAGAAACCTGGAAGGACCTTTGTTTAAAAAAAAAATCACAATCATCAATGCTGCCCTCTGTAGCTGAGTACAGTACAGGATTTATTCAGGAAACCCTTTCTTCTCGGATGATTTGCTTCCAGCAAATAATTCCATGCTTGCATGCAGGCACAGTAATGGACTACGGTTGTCAAAATAACTCAATTGTCAATTGATTTCTTAATTTGGCAAGGGCATGAAGTAGAAAATATTCATTTCAGGATTATTGTGCTTTTCTTAAGCCTTCCTCTTCTCAAATGCATTACTGTAGTCTATATATAAGCTGTCCCACTGTTGCACTGGATGAGAACTCCATTCTAGATGACTTGATTACTTTTGTTGCGGAAGACAAGATTTCAAGGAAATTTTCAAATCTGAGCTCTGTGTCACTTCCACCAGTAATCTGTAAAATTGATATAAAGCATAAAGAAGTTTTAAATGCTTTTTTTCCCCTCAAAACTTAGTATTTCTATTGCATCTGCAACAATATACGTCATTACCAATTTAGCCGCTTTAAACTAACATAAAATCAATTTACTCAAACCAATTAAAGTAAAAGCAATCCTAATAAATTCCGACTGGAAAAATTGAAAATAGAATCATGAATCAAGCAAATACAACTTGTATCAAATTCTGAATGAAAGCACATTTGAAATGTTGGTTTAATAAGTTGGAGACAATTTGTAATATTTGGACTATACATGCCTATATGTAAGTATTGCATCTTTTAACCTCTTCATGACAGTGAGATCCAGAGAAAGCAAATGCAATAAGTTTTAATTGTGTTTTAAAGTGGTAAGGGTTAGGGCTGACGATATGACTATGAAGTAGAATTAACATTCATGGATCCCTACACTTACTTGATTCCATAGGCTGTAAGAAGAAGACCAACCACGATACCAACGATCTCATCTAGATACCAAACATGGTAATCAAAATGGATGATTGTCGTACTGATGAGCATGGAGAGAGCTGTGATCCCCCCAGCTAACGAGCTGTAGCCTAAAGGATAGAAAAGAAAGACCACTTACAAAGAGTTACGTTTGATCCAATATCAATCACAACTATGGACGGCCAGCAACGTCAACATCGAAACTGCATGTTTGTTCAAAATATTTTCCAGATATGATGTATACTCATACATTAATCATTCTCTTAAAGATTCATTGTGATTCTCTTTGTTTACAAATGAAATGGTATAAATTTCCTGTAGAAAAAATTATGACAATGGTGGATTTCTATATAGTTGGGGTTGATCGGATCAATCGTAACTCTTTGTAAGACGGGGCCCAGAAATTTAATAATGGACTATATGGCCAAGATAAACTCAGAGTTTAGGTCAATGACAGCTGAAGATATATCTGTTCAGCAAGTTTATGATAAAGGAAACGCTGTCACTATTCAAGAATCTTCTAATGATAAAGGAAAGCAAAACAAATGATAAATGCTTTTTTACTTTAGAGATTGTCACCTCACTGCATTTCCCGTAGATACAAACAAAGGTTTTACTCTAATAATATACCAGAAATGTTGAAGCTCCATGGTATTTATGTGATACTGTTGCATGTCGAGAGTGTAGTAAACCCTTATGGCACATTACAGACAGTATGTTCGTAAAACAAATGAAACACTTCAATATCATGGACTTTGTTCACTGAGTACTTGCACTTCATGAGATTACCTGTACCATCTTTTTTTTTTTATAATTGAACAAAATAAAAAAAACTTGAGATCATGAAAAAAGGGTGGCATGTTGGCATAGGGTGCTTGAGCATCAATTTCATAAACTAAGATGTCATTCC
This sequence comes from Lytechinus pictus, assembly GCF_037042905.1. Lineage (NCBI taxonomy): Eukaryota > Metazoa > Echinodermata > Echinoidea > Temnopleuroida > Toxopneustidae > Lytechinus > Lytechinus pictus. The sequence continues at coordinate 3,556,977 of NC_087245.1, read as the reverse complement.
TTTACCAAGTGAAGTATACAACTTCTGGCATGCTAAATTTCAATTTTGATTATGTACTTACCATCTGACTGGATACTTGTACTGTCTAATTTCTTAGCAATGATGAATTTTAGAATAGCTAATGTTGAACAAATAAATACACTCACTCCAGCAAGAATCATTAGCCACATACCCTGCAAAAAAAAAGAAGAAAGAAGACATTTTGAAATGCTACTTCAATTTTCAACAAATAAGATTGATAACACATCAACAAAATGGCATGGACAAATTGGAAATAGCATGGCATTAAATAACGAATGAACGTATGCAAGACCTACACTAAAGAAACCAGAACTGTGTTATTTCTTGCTTATTTTTTTTTACTAAGGTGTCATATGATTATCAAAGAGCACATAATGACATTTTTAGAAATTTTATTTTCCTTTGAAATACAGAAACCAAGCGCTAAACATCTTTTTGGTACCCTCTCTCCAATCTTTTTTACTCACTCATACGTGCAGCATTCATGTCATATTAAGTTGAATCAGATGAAAGCGGGGTCTCAGCTAAAAAAAAACCCTAAAACACGCATGTGTCATAGATTAATGAATACTTAAGGTTATATACTTAAGGTTATTCTTAAAGCATTGATAACTTTCAATTTATTTATTCATTTGGGGGTAGTATGTATGAAACACATTTACTCACACTTATGGTCTCTGTATTTGCTATCAGATCTGGAATTGCCCTGGCAAATATAGAAACGGCTGCTACAATGAAGAGAGAGCCTAGGAATAGAAGAGATCTGTATGAAGAAGAAAAGAAATATATTCTTAGCCTTTCAAACATTGTATGTCAAACTCAATCCGTCAATACAAAGTTCTCAACCCACAAGGGAAAAATAATGCACATCTTATTTTAGAACTGCAATTATATAAAGGCTCCATGTAACCAGGAATTAACAGGTATCAAAGAGGGTTGAGGTATACCAGGCAGAAAATAATATTATTTGAACAGATAAATTGAAATCAGACAAATAAAACATGGAATATTTCATCAAAAACTGGATAAGGAAAAACAAAGTTATGATATTATAAATTGGGAATGGATATTGGTGAACAGTTCATTGTATATCTCCATGAATATGCAATGCGCAAGCTGATGATGTCATATCCCTACTTATTTTTTTTGTATTTTGTTATGTCAAATTGTATTTATACAAATTTTGTCCTTCAAGAATACTGATTCATTATGTAGGATAATAATTGTTGCAACTATAACAAGGAGACATATCATACACACATATATATAATGATTTATTGAGTGGGGGTATGACATCATCAGCTCACCTGCTAGTATTTCATATTAATGAATGCATACATATCATTTTTATAAAATGTTACAGTACTTTCATATTGAATAACTTTGTCATTATCAGATTTTCAGCACTTTAATTTGTAAATTTTATATTTATATATGATTATTTTCAGACACGAATACCCTATTGATCAGATAAAAATAACCAGTATTTATACTGCCGATAGTTAATGGACTTTGTGTAATATTGTGAAAAGTGTTTGGTGATATCACCTCCTATTGATTAAGCAATTTTCTTTTAAATAATCAACATAAAGTGTTGTTCATTAATGAAACTACTGGTAGCCCAAATTTACTGAGAAATGTTAACACTAATATGATTACCAATATTTAGAGACTTTTGGCTCTGAGCTTTAATTGTTAGAGAGACTATTTACATTCCTTTACAGTTTTGGTAGCTGAAGTAATAAAATTTTGATAAGTTCATGATAAACATAAGTAATTTTAACTTAAAATTAAATTAACGTAAAGTAATTTTAGAGGTTTCTCTCATATTTCACTTTTTAGAGCTAAATCTTAGCTTTAAATTGGTTTATGAAGTCAAATTAAAACATCATATGGGGAAAACATTAATATGGTTTTGTATTTACATTTAGCAACATGGGTATTCAAACTTGGTTGCCCTTTATCTATTTTATTTATTTATTTATTTATTCATTTATTTATTTATTTATTTATTCAATTTCATTTCCAGGAACACAATTACACTCATAACAATAGTAAATTTCAGTTCATTGCAAATAATCATAATATATTCAAAATACAATATCAGAATGAAAGAAAACAAAAAACAAACAAAAAGGAAATAACACTTTGATGACCAGATAAACTTTTCCTTTCAAACATATTTATGTGAATAAAGAGAACATTAAATGGCATTGAATAATACAAAAATAACTTTTAAAATAGAATAAAATTACCAAGAAAAGTTGAATGACACACTCAAAACTGAATATCTCATTAAATAAAGGGGGCAATATAATGCAAAAGGCAGTCAGAGTCATAAAGGTATTTATGGAATCTCCTTGTTCTAATTCAGTATTTAAAGAAACAAATCCTTAACATTTATGGTGTGCACACTTTCTCAAATGACCAAACAAAAAATAAATAAAATAAAAAATAAAAGCAAGCACTAAACAAATTTTTTATATAAAAAGCGCTGCCCTTTTAGGAATATGAACACTAATTATAATCCTTTGATTATTTTTAGGTAATTACTTTTATTTAATTTTCCTCATACCATGCTGGTAGAGAGGGTGTCATGAAACTGACACTACCAGTAAGGTCTCAAGTAGTACCAATGAGCACATACCAGCAGTCAATTGTGCAAAGTCACTTTCAGATCATTTAATCTTTATAAATACCATATAATTACACAAGATTAATAAGGAGTGTTATAATTTGTATACTGTTTGTAAGTAATAAATGCAAAAAAAAAACTATTGTGATATTCGACAAGACAGACTATGACATCATTTGTTACAGGACATAGTTCAACATTTATCAGACAATGAGGAAGGGTCAAGAAAGAAATATGAAAAGTATTTAAAAACACTAAATGCCTTTCAAAGCACGTATTCTGCCCCTATAATTAAATGCTTCAAGAGATGAGCATGCATTAGAGTCATGGTACTTGTAGGCAGGGTTGTAATAAAAAACGTTTTTTATTAAAAAAAACAAATAAAACGTTTTTTATTGTTTTAAAACGTTTTAAATCGTTTTAAAACGTTTTTTTCCCCCAACGAACGATGAAATTTTCTGTAAATCAATTAAACTATACATTTAATACTGTATTATTTAAGCTCTTGATGTTTTAAATACATTTTTTGAGTAAGTAAGAGATAACTACAATTTTTCTCACTGAATTTCCAAAAGAAAAGTTCATATTTTCCCAAAAATTACTAAATCATTGAAATTGAATGCAAAAAAGTACATTGACATTTTATAAGTTTATTCCTCATACATGTACATACATTTGAGTCTTGTCAATCTAGGGGGTGAGAAGAATTTGCACAATGTAAGAAAATGACATAATCTAAAGACTATGGGCTTTCAAAGCTTGATATCATTTAATCAATATTCTTCATTTCATTTTAATAAATTAAACCAATTTTAGTGCATGAAATACAAGTTTGGGTTTAAATCTATAAATAAAGCCCTTATTTCTTTAATTGAAGATTTGTAATAAAAATGTTTTTTAGTGTTTGTTTTAACTTTTTTTTATATATTTCTTATGAACAGTTTTTTTGGTTAGGTTTTTTTTAAATGGAAATTATTGGCGATAATTTTCCAATCATGTACAAATATTGGTACAGGTACGAATGTTGGCAAAAAATTCACATTGGCTTTATACATGTACATGAAATCACGTTATTGAGCAATTCGGGGTCTGACATGCACTTGTGTAATATCATAATCACATACCGATGCATGCATCCCCAAAATAGTCTTGAACAATATGGCGTGGCCCTGTCGTGCTCATGGATTCATCATAGAAAATTTTTAGGGGGCCATTACGGTCCCCTGGGATTGTTAGGGTTAAAGGTCAGGTCCACCCCAGAAAAATGTTGATTTCAATCAGTAGAGAAAATTCAAACAAGCATAATGCTGAAAATTTCATCAAAATCAAATGTGAAATAAGTTACATGTATGACACTTTAAAGTTTCGCTTATTTTTCACAAAACAGTAATACCAACCATCTCAGTGATATGCAAATGAAAGAGTCGATGATGTTCCTCACTATTTATTTTGTTTTTTATTGTTTGAACAATACAATTTCAATTTTTACAGATTTGATAATAATGACCTACTTGACTGACCCCAAAAATGTTAAAAACAATGGTAGTTCCACATGTTCAGGGAGGAATAAAACTTTATTTCACATGACAATGATAAAATAACGAAATACAAAATAAATAGTGAGTGAGTGATGTCATTAGTCCCCTCATTTGCATACCGACCAAGATATCTAATTGTTTTGCATAATTAAGCAAAACTTTAAAATGTCATAACTTTATCATTTTACATCCGATTTTAAAGAAAAATGTCAGCATATACATGTATTTTTCTTGGGGTGGACTGTCCTTTAAGGTTTGCTAGCCTACAATCTTATACTGAATTAAACTACTTTTCTTCATCTTTACGTAGCGCAAAGTTTCACCTGCTTTTGTATGTACCTCAAGAATACAATTACACATTTGAGCTTATTTTAAATAGTGTTTCTTTCCCTGTCTAAAAAGTGAGCACAACACTCAGATGTTTGTTATAATGAGAATATTCTATAGATTGATGTGCACAATTGAACAAGAGGATTTCAAGGAACATGACAAAGTGATGGAGAAAGGGGGATTAAGAAGGAAAGAGTGGTGTTGAAAAAGAGATTTAGTTAGAAGAAAATAATATACCACTTAAGAAATAAAAGAAAAAAAAAATATATTAATCTAAAATCACATCCATGACCATGCATATTTATAACACACAAGTCTATGAGGCGTTTTAAAACACGTTTTTTTTGTAAAAAAACCGGGTGTTTTAAAACGCGTTTTAAAACATGTTTTAAAACACACCGTTTAAAACGTGCCAACCCTGCTTGTAGGGATAGGGCAATACAAATTTGAGATGAGAGTTTGATTTCATGGTCACATAAAATTCAATAGTATAAACACAACTCCTGGGACAGATGTAATCTAAAATCTAATACTCAGAAAAAATTAAAATAATAAAAAAAAAACAGAAAGATATTATACAGTGCGTCCCAGAAAAAACAAAACCGAGATTAAGCGATGATTTATCATAACTTAATCACAAATACAATAGACAAATGACCTACCAATGTAAAGCTTAGAATCTCTTCTTTCATCTGATATTACTTAGATTATTCCTCATTCATGCATGAGTGAGCAAAAACCCATTTGGCGGGGGGGGGGGGGTATCTGAATTTCAAATAGGAAATTACATGCCTAAAAAGTTCAATATCTGCTCTATTTATTTGATATCTTAATCACAAAAAATGGTCAAGAAGTAAAAAAGTTATGTTCCCTCAAAACAATGCTTGTATCTCCATAATTTCATTAAATAAACGTGTTTTCACCGGTTTCCCACAGAAGCTATCGCATGGTTAACAAAAGACTTAATGCATGGCTGATCGTCAACAAAACGGAGTGTCAAGTGAGTTTGAACACTACCCTGTAAAACCTCTTCATTTTATGAAATTATTGAAATTCAAGCCTTATTTCAAATAACCAGAACTTTGTAATTTCTTGATCATTTTTGTAATTGAGGTATCAAATTAAAGAGCAGATATTGAACTTTTTAAAAATGTGGTTTTCTTTTTTAAACTCAGATAAAGCCCGCCAAATGACTTTTTGGTATCCCCTCTTCAAATTGTTTTTGCTCACTCATGCGTGAATGAAAAATAATCTAAGTAATTTCAGATGAAAGAGGAGATTCTAAGCTTTACAATGGTAGGTCATTTGTCTATTGTATTTGTGATTAAGTTATGATAAATCATCGATAAATCTTGGTTTCGTTTTTTGTGGGACGCACTGTAATAGTTCCCTTACAAGTATTTTTAATTTAACTTTCTGGTATGACCCACTTGTTTGCCTTGCACTATTTACATTTCTAATGTGTTAATTTCAGTTGTCAGCTTTCTGGATGGAATGGGATGACATTTTTGTATATAATTTTTATACATTATTGCTTTCTGATATACAATAATTCCATTAGTCATTTGAGGTACATGTAATCTTTTTTGAAAATCATCAAAATTACTTTAATATCATCTTTCAATTTCAAATTTCACAGATATTCAAAAGAAAATTATACTTGTGTAAGAATGGAATGTTAGATTTATATAGTCCCTTAAACATAATATTAGACCTTTATGAAGGCTTTAGTCTTTCACAAAGCTCTCCCCACCATTCCCATGTCAGCTTAGAGCCAACTTCCAACTTAATATTAACAAAAAATCAATTATTCTTACTACAAATACAATAATCCTTACAATAATTACTACAAATATTAATAATCAATTATTAACAATCAATAATAATTAAATGGATTACTGATTGATGTGAATTGAACTGAGACTGATTGCAAAATACCATATTTAATACAAGGCTCTTTAAGTTTAACCTATTTTCATGTTCATTTAAACAGGACCTATTTCTTTATATCTCATTCAAATGAGAAGTTTGACCCTTGGTCAATATCTACCCTTTTATGATTGCTTTTAGGGTCTTATGGATCCCTATAAAAGGAAGTGGTCTATGCTGTTAAAAGATAACAATTAAAGACATAAAACTAAAACATAAAGATATCTGACATTATATTGGGAAAAGAATCATGTGTCTTATTTTTAACATTATTGCATAACATTAGATCATAACTATACTTGAAAACAAATGTACATGTTGTGTGAAGGACAATTTCTTAAAAAAGAATGTACCCAAAATATGCTGGTCTTTCTCTCTATAACAAAACATAATATAAAGATCGTTCCTTTCATAATTTGAATATAGCAATGCTAATTCAAGACTGCAAAATATTTTATAATATGAGAAGAGATTCACCACAAAATAAAGACAATTTAAACAAATTCTTTGAAATATGACAAATTACCAATTTTTTTCCTGTGTCATAGTTTCATATGAAATGACTCTTCCATTTTTATCATTTTTACTGCAGTTTCCATTGGAAATATATTTCAATCATTCATGGATATTTGGTCTTGTAATATGTTACTTTATTTTACATCAGCCATTGTGTCAAGATTGTTTTGGTTAATTTGCACAAACCCAAGAAAAGACATACATGTATCTTTTTAAACTTTCATTTTCTGACATTTACAGAAATACAATCTTAATCCCATATAAACAGTAGGATAAGTTTACAAATCAATACAAATGATGAATGAACATAAAATAATGAATACCAGTAATATATTAGATATGAAAACACAAATATCAGCTAAATCCCTGATAATGTTTATTAACATTATTAAAGTGGTGGTAGTGGTAGATATCATTCTGTACAGGTATATGTACTTGCACTACCAAAAAAATGCTTGTTATTATGCAATATGAGAAGAGACAACAAAAGGTACTCTCTGAAGGCTGGTAAAGAGGATAAATGCCTTAAATAGGTCACTAAAGTGCCAACCGGCTGTCAAAGAAAGGTTGCTAGATTGAAAGACCATCACTTTAATACCATTTGGGCTTTTGCACTTCTTTACTTGCTACATCTCTATAACTGAAGTAAGCTATATGCCTAGAAGTAGATATGAATTGCTTGAACAAATTATTTTTAGGTGCGGGGAAAGACTGGCATATGTCATTATGAATGGCCAGAATAATCCTGATAAATCATCCATTACCTTTCTACTAGTTTAAACTGACAAATAGGCTGTCTTAAAGGACAAGTCCACCCCAACAAAAAGTTGATTTGAATAAAAAGAGAAAAATCCAACAAGCATAACACTGAAAATTTCATCAAAATCGAATGTGAAATAAGAAAATTATGACATTTTAAAGTTTCGCTTAATTTCACAAAAAAGTTATATGTATATCCTGGCTGGTATGCAAATGAGGAGACTATGACGTCATCCACTCACTATTTCTTTTGTATTTTATTATCTGAAATATGAAATATTCTAATTTTCATCTCATTGTCAAGTGATACAAGGATTAATTCCTCCCTGAACATGTGGAATTAGAATTGTTTAATACTATTTGGTTCAGTCAAGTTGGTCCTTATTGTCAAATCTTTAAAAAATATAATATTGTATAATTCAAACAATACAAAACAAAAGAAATAGTAAGTGATGGACATCATTGACTGAGTCACCTACTTGTCCATATAACTGTTTTGTGAAAAATAAGCGAAATTTTAAAATGTAATAAATTTCTTATTTTACATCCGATTTTGATGAAATTTTCAGCACTATGGTAGTTTGATTTTTCTCTATTTATTCAAGTCAGTATTTTTCTGGGGTGGACTTGACCTTTAAAAAGATAAGGATTAGTACACTGTTATCAAATGTGATCAAGTTCTAAACGCACAATAAGTTGCAAGGCAATGCTCTCTGAACACTAAACATTTATTTTCGCCAGCTTATTGTTTTTTTTTCTTCAGGGGGGGAAACAATTAAGTAAACTTTTGCTAGAAAAACTTGGAACATACACACAAAGATATAAAACAACATATAACAGATGAAACACTAGGTAAACAAGCTAAAAAAAATGGACAAACACACTTCACAGCTGCTTAATTAGGAAGAAGTACTTACATTCTTTCTTTCTTTTCTGAATAAACTGATCCAAGAGAGCCAGTGAATCTCCAGATAACAACTACTGATGTTCCAACATCCAATAAACAGTCAAACTGAAAAAAGAATAATCAGATTATCTTTAAAAAGATATATTGCGATCATCACCCCCATCATCATCTTCCTTCATATTCTGTAACCATTTCAAAGTAACTGATGGGACTTTCACCGAGTGATACAGTATAATAGTAATCCTGTATTGGGTATTATATTGTGCACATATCCACATTGTTAGGTGCCCAAGGTGCTCCTATATTACCCTTAGCTAGGCTATCGACAATAGATGCACATAATTAATAATAATAATAATAATATACTATAAAGTGCTGAAAGACATCCTTCCAATGTATTAAGTGCTATGAGCAGAATATTGGTATTACTTACACCAAATCCAAATGCTGCTGAACTTTGTGTTGTTTCAGCTACAACTGTTGGAAAAAGAGACAGGAAATTAATTTGATATCACAAAGATGCTTATTTCATAATCATATCACTTAAACAATGCATTATCTAAATAAAATTTTAGGATTCCATCCATTTCTTTTCTTGATTTCAAAGATCATTCATTGAGTAAAAGTATTATACAATATTTTCAAGTTCTCATGTGATAATATTTGCCTTGAATGACAGTAACATTCATAACATAGATAGAAACTGACGTACAAATAAAGGACACATAAAGTTATAACAAAAAAAGTAGTGGAGACTCTTTTTCTTTTATACATGTGAGTAAAATTTAACCTTGTTGACCAAGGAAGTCAGAGTTTGTAGCTTACCAAAGCTTAGAATACCAACAATGAGAAGACCAACTACAGAAGCCCAAGAAACGGCCAATGCTGCAGAGCGCCATCTAGAGGTGTCTTTCATTGACATGGATTCTTTATCCTCCTCAAGCAGATCTAAAGGATGATAAAGGAAAGATTTTTTGTCAAATATTCTACAAATAAAATGTAAAGAAAGACAGAGAGGGAGAGAAAGAGAGAGAGAGGGTGCACGAAGGGGTGAGAGAGAGGACATAATTACAGAGAGACTAAAGCTGTAGAGCATACATACAAGAAGAGAAAAAGAGGAAGAGAGCAAGATGGAGAAAGAGGAAAAAAGACAGATATTTGCACACCAAATAAAAAAAAATGACAACAAATTATATAATATTAAAACAAGTAAGTATTTTAAGAATTAGTACCTGCATAGTTTAAACCAAAGAGATTCATTTTTTTTCCCATTGAGAGCAAGAGACTTATAATTCAGCCAATAAATATTCTTTCAGAGACTCATCTATTGACAAGTCATTGATTACGTACAGGCTTTGCATATTTACTCAATCTAAGTATTAACATGATTTCAACCCTTGCATCATGAACTCGATGCTGTAGATATGCAGACAACACTGCTCTCTGAGATTATTCTCAAAATACATCCGTGTGTGGCTTGTAAACATTCTAAAAGAGAAAGTGGCTCTACCCCATAATATATTTGCTAGAGATACAAAACATTTTGAAAATATAATTAGGCATATGGTCTGTGAAATGTTGAATAAAATCAGCCATTATAATGATAGTTGATCAGAAAGATTTTGTCCAAAGTGCTTTAAATAGAATGCCTCTGGTAGTCTTCCCTGCATTACGTGATTATACCAGCTGTGCTGACTTGAAAAACAAGGTAGATGAATTATTATTCACAAAAACATCATTCATAATCATATGATAATAAAATAATAAATTCACTGACCCTAAATGACCTTTGACCTTGATCATGTAACCTACTGAGTATCCTTGTGTGATGCGTCCCAGTTTCATGAAATTTTGTCAATTTTTTTTCTTCACTTTTCTATGTTCTGAAAACATTTCAAAAACTTAACCTTGGTTAAGATTTCATGATGACACCGCTGTAGCAGTCAGAAAAGGCGATGCCTCTAGTCTCAATATGCTATATGCAGGTGAGACAAAAATAAACATTAGTTAAAAACAGTATTTATAAAAGTAATTTCATTTTGGACTTACTTTCCTTCATAGTTGTCTTCCTTCTACCTTGATCCTTCTCTCCATCTCCATCTCTCTGTCCTTCTCCTTCCCATTCACATGCTGTATAATTTTGTGCTGATTTATTGGAATTAAAGGGCATCTGCTCTAGATGCAATGTCTCTGGTGATATTGACTTCTCAATGTCATTGTTATCCATCTTGCTTATCAAGTCCCTTTAGGAAAGCAGAAAGTAGGCAGAATCTGTGGAAACAGCAAATACAACTTCAAACTTAATTAAGTCAATATAGAAATATTACTTCCCATGTAAGTAATCCCAACAGATAAATGTACTAGCAGATATTTGCTGCTCAACTTCTAAAATATATGCAGTATGAGTATACAGAACAGAATATAAAGACAGTCCTGGGCTCGCTGTGACAAAACAGGGAAACAAAATGAAGTACAGCTGTAGCAAATACAAACAAAAGCAAAGCATGACCAGATGTTTTGGTTGAAGTGGGAAATATCACAAAATTAATCATTGATTCAACAGCTATGCCTTCACAGCTTCTAGGGTGAATTATACATAATGCACTTTTATAAAAAATATAAATAAATACACTGTAGATCTAAAATCAGTGAAAACAAAATTGCAGAGAGGCAGAATATGAATTAATTATGATGAATAAGGATGATGAAACTCCTAAATGAAAGAACAGTTTAATGTCATCACTATTATCATAATCATAATTATCACTACTGTTATCATTAATATCAATATTATCATATAAATTTTTCAATTATGAGTTGGTATTGCTACTGAATTACGGTAACTATTAAAATCATTATCATTAGCACCATCACTTTCATTACCAATACCATTATCATGTACCGGTCTAATACTATGCCATATAATATACAATTGATTTGTATATAGGCCTACAAGTTGCAAGAAAAACATATAAGAAAATTATTTTTGTTTACCAGATAGTAATCTACCAAATACCTAAACACCCCCCCCCAAAAAAAAAAAGGTGTTAATAAAGAAATAAACACATCCTCTTTTCAAACAAGATATTAATTTTGAATGTATAGATTTACTAGTACATGCATTATGAGACACAGCATCAATGCATTTCACAATTGTAATATGATATTTGATACATGACTACATTACCTAAAGATTTGGTTGTTTCGAAAAAGAAAACTTTATGATAGCTTTAAAAAGGTTCTTGAAACAAGTAAAAAAAAAAAATTAGAGAAAAATTATAAGATTATTTTTATGTAGCTTTCCTGCTTCTCTTCTGACTTTCTTTCCACTTTACCAGATCAATAGTCAAGCATTCTATAATGGTCTTGATTATAATGTAATCTAAAATGTCAGTTCTTTAATATTAATAAGTTACCATGACAACTGTAATGTACAAAGCTTTAGCTTACCATTGGAAGTGTGCCATCAATGCTCTCAATTTGAATATTCTGTGCAGTTTCTCAGAGGAAATATGGAAGGAATGATCCTGATATTAGCTTTCAATACATCTAGGAATAGTGTACACTTCTGTATCCATTCAAGAATGATGAAATAACTTCTGCAATTGTAACAAAGAGACAGGAAAATCACTCTTCCATCTGAAATAGGCTCGGTTGTTCCAAAAATATTTTCATGCAGAATTATAACCCAATATTAGTAAATCCATGTTTATAAGAGATAGGCTTAACCAAACAGTAGATTCAAAATGCTTTCCAAGTCTCAAGCACTACTCAACAGTAAAAGGGTAAAGTTTGAATGATCCAGAAAACATTTAGAGAAAGGTCAATTATTCACTGTGGAGAATTGCAATCATGCAGCACTTTCAAGGGCATAGAAGACTGATGATGTAATTTCCTAAAATGGCACTACACATTAATTTGCTGGTATAAGCACAACATGATTATCTAAGGCTTAATGAAATAACTAATATCAGCAGGTACCCTTAAAAAATGTCCACAATGACTAAGGTAAATATAACATTTTGGGACAAAGCACTACATGTACTTACTTCTCTTTTAGTTTTGACTGAAACTGACTATTATCACCCTTGTTTAAAACCTTTACTGGTATATGTAATTCTTAAGTTATCTAAGACAATAATAAAACAAACTACAAACCTTGAGGCAATCAAACATTCACAAAAAAAGGTTTAAGTTCTGGGGATTTGAAACTTATTTTATAATTCTGTCTACAAACTATCTGTCAACCTTATTTTTATAAAAATGTTGCAGGATTTATCACTTAGATTATATTAACCAACATACTATGTTCACATGAAGTTAATGAGGGGCTTATTAGGTTTAAATGCAGATAAAAAACTTGTCTTCAAATGTAAATAATATTTATAAATGCTTGCATCACATTTTGGAAATGCGATCAAAGTATTTACCTAGATTGAATAATAATAACGGATGAATTTATTTACATATGATGTCCAAAAATCAATGATTACTACATATCATAAACATTTTACATAAGTCTAGCCAAATATTCTCTATTCATTCTCTCTCCATCCTTTTTCTTCTATCTCTCTCTCTCTCTCTTATCAGCTATCACATGTTGTTTACTTACCAGTCACCTGATGACCAATTAAAAGAGCTACAAAGATTAATATCACCACACTTCCATTTCATTACGAAGGGATTGATATCAGAACCCCCTCCTCCCTAGGTCACCTGGAGGGGTGTATTCAGGTACCCCTGTGCGTGAGAACCCAGGAAGACCAATACTGACCACACCCCATTGTTCTTTAGCCCCCCACTCAATTGATATCCTTCAATAGAGGCTTGGCAAGATGTTACACTATTGTACCATTTATAGATTTTATGTTCCTTTCTCCCACAGGTAAATATCAGGCTTTAAAACCAATTGATTTGGGCTGGAGGGCAAGTTAATAGCCAATTCATTTACACTCAGGGTTCAATATTAGGAATGTTGTATAAGGTTGGGATTATGACTAGGCTATTGTTAAGTAACAGACTTAAAAGATAATATTTGTATTCAATTTCAATTGCTCATTTTGCATTAATATGTAATGATAATGTAGATCTCACTTTAGTGTTCACTAAAATCATTACTTTCTCCAGGAATGATTAAATGAAAGAATTGTATTAATGTGACTGTGAGTAGTAATTTGTATTTGATTCAGGTCCAGTGCAATTTCCTGTGGCACATATTGAAGTCTACATTGATACATAAATGCCCGGGGGGAGGGGCACTTCCATTGATGATAAACCGACGGCTGACGTCCATGACATAACAATTGAAATATCGCTGTTCTTGTATAGGGGTTCAATTTAGGGAATACTTGCCAAGAGTATTGTTTTGTTTCCAATACAGCTTAAGGGTAGGGTTTCGCATGCCAATACTTGATAAGGGTTGCATTTTCAGAATATGGAAAATACTTGTTTGGGGTGCTTTTTCGAGACCCCATGGTCGCGCATGGCATCCACTCGTCAATGGAAGTGCTCCCCCCCCCCCCCGGGAGCTTGTCTGGCATTCTTCCTTTCATTAATCTAAAATGCTTCATTCACTAGGCCTAATTCTAATTAACACAAACCAAATGGTCAATTTACAGATGAAACATTAGATCGTATTCCCCTTTTTCCAAATAATTGCAAGAAATGAATTGTTAATCGTATTATAAAAAATAAGAAAAAAAATCTGACAAATAAAAATATTTGGGTCTAGAATCTAGGCCATACAAATGTACATCAATGATGAAATAGCAATTTAAGAAACATTTCACATAGATCTTAATATTTGATAGCATAAATACAAATGAGTTTTTCTCTGTCTATAAAATAACCCCCTAAAGAAGTTTTTCGCAGGCTTTATTCACACATTTTGGCCCCTAAACAAGTTGTCGCCAGATTATGAACCCAGGGAAAAAGCTTGGGGGAAAAAACCCTAAACACGTTTGGCTAGTCTTAAAACAAAAGCTTTGGAAAAAAACATACCCTAAATACGTTTGACCCTGCGATTGACCATTGACCAGTTTTGCAAAACTATCATTTTTTTGTTGTTGAAAATTGGTGTTTTTAGTGCACGCGCGGCCCGCGTCCAAAACTGAAAAACACCCCGTTAAACATGTTTTTTTGGTCACGCGTGTGTACAGCAATATATTTGACTCCCCCCGGGTGTTTGCTTCCGAAACAAAGGTGTCAGTCAAAGTGATCCTCCCACCCCTCCATCCTATGATTGAATCAAGCTAGCCTAACAAGATAACAATAACAAGATTTACACAAAAAGTTGTGGACCAGGGGCCCGTTTCTCAACACCGTCATAAGTCTAACTTCTTGACTAAATCGGAGATAGTGAGCTACTTGTCCGCTAACCGTTTCACGAAGCCCTCTTTACCAAGATCGGGTACAACAACCTCACTAAATATTTATGACACCTCCGAACCTGTCATAACTTCTTTCTTAATGACGTAGTGGCATCACGT
Organism: Lytechinus pictus; assembly: GCF_037042905.1. Taxonomy (NCBI): domain Eukaryota; kingdom Metazoa; phylum Echinodermata; class Echinoidea; order Temnopleuroida; family Toxopneustidae; genus Lytechinus; species Lytechinus pictus. The sequence continues at coordinate 3,541,854 of NC_087245.1, read as the reverse complement.
GGGTAGACTATGACATGCAAAATTGCCTCGAAATTTGACAATTGTAATCTTACGTAATCATTCATAGAAGTTGAAATTACATTGCAAAACAGGTGTGATAGATCATTCAATAATAATTGTTATGCACAGAAACTATCAAAACTGTTGGTAAAACGCAACAAAACCACTCATTTTAAAATAGTAAAGTAATTGAATCGATAAAGATTCTACCACGGCAGGTCATCCATAACTGGACTCGTATTCGTCGTTTTCAAACACTTATCAACATTTTTGATAAATTCTATCTCTAATTTATGCAAAGAATTTGTCAAATCGTGTGTTTCGGTATGTAAAAAAAAAAAAAAAAAATTAATTTAAACTATATTTTGATGATGTTTGGAACCATAAATAAACGTATAATTATCTTATTTTACAAAGATAACAATTGTGGTTTACTTTCGTAAACTATCAAAATTTACTATCCCGGGGATACCCATCTCATTGTCCCCATGTGATTTTTTAGTCATGAAATGATATATTCATAATTTGATTTTCTCAGCAATTAGATGCTCAAGTTTTCATGGTTTAAGTATGCATGGTTCATATTTTGCCTCTGCTATTATTTTTATTAGATGTATTTCCAAATTAATCACAATAATTGCAGTTTTATCACATTTTTGCTTTTAAAAAATTATGCTATTTTGTGACTAAGGCTACGTCTCGTCTGCTCTTTCTACCGATAGTATCGATATCAAGGGATTCTAGTTAGGAAGCCCTTCGTGAAACGGGTTTAGTAAGATTGGAACTAACTCCGTGGTTGGTGGATAAAGATATGACTAACTTGTCCAGGTGTTGAGAAACGGGCCCCTGGAGTCTAATATATAAAGTCAAGTCCACCAGCACAAGTTTCTTGTGACTTAGGAACTAGGAGTAGGTCTAACGTTAGACCTACTGTCATGTGTTTTTGTGATTGTGTAGGCCTACTCAGTCAAGTACGACTATATATAATACCGGTACTCAACGGAAGAAGAAGAGACCTAACTTAACACTACCGTCACTAGTTGGTAGATCGAGTGTCTGGGCCTTACAAATTTATCTTACTTTCTTAGGCCGTTTACTTACTTGATGGGGCTTCAATCGAATACAAATCTTAAGCTCAGCTCTCAAACCAACTTTTCAAGCATTTGGCTTTAGGCCGGGCCTAATCTTCGATATGGCGATGCAGCATAACCACGGCACGGCACCCTACTTTTAGTTTTAATTTTACAACCTCGCTGGCCTTAGATCTAGTATAGGCCTGATATAGGCGTACGTAGCGAGCGCTCAGCTGGCGCGCTCTGAGTCTTGCATGCCATGGGCGTGGTCCCTGTGGTCCAAATAAATGGATGCATATGGGGGAAATCCCCTTGCCTTTGGCTTGAGCTACGACAGGCTCGCAATTTGCGCTCGCATTAATGGTTAAAAATATATTAACTGATGCATCATATTTATAATTACAAAAGTGATTGAAATGTCCAGTTTTCAGGCCTCAATATTATCAGATTTTGCGCCCTCATTAAGATATTGATTTAATAATTAAATTGTCCCTTTTGTTTCATCTCGCGCTTAGCAAGAGGAATAGGAAGACAGTCATCATTTTCATATGATGACATGTCTTAAGGTCTTGTCCCGGTCCTATATATCAAAACTCAAAGTAATCATAATGAAAAATATCAGCTCTTTATTAAGATCCATATCCACCTCACAATTTTCCTACAAAGTGCTTAAAATATACTGACTCTTTTCTCAGATCAGAATATCAAATAGTTTTGGCTCGCACTTCGCGCTCGCTTTGATTTTTATGATAAAAGATGTATTTAGAATGCCTATATAGATTCTATGTCTAAATATGAAACACGCGCGCGCATGTTTATTCAGATACTCAACTTGTTCTCTAATTAAATCATTATCCAGTTTCAGATCACAATATAAAATATGTTCTGCTCGCGCTCTGTGCTCACATTATTAATGTAGGAAGATCCCATATGATACCCCTTTTATAAACCCAATAAAACCCAATTATGCGGCTAATAGCAGCATAATTTGGTCGTAAAATCAGAGGAGGACAAGAGTTATCCGCATTATTCTGATGCTGCTATTATCCGCATAATAGCGGCATCGGGACAAGATTTTGAGTTTATGAACGTATTTCCAAATAATGCGGATAATTGCCATGGTGCGGTCCAAGCCCCCGAAGCTACCGCCATTTTGTTTAATCCATTAGAAGCTAAAATAAGCCCTCATTAATATTAATTTCGTACGATGCTCCCTCGTCAACTGTGGTTTTGTACGTGTATTAGACAATACGCACATCAGCGCAATGACAAAGGTCAACTTGGCAAATTCGTTAATGTATTCATTTTGTTACGCGCTCGTGACGCGAAGGATTCAGCGAATCAAGCAAGCGCAAATCTGAGACGATACGTTGCGCTCTATAAAGTATCGATATCACAAGCGATATTACTTAAAAACAAAGCATTGTTTGTATTGCGTGTTATAGGCCTTTGCTAATTCCAAAAGGGAAGGTGAAGAGTAGATCAAGTCGTGATTAGGTAAAGAGGTCTCTACAGCTTTTGCCATCCCTAAATCGTAGTTAACATACTTGTAACTCATGATGAAACGGGCCCCAATTTATCATGTTTAATACGTTTCTTGTCCCCTTTATTCTCCAGCATTTCTTACTCTGTTTTTTTTCCCCATTTAATCATTTTCCCACTCAAAATTCTTTTGTGCCGCCTTTCTCCTACACATGTAGAGCTCATTTTCAAAAGGGGTTAGGTCCATTTTTCATCAAACTTGATTTTTATGTCTTAATGTATAGATTTTTAGTAGCTATATAAGATGATACCATAGAAAAGTTGAAATTCCTATTAAAAAGTGAACTAATACGGCAAAGAAAAATCACCTTTTTTTTCAAAAGGGGTTAGGTCCATTTCAGTTTAGTTGGGTTTTTTTTTTTTTTAATAATATCTTAACAAATATGAAGACAAGTAAATATCTTTTATACCCAATTTTATGTTCTCATGGTAGTGTACCATGAAAATTCAGTTTCGCATAAGAATATTGCAATATGGGAGAATTTTGCAACTAAACTTTTCTGAAGAACTCATTTGTCAAAAGGGGTTAGGTCCATTTTTCATATATTTTATTGTTTTCTGTCTCTAAACCTCTAAATTTTCAGTCACTCTGATGATACCAAAGAAAATTTGACATTCAAATGAAAACGTGAATGGAAGTGGCAAAAAAAAATCACTTTTTTAATCAAAAGCGATTGGATTCACTTCAATTTACTTGCAAAAGGGCTTAGGTACACAATGATATTTTTTAAAGTAATATATACTATATAGAACAAAATTGAAGACAGGTAGATTTCTTTTATACCCAATTTTATGTTCACATGATAGAGTAGTACATCATGACAATTAAGTTTCTCATAAGAATATTGCAATAAGTGAGAATAAAAACATGGTTTTTCTCGGAATGGTCCAAAGTGGCCCTAACCCCTTTTGCAACTAAACTCTTCATATATTTCCTTCTTCTTTTCCCACTTGTTATCTGTCTCCTGGTTTCCATAAATCTCGTCTTATTTCTCTTCCACCCCTTTTGTTCCTACTTCCCACATTCTAGCTCTCTTACCACCCCCCTCTAAATTATCTCTTCATATGTGCCCCTCCCATTTCTTTCTCATCTCTTTTCAACCCACTTCTCATCACTCTTTCCCTCTCTCGATCTTCATCTCATTTTGAATTTTGAATTGCCAATTCCAAATCCCTTTCATTTTAGCTCTGTACAAATACTATATGAACACAAATGAAAGACATAAAGGAACTCTCTGGTTAGGGATGAATTTTATTAATTAGCCATAAAAAATATCACATTATCAGAGGATTACGCTTTACCTTTTTCTTAAGCATATATGTTAATACTTTGAACCAAAAGAATTTTTTGTATGCTGGGGCAGCGATCCTGGGGAGGGGGACACAGTTCCCCCTACTTCTTGAAGCACTGAAAAGTGCCTTTTTATGCAAGAAAAATCCCCCCTCACGAACGTGTACTGTGTCCCTTTCACCTGACGAGAACCTGTTTTAGGTGTTACCAAGTGCTCTTCCTTGTATGCAATTTTTTTTTACCCAAAAATGCCCCCCCCCCCCCGGAATGTGTTCTGTGCCCTTTCATCCGAGGGCCCGTTTCATATGTTAAAGAGTGCCCCCTCGCCTTCTTGTAAGTGCCCTTTCTCGAATCACTGCCCCCTTTTACCCAAGAAAAGTGCTCCTAAAGAACTTGTTCTGTGCCCCTTTCACCTGAGGACCCGTTTTATGGTCACCATGACGATTGCCCTTTGAAACAAGAAAACAATATTCTCATTTCGATAATATACTTATGAAGGAAATCCTTTGTGCATTAAGTTTAATAATTCATGAGTGGGGGTATATAAGCAGTTTCGTACAGATGGAGGGGGGGGGGGCTTGAAGGACTCTTGCCCCCCCCCCCCAAAAAAAAAAAAAAAAAAAGTGAAATATATCATTCTGAATATTTTAGATTTTCTTTTTAAAAATGTCAAAATTTTGCAACTTCTTAAAAATTTCACGTAATACAGCATTTTCCCTATGCCCCCCCCCCCAACTTTCAACTTCACTCCGCCGCTCCTATTTGTATGTTTATAGCTTCTCCTTTTGCAACCAGTTTTAATGAAAATCAACAAGAAAACTTTTTTTTTTTTAATTGGACTTGGAAAAAAAAAAAACTTTTCCATCTTCATCAAGTGGTTCCTAAGTCAGACTCTTGATTTGTTGGATTTCTTGAATGAAAACATCTGTTACACCAGTCCTGCAGATTGAAAAAATAGAGAAAGAAAATCAATGAATTTAAATTAAAATTGTCGTGATTTATAAAACATAAATGTTTTAAGAAAAGTGAGACTATACATATATATGTTTCTTCAACACATAACAGGAAATCTTACTTCTACTAATTATAAACTTGTACTTCTATAAAGCATATCACTTAAACCTGTTCTATGCAGTTTACATACCACTCTCCATTATAAATACATGTACTCTATGAAAAAATGTCAGAGATTTCTCATGAATATTAATATGTGAATCAACATATATGTAAATTATATAAATAGTCAGAATTAAAGTTGATATGTTTTGTTGCACAGAATATTTTGATCTGTGATTAAAAACGACACCAACTATAATCTAAAAACAAAATTGAAATGGGTTTTTCAAAGGCAGATTTATTTGTTGCCAAAAAAAATGTGAACAACCTCCATTATTAAAAATATTCACTAATTAACTCACTCATATAACTGATGTAGGTTGTATTTCTCTTTGTGGTCTAGTCGCTGTTCTATTAGGCCTACTTCACCAATTATTTATCATCATCAATCACCTCCATGGAAATTGTAAAACTGCATCATCCTATTGGACAAAATGTAAAATAACAAGATTATAAAAAAATCGTAAATCTAGAAATATGAATATCACACTACTGAATAAATAAAATGAATTTTGTAAAATATGAAAAATAAATATTGCTTTGTTTATAGACAAATAGGAAATAAAAAGGCCATTTAATTACTAGTAGATCAAGGACATGACCTTACCGGTATTTTATAAATTTGCCCAAGGTACATAACTTTTGGCATTGGTTCTATTTTAGACTCGAGAGCCTGTATATTTAAGAAGTGTATATTCATTACAGATCCTACCTCTTTGTGGCTCGGATTATTTTTATTTAATGTAAACATGGTTAACATTCAATGCATGTAATGTATCTGTAATTTTGTATGGGTTAGTTTAAGTTTTATACCTGGATGAGAATCTGCAAAATGATGCATGCACTTATGATCATCATCTTGAACCATTATAGGTAGACCTCTACTGTTTTTCTTGTTATTCAAACTCAACCTGTTTGTGAAAGAAAAGAGAGAACAATAATAAGAAGTGATATTTTTCATGGCCGTATGTATAGGGGGAGGGGTTTGGGTAAGAGCTGAAATGTGAAACCTTCATCAAAAAGAGAATTGCATGACATCCTTCAGTTTTACTTTAGAGAATGCACAAAACGGCCCTAGGTAATATTGGTCGCATCTGTCCCTCGCTTTCTGAATTTTAGGTTTCTCTAAATTTTTTCACATGTCTGCCGTCCCCCCCCCCCCAAAAAAAAAAAAAAATCTGGATCTTTTTATTTCCGAATCTTATTTCATTTGATTTTAACATAATTCCATAATCTCATGCACTAGGTCTAGATCTATTTGTAAGAAAGTATAGATCTAGTCCAACGAGACTCAGTGCTGTGCGACAGCATTCATGTAGGCCCTATCTAAATTAGGTCTAGATCTAGACTAACGATGGACTCTCGATCTATCTAGACCTAGAAAGTAAAGCTTCGGTTCTCTAAGACCCTATATCGGTTTAGAAATTTTTGATGTCTGACTCTGACTTGTATTCCTGGCTAAGACTTCATTGCCATTAATTTGACCGAGACTAGATCTAGATCTAGTCCTTGGTCCACTGACAGACATACTCGTACATGTAAATGGAGTCGTTTCGGCCCAGACCTAGATCTAGGCCTAAATTACAGACCTAGAGTAGCCTAGATCATAAGCCCTGGGGCAGTAAGTGTCGATTAGAATTAGGTAGGCCTAGCTGTTGATAGCATCGATGAATAAATAAAACTTAAAGTAAAGTAGCCTAGCCTAGATCTAATTCTAAGTATAAAGTAAGTTGGGCCTAGAATTAAGAAGATCTAGGTCCTAGATCTATTGATATAAGACAAACATGCAGAGCAGCATGTTATTTCTAAGACCGAGTCTAACTTTATTTATAAATAACAATAAGAGTTAAAATGGGTGGGGCTAAATGCAGAAGCCTGAAGTTATGCAAAATAAATTTGATATCTGACTGAAACAAAGTAAGGACTGAGGATTGACACAATGACAGGCGTATCTTCATCCACACTCCGCAGTTTATTCCTGACTGAGTCTCGATCTACTGAAGATAGATGCAGATCTCCCTCTAGATCTAACTTAACGTTACAGTGTACAAAAAGAAGCCTCATTCTTCTTGTTTTAATCAATCGTGGGTTGGTCCTTGTTGGAGGTGAACCAAACCAGCCCGATTATCTCTCGATTCCCAGCCGGCTAGGAATCCGTACAAAATACATGTGGTTAACACAGCGGGATAACGGCATAACCACAACACTGCAAGCAACATACAGGCTGCACTGGGCGACGATGACAATCTTACTTCAATTTCAAAGACCAAATTCTGCTTTCCTTTTCAAAAGAAAGATAGCAAACTCTCTAATTTGTTAAAGAAATAACCTAAGATCACAAAATACAGTGTGAAATGTGTAAATAGTCCACTGAATTCATGTGGTTATATCAATTCATACGTACTCACCGGAGTGTTCGTAGGTCCATTTTGTGTGTGGAAAGAAAAGTTTCAGAATGAATAAATTAGATGACGTAGTGAGGTCAAATGAATAATTAATTCTGTAACACGATACCACTAGTATCGATGACAAAGAATCGGGAAAATCGCGTATTAATGACGCTCTTAGCCAATGAAAAGGCCGGATTATGAATATTTGTATGCTCATGAATGTCAATGAGGGCTTATTTTTGTCTTCAAATGATCGCGGTAGGCGGAGCCTAATCTCATTCGTTTTGTGCTGAACGCGCACGCAGCTTTCGGTCTAGTAATATATTATAAGGTCTTTGGTGCGGTCACAAGGTCACCCTTTTCCAACACAACCGCATCGGAGGGGGCGTGTCCAGTTGTCATGACGATTATCCGCCTTTTTCAGGACGGGCGCTCGTAAAAATAATTTTCGGAGTTTATGAACGCAATTTTTATTGAATTATCCGCATTACTCTTAGGCGGCTAATTGGAGGATATGTTGTATTGGGTTTATGAAAGGGGTATTACTCATTCTTTTCGTGATTTACAAAACATGAATAAAGTGTATCGTTTTTAGGTCTAAATCATTATTTTTTCGCTCGCGCTTCGCACTCGCATCAATTGCTTAGTTATATAGCTATCCTGTTCACGATTATAAAAATTGATCAAATTTTCCATTTTATATGTAGAAATATCAAAATTTTTAAGCTCGCGCTTCGCGCTCGCATTATTTGATTGTTGAAATATGTAACGTCTTCATGGCTAAGTGCAAGCAGTCCTTAACAGGTATCTTTTAGTTTTCGATCAGTTCAAAACGTATATCAAAATTTTCTGCTCGCGCTTTGCGCTCACATTATTAATGTAAGGAAGATCCCCAATTACTCATCCTTTTCATGATTTACAAAACATGAATAGTGTCTCGTTCAGTAGGTCTAAATCTCGAAATCTTTCGCTCGCGCTTCTCGCTCGCATCAATTGTTTTGTTATATACCTATTTTGTTTAAGTTACAAAAAGTGCTTAGAATTTCCATTCTTAAGGTAAAAATGTAAAAAAAATCAGCTCGCGCTTCGCGCTTGCATTATTTGATTTAATATATAACGTCTTCATGGCTAACTGCATGCATAACAGGAACCTTTTCCACTCAGTTCACTGCTGTTCGCGTTCGTAGTAATTATTTAGTTGCATACACATCTTTTTCAGGATAACAAACGTTGCCCAGAATGTTCAAATTTCAGGAAAAAATGCACGATATATCAAAAAAATTAGCTCGCGCTTCGCGCTCGCATAATATAAATAAGAATTATGATATTATATATTCATGTTAATTCATAATAATAAAGCTAAGAAGTGACTATTAGGACTACCCCTTCAAAGAAACCAAACAATCATCATCGAGCGCCCGATCGGGGAAATATGGCTGGCTGAAGAAAAAAAATCCGCCGCCCCCCCCCCCCTATTGGCGAAGGCTGGATCCGCCCCTGGGGATGGCATGTACAATCATCCCCCACATTCCAAAATAGAACAAATATTTGTTAGATCATCAAATGGTTAAAACTCCTGTTAATGTGTGGATTTATCTTTAAAATGCAGTCAAAGTGTTAAATTGGCCCAATTTTGCATTCTAATAATGCATATAATTTCTCGCGCGGTCGCTATTCTTAGAAGAATTTGGCCGTGACAAATCCCTTCGTTTAGCTTGCAAAGGATGTCCACTGGTTTCATGGGAGTTTAGTTATAATAAGTCCACTTATGAATATGTGATTCCAATGACTTTCAAATATGATTATAACTTTTGTCACAAACGAATTAAAACATCCTTTAAATACACTTTCGTGAATATGGGAGGAGGTCATCTCTTTGTGGGAGCGGGGATTTCGTACAAAAAATATTTGGCCTACCATATTCTTCAAAAGTATATGCGATGAGTTACTGATGACATTAATCAAATCGATGCCGTTAATGAAACATTCATCTTTGCCATTATCCATTTAATCATATTAAGTATCACAACAATGTAATAAATGTTTCATAAATGATTTTTCTCAAAATTTTGAATGTTGCATCATCTCCGAGGATAATTTTAAAGATTATTCAAAATCTTTCATTTTCATATTCATCATTGTGATATTTCCACGTTTTTGGAAGTTTATATTGTGGCCTATGAAGGCCTATATGATCATTTCATATGGCACCTTTTTCCCGATAATCATGATGCTATATTTGTTTTCATTCTCATTTCACCTTTGACCAGTGAGCAAATGAGTCTTCATTGAACAAAACTCGACTATTTAAATTCCTGTTTGCTCTTTTTATATATTTCTTATTCATATCATTATAAAGTTTACGTTTAGTATACCCTTATCATCCTCTGTATTTAATGCATATTATTTTAAACGGCTTGCTAACTACGATCACCGCCGCAATTTTTCTTATTACACTCCCTTGAAAGACGATTTGATAATCATTCTGTTTCTGTTTCTTCCAACTATTGAAAATTTGCTTACTCGCTTCGCTTTCTCGCATTTGGATACTGTAATCAAGTAGTTTACGTCACAACAAATTCATTACAATGTAACCATCATTGTGATAGTCCGACAAGTGCAAGGTGGTAGTGTTATGCACGCAGTTATATACCCCTGTACATTATGGTACATATTAATAGCCAGTGATATGATAATTACACACCACTTGGAAGAGGTTTTGGGGCAACACTCTTTCTTCCACCTACTGAAAATTTGCTCGCTCTAAGGATTTGTTTTTCGCTATGGTCATTCGCCACATTACCCAAAATTCATATACCTCATGAAAGACGATTTAGGTTATCATGTCTTCCAACTACTGAAATTTGCTCGCTCGCTCGCATTTGGATATTAACTGTAGTTCAGTACACTCTTAAAAACGTTGGGCAACATACGGTCCACACAACAATTGGTTAAAACATATCCAACTCTGGGTAGTTTTCAACCAATACTGTGTAGTTTTCACCAAAAGCACACATTATTGGTTTAAAGCTACTCAGAATTTGATAAAGTTTTAACCAATTGTTGTGTGGACCGTATGTTGCCCAACGTTTTTAAGAGTGTAATTTATAACACAACAAATTCATTATTATAGCCATTGAAAAACAAATCCTTAGAGGCCTTTAACTAAAAGGTAAAATATTATGTACACGGATATATACCCCTGTATACATAGCCTTAGGTATGGGGGTGTTCCCAAAATTCTTAATTTTCAGGTCAATGTATTGCTTTCATCCCCCCCCCCCCCACTGCTCGGATCGGATTTACACCAGGGTCTTTGTTTGAAATTCAAGGATTGTCAAAGATCTCCCGCCATGAAATATCACATTCGGGGATCTTATTTCTATAGAAGACGTCTTGCTGTATAAGTAGGAACAACGAAGAGAAATCTTATATTTCATTATTTTTCTCTCTCTCTTATTGAATCATAATTATGAATGTTGAATTTGGATGCTTTCTAAAACAGGGGCGCCGGAGAAGAAGGGGGGGGGGGGAGATTGCATTGTACAATTATCCCCAACTTTTCAAGAAAGAAACGATATTTTATTTTTTTAATAGTCAAATTATATCTACTATTGTTTATGCGTGGATTCATCTTTAAATGCGGTCAAAATGCTTAAATTTGCCCAATTTTGCATTCTAAATATATGCAAAATTTCTCGCGCGGTTGCTCCGATCCTCCTGCGCTTTAATTAAACTTAAAAGATTTTAGCCATAACAAATCCCCATGCATGTTTAGCTTATTGCACATGTTACATATCCCTGCATCATGAGACTATGGTAAGAATACGTCCATTTATGAAATAGATGATACCAGGACTTTTAAATATAGTTATAACTTTGATCATAAGCCAAGCAAAACATCAATTGACTATATACACTGGCGCTATGGGGGGGGGGGGGTCATGATTATCCTAGCATCTTTGTTGAAGTGGGGGATAATGTCCACAAAATATATATACCCTATAATTCAGTGGCGTACCGTGGGTCACGGCATGGGGGGGGGGGGCACCAGCAAAAATTTTGAGTCACTTAAAGAGCGCGCGAAGTGCGCTCAGTTGCCAGGTATACTGACATAATAGAGACATTTTTAGGACAGTGTCATTAAACGGATATGTATCTCACTGATCACATAATGCGAGCGCGAAGCGCGAGCTGAATTTTTTTGAAATTCAGACCTAAAAAGGACATTATAAGCAAATTCTTGTAATAATAATACATACCTGTCTCGCTAAACAAACCATGCGAGCGCGAAGCGCGAGCTGAAATTTTTGTATATATTGACCCAAACAGGGACATTTTAAGGACTATATTTTAGGAATCCATTAAGGGTATACATATCTCACCATAGTCATCTATTGTGAGTGCCAATCTCTTGCTGATTTTGTTAGAATAATATACATCTAAACACATGAAGCACTTTTTGTAATCATTGTAATCATGGTTAACATACGCATCTCACTAATCAAATATTGCGAGCGCGAAGCGCGAGCTGAAAATTTAGGAAATTCAGACCTGAAGAGGGACATTTTAATGCTTGTTTGTAGGAATTCACGAAGATCATACGTATTTCACTAACAAAAATATGTGAGCGCGAAGCGCAAGCTTAAATTTTTGCATATCATTGACCCAAAACAGGGATATAAGGACTATTTTTTAAAGGAATCCATTAAGAGTACATATCTCACCATAGTCATCTAATGCGAGTGCCAAACGCATGCTGATCTTGTTAGAATTACATGTAAAAGACACATGAAGCACTTTTTGTAGTCATTATCATATACGCATCTCACTAACCAAATGATGCGAGCGCGAAGCGCAAGCTGAAAATTTTTGATATTCAGATCAGAAAAAGGGACATTTTAACGACTGATTTTGGGAATTCATGAAGAACAGACATATCTCACCAATCCACGAATGCGAACGTAAGCACAGACAGGAAATGGTTTATATTAAGACCTTAAAATGGGGCAATCACTTTAAGTAGTCATGAAATAGAAGCATATGTCACTACATAAACAATAATAATTCAAAGTGCGAGGAAATATATTGGGTGTAAATTGACTTGAAAACAGGAGGTTTTAGTACAACAGGATTATATATATTGTTAAACATACACTGCGAGCACCAGGAACAATGAAGACATAGGCCCTGCGCAAATTATGTTTCATATAACATAACATAATTATAACATAATGTAACATTATAATTAACAATAATTTCCTCTTTCCCCACTACGTTTCTTTCCCTTTCTCCCTCTTTTTCTCCTTTTCCCCGTTTTTTTTTTTTTGGCCAGCCGATTGGGGGGGGGGGGGGCACGTGCCCCCCCAATCCCCCCCCCCGTAGTTACGCCACTGCTATAATTAAATGAGTTACTGATGACATTGGCCAAATCACAGGGGCTGGTTATCACAGCGACATTTCACACACACTTAAACATTTCCCACACACACATACAATAATAACATCCGTTTATAGGAGACTTTTATTAATTCCATAACAATCTGATAATTAGTCAAATACATTTTTTTTTCTTCAAAATTTTGAACGTTGCATCATCTCCCAGTATAATCTTAAAGATTATTCAAAATATTTCCTTTCTCTATATTATTTCCATTTAATTTACATGATATGCTATTTCCAAGTTTTGGAAGTATATATTGTGGCCTGTGATGGCCTATAAAAAGAATCCTTATTCCCGATAATCATGATCCCATTTATTTTCATTCTCATTTCATCTTTAACCAGTGAGCAAATGAGTTTTCATTGAACGAATTAAATTAATATGGACTGTTTAATAATCATTTGCTCTTTATATTTCCTTTTCCTTTTCTTCTAATATTTAATTGATAATATACCTTTATCATCCTCTGTAATATAATTATGATCCTTCGCGTACTCTGGGGGTGGCCCGCCCCTCAGCCCCCCCCCGTATGCAAAAAGGGGGCGTTAAAAGAGGAAGGAAAGATATGAAAAGAAAAGGGCCGGGCAAAATGCTCGAATTGCCTGTAAAGTAAAGTCAGTACACAATAATAATTGTCTTTATTAGGCATCAAAACATTCTTGGCAGCCAATGGCTGAATTACAAATGTTTGTACACGGAAAAAGATTCACATATGAATATGACAGAACAGTATACAAAATACAGATTATATATATATATATATATATATATATATATATATATATATATATATATATATAAAATGTGTGAAGTTATACATGTACAACAGCTTTGGCAAATCTTTTTATTTTAAATATTGTAAAGAACTAAAAGAAATTTCTTTACAATATATATATATATATATATATATATATATATATATAAATTTTCTGCTGGCGCTTCGCGCTCGCAGTTATGCACATCTTGTTCAGGATCACACACATTGCCCAGAATGTTAAATTTTTAGAACAAACTACATGAAGTAAAAAAAATTAGCTCGCGCTTTGTGCTCGCAATATTTAAATAAGGCTTATAAATGAGATTAGCCTCTTAGGACCTATTGATGTTGATTCATAAGAATAAAGCAAAGCCTTGACAATTAGGACTACCCCTTCAAAGAAACAAACAAAAATCAACTTCGAGCGGCCGATCGGGAAAATATGGTTGAAAAAAATCCGCCCCCCTCTATTGGCGAAGGCTGGATCCTCCTGTAGTCAAATTAAGCATCGTTAATATTACATAATTACATAATTTTCTTTGCTCCTGAACTCCCCCCCTTATTCTCTCACATTTGTTTTTTCTCTCTCTCTGCCTCTCCACCCCCCCCCCCTCTGTCTGCCTCTATCTATCACTCCCTCTTTCTCTCCCTCTCTTAACATTTCCTTTTACTTTCTCATTCTGAGTCATAGAGATGTTTACTATACATCTCTATGTTCTGAGTCTTATTTTGATGTGCGTGCATTTCTTCTTTTCTTTTGTTTTGATGTGAAGACTCTTATAATGAACTTGTTTTAGTTTTCTTTATGTTATGAATTATGTGTTTTTAGATAATAATGTAGAGCCTGTACGTGGAAGACCAGTGATTTTTTTAATGAACTTCTTAATTGTATACATGGTGTAATTTCAGATATTTGTTTGTATAAAGCTGAGCAAGGCCGCAACTCAGGATAAAGATTTGAAATAAATGAATAGGAAAATGTTTGCCACAGAAACTTTTCGGGCGCGGCGCACGTGGTGCCGGTGCGGTGATTGTTGACCTTTGACCCTAGAATTGTAGCTCGGGGATTAGTTGTGAAATGGCGGACAGACGACGTCGGAGGAGAGTTCGGCTTGATGACAGTGAAACCAAGGAAGGGGATGACATTGCAAATAGCTCAGGAGATGTAAGTGTGGTTGCAACGCTTGAAGAATTTATTTTTGTCAGTAATTGGTTGTCAATTTCACATTTTGGTACATGACATGTCCGGACTACGATTCCGGCGCCGGTATGTTCGATCGCTACAGACAGTGTATCCGTACGAAGTGAATGTGGAGTGTTGCCTCACCGATAGGGTGCGTGCATGCAGCCATTGCATTGCCAATGCCATTGACTTGCCTTTTTGCATATATGGTAAATATAAATTGCAGGGGTCCGTTTCTCAACACCGTCATAAGACATATTAATAAGTCTAACTTCTTTACCAAAGTAAACTGGCATGATCGGGAGATAGTGCAGTGAGCTACTTCATAGGCGGATCCAGGGGGGGGGGGGGGGGGGGGGGGGGCTAGTACTATTAGGGTGTCTGAAGCCACACTGAAAAGTGTCAGCATAAAACAGGCTAATTTAGGGGAAATATGGCACATTTTTTCGGGGAAGTTCAGGCTACTAGAAAAATGTGATCTGAACTGATTATTAACTTGTGTTTGGCATGTATGGAAATAGACAGGAATAACCGTCGTTTCTGGGGATTTATTCAACAATTTCTGACATTTTACTGTAATCCCCATTTACCGACGGTAGGGTGTACGTGTGGGCTCGCATGTGTTCTCATTCCCTCCCTTTTGTCAATTCACAGTCCAAAGTTTGATGTAATTTTACACATCGAATTTACAATCTAAGGATGTATAAACAACAAACTTTTAATTGATGATATTCCAACATTTAAATACTTCAAACGATATAGATGAAAAAGGCATGAAAAATATACTTTACCGATGTTTAATTGGGTTGAACACGATAAAAATGGTCAAAATGGCAGCCAAACTATAAAATATTTACAAACGAACGTCAACAATCACGAATGTGATATCGATATTGCTTTCGATATTATACGATCTGCTCCATATGCGAACGAAACCGAAGATAAACGATACTAGTTATACTAGTACGAGTACTAGTTATAATCGCGATATATCGATTCGAGACATTAAGTTAATACGATAATGACGTCATTCAAGATGGCAACTTGCAAGAAAAACCGTCAGGTCAGGTGAAAATGTCTTAGATGACAGATTTCTCAATCATCCAGAGGATTTTTTTCAATAACTCCGGCCCAAGGTATGCAATTACTTAATTTATTTATATTTCCATGATAATGGAAACCATGAAACTTTCAATTTTGCTTAAAAAACAGTTTTAAATCACGATCTATAAAACGCTAGTTCACTATACGTTGGCTGTAGGTACGGGGCCCCATCCCCTTCAGTCTATGTATGGTGAGTGGAGCCAACGTAGTTCAGCGGAACAACCAAAATACAGAGACTGAAGCTTTTGGTCTAGTATGGAAATAGAAAATTCAGGGGCTTCTTCTGACAGTAAGGACAAGTTTATATGATCATTTTAAATAAGGATTTAGAGATAAATTGCAAATCCTTATTTTTGTGTGTGTTGAAATTGCCATTTCTCCATGCGTTTTCTATGGGAAAATGAAATTTCTGTTTTGCACAATATTTTTCACTTTGTCGCAATTTTTCATTGTGATCTGGTTTCCAAATCTTTATAAAAATCATACCATCAGATAGAGCATAAAAAATCCTATTGGACTCTTTATGGACAAGTTTTTGGCATTAATAATAAATTTATAACAGCTCTCGGAAGCTAAAAATTTGGATTTGTGTGTGTCCATTTCTTAACTACACAGTCTATGGCAGAGAAATGCTGAAAATTTACCCGATTTCATTCTTCTTTTTTGCAGCCAATAATTGGATTTTTTTCAAAAATTTTACATTTCTGTCAGTCTGAAGGTCATTTCTCTTCAAATTCACAAAGAAAATGTGATGTTTTCTTGAAATAAGAAAAATAAATTTTTTCTCCAGACACCCTAGTACTATTGGCAGAGCAAAAAAAAAAGAAAAAAGGGGGAAGAAAGTAAAAAATAAAATTAAAGAAGGGGACAGAAAGGAGGGAAACAGGAAAGGAAAAATAAGAGGAGGGAGATGAGTGAATGAAATAAGGTCAGGGGAAGACTTGGAAAATGATTTAAAAATATATTTCATGTCACTTTATTGGGGTTAGTTGGAACATTTTTGATAAAAATGGCTGTAAAATCCAAATAGATTTTATTCGAGAAACAATATATCATTATCAGCTTAAAGCATATATCTAAGGGCTTCAAATGTACCCCATAAATATTTTAACTCTGATGGTTACTGAAAAAAAATCCACCTTGAACAAGACCATCGCAAGCGTTCCAACTTACCCCATAACGGGGTAAGTTGAACATGCATGGTATGGCTATGGGGTAAGTTGGAACAATTGTCAATTAAGAATTATATCAAAACTACTTACAACTGTTATATTACATGGTTTTTAGCCTATTTGCTTTATTTTTTTCAAGTTGAAAATATTAAAGGTGTGTATTCTGATTTGTTGAACTTTATTTTTTCTATTATACAAATACAGCCACTCATGCAAGCCGACTGTGTAGTAGAATTCCGCGTATTTGTGTGCTTTTGATTTTACATGCAGTTAAGTGTATCAGCAATTTCATGTAACTGCATCAAATTTACATGACAAAAATAAATTGTTTATATTTTTTAATTAAGTACCGTAATTATGCAAATAAGCATATGAAATTTGCCCTAAATTTGTTTTTTGTATGTTTTTGCCTTTAACTCTATTTATTTAGGTAGTGGAATACTAATTTTTGTGAGAGTATCCATTTTTACATTTATAACAAATATCAACGAAAAAATTGCAAAAATATAATTTCTTATGTATTTTTTGTTTCTTAAATTTGTATTTCTGTTTTTTATTGTTTTTTCCAATGAACTTTGTCAGGGACCCTTTTGCGATCATAAATAGCATAAAATAAATCTATTTGAACCGACAAAAGTAAAAATAATCATACATTTATGATTTTTGGTTGAAACACAATTTGCATTGACATTGTACATGGAATCACTTTTTTTGGGTCCGACATGCATTTACAAAATGTTGCGGAATATTGAAACCGCACACCCGGGCATCGCAAATTGGTCTCAAATGATGCGCAAGACTTGAAAGTAAAAATTCAGCGAACGGTGTGGTAAAAAAATTTCGTGCAATGGCGTAGTGACAAAATTTGTCGAGGGGGGTGGCTCAAATTGACCCCCCCCCCTAGTTTGATAAGGGCTAATATTGCATTAGGCAAGGCTCCACATTAACTTTTTTTGGTGGTGGCCTGTTTGGGCCACCAAAACCATCAAATTATTTTTTTTGGTGGCCCAATATTAAAGTTTGGTGGCCCGAAAAATATTTTAAAAAAACATTAAAAATCAATAAAACAAACTTCTGAAATATTAATTCTGCAGCCACTACCACTAAGTTACTTTCACTTTATACATCTTGTATGTAAACCTTGTTTGCTGTTATTTTACTTTGCTAATTGATAATTGTTTCTATCATTGTAAAAATGAAATGATTGAAAGTGAATAAATGAATTGTATTGTTCGCAGGTTGTGTGGACTTTTTTTTAAATCTCTGTATAGAGATAATGGTAAAGTAAATAAATAGTGCATAGCAAACTCAGATAGATGTACAAAACAATGGTTTTTCCTTCCTTCCTCTTTGAATCCTAAAACCTAGATTATGCATGCCCCAAATCCAGTTTATTTCTGTTTTCTCTTTTGCAGCATAGTATAGAAGGAGAAAATCACAGAAAAATATGCCGCAAAATTAGAACAATGCATAAAAGGGGGAAATAAACGAAAATAATTTTCAAAAAGTATATAACAAAAAGAAAACAAAAATGATAAAAGAAATTAGTGAAATAAAACAAAAGAAACAAAATTAAAAAAAGAAAAAAACAAAGAACAGGGGAAAAAAGAAAAGAAAAAAATTAGAGAGAAAAAAGAAAAGAAAATGAAAGAAAAATTAATAAAACAAAGTTAATGTAAAACTGGGGAAAAGGGGAAAATTAAGAAGCCATTACATTATTTTTTAACAGCTGTGGCAACAGTCTATTCTGACTGGAATATAATTAAAAGCCAAGCAAATAATTTTCACCTTTCTATTTTTTATATCCTTTAGTTTGTATTATTTTATTTTCAGTAGAAACATATTTTTTAATCAGGCATATTCAATGGGAAGGGGTATAAATGGTTTAACCACTGTCAAAAAAAAATGAAAGAAAAAAAAAAGAAAACGGCAAAAAATATATCTGGAAAAAAAGTGTGAGAAAAGTCCTTCCCTATATTTGCCAAAATGTTGGAAAAAAAAATCACATTTCATATCAATGAAATGCCTTCCCAAAGTATTTACTTTCTCAAGAGTGGTTTAAGAAGTAATTTATAAACAAGAAAGAAAGAAACTGTCTGTTTGTTTAAGGCTAGAAAATACACAGCTTCGAAAGAAACCAAGTATCAACATACATACAAATGCACACGTGGGACTGTGATGTACTTGCCTATGTGTTTTTATGTGTATTAATTCATGTGGAAATCGGTCTTTTTGAGTCAAAAGAGAGGTCATAATTCCTCTTCTTAATACTTGCAAATAATCAGGGTACACCAGATTTTCGTAATATAGACTGTAGAAGGGCATTTCATTGGTGTAAAAGGTGACTTTGACTTAGATTTTCAAAGTTCTGTGGAAGATTTCTCAGCAGCAACATTTTTTATCGCAGCTCCCCGAGTCTGAATAGGCTGAGCTAGATCTAGAGCACAGCTGTATGCAGTGGCTTCATGCAAAGCTCACGCCAGCCGGCCGGCGCGGTTGGCTGGATAATAGCTGCTGTATGCTATAGCTGTAGGCCTAATATGCAAACTTTGTGTGTGTGTATTTGTGTGTAAATCAACAAAAAGGGCGCATGACAAACTGGCTTGCAATTTGAGCTGTAGAAAGTTGATAAATGTGTGCAAAATTGGGAGGAAAATTGCGCTACTTTGAAAATTATTGGTTGCCCGATTCGGGCCACCAAAACTTAACATTTTATCAATAATGGTTGCCCGAGGTGAATTTTTGGTGGCCCTGGGCCACCGGGCCACCGCTAATGTCGAGCCTTGCATTAGGGGCCTACAATAGGACTTAAATGCACACTCAGACCTAACTGAGAAACAAAACAGGCATGGCTTACAATACACGTTCAAAAGAGTGAAATACTGTATACATTTTTTCTCATATCCAATGTTTTTCTAAGTGCTCTGTAAAATGTCCGTTTTATGGTGTGAATACCATTTGCAGCTTTTTTCGCTGTGCGCTCGCATTATTTGATTTGCCAAGTAGGCCTAAATATTGTCTTTGTTTATTCCATAAGATTCTTTATATATTAATTCTGTAACAAACTAGAAGAAAGAATGTCAAACAGGGTTTGTAGTCCATTCTCTCTGCATTCTTAAAACATACCAGCAGACGAGCAGAGCATTCAAAACATATTGAACGCAATGAGAGAGTTGTACATGTATATCGGGGAATAAAAACTTGACCAGCTGGTGGTCCTACATAGGTCATTTCATTCCAGCCGATACTACTTGATTCAGAATACGTGTAAGTGGGATGGGGGCTTAGGCGAATGTACATCCTTATGATGATTATTAAGGTTGGTAATAATGGAATCTTGATGCCTTAATTTTTATTCTTCTCTGGGTTTTGTTTTCATTTGTCACACTGTCTACAGGAGAGTGATACAATCTTGGATGAAGATGAGGAATCTGATTATGCCAGTGCAGATGAAGTGGAAGCTCCATTAAGTACTAATCAACAATTAGACGATAATGATAAGGTAGGTAGACATATCTCAAGGCAGAAGAAACAAGTCCAAATTAATAGCAGATAATGGCCCTTATTCTGACATGGAGAGTAATTCAAACTTTGGTTCAAAGTTGTAGATAACTACGTACATGTAACACACAAATAGTACAAGTTGAATTAATCAGCTCATTTGATATGTTTTCTGGAAGTATACATGTAACTAATAAAACTTTCTTCAAAATAGCATGATTAAAGAATTAAGCAAGCATAAGAAACAAATAGTCTAAATAAACTTCAGTCCGGTCAAGATGTTACAGCTGTTATTCAGGCTTGAGCCCTTGACCAAAAGTTGGGGGTGTAAGAAGGAATGATGTAGTGAATAAGTCATTGAATCATTGATATCGAACATATTTATGCCTTTGGAGTCATTGTCTTGAAAAGCAAAAGTTTATTGACTTGCCTCATATTGTGTTTCCATCTTGACTATAGGCGCCACTTTTCTGACAGCGGCAGCGTCAACTTCAAATCTTAACCAAAGATTAAGTTTTTGAAATGACAGCATAACTTAAAAAGTATAAGGACCTAGTTCATGAAAGTTGGTCATAAGGTTAATCAAATATTACTGAAGATCCTGCCTGAGTTTCAAGTTATATGATTAAGGTCAAAGGTCATTTAGGGTCAATGAACTTCGGCCAAGTTAAGGGTATTTGTTGAATTACCCTCATAACTTTGAAATTGTATAGGTCTAGTCCATAAAACTTGGACATAAGAGTTATCAAGTATGACTTAACATCCTGTGCAAGTTTCAGGTCACATGAACAAGGTCAAAGGTCATTAAAGGTCAATGAACTTTGGCCATGTTGGAGGTAATTAAATTGTTGTCATAACTTTCAAAAATTGTGGATATAGTTTATGAATTGTGGACATAGGGGTAATCAACTATCACTGACAAGTCTTAGATCACATGATCAAGGTCAAATGTCATTAAGAGTCAGTTGAGGTAGTATTGTATCATTACAATGTATATGAATGGTGTTTTTTGTGAATAATTAT
This sequence comes from Lytechinus pictus, assembly GCF_037042905.1. Taxonomy (NCBI): domain Eukaryota; kingdom Metazoa; phylum Echinodermata; class Echinoidea; order Temnopleuroida; family Toxopneustidae; genus Lytechinus; species Lytechinus pictus. The sequence goes on along the minus strand of NC_087245.1, from coordinate 3,520,259 downwards.
TTTATAGTAAGTTTTCAAAGTCAACACTGCTGCTATATTGAATAGCGTAATGCACGTGAGACTGCCAGAGGCGCTCCACTTGTTTAAGTGATAATTTTTTTTTTTTCAAGTCAAGAAAAAGGACACCAAAGGTGAAGCCAAGCGTTTTTTATGTTTTTTTTTTGTTCTTTTGTTTTTGCTACCCCCGCCGGTTAAATGTAAATGCCTGTTTATTAATAGTGTTTAAACATTTTCGAAATAAACATGAGCACCTACATGTAGTTTTTACTATTCTTTGACAAACAACTACATGTACTTGTACTTGTAATTAGGTACATGTATGTATACTTGATATGATTCCTGCTATTGATATAATTTGGAATGAAGAAATATACACCTGTATTCGACTTCTGAGTAATTAGTACGATTGGAATTCATTTGCTAATACTTTCATGTAACACTTTATTTTTGTAAGACAAATTATTTGTCATTTAATTAAGGATAATTCATATGTTCCTATTCTATTTTATTTCGTCTTGACTAGGAGGTAGCGGCAGAGCCAATATCTCCTGATGATATAGCAAGGACAGAAGACCAGCCTGGAGGAAAAGGGGACACACTGAATCCTTCCACTAAAGATGAAACAGAATCTCCTCCCATTTCTTCTAATTTGGAGGATAATCTTGCATCTGCTCCTACCAATACTCCTTCAGATACTGTGGAGGCTCAAGATGTGCCTGAACCACAACCTGCGAAGACGACACCTGATGCTCTTCATGAAACCACCCTAGGAAAGCAAGTGCCGGAAGAACCAGAAGCACCTGGGGCTAATGAAGTCTTACAAACGGAAGTTGTTGGAGAATCTATTACTACTCCTGCAGTTGAAGGAACCCAGGAAGATACTAGTCATGATGCCTCCATAAATGGTCAGTTATAGCTTTGTTTATTCAGTAGGAGATATACCTGTAGGTACAAGAATAGAGGAGGTGCTGAGTTCACATGCATGTGTTTTATGAAGTTAGATTTTTTTTTTGTCAAAGTAAATTTTATTATTAAATTTCCCAACCTAAGTCTTAAAATACAGTTGATAGTTGTCAAATTTTGAAATTTCATGTATGCCTTTATTTGTGTATATTTATGAATCACTGTGTTAAGTGTCTGAATGTGTATGTATACCATTTTATTCACAGTACAACAAGAACCAGATAAAGGAGAGCAGTTGGAAAACACTATTTCAGAAAATAGATTAGAACCAGAGAAAGATGAAGGTGTAGAACAATTAGAAGAAAAAGTAGAAGAGGCTTATCCAAGCAACAAAGACGTCATCCAGGATGAAAACGTAGAGGTGGATCAACGTTTACCTGAAGAGGAGGCAGAGATACAAGAGAGTGATGTTGGCAACGAAAGGATATCAGCTGGGGAAGACAGTAGAGAATTAAATGAGAATGAAGACAAATTGGAGGAAGGAGAGATAGAAAAGGAAGAAGAGCTGGAAGAAGGAGAGATAGAAGAAGAAGATCTTGAAGAGGGAGAGATTCGCGATGAGGATGAAGATGCGGAAGATGCTCCGGATGAAGAAAGACAGAGTGGAGATGGAGAGGTATGCAGATAATGAATACATAGCTTAAAGAAAAGTAGGGTAGGAACACTTGAAAAGCACATAAATTTATGAGTGATTAATTATTATTTTTTTCTTCAGACAGGGTGGTCTCTTCAGTACATAAAATCTGCTTTTTGAGAGAGCCCTGTTCAATGATAATTGATGTACATATATGTTGAATATATTGATTTATAAATGTCTTTATCCTGTCTGAGGGGATGGGGTTAGCTTTCAGCAATTTTATTTTGTATTTGGGGCATAAATGTACATGCAACTTGATCATCACTGAGCTACTGTATTTAATTCATAATGATTGGTAGGACCCTGTGGTATACTTGGCTAGGACTGGTAGGAGTGGTTAACATGGGTATCAATTTACTTTTAATATCTTTCTCTTACACTGTCTTGCCTGTGAACAACCATGCATTATCATAATGTAATGCACATACTAGTAATGCTGTTGCATGCAAATTTAAATAACATTGTTTGAAAATGACAGTGTTGAAAATGTTAACTTGGTGAAGTGGTATATCTATGAGATATTCACTTACTATCTTTGTTGAACTATAGATCATCATGATTTACCTTGAAAACTAATTTCATTTTCTAGGAAGCACCTCAGGATCTGGATGATGATGAAGATAGAAAGAATCCTCAGTTTGTACCAAGGAAAGGACCCTATTATATGCATGATAGCAGGACAATGAGTGATGATGAAGAGAAGGAACAAGAAACCAAGTAAGGGAGCATATTGATAAAGACTATTCAAAATTAAATTATTTAATTCTAATTTCTATTCATTTATGTGCAGCTCACTTTAACTTGTTTTTTAGTCAACAGATAAGAGTACTTCAGATTCTGTTATGTAATGAATTGTTGATAAGGAGGGTTAGTCTTTTTTTGTTTCTTTCTTTTGAATCCTCAGGCCAAAGGAGAAGAAAAAGCTATGGCAGAATGAGGATCGCTGGAGACACGATCGATTTGTTGAAGAAGATCAAGCCCCCAAGTCCAGTCAAGAGCTACGTGACATTTATGGGATGGACATAAGGAGGAAGAAGCTAGAAGATGTACCAATACCTACCAGGGGGCGTGGTAGGGGGCGCGGCAGAGGAAGAGGACGGGGTAGAGGGAGAGGAAGGGGATTTAGGAGGAGAGATGAGGAAGATGAGGATAGTGAGGGGTGGACCGAGTCAAGGCCTAGAAGGTAGAAATCTTTTGTACTTGTGTTACAGACAAGATTGAAGATTCCAGTAATCTTTAAAAGACAACTTTTCCAGTATAATGGTAAAATTTATGCAATGTCAGATATTTTCTCCTGGATTTTTAGCCCCAAAACACGAACATGGTCACAGACAGCAAGGTCATAGAAAGCAGCATTATAATTTTTAATATGTGAACTACAATGCACCCAATGTTTCAAACAAAGCATTCTTTCTCTCAGTCGAATCATGGATACAAAGAAAAAATTTGGTAAAATAAACTTGTCTCGAACAATGTGGAGATTTGGACTTAGTGAGACATCGTGAGGAGGGGGAGGGGGCCTGGGAGGCCCCTCCCCCAGCCTTATTAGGGTCAAGATAGGCCTGAAGGAGAAAATTGAGTTGAAAAGATGGAAAAATTAATAGAATCATGTGGTGCAAATCGGTAACTGAAGCAGGTATAATGGTTTGTTTTGGATGAGATGTTGCACTTATTTTTGGTAGGAAGGGTGCTACTGGTAATCCCATAAATCCTTTCAGTAACCATTTTAATGTTGTGTTAATAGACTTGTGTAAAGCTACATGAACATATCACCACTGCATTTTTTATGTAGTTTTAATGAACTTTATTTCCTTATGTTTAGGCCTGTCTACAACAGAGAACCGGAGCCTCCATCTAGAGATAACCTGCAAAAAGAAGAGGAGTGGCCAAGTCTACCACAGGAAGAAAATAAAACAGTGCCAAAGAAGACTATTCGTTCTCAGACACAAAACAGTTCCTGGGCTATGGAAGCAGAGCAGGAAGAAGCCAGGCAAAACTCTAGAGAATCTTACAGGGAAGAGGAACAAGGATATGATGAAAGCTACTCAAAGGAAAGATATGCTGATGATAGGGGACGGAGTGATAGGAGGATAGGTAGAGGACGCGGTTACCGTGGAAATCGTCGAGGGTACCAAGAGGAGCGTAATGAACAACAAGAGCAGCGGAGTGTAGATAGGGGTGAAGGGGATAGCAACGATTACGAGAGACAATGGGGATTCAAGGGTCCGGAAGGATCCAGAAGAACTGGTAGAATCAGTGGTCGGGGAGACAGCAGAAGTGCCGAAGAGCGGGCACATGATGCTTACCTTGAGAGACAGAATCGTAGAAACGAACGCCACAGAAACGATACTTCAACAACAGAATTTAATCGTGATGATTATGAACGCACTGGTCGACAAAGTAAGCGTGAACCGGACTATGGGTCTGAGAGGAGAGACCATCAGCAGGATGATGTTCGGAGAGATAATTTTTATGACAGGAGAGAACAAGATATCAACAAAGGACACAAGCAACAATGGGTTAATAGCAATTATAGATCAGAACCAGCAAGTTCTGGTGGACGCTATAGACATAATTATAATCAACAGGATGAGAGATATGAGACTAGGTATGAACAACGGAATACTCGAAATGATCATAGGGACAGAAGATATGAAAGTCAGGATGCCAGATATGATACACAGGAAACATATTCAGATAAAAGGAGGCAAGGTACTGACTATAGAGATAACCGCCGGCATGAAACATCACATAGAGCAGGTGGACGGGCCCCATCCTCAGAGGATGTTGAAGAAAGCCGAAGTGGAGAACCTGTGAGAGAAGTAGAAAGGGAAGAGAGCCAACCACGCAGGCAGCGAGAAAGCAAAGCTTATTCAAGGGATCGTCGTCAAAGAAGTACAAGGCAGGAGAGCAAGGAAGCCCCTATAGAGCAGATTGAAGAACAGGAGATGGAAGGGCTGAGAAATCTAGTGAAAGAACTTAAGGTTTCCATTCAAGATAACACTGCCTGGAGTCATGGTGATCAAGATGTGCAGTCCAAACTAGAAACAATGCCTATTATTGAACCTGTGGGAGTAGAAGGTAATGTAGTCTTTTAGTTGGTCTGCATGGATGTCTAATTTGGTGGATTCACAATATGGTGCACCATCTATTGGTTGCAGCGAACAGGCCAAATATCTAACTTCGGGGTCAACATTGCGCACAGGTGCAGGCAGCACACAGTACTAGTAGACTGTGATGCTTCAAAAATGAAAACCATATGGCATGAATGCACTATTATTAATGGTCTAAATTTCCCAAAGAAATATGCGGGCTAATTTCTGTTCCACCTCCCGGACCCCATTAAATAGCATATCCGGTCGAGCTGTATCGGCCAGCGCTGAATAATCGCATGCATACATGCACTTTAGTTTTAGTGAGCTCAACAGATCCCGACTTTTTCCCATGAGGCATTGCGAATTTCGTCCTTTCCGCTACAACCGATAGATAGCGCACCGTATTGTGAATCCACCGAACTCCCCAGCCATACTATTCATATTTTTCACTCTTGGCTGTAATTTGTCAGTGTTGAATCATTTCAATACTATATTGAGTAAGTTACAGTTAATGAATAATTTTGAGAGAATGTCTTTGGAATCAAGATGAATGTTGTATACCATCATAATCTGTTTAAAGTTTTGGTAAACGGTCAATAATACAAATTATACTCCATTATCATCTTACATTCCAATCTTACAAAAGGATTATGGATTTCAATTTATTCAGCCTTCAATTCTTTTGAAAATTTGAAATTTGATTTTCAAAATGTGTAGCACCCTTTGTTTTGATTTTTCTTTAAAAGTAAACTTAGTAATTTGATATAAGAAAACTGCATTATAATATGATTATAATGTGATTTTATATTTGTTCTTTCCATGCTTGATAAGTGGTTATATATTAAGAAAAAAATAAATGTTGCTTTTTTATTTGGATCAGTCACCCGATCATAAGTAAATCAACTTCTTATTTCATGATCTCTGTTAACACATTGCTATTTTTGTCTTGCCTGCATAGCAGAGCGATGCTATAGGCGTCGCTTTTCTGACAGCGACGGCATCAACATTGAAATCTTAAATTAATAAGGTTAAGTTTTTGAAATGTCATCATAACTTAGAAAGTATATGGACCTAGTTCATAAAACTTTGACATAAGGGAAATAGTGGAAAAGATCCTGCCTGAGTTTCAGGTCACAGGATTAAGGTCAAAGGTCACTTACGGTCAACAAACTTTGGCCATGTTGGGGTTATTTGAGGAATTGTCATCATAACTTTGAAATGTTATGGATTTAGTTCATGAATTGTGGACATAAGAGCAATCAAGTATCCTTGAACATCCTGTGCGAGTTTCAGGTCACATGACTAAGGTCAAAGGTCATTTAGAGTCAACAAACTTTGGTAATGTTGGGGGTATTTGTGGAATTGTCATCATACATGTAACTTCAACATTTTATGGATCTAGTTCATAAACTTTGACATAAGAGCAGCAATGTATCCCTGAATACCCTGTGCGCGTTTCAGGCACATGGCCAAGATTTTGGGTCAATGGACATAATATTTTATTATCATATTAGTGTTTTCTTCTGTGAATAATTATTCATTAGCTGTTTTCAAAGGCTGCACTGCTGCTATATCAGATTGCGTAATGCAGGTGAGACTGCCAGAGGCATTCCACTTGTTATAAATTAGTAATGAATGAGGATGGTGACATGTACTTTTGTTGGATTTACTAAAACTTAGTTCTTAAGAAGTGTGAGATAGCTAGACATAAAATATTAAAAACTCAGTAGATCATTACATGAAATTCCAACTGATCTTACAGATTTTATTAGGCCAGTAGTAATTTCATTGATTGTATTTGCTTGATTGGTCAAATTTTCAATTGCTCTTTATTTTATTGTCGTTATTCTTAGTTGCGGTTGATGGACAAGAAGAATCACGACAGGAGAGATATGACAGGAGAGAGGTAAGATCGTAATACATATTTATTAAACTAAACCAAATTGATTATTGCAACTGTGTGTATGGTTGAATAAGTGTATAGAACAAATTATTACTTGATATGTGCATACAAAAAACTGTGTTATAATTTTCATTCTATTTTAGTGTGTGTTTGTATCAGATGAAATACTGTGATAAAAGTAATGTACAAATATGCACATTTATGAGTGTGTTGTGGCAATGCAGCCTATTCAAGGGTTTTGCAATATGCAACAAGCATGAGGCACTTGTGCTGAATACTTTTGCTTGATATTACAAATATGCGAGATGCCTGCATCTTCAATAACATCACAAATTTAAAAATGTGCATTGTTTGTTTTATAAAACGGGTCAGCAGTATAAATTTGTAGTGTAAAGGTTCAAATCCCTCCAAATTGTCGAGGGATCGAAAAGATGAAGAGGTCACACCCGTTCCTGCTTTCTATTATGACATCACATACGTATTTAGTATGCGTGTCAAGGTAAGTGCCGGTTCCAATGGATTTTCCTTTGAAAGAACAGATATTTCAGATGGCTTCTCAATTTTTATGCGCTATGGGTAAAACGATGCACTAAAAATGCACAAAAAATGGATGGCTGGGAGGTTGGGTGGAATTAGCAGACCTGCCAACCAGTACGTTTTAGCCGTATTTAGTACGTTTTTGCAAAAAATTTCTTTTTTTTCTTCTTTTTTTTACAAAATCGTAATTTATTGAGAAAAATCATCTCTATATGTCTCTATTTCATACAACTTACACAAATATGGTTATTAGATCAATGTAATTTCAGGTAACTTGTTTTTTTTTCCAATCATTTTGTTAAAACCAGGGTGAGATATACACATGTTTTAATGTTTTTTTTTTCATCTGCAAGAGCAGTGCGCATTTTAGCTTGCATGCAGCTTGAGCGCCGTGATGAGCGAGTGCACCACGCATTTTATTATGAAATACACTTTTTTGGGGGAAAATACAGTTTTTTTAATCACAGAATACAGTTTTTCATTCCCAGAGGTCGGCAGGTCTGAATTAAAGAATGAACATATGACTTGCATAAGTACTCACTATTGGCTACATCCTTGAACTTGTTATATAATAATTAATGAATACCTGCTCTTATTTTTTTTAATTATAAATTGTCACTCAAGGTGATGCATATACATTAAACAAGAATAAAGGAACATAATTATTATCTCAAAATCATATGTCACGTCATGTAAAATGTAAAACTAAAATTAGGACTTTATGTTCCTTCAGGAAAAAAAAGTGTGTAATTCTATTTAGGAAGGTCTTGAATAAATAATTAATAAAATATGATTGTTTTTTTTTTCCATTTGGGCATGAAAATATATAAATTCTATGACCAAATTTAAGTTAGAAATTGCATGTATGCCCTTTCTTATAAATCAGCATTAATCTTTTTTTAATTTGTCTACTTTCATGATCTTGACAGAGAGGGCGCCCCAAAAGGTATTCATCTCAGCGACAGAGAAGTCAAGATGGACCAGTTGGTCCAGCTGAACAGCCATCTAGAGGAGGAAGAGATAGAGGTAGGAAAATATTGATAAAATGCTGTTTGCTGCCATTTAAAGTTAATTTGCCAACTTTGTCAGAGATGCTGCATCAATTTGCTGCAGTTTTGTTTACAGAAAAGGTTAGAATCAATGAAAATTAAGTGGTGAATGAACAGAAAAATCAAAGTATCAAAATATATCAAAGAGATGAATTTTTGTCTTGCCTGCGTAGCAGAGCGAGGCTAGAGGCGCCGCTTTTCCGACGGCGGCAATGGTGGCATTGTCAACATTGAAATCTAAACAAGGTTAAGTTTTTGAAATGTCGTAACTTATCTATATATGGACCTAGTTCATGAAACTTTGACATAAGGTTAATGAAGTATTACTGAATATCCTGCCCGAGTTTCAGGTCACATGACCAAGGTCAAAGGTCGTTTAGGGTCAATTAATTTGGACCATGTTGGGGGAATCAACATTAAAATCTTTACCAAGGTCAAAGTTTGGAAATGTTATTACAACTTGGACATACGGGTAATCAAGTATCACTGAACATCCTGTGTGAGTTTGAGGTCACATAAATAAGGTGAAAGGTCATTCAAATTTTGTGAAATTTGATCAGGTTGGGGGTATTTGTTTATGAAACTTGGACATAAGAGTAATCAAGTAACAGTTAATTTTCTGTGTGAGTTTCAGGTCATATGACCATGGTCAAAGGTCATTTAAGGTCAATGAACTTTGGCTATTTTTAGGGTATTTGTTGAATTGCCATCCTAACTTTGAAAGTTTATAGATCTAGTTCATGAAACATGGACATCAGGTTAATCAAGTATCAGTGATTGTCTTGCACGAGTTGTAGATTTGCAGGATTGAGGTCAAAAGTCATTTAGGTGAACATAGTATTTTATTATCATATGAATTGTGTATTTTGTGAATAATTATACAAGAGTTGTTTTCAAAGTCAGCTCTACTGCTTTATTGAATTGTGTTATGCAGGTGAGACTGCTACAGGTGTTCCACTTGAACTATTTTGAATAATGATTAGTTGTTTGCAGTACAGGTTCTTAGCTCTTTATTTTTCAAAAGAAATATCTTACAGTTTTTCATCCTGTAAGAATAAGTACTGTGGCTGTCAAAACTCCATTTACCCATTTTATGTTTAAGTTATGCCACAATTTTGTGCTATCTTTCTTGTTAAGTGGTATTTGTGAAGCTAATCAGACTCTAGAATTGTTGTACCTGTCGAATATATTTTGCATTATTGTCTTTCCTTCTAATCTTGAGCAGGCTACCAGAGCAGAGGGGACTACCTCGCCCATACCCCTCCCCCACAGCCCCCACCGATGACATCACCTCATGTCCACCACCCCACCCCAGTGAGTGGAGCAGACCCCCATGTATTAGCAGGTAGTCCAGAGTCAAGGATGGTTCCACCCCCTCACCCTCCCCCTCATGATGTCATGATGCCACCACCTGACATGCATGCTGGTAAGAAAGACACTTTCTCTTTGCATCTTGCTATTTTATTTACTCTCTTTCTCTATTTCTTATTTATCTATATTTGTACTGTCTTGTTTTATTCTTTTTTTTTTCTCCATTCATTTTCTTTATTGTATTTTTGTCTCGCCTGCAAAGCAGAGTGAGGCTATAGGCACTGCTTTCCGACGGCGGCGGCGTCGTCGTCAACATTAAATCTTAACGGAGGATAATTTTTTGAAATGTCATCACAACATAGAAAATATATGGGCCTTGTTCATGAAACTTGGGCATAATGGTTACCAAGTATTACTGAACATTCTGCCAGAGATTGAGGTCACATGACTAAGGTCAAAGATCATTGAAGATCAATGAACTTTGGCCATGTTGGGGGTATTTGTTGATTTCCATCATAACTTTAAAAGTTTATGGATCTGGTTCATGAAACTTCGACATAAGAGTAATCAAGTTTCCCTGAACATCCATTGAGAGTTTCAGGTCACATGACCAAGGTCAAAGTTCATTTAGGGTCAATGTATCTCTATCCGTAATCTTGGAAGGATCTGCAAGCATGTAACTAAGAAAGTTGCTGAACTCCTTGTTCATGCCTTTGTTACAACTCAACTGGACATTTACAACTCGATTTTGACTGGTTTGACTCAACATCAACTGCACAGACTTCAGCGTCTTCAGAACATGGCCGCACGTCTTTTGTCCCTTCAAAGAAAGAGAGTCCACATTACTCCAATTCTGCGTGACCTACATTGGCTGCCTGTCAACCAGAGAATAGCCTATAAACTTGGGGTCCTCGTATTTAAAGCGCTTAACGATAAATCTCCACCCTACATATCAGAGCTCTTATCTCAGCATAGACCAACACGCAGTCTCAGATCAGCAGATCAAGCATTGCTGACAGAATCTCTCAGCCACACAACTTGGGGTGACAGAGCCTTCTACATCTCTGGACCAAAGCTGTGGAATAGCCTTCCCCAATTCATCAGGAGAGCAGAGACCCTAATAAACTTTTGAGTCTTACCTGAAGACTTTTCTGTTCCCCACTCCAACATTATTGCAAGAATAACTCAATTGTAGCATTACTAGGACAGTACTTGAACTGAATGGTGATCCTAAGCACTGTTTGAAGACATTGAAATTTGTGAGATATTTCCTATTTTTGAGCAAGCGCAATGAGCGCCCAGCTGAGGCGGATATCGGCGCTATACAAGAACCCATCATCATCATCATAATGAAATTGATTATGTTGGGGGAAATCCAAACAAAATTTTAACCAAGAATAAGTTTTTTAAATTTCACAACTGAAAGTATATGGATCTAGTTCATGAAACTTGGACATAAGAGTAATTAAGCATCAGCGAACATCATGCATGAGTTTCAGGTCACATGACCAAGATCAATGAACTTTTGCCGTGTTGGGGGTATTTGTTAAATTACCATCATAACTTAGAAAGTTTATGGATCTAGTTCATGAAATGTGGACATAAGGGTAATCAAGTATCACTGCTTGTCTTGCACAAGTCTTTGGTCACACAGTCAAGGTCAAATGCCTTTTGTGTTTAATTTGAATGCATATGCATTGGTAAGAATTGTATTTGATTAGCTATTTGCTTGAAGTGAATTTATTTCTGATAAAGGGTTTACAGTTTATAAATGTATTTCAATTTGGCAGTAATGCAATCAGAAATGTTTAGAAATCATGTACTAGTCAACCTTTGTATAATTGAATACAAATTATACACATATATTGTGGTGAATGGCAATGATAATACTCGTATTTTGTCTGTCAACCAGGTATGAGGCCTCCAGCACCAGGCGGTCACCTCCCCAGTGCAGCCTTCTTCAGTCCTAACCACCCTCCACCCCAGATGGCCCAACCTCCCCATCCCAACCAGCTACCTCCTCCTCAGTTTGTAGGCGGACCTGTCATGTTTGTTGGACACCATTACCCTGTCATGGGATCACAGCAGGTGCCTCCTCCTCCTCCCCAGCAGGTCCCGCCTCCCCAGCAACCGGTCCCGCCTCCTCAACAGGTCCCAGTTCAGCATTACTCAACCGTACCTCCACAGGTAGGATCTTTGCTTCCTAGAGTTGATGTTTGGGATAAATTTTTTTTTCCTAATTTTGTAAGGGGTGCCACTACTAAGCTGAGAAAAAATATACATCTGTAGGAAAGGGGAAAAAAATCTAGAAAGGATATTGGTATATTGATATAAAAGTGTTTGCAATGTATGATTTTCTCTCTTTTGAGTTGCATTATTCAAACTAATAAATATGTATGCTTTGTAAATTCAGAACAGTGTTCTTTGAAGAGCAAGTTTATCTATTAAACTGTAACATAGAAAAGAAGATGGACAGATGCAAATTCATAATGTATTCACATACCATCAGGGTAAATTAAAATGAATTCCATATACCCATCCTTCATGTGTTAATACAGAGATGTTTTCTCAAATGCAGGTCATATGCCAAGTGAGTATCTTTTTGTTAATTACCAAATAGTACATTAAGCTTTCCAATCAAGTGAAAAGCTATCTGGTAATCAGAGGTGTGGAAGACTGGAAGGAAGTTTGTTGAAGACATTGGCAGTGGATTTTGCAAGTGTAAGGCGAGGGAATGGAAACAGGGAGACTTATTATATGTTACTACGTTTTGTTCAAATGTTTTGATAAATAATTTGACAAAGGTGTATTGAAAGTCTTTTTTCCCCCCTCTTCGATGATAGGGTGGTCCTCCTCCAAACCGTCAACACAACCAACGACGTCCCCCTCTTCCCCAAGGACCACCTCCACCATCCCAGCCACCACCACGCCAGCCATCTTCATCACGCCCAGGTCCACCACCCCTGATGGGAGGAGATGATGCCCCTAACCTTCAAGGGGGACCACCCCTCCCAGGGGCTCAGATGGTAGGGGGAATCACCTACTACTCACCTGAGTTACAGCAGAGCATGAAGAGAGCACCGCCCGCAAGAAGACAGGCCAACCCACTTCCTATTGAAGTGCCACCAGATAGAGTAAGTGAAAATATTTTAATATTGTCATATTTAATACATCTATCTGCATGACACTTTATTTCTGGGGTTCTGCAACTTTGTATTCTAGCAAGGTTTTCATTGTTTTATTGACTATGTTCTGTTTGCAATCATTAGTCACTCTTGGGATGTTTGTTTCCATTTACTTCAAGTAAAGCATGTGTTCTAATCATACAATATTATGCTTTTTTTTTACCCCAAAACCCTATTGCCCCTCTTTTAGCTGAGTTTACTTTGTTGAAAAATAACTGTAATAACTGTTTTGGTATATCATGTATTACATGTATTATGTATCAAATTATTATCATTGCTTGTAATAAATCCAATGGAATATATATGTAAGTCTTAAGTAAATTGATGTTTTTTAAAATTTATTATTACAGGGCAGCAGACGAAGATCTGATGACCGTAGTTGATTATGAAGAAGAGCTTAGTTTCAATTGTTCTTTTTGATGATCCTCCTGGGTGATCGAATGACAGTCTTGTTTTGCTGTTCTACATTTAATGATCAGATGGTAAACTTATGTATGGAGTCACCTTCAAATTTTGATAATTTGTAAAGTGGTTAGTACATTTTGACATTGCAGTCTATGAGTAGTTAATAACCTTTTTGGCAATCTACATACTGGCTTGCTATCTGTGGTTCGTGCACAAGATGGAAAGGTTGACATGTATGTGTGGGCTCTGCAACAAGATTTATATTTATGCGTAGTTCTTGATCGCAGAGGTAGTTCTGTTAAGTAGCAACAAATAAACGCTCTTGGAAGACATCCACAGTTTAAAAAAAAAGCCTGCAATAAAAATTGTTGGATCGTGATAGGCACATCTCTTTATCATAATTTGTTTCTGAATACTCTGTATGTTGTAGAGTGAAGTAATTTTTTGTTAGAAACGCATAATCATCTTGCACTATTAAAGAACTATGGTAAAATTAGTAGACGTATTCAATACGTTGAAACAAAGTTATTGAAAATTTCATACAAATATACTTTTGAGCAATAAATAATCTAATTCCCGACTGTTTTATATGTTCTTGTGATGTGTAAAACTGAAATTAAATTCTTCTTTTGCTATTTTTATGTTCCTTGATACTTCAGTTTAGTTTATTTAATGTTTTGCTGTTATTGTTCATAAGGAAATAATGAATATAATGAAAGGGTATAGCTAATTCCAGAGTGTTACAGTCTGAAATGATATTTTCTTGGTGGTTAATCTTAGAAATTAAGAAGCTTGAAAATATAACCTGAAAATTTTGTAGGTTGTTCTTGAATGTGTTGTATTGAACTCTGCCATGAAAGGTGTCAGAGGCAATGAGTTTTAAAATCATTCTTCAGAGAAAAAATACCTTTATTAGCTAAGGTCTGTGTATTGAACTTATTTCCATAGCCTTAATTTGAGTCAAAATAATTTCTGGGTGAGCATCACTTATAATCTAGCTCACATTCATTTGTAGAAGAAACATGGATATTAAATCAAATTATTATGTAAGATATATTTGTAATTTGGAAATTATGTTTTTTTATTTTTTATTTTGGATGGTTGACTAATTAGAGATGTATTTTAGTTTGTCACTAAAAGATACTGCAGCTTGGAATAAATGTGAGAAGCGAAAGTCTTGAATCACCCTAATTTTTCAATTCATAAGACAGATACTTCAGTTTCTTTTATACTACAAAAGAAGGCACAATGAAAACAAAACCAGTCTTTATTTATAACACGTTTTATTGGGTCCAAATGCAACCCATGTCACATTTTTCTCTTCATACACTTTCTATTTTACAAGTATATGTACACACAGACAGCTTGTCAAAGTATCTGATTAGAATATATATCAAGAGTATTTCAAGAACAATATAAGCTCTGTTCCCATTGCTTACAAATGGTCCATTAATATTCACTATGAACAATTATCCACAGTGCTGAGTCTATCTGTTCACATATTGCATGACCATTATAGACAGCGATGGGAACACAGCCTGATAGTATGCATACGCTTTGCATGAATCATGCAAAATTGAGGGTACACATGACACAATACAGGATAATGATATATAAGGAGATATGGAAGCACAGAACTGTATACAACCTTAGGAAATTGATTAAGACTGCATACACTAAACTGTATACAACCTTAGGAAATTGATTAAGACTGCATACACTAAACTGTATACAATCTTAGGATAAGGTTAAGGACTGCATGCACTTAACTGTATACAGTCCTTATGAAAATTGATAGGACTGTATACAATTTTAGGACAATAATTGTTTACAACTATTGTTTGAAGGATGCATTTATATTTGACATGTAAATTGTTACTGTTAGAAATTAATGAAATATGAAACGTACAAACTGTTAAATATTGTTGGCAAGTGAAAAAATCCAGTAATATTTTTTTAGACATAACTTGTTATATGATGATTATCTCCCATGATAAGAATGTATTTATGCTGAATATTAATAGTTGAACATTCTGTAGTTAAACTGTGTTATTGTTATATCATTGCATTAAATCAATCACATTGGAAATACTAGTAAAGTTTGTGCCAGAAAAAAAATGGCCGATGTTAAAAGAAGAACATGTTTGATGTTTGATAGTATAGTTTTCAAGAGAAAAACTTGTTTTTATGATAAATCTTTAATATCTGAGATTTGTAGTTTTCTTTGAAAACAGTTGCTAACTGAAAGGCAAATACAATAAAAATAGAAAGAAATTACCTTTCTGTTGGTGGGTCTGTTTTTTCCCAAGCAAGATTTATTAGGACGGATTCTGAAAAGTTGTTTTAAAAGGGAAAGAAGGTAGGTAATGAGCATTTGGAAATGACATTTAATTTAAGGGATTTCAGATTGACAATGATACCTAAGAAATCAACAATAGCAAGGTCTGAAGTACCTAATAAAATAGTGATATAATTATTTTGAAGGTGTTATCAATAGTGTAAAAAAGAAGTTTTTGAATAGTTCAAAACATTTCTTTAAAAAAAATGTTTCTTATTAAGTGTTCAGAGTTTCAGAATAGATTATTAGAAAGGAAGTGTATATTCAGTCATATTAACATGGTGATCTTCAGCCTATGAGAGAAGATATAAAACAGATAGCAAGAAATATCTTTTTCAAGTATTTTATTGTGTCTTATATTAGTTATTATAGTTGTGTGCTTACTTTTATACCAAATCATTTTACATTTTTTTCTTTTCCCTCTCATTAATTCATCCATGTTTAAGGTATTTGTTTAACATTAAATCTTAACATAATTCTGTGCATAATTTTGAAAATGTTACCTTTTTTGTAAATCTTGAAATATGTTAGAAGTCAACATGATTTCAAAGGTTAAAAGAATATGAATCATTTATACCATAATCTTATTGATTCATGTCTTGTTTTGTCTTTTTTTTTTATTATTGTGACAGCTTGATGATCATGGCTGTGATGAATTTAAGGTGGAGTATAAACACATGAGAGAAACAATATGGTATATTAGGATGAAGGGTATGAACACAAATTGGGAGGAGTGAGAACAAGAAAGAAAAGGAAGGAAGAAAGAAAGAAAAAGAAAAGGGCACTTTGAGAGAGACAGAGAAAAAAATGAAGGAGATAAAGTGGAGAGGAAATGAGCACATTATCTGAAGAAGAGAGGCATGTTTCAGTAATATAAGTGAATTCTAAAACTTTTGAAGTAATATGATATAGATTTCGTCCAACATTTTAAAAAATCTCACAAAAGTTCATAACTGTCCACACACAAGTCCTAGCAACATTTGGTGATATCTGGTGACAAGGATGTAGCCATTGAATGGGATGTGTTTCAGAGAATGCAAAAGAAGTCTAATTCGCTCACCTAGCAAACTATTCCCCAATTAAAAACAGGTTGGTAATTAGACAAATGTTGATGAAAGAACGACTCATTCTCTATTCTTAACTCTTTCTATATCTCTGTCACTGTCTGGTACCAAAATACTCCTTTATGTCAGCAAGAGTACATGTGCTAATAATGCTATGAAATGACATCTGTACCTATACTAGAGACACGTCTTGGCTGTATTTTGCTGAGTAAAAGCTGGGAAAATGGTATGACAGAGTAATACACATCAATTTCATGTGGCACATCTCTTAAATACGCAAATTTGAATATAATATGCATAAATATAGAATATTTAAATGAACACAAGTAACGCATAACAACTTATAAAGTTATCATTACCTATTCAGATGATATATCGGGCAATGTGTTATAGTGCATGCATTGGTATTGTCTTTGCTATGGTGATCTCATATAATATTTGGAATAGTTTGTATGAATTTTGATGTAGTACAAACAGGTAATGAAAGGTATAAAGGGTAGTGATAATAATACAAATTTGGAATAAGTGCTCATCTGATGATTCATAAGCAATTTTTATTTGTTTTAATCTTCATTTTAAAAATATTTCTTGTAAGTATTCATCACAAAATGATCCATGTCTTTGCTTTTGTTTATAAAACTTAACTCATTTTCATTTCCATTATAAATAATGATTCATGGATTCATACTTTTTAATTTAGCTTAATGAAAAGAAATCAACTGACCTCTGTATGATTTTACAGTTATCCTTGTTGTTTAAGTAGTTTTTAAATGTAGGTCATATACACATCTATTATGGATACCAATATGAATTATATGGTAACATGAAATAGATTACATTTTTGATTTAATTTGCATAATTACTAAGTGCTGAATAAATTTAAAATCTATTGAATGAAAAAGAATTAAATATCTCATATGATAGTTTCAAACTATAAGGTCTTATCAAATACTTGGCAACATTGTTACAGTCTACATAAAAAAGTTGAATAAATTAAATTGAAAGCAGATTACAAGAAAAGTAATGATCTTGGTTTTTTATGACGTGATAAAGGTATGTCACCAGCCATTCTGTAATATGAATAACAGGACATCATCTTTTTACAGGCTACAGCTGTATTTCATCTTTCATGTTGAGATATACTGTATACTGGGTGCGCCGTGGTCTAGTGGTTCTGACTCTCGCCTTTCAAACAGACGATCGTGGGTTCGAATCCTAGCCATGGCATGTTTTCCTTCAAGAAATTTATCCACACTGTGCTGCACTTGACCCAGGTGAGGTAAATGGGTACCGGCAGGAAGTAATTCCTCAAAAAGCTGTGCGCACCAGAATCGGTAGACTAGCTTAGCCAGGGTATTATAGGAGCGCCTTGAGCACCTAGTAAGGTGGATACGTGCGCTATACAAATCCTATATTATTATTATTATTGGAAGAAGCGACATACATGTATAGCTAGGGTGCCTGTCCTATCATTTTCCATGTGACAAAGAAGGTGAAAAATGAATTGGGTAAGCTATGTCTCTATACTACATAATGCCCATACTTTTTCATTTTTGTAAATTTGTGTCTTCATGTTGATACCATGGTGCCACCACTACATAACTTCATCTTCATTGTGACAAAAACAAGCGTAATAACTTGTGTTTTAGTAGATACTTTTTTCACAGAGGGTTATAAAATGTATTACTCATTTTCCCAATCTTCTATCTAATTTCTGAAAATGTAGGAAGTAAAAATGGAATATCAAAATGATAGAACATTACAATACAGTTACATTGAAAGGTTACATTCAATCTGAATATGATATTCCATTCAAAATAACAAGAATCTTTGGGACATCAATCCACTGACAAAATTATCTAACGCATATCAATGAGGTATAATGATAGGAACATAGAAAGTATGTTTTAATCTATTCATTATTTCATCCTCTGTTTTTGGAGAATTCTGTTTTCTTGACTATTATAGGTATATTACAACTGGGCATAGGAATAACAAAACGCAGTCTTTCTTTTCTCTCTCTCTCTCTATTTCTGCTGTATGAGCCTCTTTGTCTTCTAAAATGAAGTAGTATCCATTTGAAGTTAGCTGATTGTCCTTTTGCTTCTACATCACCTAGCTTTCAAATTATTTTAAACTTGCAATATAACCATTACTGCAAAATTCTGTAAACCATCTAACAAGATAAACTGATGTATTCCATAAAATATATTTTCACACAGCGTTTAAAAACTTCTCATCTAGATATTAAACTTGAATATAATTGCAATCACTTGACAAAATCTTTTAGCAAAGCTGCAGAATGTATTGCTGCTATCACTCAGTCTGTATCTTGAGATAAAACAGTCAAATAAATAATTCAATTTATAGTATAATATGGCTCAAACCAACCAATATAGCTTGCTTGAATCGACTAAGACCTTTTACAAATGCATTCTCTTTTATATTACATACTACTTTGGTAATATTTCTTCAAAAATATTTAAATATATTTATGAATTTCTAAACAACAGTGTGTCTATAATTCATTAAAATTTAAATATTTGACGCCCATAACAATGAAGTTCATTTTGTCTTCACAAAATGAGCCATTGGAAAACAGGCACACAACAAGATGGCAAATATCCTCACAAAAATAATCATAATCATGATATAGTAGGGTAAAATGCACACACGGTTATAAAATGGAACAACATACCCCTCTATTTACCGGGGAAACATGTTTAAATCTTCAAACATTTTCCCGTTGACAGGTGAGTATAAAATCGAGGTTATGGTATGTCATATTTACACTGTACATATCATGAAAACCCACAAGTCATTTTTCAAAACCTAAAACATTGAAACGTTTTATCTTATTAACAAAAAGGGAGAGTTTTTGAAAGGTATCTCTGTAAATGTTCACTTTCTATAGATTGTTTGGGGTTTTGCTTTTTTTATCAGAAACTTTTATTGGCTTTGAAGCATATTCAATAATGGTGTGCAATAACTCTGTTTGTTGGTGACGTAATGTTATCACATTGTCTTTTGTGCTGATCTTTAATCGCGAGTGTTTCTGTTCTTTATTTCTGTAGAGATATCATTGCAATGGCAGGTCATTATTGACGTCCTGATAACTCATCATCCACATCTCAATATTTAACAAAAAGCTGTAAAGCAATTTGAAGTTTTTGGTTAATCATATATATATATATATATTTTTTTTTTTTTTTGGGGGGGGGTGATTTTTGTGTCTGTTTGCCCTTTCAAGGCTAAAGAAAGAACAAAATGGTTCATGAAACGGACCATGAGATAAATAAATATCTGAAAGATCTTTAATGCAAACAATATATTAAATAAATTTGATATTAATTTCTGTCCAAGATTAAAGCAAAGATAATAATATAGATGCAATTAAACAACACAACGAGAGCTGTTTATGAAATTTTAATGTCAATTATCTTTGTTGCAATGATCTCATAATTTATAATCATTTAGAATTGCATGTACCCTTGTTACACTTTCACCTTATTCCCTTCATCAGGAGAACACGTCCGAATATATATCACAGCATCAGAATTGCATCAGTTTAAATCTCAATAGTTGATGACGTCTTTTCAACTCATGATCACATCACTTGACTGCTTGCATGGTCGGCATGGATATTTCTCTATCAATGTCTATGCATTCTTTGACCTTTATAGCTTGTATGATCTTCACCTGACAAAGACCCTCTCATCTTTCTCCGGATCCTTGTCTACCTGGTGTCTGTGCAGACCCTGATGACTCGGCTGCCCCTGATGAAGTAGTAGCCTGATCATGCAACACTTCTTCTTCCTCGATGCCATTGCTGGTTTTCCGGGTTGTGTTGTTGTCATTGGAGTCATTTTTATGGAAGACATCTTTGTTTGATTTCTGGTCGGTCGGGTCCTCGTCAATGTCCAGTACCTTGACTCCAGTGTTTACCTCTGTGTTTGAGAGAGATGAAACGGAGAAAGTGCAACTGTTTCGTATTTCACTTTAAACAAGGATTCAGTCAAACAATGGTAATTTATTGGAAAAGTTCTTGGACAAGGTCTTGTAGAAAACTCTCTTGAGAAGACCTTGTTTATACTGTATTCCAAAAGTCTTAAAAATTAATTTTGCTGAATTTTTTAGTAAATAAGCTTGTAAAACGATACAGGAACTTTATACACATGATGAAAGAAACATAAACCATGTGAATAGAAACTTTCAAATATCTGGCAGTACCCACCTTGTTGCCCAAGATCTCTCCACTTGGCCTTGTTTTTATGAAGGTGTTCATGCCAACTACGAAGACACCTTACCGGGATTGAATTCCGTCGACCTAGACTCACCCTTCCTGGACTACTAGGTCTATCACGATCCTAAAAAAGAAAACAACACAAAAGATTAACTTTTAAATCTGATATCATTACAAGAATGAAATATTGCTGAAGAGTTAAGTATCAATTAATTTATTGCTAGTTCATTAATTTCAAGTGCCATGCGATTAAAACAAATAAATCAAATTTCGGACATGAAGATGTTGACAAGACAGGTGTTCCATTTTGTACTCCTAAGGAATACTGATGGCGAATACTAGTTTGACATATAACATGCATCCATTAAACATCACCAGGGTACCCTGATAGAAGGCAAGTAAGATGACCTAAAGGTAAAGTTTATCATTATTGAGCCTTCCTTTTCTCTTTTTTTTTTCGGGGGGGGGGGGGCACCTGTCCATGCATCTCGGAAAAGTAAAATATTTTTTGAAAGAGCCCTCACGTTCATTGAATTGTTGTTTGCTGGTGCTGGAACACTAGCTGATCTGGGTGCAGAGCATGGGCGTGCCATGGGAATAGAGTTCCTCTTATTCCGTACTACACTATCTGCAGATGGAGAATTGGAGGCCGATTGAAGCTCTTCTCTTAGTATCCGATCTATCATATCCCCACATACATTCATGCTTGGATCAACGATGAAATCGATGAAACCTTGATGGGGAAAGAAGAGAAAAGATAATTGTAAATAAAGAATTATCTCTATAAGAGACTTTCAGAAGCCTATGCATTATTTTTTTCTATATTCCGCAGATTTATTAAATGGGGAAATGGGGAGACCGAGGGTGGGACATTTGTTAGGCATTTATCAAATGCATCTTGAAATGGATATTTTGTTATCTATCAATATTTAGTTTCATATTTCAATAATGTTATTTGTCCCTATCGTTCTATCATCTCCACAGGTGCTGAAACATTCTTGAGAGCACTTAATCAACAATTTCGCTTGACAAGTGGTCGGATCTGACAACTTTCCTTGGTTAAAACAGGTCGAGAAGCACTGGTGTCGGACTATTGCTATTCACACTGTCGGATCTAACAGACTTTGCTGAATAAAACAAAGAAAACTCATTTCGTGACCCCTGATCAGACACACTCTCAAACGATTGCAGGTTGAATCAGTTCGCTCCTCTAAATCATTGTACTTGCACCACTGATTATCTTTGTCGGAGCCTTCTTTCCTTACTTATACCATGGACCTATTACGAATGGACATTCAACGAGAGCATTTTATGACCACCACCTGTTTCCAGCTGTCAAAATTGCTGTCTAACCCTTAACTTTCTCTTTACGCGGTTTTTACAACGACCGCCCGGGGTGATTGTTTACACAAGCTCCTTTCGCCCGATGATCGTCACCGATCGATCACTGGCCCTCTTTCGACCAAAGACGGTCATGTTGTAGCCCCGATTGCCAATAGGGAAAGTCCTTACATTACCTAGAATGCATGCAATGCGCAATTCATATCCGGTTTTTCAGTACATTATTTTAGGCTCTCTATAATGTGCGATTGTCGTCTGTCCATAAAAAAAAATCCCGTTAAATTTCATCAATCCTGTGGAATTTTATGCCCAAATGAAAATCAACTTCTGACCGAAGGTAAGCGCTACTATCGACATCGATACTGTCCGAAAAAGCTGAGATTTTAACGTTTTTCCGCAGATTTTTTCGTCGAATTTCAACTGCTCTTTTGCCGTAGATATACGGATCTGCAAGGTGATGTCAATGCATTTCATTTCCGGTTGTTAGCGATGTACGTAAAAAATACGTTTATGCACGCCTGTTTTCTTGTTTCTGCTATCATTTTCATAGCGCTAACGTTCGCTGCTGTGCGTTGCTTTTGATAAAGTGAACGAACAACATCGCAATGGGTAGGAGCAGCGTACAATTGATTTCCGCTGTCAATCAGTGAGAGCATGTTTTACGACCGGCTTGATGGGTGTCAGCTGCCAGCGCTCTGTTTATAAAAGGATTAGCGGCGACGGTCTCTGTGTCAAAGGAGGGGATTCGTTGAATGTCCATTCGTAATAGGTCCATGGTAAGATGCACTAAAGTATGAATAATGATTTCGTAACTCCTTCAGAAGAAAACACCTATCTGCCAACTTTTGACGTGATAACAGTTCTGCGACTGTCACTTGTTCTAGCTTGAATATTGAACATCAGTTGCTTAAAAGATGAGATCAAAGTAAAGTTCCTCACCTATTTGTGACTCAGCTAGGAGTGTTGAATTCCTGTCGCATAGAGGTGATATTGGCAAGCCCATTTCTCTTTCTCTGTCGCCCTGTTCACAAAGACAACAAGTTTAGTTTAGTTGTTTTTACGTGTTTTATTTTTCATATAACGAGTCCAAAATTATTGTTACTCGAATCCCGACTTTCCAGTATCTCTGTTCGTTTCTTTCTATTTTTCGTGGTGTCAACGACAACCTGGTGTCCAGGTGATCTTCACCGATAGGGAAGATCAAAGGGTTCTACTCACCTGCCTAAAGAATTCCCGTATAAGTAATGTGGTCCATTTATAATGGAACTTCCATTCCTTACTAGGATGGCTGATGTCTGCACAGTGAAGTGTGAGAGCCATGACTTTAGGTTTGTCCAATCTAATTAACAAAATAAATACAAGATGAGTGCAAATATTTAATCATGTTTGATCTCAGCAATTTCACAAAAAAGTCATGTAATATAACCTGTTTGTCAAAACAGCATTACGCATACCGCACGGGTCTGGATAAAACAGATCCAGTCGATGAAGAAATAAAGTTCGTTTGGAAATAGGGATTCAGCAGAATGAATACAAACAATTGATTTTCAATTAGCTAGATACTGAAAAAATATGGCAAATGGATTCAGGGAGTTTCTATTTTTCTTATTTTTCCATTAGGCGACGGGGGCGGATATAGACAAGCCATGTCAAATTATATTTTAGAAGGTAATAATTTATATTTCTGTCTGTTGTTTCTTTTATTTTTGTCTGTGATTATTCATCTTAATTATTATTCAGGTATTCATTCTTAGAATAAGACACTATAGAGTATACGCATAAAACAAATTATTGTTTGACGATAAACAAAGCCCAATAATCTCCTGACTTACGCCTCTGTGGTGGAGATCATCGCTTTCATCTGCTTGATCTGTTGGAAATGAAAGGACATGTCTGTAGCTAGTACCATGTCAATTACCAGGTTCCGAAGCTCCCTGGGGAAAAGAAAAAAAACGATAAAAATAGGAATAATCAAGTAGTTATTCAAGCGGATGCCCTGTTTCGTATCAAAAGGAGTACAATATGCGAAGCGATTTTCATTACTTAAGTGATGGGCTGTACTCATGAAACATAGACGAAGTACATATTTCGTCTCGAGTTTGCATTCTTTTGGTTACATTGAAAGAAATAAACAAAATGATTAATGTCAAATACAGCATGAAAGTAACAAACAAAGACGATATATTTTCACCTCAGATTTACCTTTTTGACATTTCGCCAACACGCCATAGTTTTGGGAAGTAAAATTATCTGGATTGCTATCTCTATATTAAATAATTAGTTTGAAAACAGAACGTCCCTAATAGTTTAAGGTTGCATGTTTGTTAAGTTACTAATGACATATGAAAACAAATTCCATCGAATCACAATTCCATTTGCGATATTTTTTTGGTCTTTTTCTTCCTTTTTAAAATTAATTCATATGAACTTTAACAATTGAACTCTTCCTCTCATATGTTACACCATAACATTCTATATGAAATAATGCACACAGATGAAAATATATAGGTGCATAACCCATCCTGCACTATGCATGATATGAGTAGAAGAATAAACCACTGGTGGGCATCATTTCACAATAATCATTAATCAGCTAATGACGAACATAGATGATATACCTTTACTTAAAAAAAAAACGTGATTAATACGACCCCCAAAATGATGTGGGGTTAATATTAAACTTCAAATGCCTTTTATTTAATGTGTTATGCGTGAATTACTGAATCTAATTTCGAAATACATCATGTATGACATAATAATGTTCTTTTGTCGTATATTCATGCGTACGATCTGACTATTATGCATGCATGAAATGGTTTAAATCTAAAGAGTGTATTGCTCTGTCGTGAATTAAATTCAGGATGATTTTTAACTTGAAGTTCATACTATTCAGTCAAAAGTAATAAATTATTATAAAATAAAAATCAAATCGTATTCAAAACAAGATATTATGATGGTAAACATGGATTGTATTCCATGTGTATAAGTAAAAGTTCGTGTTCTTTCGTTCGATAATAGTGATGTGACCCCAACCCAAATGTACCAGAAACAGATCGACTCTATAAGAGCGAATGTTTCGTAGCAAGACAAACCTGTCCATGCATTCGACTGTGAAATTACCCCACATGACATGCACACATTACTAATGAGAGTCTGCTTTAATTCATGTCACGGTCGTTAACACCAGATGAGCTATGAAGATGGAATGGGGGCTCAAGTAGAGGGGAGGGGGTCTACAAACGAACTTTCGAGTGGAAGAAAAATGTTGTCAAAGACATACTGTTACACAGATTAAACTATTACGTTCAGTCGCGTATTTATAGCGCCCGGGAGCCTGTGTCACGGTCTGGGGGCCCTTCCATTATTTGTAACCAGGGACAATTGCCGAAATCGCACCTCTTCCAGAATGGGGGTAAGCGTTAAAACCCCACCCATTTTAAATCTTGATGAGGAAGCTTTCTCGAATGTTCAGTGGATTAAACTTTCAGGGATTTCCCTTTCCCTTTGTCTTCCTCTTTCATCCAATTTTCTCTACCATTCTCCCAGTTTCCCTTTAATTGTATTTTCTTTGCGCTCCATGAAAGTGAAACATGGGGCACGAGCCCCCTTGACCCCCTAAATAAGGCATGAGCACACTGTGTTCACACTTTGCAGGGCTCGAGGTAGACAAGTACTCCAATGAGCATTCTTTTGTACATATTTTTTTTTCATGATTTTTTTATTACCCTCCGATAGGGCATATATTTGCATAAACATTTTAACAATGATATAAATGACATAATACAAATCATATCATACACACATTATATAATTCTGAACAAAGTATAGGCCTACAGGGCGTTTCAAACAAAAGGCATTTTGTTTTGTACATATCCTTGAAATACGTAATTTATGAATAAAACTTAAAGCTTAAATATGAATATAACTACTATACAATCCTATATTGGGTAATACTTTTCATTATTGGTTAAATTTTAAATTCATTGTCACCATTTTTGTACTAATATGCTTTGATTGCATAAAGAATAATAATAAGCCTATCAGGAAAAAAAATGATGTCCTAAAGTCTGACTTCATTAGTTCTACGTGGTTTAAATTGAGTCATATAGAGTTTTGGTTCTGAAGTAAATTGATAATGTAAATAAGAATGAAAAAAAAAGATATGAATAAAATAAAACATAAAAAATCTAATGAAATAGACCTTATTTTTATATATATTTTCCTAATAGGACACAAAATTAACGTGATTAATGAATCACTTAAAAAATAATAAATCCACTCCTTTTCGCACTATTCTGCAGAGGTCCGCTCCGTCGAAGGGGCGACCCTCATCATTAAATGAGTCAAACACAATTGCAGACTAATTGGGAAAACACATGGTATTCATTTCAATTAGCTATCGGATTTAAGATGAGAATATCTGATTGATTGGGACAACAACTGGTCATTATGTATGGTAGGATGTTTGGTGGTGGTGGTGGAGGTGTCACTTATTTCTGTCAGGAATGACGATTAATGAAATCGCAGTGGTAGATTCTAATCCATCTTTCATGTTACACTTTCGCACCTCACTTTTCTATTTTAAAGACAATTGTGGTTTATACATATATATGTATATATGTGATTTCTATTCAGAACTTAACCTTTCTGTCGAGTTGACATGTACTGATATAATGTCTCAGAAAAGGGATAAAATTAATGCTTTATCATAACAGAATCTGAGTAGTAATTTATGAATGATTGCATGGTTCGGTTCATATTCTTTCTCTCGATAAAACTTATGACAAACTTCGGGCCCAATTATCAAAGTAATTTGAAAAAAAGTTCACCCAAAAGTCGTTTGGCGGGCGATATCTTCATTTTGAAGAAAAAATAATTCTGACATCTCAATACATAAAGAATAAACGGATAACGAATTTCTGTTTGTGTAAATGTGTGCAAGGACTTACAATTTCAGGGGGGGGGGGGTCATTTTCATTGACTACCTGCAATAAACGTAGTTAATTAAGTACTAGATAAATGTGTGATCAAAATGAAGTCTCTGAATTTGTTTGTTCATTTATGGCAGGCATCCTTGTAATGAAAACACGTTGACCACTATATTACTTTTTGATACTCACCCACTCACTCATGCATGAAGTATGGATCATGAACATATCAATTCAAAAGAAAGAGGAAGATCTAGCTGGAGGCATGTGAGGTGTAAATTGCCAAATGTAATTATGATTGCCTTATAATAAAAAAATGATCATTTTGGGTTTCGTATTTTTCTGGACAAGTAACCATTCGCATTCTTTTCGCATTGGTGAACGATGCCCGTTGGGTATAGTATAAAGCGTTCCTTAAAAGCTCATGTTAGATGATACAATATACACCTATGAAGTAGACTAATGTACTAAGGACACACAAATTTGACATAATATTTTTCAAATTAGCATTAGGGCATTTGGTAACTGACGTTTAAATCGACCACTCATTCTAATTTGTTTACAAAAAGAGGTTTTAGCTTTATATGATAAAAAAAAAACTCGGTTAAACTCAAAGACGGGTACCACTGAGACTTCAAGATATCTTGTTAGTCTCTCCTCCATACTCCAAGGCAAAAAATATAATTGGCACAGCACCTTCGACGACTGTAAGAATGATTCTTTCAAGTTATATGTGAACAAAAGCTATTCTAGTTTCGCAGAACGTAACACCCTACAGGAACCGAGCAGCAATTTAGAACGTGGGTTATTCATAGTTTTTATTTGATAGGCTGGTGAATTACGAAATGTTTCTGTAAATAATAATATCACAGTCAAACAATTGAAAAAACCCGGATAAAAACAGATGTGAAGATTTTTTCTGGTAATTTTGGTGGTTCAGCCGACTATATTGTAAAGAATCAATTTATCAGGAAGTAGAAGAATAAACAAATTACCACCCGTAAAGTGATATAAATGAATATACTTACGTGTATTCTTCTTTTGAGAGATTAGCAAGAATATTTCTTTCATCATCTCTCATGAGACGAAATGAGCTGCTTATGTGATGATTCTCCAATACCGCCCTATCATTGTAAAACATTGCCATGTCAGATCTGAAAGGTTAAGAAAAGTCAAGAAAAGAAGAGAGCATAATTATTTGTTAAAAAATTAGTTTCTCTTTTTCATTTTATTTTCGATTGCTATACATTGATTATTGATTATAAAAAAATATATATATTATTGATTATATTAAAAAAACGAAGAAAGATAGTAAATCTCTACTTGTCCCGTTTTTTGAAAAAAAATATAGTAATATCTCTTTCACGAATATTTTAATACCTCTTCGTTTACCAAGTGCAGAAGTTCTCTTGCGATAAAACATTTTGATTCATCAACATAATTCTGTCGGATATGCAACGAAAATCATTCGTAATTCAATACGCTAGCAAATAATTTTAAAAGTTTTAATTAAAAAAAATAAAGGATAACACCTTCATAATCATGTTTTTAATGACGTTAACTGGCAGTTGTTTGTATGATTTGTCTTCATCCTTCACTGATTTTAATGTATTACCCTATTTTTAAGTATTTCTATTTTTTATGCTGGTGTTATTTGTTGTTGTTTCATGGTTGACTGCATTTTCTCTGTATGTTGTATGTAATGTTTTACTCTCTTTAACAGGGCTCTCTTGTAAAGCAGTTTTGTACTGAAGAGACCACACTGGGTAAATAAAACAAAATGAATGAATAAATAAATACTTTTGTTTAGAATTATGAATATATATCTTCTGCTGATTCTTGCAAAGAAGATTGAAAGTAGATTATGGCGGTTCGAAGGGATGATGGTGGGGCAAATTTGAAATAAAAGGGAGGCACATTGATTCGAAAAAAATAATTTTGCTGCAGAATTTATTGTTATTTAAGTAATACATTCTAAAAATGAAGATTTGTGGCGAAGCGAGGGATATGGTCCGATTGACTCTCTCCAAAATCCAATAGTAACCAAGATCACCATGATAATGCACACGAAATACAAACTACCCTAGGAGATTGTATGGGGTCAGCGTTTCTATAGAAACCATGACGATGAAGATTTTTAAAGTGACAAGTTACAAGCAGGTTTATCCCTACTAGTCGACATGAATGATAATTACACCGTCACAATTGCAAATTGAAAGTTGATCTATTCAAATCCTTCATAACATATAGGAGGAGTCTCGTTAGTCAGAGGAATAAGATAGTTGATGAGAGGCTGGTGATGTTTTGTTCTCAAGTGTGAAAAAACTATCTTCTCTAAATCTAATATAAACCTAACAAGAAATAGTAAGTCACTCTACAACATGAAATAGGAGAGAAACCCAAGGATGGGAAATAAAAGAAGAGCTTGCTCTAACTCTAATGTTCTACAACCCAACTATAGTCACGTATGTTTTGACAATCGTTGAGCCCAGCGACGTAAACATTGAACTTAAGTCCGTGGATGACATGTTCTTCACCAGCACTCGAAACAAGATTCTCTTGGAGTCTTTTTGGATTGACCTTAATCTTGACAAATAAATTCCCGAATTGGAATGCAAGCTGAATTCCATGCTCACCATCCCTCATTACCGCTCCCTTTCTACTCTCGTTTTGCTTCTTCATTTCGTTCTTTTACGAGCATATCCGTTTCATATTAGCGTGTAGACATGGTCCAAGGAGTTCAGGGATTTATTCTTCTTCCTCTCATCTTTCTCTTCACCTTTCCATCCACTAACTACTGACTTCACGTTATTTTCCTTCCTCTTGAACCTCCTTCCTTCCCCCTCACCATGTGCTATTGACCTTCAGACAGATATCTTCAAGCAACATTGTCTATTGAACATTCTGTTTATTCTCACCATAAATCAGAAATTATTCATTATCTCTTTAGTTATCATTCTGTGACATGAAAATGCCGACTCTTATACTGAATATCTCCATGATGAACGATAGCTCAGTCGGTACATTAGAGCGAGGGCTTCGGATTCAAGTGACCCGGGTTCGATTCCTACTTGGGCGCTAGTGCCTTTTGTTAAGGCATTAATCCTCGTTACCAGGTACCTCGGAGAGAACCTTAAGCCATCGGTCCTCTGGTTGCTTGCTTACAAGCATTCATGCTTTCTTAGCAATCAGGTAAAACATCACCACCATCACTAATCACATAGCTTTTCTAGAATATATATTGTGTGGGATACCACGTTTCATCATGCACATTCGATGTCTGTTAATCAAGTTCCGAGTCCCATATTATATCATTTTTACCCATTACGCCATCTGTTTAACCCCCTTCATGCCATTTTCTCTTTTATTCTACCCCTTTGTAATCTGTCATGCTACTTCTACACCCAATCCATATCCATCCATCCCCTCTGTCATCTGTCCTCCATCCTCATCCTGGCCTCAAGGTTTGGTGAGAGTCTCACGAATCCATCTCCAGTCTTTCCCCAACCTGGGATCTGGAATTCCAGCAGATTTGTGCTGGTTCGTTGGTCCAGCTGTTTGGGGACGATGATTTAGCTTATCGCCACTCTCATTGCGACAGTATATGGGGACCTATAACGCCAAAAGACAATCACGAATAGTTGTTTTCTCACAAAATTCATCAAAATCCTCCCGTCTCAATGATTCCTCTAACGCCTTGGGGTTCGTGCGACATAGAACATGACTAAGAGGGTGTTGTGCAAGTCACTTTCCACCGAGCGTGCAGAAAAAGCAGTGAACAAGAACAACTATGTTGGAAAAAAAATGATAGGAATTTTTTTTTGCTTGTAGGCACATATTTATTAAGATGAGACCAAATGATATTTTTGAACACCCTAGGCTCTCTCTGATCACAAATATTGTATCCTATTATTCAGCCTGAAAATCACCGTGAGGACTTCTCTGCCACCCGACGATTAATACACGTGATAATAATCATATTAATAACAATGATGCTAAAACAGAGTGTGAACAACCATTCGATTATACATATTTCAATCCAAGACGAAACACAATAGCATAGCGGCTTTGAAATATGCACCCGAAAGACTATGACACATAGCCGAACAACACGATGTGCAAGAAGAATTGAGACAAAATATCGAGTTATGATTGGCTATTATTGTTTAATGATACAGTTTAATACGTGAAACTAATATTAAAATCATAAACATAATTTTGACGATCCAAAAATGTAGGCCTACTCCCAAATGCGAACTGAATAGAATACTTTGTCATAAAAAATGTAGCCAAGGTCTTGACCCTCGTGAGGATTACACGGGGCCAAGGATGTACGCCGCAAATTGGCAGCATTTTCAATTAGAGAAGCTTCGGTTTACCACCCTGACTAAAGATACACAAACGAGGGAATTGCATTAGCCTATCATAAGAGAGGCAACTTTTTATTCCGCCTCTAATTGGGTTCATGTATCACATGACTATCTACGTCATCAGCGGTAGATATGAACTTAGCCGGTAGAGGAAAAGAGACTGGGTTATTTATCGGAATGTCCCAGGTGATGACAGTGTAACGGTTGTCCGTCATACTATGGCTTGAAAAGGGGGAAAAGATTTATATGCGTTTGCTTCCGGGGCGACGGTCATCATTCAATGCAATGAGCTTTATATATCCGCTTGGGAGTCATTCTGTTTGAGATGAAACAAACGGGATTGCATGTTTGGGTATAAGATTCATTTATGGTACAAATCCAAGCCTGTCTCATTATAAATGACTGATCTGAGACATAAAAGATAAATTAAACCTGATACAACGCCAGTGTATACCGAAATATTGATAAACGTTGACCTGCTTCTCAAGTCATTTTCTGTAATACATGTAAATCCACCGGACAAAATGACATTAGTTCTGTAGTACTAGCAAGCCAAATAATGTATAATTTTATTGAATAATAACATTTTATTGAAACAAACGCATTTGAAATGAACCAATTAGACAAAATCAGCAGAGTAACCTGTACATCATATAGTTATTATTGAAACCCCTTAAAGGGAATATCCAATTAATTGCCCTTCTTATTTACATGTAATCTGGATTGCGATACAGTAAGATATGTGTCTATAGCATGCACATAAGTGGAAATGGTCACTCCTTAATGATGAAAGGAGAGTCTCCACATTAATATAAGTCCTGAAATATCACTTTCTATAGTACCAAGACTGGCTTTCCTTGGTCATGTTTTTTTTTAGTGTTCCCGATGCTATCCAACTGATGCGCGCGTGTAAGCTGTTCCTATCTAAAAGACAATACTATCAGATGACCCATGTGCATACATTTACTCAAGATAATTACATTACTCTTTTCCACCCAGCACATTCTCTCGTCCAATTGTTCGTTTTTTGTAAAGGTATAAAGTGATTTTCCATTTGCTTCCTTCAAACACATAAAACTATGTTTATTTATAGAGAACATCATTTGCTGTAGATAAGGGATAGAGTGTTTGAGTTTGTTCAAGGGATGAATAGTATTCCCAATGAGCACACATAATATATTGATGATAGAAACGGGACACACAAGAGGAGGGGGGGGGGTGCATGTCCTTAATGAATAGGGGGTGGAGACGATGATATTGGGAAAGGTGACAGGGGATTTTCTCGGTCTCCTTCAGATGAGAAGGCATGAGTCTACTTTGTCCAATCATACATTATCACTGTAACATAATAGGTGAATCTAATGAGAAACGAAACACTAAGTACGCATTACTGAAATAAGATATAATAGGAAGACTTCACATAGATCATGTAAAAGAAATATAAAAAGGAAATAAGCCATGAACATTATTATGTGTTTTATTTAAGGAAACGTCACACATACAAATCATACACTTGATTTTTATCAAAATATCAATTTAGTTCATGATTATAATGCCTTATGAACATGATGAAGATGTGGACTGTGGACATGGTGGACAAAACTTAAAGCATACTATTATTAATGTTTCGTATTAATAGAGGAAAATACTCTATCAGGTACTTGGGGGCAAAATTCGTTTTAAATCATTAAAACGCAAACCATCCGTCGTTTACAAGGTGGGTTTTAAAACTTCAAATTCACATATAATGTGACACATTAGAGTAGACTAAAATATTTTCCTTTGCTATCGATGTCTTTACGGCGGTGCTAATAGATGGTCGACCGGAATATAAGCTTTGTGTGAGACTTCGGGTAGATTTTGGCTGGCTAAATTTTTGATGGATCAAGATAATGAACAATAATAATAATAACAATAATAATAATAATTATACTACTTCTACCACTACTACTACTACTACTACTACTACTACTTCTTCTACTACTACTACTACTACTACTACTACTACTACTACTACTACTACTACTACTACTACTACTACTATTGCTGCTGCTTCTACTACTACTACTACTACTACTATACTACTATATGGTTATTTATAATGCGCTTAAGACATATATATTGTACGTATTTAAGCGCTTCCTGATTTATTATTACCCCGGTCTTTGGATTCAATCAGTTATTCTCGCAAACAACGTATGCACATCCACCACTCCCTGGGAAGTATTCTAGTCAGTCGCTTCTGAGGTGCACACAGTGCTGGGCAAGCTATAATTACTTTTATGTCACATCCTACCGGGTACCCTTTCAGTACCAGGGTGGAGTGATGACAGTGTGATAATGCCTTGCCAAAAGACGCTAGGCCGCGGTGGTATTCGAACACACGACCCTCTGATTAGAAGGCGAGAGTTAGAACTACTACACCACGGATCCTCCACAAGATGACCGTTCAGCCAAAATCCACCAAAATCAAAAACCATTCATAAGCTTTTCAACACCATCAAGATCTAGGAAGAGCATTCAATCTCTCTCATTTAATCTTTATTTATCAACTTTTAAATGAAAAAAACAAACAAACATCAATTAATCAGAATCAATCGGAATCTCTCATCTCTATTTCACTCGCTCTTTTTAATCCTTTGTATCTTTTCTCTGTACCCGTTCTCCATCATCTCTTTACCTCTATGAATCAAACAGAATTAGTATCATGAGGTAACATACTGGATCACAAAGCGACCGTATATTTTCATGGCCATTTCAATTGAGCTTCTTCTATTTTTAAATCGCAAATGTGCGGATATTTTGGCGGCGTCGAATATTCACTCCGTTACACTCTATTTGCGGAGCTAGCTAATGGATTAGGAATTCTATGGGCATTTTCAAATCATGCGATCATTGTTTACTGATTTGTGCAACTTAGAAATGACAGTTGTAATGATTCCGACATTATGCGATGGTGTTCATTTTGTTGACTGCATTGACGGGATAAAGACGGTCATAATAATAAACTAAGTTTATAAAGATGGCGTTTGTAATTTAAACGGCTACAAAGGTAACAAATATATCGCGATGATAATGATGATGTTGTTGTCGCTGATGATGCTTTACGGAGATGGTAGTACGGGTAATGAAATATGATTTTCTACCAAAACGGTACATTGCGGTATGTACGACCATGTGCCCCTATTTGGAAGGAATGATTAAGAGATCCCTCTTTGGAGTGAAAAACACTTTTTGATTTGTGAGAACAAAAATTGTGATCGATCTATAAGCTTGTCCCCACAAAGTCCCTCAAAATTGAACAATTTTCAGCCCCCCTGCATTTTGAAAACGTGACCCCCGGTCTATGAATCCAAACGTTTGTTATTTTGTTTGTTAATCTGTCTTTTAAACTTGTTGTTTTTATCTCAATTCCATTTTTATGGTCAATTTGAAGATTAAAGATTTGGGTTCTCTACTCATCTGAATAAAACACATGGTTGAATGCGTGCATGAAGTTCTATGTAATGTACACATAATTTTTTAAAATCTAAATCTACTTATGTCTACATTTAATCCATCTTGGTTTATGAAGGTATTTTTATCAGTCGATTTTTCCTGTCGCTTTTTACATCAATATCTTAAAAAAAAATATTTATCCATCCATCCATCTCTCTTGCACTACCCCACACCCCTTTAAGCCACTATGAAGTCAATTCATGTTACTTACTTTGTATTAACATGGAACGCATTTGTAGTACCCGTGTGTTCAAAGTCGTGAATTATTGCTGCTAGAAGTGAAGCGAAGATCTCTAAGTCAGACAACCAGTGCTGTAAAACAATAACACAACTTAGGTATTAGACAGAAAAACATCTTAGAAAAGGAGGAGTGTAGAGTCTTCATAATTGTTGAAGAGGAATGATAACTATAGAGAAACATTAGATAGAGAGGAAGAACATGAAGATATACAATAATTCTTTTTCAAAATTTATCAAAATAGCGATGTATTTATCATGTTAATTTAAATTATTTTACTTGGCTCTTGGATAAAAGAAAAAAATATAAATGAAATATTATACACACATAAAATAATGAAATCTGGAGAATAAATTGAAACTAGTAAAAGTAAAAGTGAAAAAACGTGAAAAATTGAAATTTCATTCGACTTTTCTTTGATTAGTTTATTCTATATATATATATATTCATTTCATTTCATTTCATTTCGTTTATTTCCATTTTCAACAATTACAGTTTATTTTGTACATTTTAACATATAAATAACAAAACATATTTCAAGTATTTCTGTACAAAAATTATATTCAAGATTATTACATATCAGGTTGGAAATGGAGGAGGCTGCTAAAAAGCGGAGCTTGTAGAGTGCAGCCTCCTAATAAATATTCTTGTAGTTGCATAACATATAAAAATCAAAATAACAACTAGAGCATGAACCAGTTAAATTAAAAGGAAATAGGGGAAATTAAAATAGAAAAGGAAATAAGAAAAAGAGAGATTAAAGGTCTCCAGAATCCAGCCCCAGCACTCATATGTATATACATATATAAATATATATATCCACGTACCACCTTTTTTCGAATAAGTCTTCATTCGTATGATAAATCGAATTTTATCTAAAAGTAACACACAATGTGTTTCGTGAATGTTTATTTCTAACTTAATAAAAAGTCTTTACGAAGTGAACAAGTGACACACTTTCAAAAACATGTGCACGGAAATAAGCGACAAGGTGGATCACCAGGGGAAAAACACAAAAGGCACGTTAGAGCAGGTACCTATTATTCATGGTTTGAAATCAATCATTTTTGGATAACCAAATTGAATTTCACACCAAAATATATAAAATTTGAGAAAAAAAAACATGAACTCATGTACTGAAAAAAGGAGAGAAAGATAAAACACGTACCAATTGCAAACAATAAATTTGGACTAGAATGACAAAGGTTTGATATTGTTTGACATAACTGTTTGATATATCAAAGACAAATGGCAGACTTTGTTCCTGTTGTACTTGTGAGTCATTCATAAGTTATATAGCATAATATTTAAATGGTCGGTACAACAATTTTCTAATTTCTAGCCCTGTTTGGTGTCACAACAGTAGTACTCCATCTATACCCTCGCACGCATGTATATCATCTGCGATTCACACATACGAACCTCCTCAGATTACACTTCTTTACGCATACGTCACTAAGCAACCAAAGAAGATGTTGCCATAGCAGCACACGCGAAACAATATGCACTAAATGTAATCAATGCAGTAATTGATTGGGGATGATAAATTTAACGCTACTTTCTGCCCTTTATTCCCAAAGCTCCTTTTATTGTTCTTTTTAGTCGATCATTTTATAGAGATGTTTTTTTCTTCACTCGAGCCCCAAGCGGTTCACTAATTTTTGTGTCTATCTACTAACCAGGACATCGTGTTTTACGTTGGTTCTTTTATTATGTATCCGTCTAAATAGCATACAATCGATATCATTTGCACTGATTTCCTGCCAAATGAGGTCTCCATGAGATCATGTCATTCATTTAATGTCAGATTCTAAACATTAAATGTGGAGCCAAACATGATGAATCCATTCATGTTCTCATTTCCCCCTTTTTTAAACATGACGCTAACTTAAAACGAGAAGCTATCCTAATATGGTTTTATTACATTTGATCACTTTACAAAATCTCTGTCAATTAGTTTCCAAGCTTTGGAAGGGAGTACATGAATGTTCGTGTTAGAATCGCGATTAAAGTTAGTAATATGACACTTCTACATCACAACACTTAATAGCATCATTACAAAAGTCGCATCCCACTTCAAAAGAAAGGATGGTGAAATTCGACCGAAGCGTTTCATCTATATCAATGTGAATGTAAACCATATTACATGACTGGTTGTGACTGTGTACCGAATTGATACAGTCTTACAGGTAATACAGTCGTATCTTATAGACCACTTACAACATTATTTAATATCCAGATTATAAATCAAAGAAAATATAAGCTCTTTGGGGTCAAGTATAAGCCAATGGGACAACTACACAGCCACGCACAATACACTCTTAAAAATGTTGGGCAACATACGGTCCACACAACAATTGGTTAAAAAATTTATCCAACTCTGGGTAGTTTTCAACCAATACTGTGTAGTTTTCACCCAAAGCACATATTATTGGTGTAAAACTACCCAGAATTGGATAAAGTTTTAACCAATTGTTGTGTGGACCGTATGTTGCCCAACATTTTTAAGAGTGTACTTAGATCGTAGAATGGAAATATTTATTCAAAGAAATGACACAAAAACCCATCTAGCTTAATCATTACTTGAAAATATTTTGAAATCAAACTTCGATCTTGGTATCCTAAATACGTAGCATATTGGTTTGAAAGTGCCATGTAATTTCGTCATGTTACATCATGTGATGCAACTATACCCCGTTCACGCACCTCGAGGTCAAATGGGTGCCAAATCCAATTTTAAATTCCACACCTCATATAAAAACAATGCTGCTAACTCCGTTATTTCACAGTGCAAAAGTAATATTTCATGTGCCATGAAGACATGGCATTGTGCTTAAATCTTATTAGAGGAACAGAATCGATGTATATCGATGTCATCTAAATTCAAGACAGGGGTTCAAAATAATTTCCTTTTTAGGAAAGTGGTGAGAACATTTTACAGTTAGCGTTAAAAAATGGATGAAAAAATTACCAGTAAAGATAATTCGGACAGCGCGATATAAACAAAAATGAAGCACTTGAAAACAAACTATGACCTAAAAAAAATGTTTGGTCATTTTACGCGGTAACGTCTTACCCCATAGCAGGTAATGTAAAAATAAAACATCACATTACGCTCGTACAATCTACATTTCAAGGATTTAAAATCAATCCAGATCGGCTGTGATTAGTGACCATTAATTTTCAATCTTAATGATTAACTTTTAAATCTCAAAAGATTTTAGATCAAATCTGAATGCTCTATATTTTAATCCACAAGGTTTAATTTTAAATTTAACATTCGGCTGGACAATATTTACAGCCTATCAAGATTTTTATGAAATCTTTGGAATTTTGAATGTATCACAAGCAAATTCCATAAAACTAACCCGGTTACAGAAAGATTTATAATAAAACCCAACTCTAACATAAAAGCCATGTATTCAGGATTAGCGGTTATTTTAGAGTTGTGTTTGAACGATACTCTTTCTGCAAAGGGCCCCTTATGTGTATCGTGTTTCGATAAGTGGCGCAATTATGAAGTAAACTCTAAATTCCATGGATTTGATATGATTCTATATCAGGTGTGAATAACGACGATTATAATTCTGGATTCAGTTCGAATCATACAGATTTAATTTAAAAGTCAAAGAATTTAAATTCAAATCTTTAGGCTTCAAATTAAAATCCCAACAGATTGTACTTAAATCCACTAGGCCTATTTAGCTGGAGACATCTGCCGATTTGGATTAATTTCAAATCATATGATTTAGAGTTATTTGAGAAGCGGCTACGACAGCTTTAATATTCATCCCTACTGGAATGATTTCGTTCACTTACCACTAGTCCCATTCGTGCTAACATGTGATGTACTGTCTGTGTGACGTCAGCCGCATGAAGCAGATTATGGTAAGGATTGCCATACTTGCTATAACCAAGTTCCATAGCGTCCAAGAAAGCACCGAGTACAGAATGAGGAATCTACGGAACCAAGAGGAGAAATAAAAAATTATAAAATAAGGAACACAAATGATATGTGGAGCAGTAACACAGAGCATCGTTTGACGACACAAGACAGCAGACATTGTCTTTTACCAGGTTTACACATCGTGGCAGGCATCTACTCGAAAGCTCGAGAAGTCAATAGTAAATTCTCTTCTGCCATCGAAGGTATGCTGACGTAGAAATATCGAAATCAATTGATTAGTAAAGAACATGAGTGGACTTCTACCACTAAAGTCCCAACAACAAAGAAGGTATCAAGACTTGCTAATTGTACAAAATCTGCAGATTTCATGCATGAAAATAAAATCCTCAAAGAGAATTCTGAGAAACTGTCAGCTGCCATGAGTGGCCACATTGTCACTATTTTCATCACATCAAGTTTGCGCAATGTAGGCCTATGTAGTTTTATTTTTGAATTGGTAAATGAGTCTGCTGATGGTAACAATTTACATTTATTTACCTACATGAAGGAAATGACGGTATGATCGTTTCCCCACAAAATGTGCGATTTGACAAGTACCCCGCCACAGTTGAGCCATTCGCAGCTGACCGCAGAACTTTTCCTATCTAGGGATGCATTTCCCTTTTCCTTCTTGCCTACAGTTACCTCATAATTCCCATATTGTTACAGATCGTGGGATGTCAAAGGATATTATCTTCTATCCATTACAGAGACCCAAATGAGTTGGTCTCTTAAAATGAATATCCCGATAAACAAGATTTTAATAAATAAAGTGAGCTTTGATACTACGTGATGCCAATAATTAAGACTGGCAACTATTTTGTTTTATTTTGAAAATGTTTGAAGCGTGTATTTTGTTAAATTATACTCTTAATGTTAATCATAAAAGATCTGACGTCCTTTTTTATATAGAACTTACAGCTTTGTTAATTTGGGCATTATGGTACCTTCGTCACATGGCTCAACAGGCAACTCAAACCAAAGGTTCTACGATTGTTCAATAAATTTCAAAGTCACCATGATCGATATTTTTTTTTTTAAACATATTTTCACCACGATTTCTCTATGATTCGCGACAAGATGACAAAATTTAATGCATCTAAGTGCTCGATTTTTAGGATATCTTGGAAGAAAGATCCAGGCTATACAAAGTACACTCTTCTAGGCGATCAGCTTCGGGAGATCAACAGTCACAAATACTTGGGGATCTATATAGAAAATAAGCTGAAATGGGATATACAGACACAATATGCAATATATAAGAGTAAAAAGTCTTAAAATTCATCAGAAGAAAGTTCAATTATTGCTCCAAAGAGATAAAAGAGCGTCAGTATCACACCTTGGTGAGACCCCATCTCAAATATGCTTGCATTACGGGCTGCTCTATTTGTGATGGAGAAGAACAGTAGAGAATGCAGCTTTACAGATACGTTGGAGACACTGGGCTGGAACTCCTTAGAGGATAGAAGGAAAATCTACGCCTCATTAGCTTTTTTAAGATGATACGTGGAAAACTCTACCTAGATCTACAAAGATACGCCTCAAAGAAAGAAACACGATTGAGACGCCCTCACGATGGACAATTCAACGTAAAGTCTACCTTCATATCAACGACACACTTAGCGAACCCCTTCTTCCCCGAAACAATCACGCATTGGAACAATCTCACAAAAGAAAAGCTCTGAAACCGTAAAAATCAAGCTACAAAGGCCCTCTCAAAACCCCAAACCATAAATAATACTACCACTATCGCATGCCCCGAGTAACACTTCCTGGTGGATGACTTCGGGGAAAACGACTAGAAGGTACAATATTTAACCATGACAAAACACTGAAAATCTCGGTAAGGTGGGAAAGGGTTATTAAAACGCTTTGTGTGTAACAGTATTACCGGTGATGGTGATATTTGTCAGGAGCTCAATATGCAAAAAAATATAAATGACAATGTTGTTCATGTCAATAATCATAAAAAATAAAAGTTTGTTTAAAATAAGTAATCGACAATATAAATAAATATGGTTTGACAGAAACTCCTATATGCTGCTAAACATTTCGTCAATGCCTCGACCTATACACTTTTTGGTGGATCATGATGGCAATTTAAAAATCTCTGTTAGTTGATGTATTAAACAATGTGCACCTCAATAGCAGGGAGTACTTTCATGCACCGACAAACTACTTCCCATTGACGCACTGGACGAAAAGACGGAAACAAATTTCGCTTTAACAGGTGCTATTTGTGACGTGATATCTATTCTGTTTTCTATAAATAACATAATCATCTTTCAGGGCTTCATACAATAACAGGGGTACACGTCTTAATTCTGCTGGAGTAATTTACATTGTCTACTAAGCAGCAATATCATTAATCAACACCAAACATGAAATCCAGAAGAATGCACTTTTTTGAAAGTCACGACGATCAAGATAACATAATGACAG
This sequence comes from Lytechinus pictus, assembly GCF_037042905.1. NCBI lineage: Eukaryota > Metazoa > Echinodermata > Echinoidea > Temnopleuroida > Toxopneustidae > Lytechinus > Lytechinus pictus. The sequence continues at coordinate 3,478,766 of NC_087245.1, read as the reverse complement.
TATCTTTTTAATCCATTCGCAGGAGTAATAATACTTGAACCATGGTACGACACCAAAAACAAGGTTCTGCACTGGAAACCCCGATGTGCCTCTTTGATGATGACTTCCCTTTTTAGCCTTGCATGCGTGAGACAAATAAGGGGCACGGAGTATATGATTAGCCCATGATACGACCTATAGGTAAGCGAGAAAGCAGTTATATGCCCCGAGTGACAATGATGAAGAAACTCTATCTGGATTATTACCTGTGTAGCTGGTTTAGAAGAGTTGTCGGGGGGAGAAATTGAATCTTCAGGTGAGGACAATGGCAGGGTGATTGATGAAGGGATACGAAAAGGAAGATGGGAAGAACGTGGAGAACGTGAGGAGGATGAGAAATGGAGACATAGACTGAATGAAGAATGTAAGAAAATTACAATGAATAGAGATTGACAAATCTAAAAAGAGTACAGTGAGCAAACACTTAAGACGGAAGACAATCTTGCGATATGACTGTACAATTCATTTATAAATGTTATACAAGGGACCAAAATAAGAGTTATAAAAGGACATCTCGTAACTAAATTCGAAACTCTGTAACTGTTTTGGACAAGTACACAGCGATACGTTTGACATATAATTGTGTCACAGAAGTATGGCCTACTGTTACATTGTGAACCTTTAAAAATACATGGAAGGGATGGCCAAAATTAGGGTAAGTGAGGGAATGAAATGAAAAAAGAGGGATTTAGAGACGGATAGATTAAAATACAAATAGGAAGACAGGTTACTATATAGACAGCATGATAGGCAGATTGCTGAAACATGAGAGAGAGAGAGAGAGAGAGATTATATGTGTGAGGGAGAAAGAGAGAGAGAGAAAGAGAGAGAGCGAGAGAAGAAGAGAGGGGGAGAGAGGGAGGGGAAACATTTCAAGATGAAAACAAACTATCTATAGTAGATCTGAACATACTACAAATAAAAAAAATGGAAAAAAAAATCATTAAGTATTCGAGTGGAGTAATCAAATCCAAGGAAAGACGATAACATTGAAAGAGGGTCAAAGACAAAATGATCAATTTCTCGTGTAACTGATAATAGAATTTATCCTTGACTGATTTCAAATGATTAAACACTGTTGCATACTTCATCATCACTAAATACGAAATTAAAATCACTTGAATTGTCCCTAAATTGTGAAACTGCAATGAAAAGTTCTGCAATTGGTGGCAAAGTTAAACTAGTAATCCTTATTGGTTATATGCAAGACTTCTGAACTAATTGCACATGCAACACCGATTTTGACTGATGATTGACAGTTTAAGATTTAATGCAAATGTTCACGGTAGTTCTGCCCGGAGGTGATGCGTTATGAGCAAACCTATGAATATTTGCATTAGGATAAAAAGGGATATTTAAGCATGATTTTGAAAACAACAGCCTATATAATCCTCGAAAGGTTGAAGGATGGTGATAGTTGGATGAACTGTACTTGGAGGGATTGGTTTGGGGGAGAGACGATGTTTGAACAGCCGTTTGCACAGTAAATCAACCTGACAACCGGGTCATATCGCTCTGTGCTGCCTGCCACCACCAATCACACAAGAATACACAACATTTCACGAGATCTCTTCACACTGCCACCAACTTCAATAGAACTTTTAAAGTCCGTTCAAGTAATCATCAGGTAAGTCAACACCATATTACCATCCTAATCATTTTTACGTGCGATTTCTGCGAAAGTGTGTCATAAAATTTAAATGTATAACATCAATATAATTCTTAATTGCAAAAGACACAAAGCAGTTTGTTCCGAAGGGATTTTTTAATGGTAAATTGCTTTATGATGAGAACATTTGGCAGTGATGACGTCCGCTAATGTTTATCGCGCTAGTGCGAATAACACGACGTGAGATCGTCTGAAATATGACAACCTTGTGTTAAATTAGAACTGACAGGCTTTAAGAGAAGGATGAGAAATAGGTGACAAAATTAAGCCTGCTATTATTCCCAGATAAAGAGGAGCAAACGAAGACAATGATGTTATGAATAACTTCGGAAAAGTGATGTGACTCAAGTATTGAGTGTGTTCTGGAACAGAAGCAGAATATATCATGTGACATCTCGCTAAAGAATGTTGAACATGAGATCTATTCTTTTTTTAGGAGAAAATGTCACGTGGTATTTCATGTTTTTGACTTTTTTACTCGCCATTTTGACAGATTCTCCGTGCGAATCCATTTCCTTTCCATTATCTGGCCTCCTTCAAGAAGAGCACATGAGGACCATCTCGGATACATTGTAGACAGAATGAATCTTACTTCAAACGTGATCGTGCGAGGAGAAAAACCGTGTGATCTAAAATTACAGAATTTCTTCTCTGGCACGTCACGCATGCAATGCAGATAAATACATGTATATATATATTTATAATGAGATGAGGGACGACTCAAAAGATGACGTCAGGAAACCATTCTTAGCTTTAGCTTTCGTCTATCAAGACTTCGCCAGAAGCGGTCTGTAAATACAGACTATTATGGCAGTAGGGTGCCTACATGTATTCTTGGCATCACAATATACAGTGCGTCCCAGAAAAAACGAAACCGAGATTAAGCGATGATTTATCATAATTTAATCACAAATACAATAGACAAATGACCTACCAATGTAAAGCTTAAAATCTCCTCTTTCATCCGATATTACTTAGATTATTCCCCATTCACGCATGAGTGAGCAAAAGCAATTTGAATAAAGGATACCAAAAACTAATTTGGCGGGGGGTATCTGAATTAAAAAAAGAAAATCACATGCCTAAAAAGTTCAATATCTGCTCTTTTTTTGATATCTTAATCACAAAAAATGGTCAAGAAGTAAAAAAGTTATGGTCCCTCGAAACAATGCTTGTATTTCCATAATTTCATTAAATAAACGTGTTTTCACCGGTTTCCCACAGAAGCTATCGCATGGTTAACAAAATACTTAATGCATGGCTGATCGTCAAGTGAGTTTGAACGCTAGCCTGTAGAACCTCTTAATTTTATGAAATTATTGAAATTCAAGCCTTATTTCAAATAACCAGAACTTTATTATTTCTTGACCATTTTCTGTAATTGAGGTATCAAATTAAAGAGCAGATATTGAACTTTTCAAAAATGGGGTTTTCTATTTGAAACCCAGATACAGCCCGCCAAATGACTTTTTGGTATCCCCTCTTCAAATTGTTTTTGCTCACTCATGCGTGAATGAGAAATAATCTAAGTAATTTTAGATGAAAGAGGAGATTCTAAGCTTTACAATGGTAGGTCATTTGTCTATTGTATTTGTGATTAAGTTATGATAAATCATCGATAAATCTCGGTTTCGTTTTTTGTGGGACGCACTGTATATATATATATATATATATATATATAAACTCCTCAAAAAAAGTTTGGAAACCTGACTTTGATCGATAATCACTCCTTAGTTTTAGTGAATATTAACATGTAATTGATACCAATAGATCATTTAATGTTCTTTAAAATGATACCCTATATTTACAATAAAGTGTCAAACTCAGTCGCACGTAAAGTCATATTATGTCTTGCACACATCGATGAACAAACACAATTTGGGGGATATTTCTTGTGTTGAACCTTCCACTATTTGCAATTGATAAATCCACCCACATTATTAACAAAAATGTTTTGGCTATCACAAAGGGCAGTGCCTTTTTTATGTACAATAGATCGAAGAAAAATTGATTCCAGCCACGCGTGAATGAGCACTCATTAACGAAAACACTTTTTGGAAGTTTGAAATAGAAATTTGAATGATACAATAACAATAATTTGAGCATTTCTTGCCGTTAATTTCAATATCATGGTTGAGCGAATACGCCTTGAAATTTACGGCAAGAAATGCTCAAATCATTGTTATTGTATCATTTAAATTTCTATTTCTAACTTCCAAAAGGGTTCTTCGTTAATCTGTGCTCATTTTCATGCGTGGCTTGAATCAATTTGAATCAGTAAGCCAAAACCTTGGACGAATATTCTTCTCAATTGGTCAATTTTTTAATGTTTATTTCGATTAAATTCTCAATCGATTCTTTGCCCAGGAGAAGCGTTATAAGCTTTCTCCAATAGAAAGTAGACATCACGTCTGAACTTTGTTTAAAATTACACATCGCCGCAGACTTTTTGGCTAAGACGGAGCAAGACAAACGGCGTGCGCAGTATTTTTCTATCAATATTTGCACACATGGGAAGCCGATGGCAGACTCATCGAAGCTAATACCCGGATTCTAAAAACTGTCACAGATCCCATGAAGATGAAGAATAAACAATAAAGAAACCAACCAATACAGCAAGTTGGGTCGAGGATCATCGAACTTGATGTGATGGGTTATGGATCATCATGTGTTAGGAGCTTGGGGTGGAGAAGGTGGAAATTGAGTTACGAAACTTCCAACGGGATCGTAAAACAGAAACCAAAATCCTGGACGTATTTTTAAGGATCATTTGTGGCGGAAAAGTTGCAAATCTAAGGTATTTCATCTTTACAAAAAACTAAATGTAATCTAGGTATGAAAATGACAATATCCATTTTCAACAAATGTATTGCCAAAACGATAAAATGAAGGGGTTGGGACCATCGTGTTAAGGGAGAGTGTGTGCTGTTAGGATCATTATTCTAGGTAAGTTACGGGGTTGGAATCGTTGTGCTAGGTGTGTGTGTGTGGGGTCGAGATCGTTGTAATGGGTGAGTGTTTGGGGTCAGGATCATTGTGGTAGGTGATTTTTTGGGGTCAAGATCATTGTAGTAGTTGAGTGGGTGGGGTCGGGATCGTTGTGATAGGTGAGTGGGTGGGGTCCGGATCGTTGTTCTTGGAGAGTGTATGGGGCTCGGGATAATTATGGTCGGTGGGCGTGTGTGGGATAGGGATTGCTATGCTAGGTGAATGTGTGGGATTGGAATCACTGTGCGAGGTGAGTGTGTGGGGTCCGGATCGTCGAGCTAGGTGAGTGGGTGGGGTCGGAATCGTTGTGCTAGGTGAATGCGTGGGGTTGGAATCACTGTGCGAGGTGAGTTGGTGGGGTCGGGATCGTTGTGCTAAGTGAGTGGGTGGGGTCAGGATAGTTGTTCTAGTTGTGTGAGTGGGGTCGGGATCATAGTGGTAGTTGAATGTGTGGGCTTCGAAAACATTAAGCTGTAGGTGTGTTGGGTTTAGGTTAATTGTGGTAGGTGAGAGTGTGGAATTGGGATCAATGTGCTGCGTGAGTGCGTTGGGTTGGGATCATTGTGTTAGTTGAGTGTGTGAGATTAGGTGCTAGGATATGTTTGTGGGGGTTTGGAAAATTATTGTTGTTGAGTGTGTCAGGTCAAGATCATTGTGCGAGTTGAGCGCGTGGGATTGGCTTCACTGTTACTGGGGCCACCTGAACTAGTTCGGTATCGAGTTTGTGAAGTCCAAATTGCAAAGTTGCTATATAATTTGCATTATTATCATTATCATTATTTAGATAAAACAATATCAGCGCTCATTGTGATTGCAACATTTTCGTTTGGAATGGAATATAATGAAGTCTTAAAAAAATCTACAAACACGTAGTAACTATTGCCCACGTTCCTTTCATATATCACCAATAAGTAAATTAAATGTTTTACCGACCTTGAATTTTGTTTGGAGATCGTAGCGTGATAAGACCTCCGTTGCTAGGCATTTGAGGGCGTGGCCGTCACTCTCTGTATCCAAGGAAAATATGTCGAATGACCAATCATCAATCGTCTGTAATTCAGAAAAGAAAGTAAACACAATAAACGCTGGTTAGATCAATGTCTAAGCTACTGGACAGGACAAATCACTGAACCTAAGGTTTTTAAATTCTCAGTTCATTTCAATACTTTAAATGTAAATGATACTCTTTACCGAAAAACACAATATAAATATGAATAAAATGAGTTCCAGATCTGCTATGAAAAATTCATTTCAAAAGTACGTTAGAATTAAATATGAAGTCTGATAATATGAACTATAAATAGATTCTCTTTGGTTTTATGAGAAAGAAAACTATTTCTGATATTAGAAATAAAGAAACAGATACATTTCAAAGAATGAATATCGTTATCCGATCACATCTGTATAAATGCTACAGAGACATGATAGACAAAGTTCATTGTAATGACGAGCAGTTAGTCTCCAGTGCAGTCTGTATATGATCCCAATTCAATAAATTATTAAAGCTATCTATAGGGCACATTGTTCTTATATTTCCCTTCATGTACGTTGTTCCAGGATCGTGGGTGATCAAGACATTAAATATTTTATGGCTATTCGGTAAGTATTTCATTATAGTTCATGAACTTTCCATCAATACGGGCCTACCGGTTGGAACACGTTTTCTCTCTATCATTTGCAAGGTTAGTCTATTTGGTGTTAGTATATCTTATCTCTCTTGAGTAATAGAAGGTCATATTGACATTTCCTTTATTGTGCGAGTATGATGTCAGTTTCATAATTCATTTCCTAATGAAATGTTTAAGAGTAAGCCAAGCATAGTTGAAATGACTAATTACCTATCAGCTACATAAACATATAAACTCCTAGCCATCAGAAAACATGAAACGGATAAGAAATAGAAATGCTTCAAAATTAATGAACACATCTCGAGCAAAACGCCCTGCGCACACTAGCCTATAAGTTCGCACATGAAGTCAATTTTTGAAAAGTCCAAAGTGGCACTTCTTTTGTAAATGCTGCTTGACATTGGATCAGTCTCTTTTTTTTATTTTTACTATGGATGGTTAATATGGATAGCAAATGTAAGATAAAGGCAATGGAAACAAGCCTTGTTAGAGATGCATAGTCTGACACGTATGCCACAGACGCAGGTGGTCATCCCTGATCAGATCTTTAACAATTTAGAAGAAAGGATCTACAATGGATGTAATATTTAGAGTAGTGACTGAACTTGTATTTAATAGGTCTCCCTAATATCGATACAATATCCTTTGTTTCTTATGTTGTCTTCATAAAGATAAAATATATTGCATACAAATGAGGATATATCTGAAGATATACTTTGTAAATGATCTACCGAAGGTTTCACTCCTTTTGGAGTGTACTATACAACCTGTTAAGAAGCTGCAAGCTTGAAGAGAAATATGTGTGTAATGATGGCATTTAAGAATATAACTAAGCATCTTAACAAATGCTTCCATAGTGAAAATCACAACGGACATTTATTGGAGAGGGAACATTATATAAATGTATAGTCAGATGAATGAATTGAATGAAGCGTCTTCTACTTGGCTTCTACTTCCAGCAAACCCTTTTGACCCCATATTCCCTATATTATTCAGAAACAAGAAATATCATTTGAATAATAACAAGTGTGAATTTTCTTATGCAGATTTTTTATTAAAATTAAATGCTGAACGGTTGAGAAAAGTAGGGGTACGGGGTGTGTTCGATAATTGATAAGGGTGTTTGATTAGGGAGGGGACATTTGATTAAAACATACATGACATGATCAACCAGAACATTAATTTCAAGTTATTTACGGAGATATTGAAGGTACTTGGAAGGGACATAAGTGTCGGGAAGGACGTATAGTGAGAGTCTTGGTTAGCGGACAGAGGGTGTGTGAATAATGAAGGCCAGGTTCATGTGAGTTTGTAGGTAGGGGAGTAGACATATTTGAGGAAAGAAAAGGGAATAAAGGGTGAATGGTAGAATATGGGGTAGTTGGGGGAGATATACAAGTACAGCAGCACCAGGTGCAATCGGGAAAGATGTGATAAATATTGAGGATATCTATCGATAGCCACTTGTGCCGAATTGCTAAAACATAAGTGCTCGGCAAGCGCAGTGCTTCCGAGTGGGCGAGGGTGAGAAATGATGAGGGAAAAGACAAAGAATGAAAGAAGAAAGACAGCGAAAGGGAGAGAACCGACAGGGAATTAAAATGAAAGACCCTTAGAAATGGTTGAATGGGAAGGACATTAAGATTGGGTTTAAGTTTATTTGTCATGTGTGTATGTGATAAAACTAGGAGGGATGCAAGAAATGACGGAGAGAGACAGAAAGAGAAACAACAGACTAATAAAGAGTTTATGTGAGAGCAGGGGTGGCGGAGCGAATTTGAAAGTGGGGGGGGGGGGGGCACGGGGGAAAATGGCACCTTTTCTTTCGAAAAGGGCATTCTCTTAAAACAAAGAAAAAATGTCACATATACCAAACTTGAATGACTCATAAAACGCATGCAACATTATCATTCTAGTTTTTTTTCCTTCATAAGTAGTAACATATAAAATGATATTGTTTTCTTGTTTCTTATCAATGGTGGTGTTTCTTTGTAGGAATTTGTCAAAGCATTGAAATTGCTGGCTGTTCCTGTCCACAGTGAAGTCCAGGGCATCAACACTCAGTTCGTGTACATGCATGATTAGAAGGTTGTTGTATCTCTGAATCCAGAATCATATGACAGGATCAGTTGTTTCAAAAGAAAAGGGACGCCATCAGAATATTAACAGACTGAACATTTTGAACAAAATGGGAAAGAGAAGGGGCATTAATCAGAAGAAAGTAAGGCATTTGAAAATAGGGCATTTAATTAGAGGTCAAAAGGATGAATTTCATTATCAAAAGAAAAAAAGTAGACAAAGGGGCAAACCATAATTTAAAAGGGATTATGAAATTAAAGGATGCACTTGCAGAATGAAGCAGAACGCTAAATAAAGAAAACGGACGCTCATCGGGCACGGAAAGAGCGGTTTTGAAGGAAAACTTATCTGATATAAAGACCAGGCACCTTAGTAAAGGCAAAGGGGCACCTGTTAACACAAAAAAGTTCTTTCTCAGGTGAAAGGAGCACAGAGCACCTTCGATAGGGGGTATTTTATGTTAAAAATGACACTGATAAGAGAAAGGGCACTAGGCAATACCTAAAACGGGCCCTCCTTAGGTGAAAGGGACACAGTACACGGTGGTATTTTTCTTGTGTAAAAAGGACACTTTTTCAGTGCTTCAAAATGTGTGTGTGTGTGTGTGGAGGGGGGGGGGTACTGTGCCCCCACCCCCATGATCGCCGGCCCTGTGTGGGAGCGAGAGAGAGAATAGGTATCCAGATATTAAAATTGTGTCAATCAAACCGATTTTTGCTTAGATTCGTGTTATTTAAATGATATAAATGACTGAGAAAAACAAGATGACTTTTAGACCATGCAGAGTCTTTAACCTTGGTGCTTAAAACATTTTTAAGCACTGTCGTTTGATATCCTATTCAAGAAATAATGAAAAGAAAATAGGGGAAAATATACGAGCAGTGTATGAGCCACATAATTTTTAATTACCCTACAGAATACCACTGTGCAATGGAGAGGGCGCACCTCCATATCGTATTATCAAAATGAATATTATCACTTGCAGTCTATTAATTGCGATTTTTTATTCTAAGCTCATAGTTTTCCTGATTGAACCGTCTGAGATCCCAATTATTAATTTTGTCTGCGACTGGAGGCAATTACTTTAAAACGAGACGGCAAGGTTATAAGCTCGGTCCATGACCCAATGAATTACCTCTTGCAATCATGTCTTTCAGCCTTTCATTAAACTCTGGCATTAAACATGTTGAATCAAAATGTATAATGAAACAGTGATTACGTCAACGCTCTGTAAACACATTTCCTTTCAGAAATTTGTGTTTTCTTTCTTTTGTGTATTCATAATGTTGTCTTAAGAATAATACGGTGAATATTTAATTATCAAATACTAAACAGAATATTTGCATAGAGGTTATTATGTAAAAAAAAACACAATTTCTTTCTATTATAATACATGCATATATGGGTGAGTGTATGTACATACATACATACATACATACATATATATATATATTTATGTACATATTCATTATATATGTATAAACAAGTATTTTTACTTGTTTGTTTATTGCTCCTATATAGTAGAGCCCTCTTAACATGGTGTTTTGCACTTTTCATGTGTGGATTATATATATATATATATATATATATGTATATATATATATATATATGTAATAAATTATACATGTACAACAGCTTTGGCAACTCTTTTATTTAAACATTTTGTGAAAGAAATGGTTCTCTTCATCCATTTCTTTCAAGAAAACCATTTCTTTCACAAAATATATACCTTCTCCTAAAATGACCGTTTGAGTTTTATACACCCCCACAAAGCTTTAAATAAATCATTTGAAATTTCTTATCAGAGAAAAATACAAGTCTGTAACGGTTACACAACGAAACAGTAAACAATTTATACTGTTTTAAACACATGTTGAGCCAGACATTGACTTATGGAATGATGAACGAGCTACAAAAATCAAACAACCCTATCCTAGCTCACCCCTCTTATATAGACACGATGGTACGAGAAAGAGAAACTTTGCTCCTGGTGCAAGATATCGATCGTCTTCTTCATTATCGATCGTCGAGCTGTTTATAGGCTCGTTCTCTAGTCTACCAAGGGGGTCTATTCACTCATCATATCGAACCAAGCTACATTAGTGGCGTGCAGATTCAACTGAATTTTCTCAATATCATGTAAATTTAGCCTTCTGTGCATTTCTTATTGGTTATACTTCTCTCCTTCATTTCGTTTCTTCAGATTTCTCCAAATGAAAAATTTGAAAATGAGAATTTTCGTTAGTGACGTCCTTTGTCATTCTAATTCTACCCAAAATAGTCAGATCTATCCGATGTAATTCTCCAATATAATTTTGATAATATTATTTATCAAAAGATTTCAAATTTGATGGAGTATGATTACCAGATACCTTTATCTGTGTGCCAATAATCACACCATTAACTATATTCTTCGGCATTAAGTATTTTTCAGTATGACGATATGTATAATCTTATCATTACTTCATTCACTACGGATTGTCAGACCTTCGGGTGACAAGTGTCTGTATCACTATACTCCGCTCCGGGTAATGAGTTGTTTCTGTCATATATTTCATTTTTTCAGATTATTTTCTGACCCGGATTTGAGTTTGGGTCGAAACGGACGCTTCACAGGTAAGTATTATTGAAAATGATTTTAGAAGTATATTTAACGTCATGGGTAATAGTGACTACCTGATATCCTGCATGATTATACATAATATTAAAAAAAGAGATTAAAGAAGGATTGTGATATATAATTTGAATCTGGTTATTCAAAATATATAAATGCAAATCAAATGATCTCATTAAAAATATCATCATGGTTCGTTATTATTATAATAGCGCATGCCATTTTTTTTCTCGACTCTGGATAAGGTTTCATTTAAATGATATCGTAAATAAATTCCTTTATTGCAAATATCATTGGGGGTTATTTGATATTGGACAAGAGAAATCTACGTTCAGCATTGCACATCTCATATTCTAAAAGTATTTTCTTCGTCATGGTGTAAGGTCGTTTATCAATATCCATTAAATTCAAACTATTTGAAATTATCACATGGTTTTATCTCCGTTTACCTAGACATTTAAAATCTTACTTAAAGACGTAAAAAAAACATTTTGTACGGTAGCCATAATATATGTATACTTATTTAGTATAATTCAGTATTTAAAAAAATTGAAGTACACTACCAAGTTTCTTCAAACGAATATATGTATCTTAGAATGCCTTGGTGTTCTTCGGAAACCATTCTAAATTCAGCTGTTCGAAAGTCACGCGCAAGGAATAAACATTTAAAACTTTCTCCCTCGTAAACTGTGCTATCAAATAGTCTTCTGAACATGGAATTTTAATCGTTTGTTTCATGAAAATAAGGTGGTAAATTAGATGATTCAAAAGATGAAGTGAGTTAATATCTACCGGAGATGATGGAATTTCGTCACATTTATAATACGACATCTTACCTAACACCAATGTTAAATTTGAATACCACCGTTATAATCCTCTGTGATACCGTCTCTTGTTTGGCTAACGTGTGATATCATATTAAAAACGTGTAAAGATTGCAACAGCGTGTGAGGTTTTCCGATCAGTTCATTTGTCAAAAGATGCACATTTCCTGAATAGCTGACAGAAGCTTTGATGATGTATTACCAGATACAGGTGTTTCGCTGGTTAAAATGTAGTAGCATTTCTGGTTGCCATAGCGACATCACACTATCATTTTTTATGCCGCCTGTTTTCCCACTCCTTATATCATATATGGTAGCTTTCTTTCATAGAGAGCGGTATAAAAGTGTTTTGAAAGTACATGTATATAAATCTCACTTTGTCGGCTCTCTAATGAATGTTTGATGGTGCATATTGTCATACTAGGGTTTGATAGACCGCGTAGTAGGATATTGAAACAAAAAGGTAAATGTGATGATTTACGCAGATAACACTATACAAACAATTTAAACACCTGGTTTTTAGATATCGCCAACTTCCTCTGGAAAAACGGACTTCTTTTAAAATTTAAGACAATCCAACGCCACCGTATTATACAGATAAGATTAGTTGACAAGTGATTCACTTCCTGAAATTCTTTAACTTCATGAAAAATATCAAAAATTCAAAGAACAGAGATATGAGATCTTGTTTTATTAAAGTTACAATTTTAACTGAATATCCCTTCAAAGTATTTTAAGACTGAAGAAATAAAAAGACAATAAAGCTATTAAAGGTATTGTTTAACTTTGTGAGCAGCCGATTAAAACAATTCTCAAACCAAGATGAAACATGTGTACAAGTGCATGTATAAGAACTAATAAACCCTGAAAACAACCATTATTGAGAATGAAAAGCTAAAACTACAAGGCAAACCCCGATTTTGTAAATAGGCGTCTTATAGACGCCTAAATAGTACACATAAGTGTATGGGATGAAATTAAGATGGTGTTTTCGGTCACTTTATATTTCAATTTTTGAAGCACTAAATAATTATTTTCGAACGCAATTTTTTCTGGGCTTCATTTTTTGTAACATATCACAGACACAGGTGACAAGTGTGACCTTCTAGCTCAGATTTTTTTAAAGTCAAACCAATGTTAACCAATCACTTTAAATGAAAGTTTGATTAAAATTGTGATATTTCATCTACCACCAGTCGGCAGGTAGCGGAGATCTATCATAGGCAGCTCTGACCCTCAACAGAAAACATGAGTTGGTAGTATAATGGGATAGTCCTTTTAGTGAATATTATCTATTCGAAATATGATATGGTAAACGCAGGAGTCGTCCATTTTCCCTATCTGGAAGAAAAAAAGTTTTTTTACTAAAATAATTGTTTAAAACATGAGTACAATGAATACATAAGCAACAATCACATACTGTATATACTCAACAAATAAGTTAGTTCCCCCTAAATAAATATGCTGTAACTTTTGAGCGGAATAATTTTACACTCATTAAAACCTGTGAAAACATGAGATTTATCGGTTGGGTCATGCATGAGTAATCAAATATAAAATAAAAAATGACAATTTTTGAAAGTCCCAAGAGTCGTTTTTCAGATTATGTATGTACAGAGTTGGGAGAAGGTTGTTTTTTTGTTTTTTTTGTGTGAATTTTATGGTGCTTATGCTGTTTTACTATCCACTCCTCACAATAATAATAATAATAATAGCAGGGCCCGCTGGGAGAACAGTTTTCGGAACTGAAGCGGCTTCCCTGGGTAAATATACCTGTATTATTATTATTATTAATCATTGATAACGTATGTTCATGGTTGATTGATCATTTTTTTTTTGGTCACTCGGTTTGGGATTGAAATGTTTTGTTAATAACAAAAATATAGATAATCTGAATAAAAAATTCTTAGCAAATATGGGTGATGAATGCTCTTCTTTTACTACAATAGTTGTTATTTGTTTCCATAAAATCCAAACTGTTAAGAAAAACATTTTTAGTGACATTTTTTCAATTTTGTTGCAGTCACTCCTGTGGCAATAATTTACCAAAAAGGTGCTAGTCTTGGTCAAATGAGGGTAATTATTTCCAAAAAGAATTTCAAACCCGGGTTTAACCCAGGTTTAGTTAAACCTGACTATCAGAATACCAAAATGATTTAACTACACCTCGACCACAAGTGAGGTTTAGTTAAGCCAGGGATAACTTTAGACTAGGATTAAATTAAACCTGCTATCAGAATACGGGCCAATGCATCCATATACTGTACGCAATGTCTGAGAGGAAATCAAACTTTAAACAGTAGTGAAATGAGGGTTTGTTTCATGAACGACTTTTGTAACTTCTGCCTTCATTTGTCACGAAACTTCGCACATGGCTTTAGAGTGACATTAATCATTCGATACGGCACAAAGTTGGGCCAAGGCCTTCAATTTTCTTCTCATTTGCATAGTTTTCGAATATTGTGTGCTCACTGAAGCATTAGACATAAAAGTTTTCATAAAAAATTAAATCAATTGAACTATGCAAGAAGGTTTGTGACAGATATCCATAGTAAGCAATTGCATTTTTTGCAATAACGTAAAAAAAGCTATTCACATTCCACTATCATGTTCATTCATGTGTGAATGCTTCATAACGCCTTAGAATTATTAAAGCATGTTGATTGGACATGAGCATTACGAAAACAAAACAGTTGATGAGATGATTTCAGTTCCCCAAATCAAACAATACTTGCCTAGGATATTTGAAAATCGTATTTTTTTCTTTTATAAAAAATTGGCAATTTTTCTTTTAGCTGTGCTCACTGGAGCATGACATAAAACGTAATATTCACTCAGAGGGTAGCTAATAAAATTACCTACACGCTCATGTTAAGATATTTTTAAAACACACCCTGGTTAAAAAATAATGGATGTTTGTTTAAAGGGGGGGGGATCATTTTTTGTTGTTGCGTATACATTACGGTGAAATATCAGACTAGGAAGTGTACAAAACTTCTTTTTTCAAAGTTCCAAAAAAGTAAGATACATTTGCATCTAGCAGTTTTTCTTCTCAACATTGTCTTGTCAGTTATATCAATGAATTAATACTTGTAATAAGGGTTTGATAAATTCCGGGGCATGAAATGCGGAAATTTGTTTGTAGTACATACTAAAACAATCCTATATGATTTCTTAGAAAAATAGTACAAATGTAAAGTACCGTTTGGTTCTTTTCGACCGGCAATGATTCAAAGATGTACTGAGAGAAGGTCGTTTAATTTCACGAGAGTTTCTTATAATATCATATGGGCTGTGAAGTTGTGACGTTAGACTATGGGTAATTCGAATCATTAACTCTCAAAATCTTTCTGAACGAAGACTTCCTCGTCCCCTAAGTAAGCCAATTTAGCAGTACTATTTTTAGGTTCAAAGGAAGTGTCGAAATAAATATGGTTGGTACCCCCAAGGGAAGGCGAGAGACAACCCTTATCGCATAAAACTTTAATACTCTGATTAAAATAATAACGGAAGTCACACTTAGATTGAATTTCAAATTTGACACAATTGTAAGTATTGCATTTCTCCTACCTGTTTATTCAACCAAATATTTTTCGCATTATTGGTGGGGGAATTTCGTAAAATTTCGTAAAATACTCAATTTTGGTTGAACCCAAATATAATTTTTTAGGGCGGAAAATATAGGAACAAATATCTTTCGAACAAGGCCATCGGCTATCCAACAACACATCAAGAACCCGTTTTTATGAACCCTATTTGATATCACAATGTATTGAGATAAGTCTAGGTATCATCTTTTTTATAACAAAAGAATTAAACTTCTAAAATGATGCAAAATTAATAACTTTCTGGCAAAAATATGAATCCTGTTAAGTTATTTGTCATGGATATGGACTACACTCTTAAAATAGTTGGGCAAAAAATGCCCAACTTTTAACCAACCCTGGGCATCATACTGTCCACACAACTAATGGTTAAAATCTCCCCAAATTGGGTAATAATAACTAATAATTGGGGATAATGATTGCCAAGAAAATATATATTTTTTACCAACATACATTACCCAACACAGTGGACAGTCTGTTGCCCAACATTTGAATTGTTTAGGCACAGGATTTTTTTTTTCGTAAATGTGTCCCGATCACTATTACAGCAAAATAAATTTTTTTGAGCAAATCCACTATCGGAGGACAATAACACACTCAAGTGTTTAAACTGATAAATGACAAGAGAAAAGTAGGCCCAGACCGACGTCCTCAAGGAAAAGGGTACTTGGGAACATCCGATTAAATTCCAGCTTTTCGCGCCTTCTTCTCCCCTCTAATCAACAAAACGCACAAAAAGACACATATGATGTATGGGTTATCTTCCAAGTCACGTGCTTATTCAAGCACTTGTTTTACGCGTGGCCAGCATTGGTGATCGTAGGTCTTGTGGCACGGTCAAGTGGACACCTCGCCAAATATGATTTTGGAGGAAGAGAGAGAGAGAGAGAGGGAGAGAGAGAGAGAGAGAGAGAGAAAGAGAATATTCGATCCGTTAAATAAGAAAGTAAAGAGAGAGATAACATCTGAATTTTAAATATTACAAAATGTTAACTATGTCAACGAGATAAATGGAAATGGTTATCATAAAAACCTAGCTTTGGTAAATGTTTGAGAATGTGAATTTGACCGTTTAAATTTTTACAAAAATGTAGTGACTGCTGAATCTGTTTTTATAAATTCTTTCTTAAAATTTGCATTTTACCTTTTGAAATATCTCGAGGCCTGTCTCAGTAATGTTTTTAAGGACGTTTAAAGTTTGATCACTCTATTATCTTACAATTAAGTAATTGCATATCAGTAAACTTTAAGTATAAGATCCTGATTTTTCATAATCCTTTTTGTGCTTGAAAAGTGTTCTTTTTATATAAAAAAAATCCAACACCTTTCATTTTATTTCGATCAGTTTCTCGACAAATATACATTTTCTTGGAACACCGCCAAACGCATTCGCCAAAAGGCAAACATTATCGACACCAGAAGTAGTTGGACAAGTTTGATCATAATGATCTGATGAAATGAAACATTAACAGTCATTTTTTTGGGGGGAGGGGGGGGGGGCGGGGAACCAAAACTAAAGAAAGGCTCTTATAGCATTCACCAGAAGAGCCACTGGGTGACCCGAGATCGCATCAACCTGGTACTACGTACTAGTGTAACAGTCCTACCAACGAAACCGATTCTAAAAAGACCGATTATATGTCATTTGAAATAAGGTTGTTACTTCGATCGGTCTTGAGTCAGTTTCACCAGTAGGACTGAGCCTAATCTTTGTGGCCCCATTGGAGCTGTATTAATGTAGAATGGTTACAGTGCTGCTCATGGACTGTAATTCGAATATCGAAATCGAAAATTTAAATCCACGTTTCATTGTTCGAAACAGACATCGTAAACAGAAATCCTCTGAAAATTAGTTTTGCCCAATTAATCGTGGGCCCGGCAGCCACAGTGCAACACCAGGTCTACGTAGCTCTATCCCTGGAATCGTTGAACGCCAAATATGGTAGCAACAACTCCCATCGTTTAACGTCTTTTGGTCTGACGCGGCCGGGGTTTGAACACCCGACCACCCAGTTGTCAGACGGACGATCTACCAACTGAACTAACACACCGGTCAAAGGATTCATGGGTCAAATCTACGTCAGCATATGGGTGTGTGTGTGTGTGTGTGGGGGGGGGGGTAAGAACGCTAGAAGTACTTGTTTACGATATTGCTCAATTCTGGAATTCTGGACCTTAGTGACCTCTGGCTGCACCATGACATACAGGTTTCCTAAGTACATCTCCAACCCAAGATTGGGCGAAAAGTGACTAATGGTCGCGGATTTATGTCATAACAATGGCCTGAAAATGACCTTTGAGCTTACCATGTGACCTCTGACTGCACCATGATATGGAGGTCTCCTAAGTACATCTACAACCCAAGTTCGGGTGAAAAATGAATTACTGTTGCGGAGTTATGTGTCATAAGAGAGTCTTGCACGTAAACTTTATCGTTGACCTGAAAATGACCTTTGACCTTACCATGTGACCCCTGCCTGCACCATGACATGCAGGTTTCCTAATTACATCTACAACCCAAGTTTGCGTGAAAAACGGTTGCGGAGTTATGTGTCATAATGTTTGTGACGGACGAGACAAAAATTCAGATCTCAGAGATAATGTTCTCGTTTTCTAGAGGCTTGATTTGATCTTTCAACATCGTGATCCACTAGTCCCTTTTCTTTTTAGTTTGGTACCTTTCATTACCCTCCTGATATTAAGGTTTTAACTAAGGACCCATAACTCAGCTTGTTCAGAAGAAAATGGCCTACTTACAGCAACCTATGAATACCAATATTACATAAATCACTGTCCAATCCTAGGGGAGTTAGCGATTGTTCTTTTCAATATCAGCCCTATTTTAGCAGCTAGGCTATCGTTATGGAAATTTTATTAGATCGTCACACCACATGTTCAGTATGGCAGTATGCTCTTGCGTTACAATGGCGTAATCTCCATGGGATGGTCGTTCGCAACATGTTGAGACATTAGACTTCATCTTCAGACATTTCTGTCAATTTACATGAACACAAATCAGTTTCAGAGGGAATGGTACTCATGACCAGTTTATCAAGAACCAAAGCGGTGTTAGTGCATGTACTTAACACCCTTACTGTTTTCAACAGGTCGTTGTTCTAGGTCACAAAAGATTATGGAGAAGTGATGCAACAGTAAGGTTTTGCAACTTTAAGATCACATCACCAATCAAGCTATATATAAGTATATATTATCTTCTACTGCGAGACCAAAATATTCAATATCACATACCTGTTTATGATAAATGTCTATCAAACAGATTACTTCTCACTTGAATAAAAATCCGTAACGTTTGTCAAGGGAAAAATCACCTATAACTTTTTTAATTTCAATAATTGTTGTAATACTAGTAGTTGTAATTACGTTTGTGATCATTCGTAGGTGATGAATAGAACTGACAGATATACGAACGTATCACAAGACGGATCCCGATACTTTAAATGTGCAAATGAATTCAAGAACAAGTGGCTTGTTGATCAAAGAATCCATTATAAAAGGTCTGAGTGGTTAAACTAGTGGCTAATTTTGGTAACAAATGCTGTAGGGGTGTATAGTTTGGAATGGAAATGCATAATGCACGCTGGTACATAATAACGACGCTGTCGCGAAAGCGAATTGTGAATATACACACACACAGAAGATCAAATGGGAATTGATGATCAAGAAACTTGGAAATATTATGGTCTTTCGGGGAGAAAGTGATTACAGGAGACTAGAGTGAGCAACAACGTAAAAAAAGGCTCGAATAAAATAATAATGGATATCATTTTGTAATCAACACAAGATAATGCTGTGAAGAGAGCATGATTTTGATGAAAAATGAAGTTTAATGATATGCAAAGAGAGGGAGAGAAAGAGAGATAGAGATCGAGATCAGATCTACTGATGACAAGCATGAAAATCCAGGCGAGAGAGTAGAACTTTTATTTCATTGTATGTGCAAGGGACAGTCGGGTAGAAATGAGGGGGGGGGTGGGGGGAATGATAAATCGACTGTGGGCAAAATAGACAGCGAGACAGCGAATAACAGAGGGTGTATTTAAAAAAAAGTCAGCAGGAAGAAAGAGAAAGCAAAAGTAGGACATGTGAAAAAAAAAGAGCTGAGGGCAGCTTGATGAATCTCAGGGTTACACAAGATATCCGGTATGCCGTTAGTCAAAGTTAGGAGGAAAGTTGACACCTACCTTGAATATTTGAATGACCTTTGCCGGTAAGACTGTTCCTGCTGTTGCAGATGTTCTCCGGAACATTCTGCAATCAGAAGAAAATGGTCGATGCCGAATTAGGTTTTGAATGTCAGAGGTTGATTGAAAAACAATATGCAAGAATTGTCAAAATGATAGTTTTACGGAAAAAACTAAATTACCAAGCCTTCCGGACTTATCTTTGTTTGAGAGACAATGTCAGAGATAATCTTGGCGTTAAGGAATCATGGCCATGTGCATTAGTAAATTTGTAATGATTCCTTTAGAAAACACGTCGTTTCAGGTTTGTTGGTACTGCCATTGTCATGCCTGTACATAAACACACTAAGGAATATGTACCTATCCCTATTTTTCAGTTTAAGAAATTTACAGAGCTAATTAATCCATCGTTAGCATCGTCAAGAAATGGGGGGAAAATAGAAGTGCTGGATGTATGTTCATTAGGACATCGGAGTCATCTTACTAGGTTCTTAGTTCGGCGACAAAGTACAATATAATTTCAAACAATGCTGTTCTAGTGATTTAAAGTGCTTTGAATATGTACCTATGAGAGTACTTTTATTGACTATTATGCAAAAAAGAGCAGAAGAAAATCCGATAAGATGAAAGTTGATACATATGTCCTCGTACTACCGTCATTCAGGTTATACAGTGTACGAAAAGTTCTACTCTTAAGCCCTATACTAGAGCACAGGGACCAGTTGCATAAACATTATCATTACGGTAACTTTCCTATTTTATTGTAATTCCCATGGAGTCCTTCATTGTGATTGACTGATGAGCATTGTTTGCATATTAGTCACCATTGGATACCAAAGTTACCATGATAATAGCACTTTATACAACGGGATCCTAATCTTCAACAAAATGACTGACTGTATGTACTGTTAACCATTAAGGTAACACTAAATATATGATATCTGATCGTTTAGTTCCGATCTTATTGCATGTACAGTAGTCCTGAAATGTAACAATGGACACATTAAATAACCATATTCCGGTTATGTTTTTGGATATCTTACCGATCTATGAATAGTCCCGTTCTTAAGGCCTGGACGATACTCCTAAACCGAGGTTTTTCATCCCCTAGTCTTGACTTGGTTGATTGCCGACTGAACGTCGATGTTAACCAATGTCGAACCTGTTCTGGTACTTCATCTGAAGTAACCTCCGATAGGTCATCCTCTTCTTCGTGATAATGATACCTAAAGACAGAGAAATAATATATATTATATATATATATATATATATATATATATATAGATATATATATATAGATATATATATATATATATATATATACATACACACACACACACACACACACATTTCATCCCGTGAATCAAACGACATACATGCACTCAACAAATCGCATTTTCGGACCTTTGTTAAGAGAATACTCGATTGCTGTTTTCCATTTCTGTACATCATTGTGTATGAAGTAATTAGAAATAAATCTGAAGAAATATAATTACCACCACGATGACGTCAGTTACTAGCATCACCACTACCACCACCACCACCAACACCACCAACATCATCATCATCATCATCAATACCACTACTACCTCTACCATTAACAAAACAATTACTCACAATTCATCATGAGCTATTTGAATTTATATATTCAATTCCCACTTTTCTTTATTGGTATTGGACGGTTTTTATTCTCCTTATAGTTTTCACATTGCGCCTTATCTTATTTTGGGCACATTATTACTAGTGCTTCATGAGCTTAGGTGAAGGCAAAATGACATCTGAATTAGGACTAAAAAGAATACAGGTAAACAAAAATATTCTTAGGAAGAATCATTGAGGTCTCAATAAGGCATGACAATGAAGCAATGCATTTCTAATCGCGACTTCCATCTGAAGACTAAGAAAAGGGGCTGGAAATTCACTTTTTTTTTAAATCTCCAAAAGACAAGTTTTCATTTACTACAATATGTATCGCGATATTACTTGGTGAAAAGATTAAAACAATTTTTTTCCAACCTTACTCTTCAAAGTGGCTGTAATAAAATTGTACATAATACAGTTGAGGCCAGAAGTTTACATACACCAAGGAAATTCAAAGAAAAGTTGACACTTGCCAAACATCATAAAATTTACTGTATTTTGTAAAATATTTGTGCTATCATGACGAATTTGATATCAAACAAATGAGTATGTCATGCCTCTTCATCACATTGCTTTGTCATCAGGAGCTGAAAATATTTAGGTGTCATTTCCCCCTAAAATGTTCATATTTTAGACAAAAAAAAAAAAAAATTGACAAAAACATTTCATATTTTTGCTTGTTACTTTTTATGCAATTTCTATAATAGTAGACCGGCCAAAACGTTTTTTATACTTTGGACGGCAAAATTTGTTAATGCTTGCTAATGCTTGGCATCCCAACTAAAAGTCTTGCAAAAATACCCAGGAATAGCGTACGGCCGGATGCCAAGCGCACGTGAAAGTGTCATTTTTAGCGTAAAATATGAAAGAATGTCGAAAATCACGCATTTTGTTTTTTTGACGGATTATTTTAAAGTTTGTGATTATCTTTGATATGCAATTCTTTTTATTTGAAGTTTCAAATTATAAGTCTCATAAATATGCATTTCAAATTTGAATATTACACACACAAATATGGCACAGTGAAACATAAAATCGCGATTTCCTCAAAATAAAAGTTTGTGAAAATTCCCCCCGATAAATTATGCATGTCCCCTTTCGGATAATATACCTGTCATCTTACTTGAAAATTCTTTAAATATTTTGTGACATTAGAACGATTGATATTCAATAGATAAACCCATTTAGAAAACGTATAAATATTGATAGTATTCACAAACTTTTATTTCGAGTAAATCACGGTTTTATGTTTCATAGTGCCATATATGTTTGTGTAATATTCCAAATTGAAATGTATATTTAGAAGGCTTATAATTTAAAACTCCAAATAAAAAGGATTGCGTATCAAAGGAAATCAAATCTTATACAAATTCCGTCAAAATATCAAAATGCGTTATTTTCGACATTCTTTCAGATTTTACGCTAAAACTGATACTTTCACGCAAAAGTGCACTTGACAGCCGCCCGTACGTTATTCCTCAGTATTTCCGCAAGATTTTAAGCTGGGATGCTAAGAATTGACAATTTTTGCTCGTATTTGTATGTACTTATGCATGTAATTATGTACATAATGTACATAATGTACGGTATTTTCAATTTTTCTTTCAAAATGCGCACATGGTTAGATACACATTGTTTCATTTCGGATAACGGCTCAAAGCGCGTAACAGCATATTATTACCCCGGTCATTGGATTCATTTCAATCCCGCACGAAAAGTGCACAATTTCCACTCCCTGGGGAGCATTCCTTGCATTCATCGCAGCCTCATTATGGCGCTGGCAAAATCAAACATACAATATCTTTCGCATCCTACCGGGTACCCATTTAGCACCTGGGTCGAGAGTGGCAAAGTGTGGATTAACGCCTTGCCAAAGGACGCTAGACCGCGGTGAGATTCGAACACACGACCCTCTGTTTACAAGGCGAGAATCAGAACCACTACACCACGGCTCTTCCGTTCTTCAATTCTTTTAATATTTGTGGCATTGGGACATTTACTATACATTCGATGGATAACGAATTTAAATCGAAGAATTTTAATTTGCGTAAAAAACTTCAAACTATTGATAGTTTTCAAAAACTTTTATTTTGAGGAAATCGCGATTGTATATTTTACTGTGCCATATATGTGTGTTTAATATTAAAATTTGAAATGTATATTTATGAGTATTATAATTTGAAACTCCAAATAAAAAGGATCGCATATCAAAGATAATCAAAAATGTTTACATATTCCGTCAAAAATACCAAAATGCGTGATTTTTGACATCCTTTCACATTTTACGCTAAAATGACACTTTCACGCAAAAGTGCGCTTGGCATCCGGCCGTACGCTATTCCTGGGTATTTTTGCAAGAATTTTAGCTGGGATGCCAAGCATTAACAAATTTTGCCGTGGAATCCTTATCTAGAAGCCCTTTTTGACGTTTGGCCGGTCTACTATAAAATGATGTTCGAAAATATACTAACAAACAATAGAATATATTTGGCACGAATATTACTTTTTTTCTTCAAAGAAATCAATCCCAACAGCATCCTAATCGTGATTGTAAAAGAGCTGAATACACTCTTTCATTTGATACCAAATTCGGCATGGTAGTATTTATATTTTTGAAGATATAGTAAATTTTACGATGTTTGGCAAGCGAACAAATTTCACTGAATTCCATGGGTGTAGGTAAACTATTGGCCTCAACTGTATACTTCAACTCCTGTTATTGTCAGATAACATTTATGATACACAAAGTAGGTAAGATGAGAGCTCTTATTTGTTGGGTCTTGGGTTTCAATACTCCTTTTCTGATTATTATATATCTTATGGTGCAGTTCAGTTCTTCGGGTCTATTGGTTTGTTTTATAACGTATTGGTAATTATAAAGGTAACTATGCAATTTTTGTGCAATAATGGTCCCTAAATAACAATTAATCAATGACGCTGGTGTAAATTCTTATGGCTGATTGGATCATCGTCGTAGGCGATTGCTATGTATTGGTTGATATAGTAAGTATCATTCTACAGACTATCATTGGTAAAAGACGAACAAATATTTATCTACGGTAAAAACTGTTATAAAGGTCAGATTCATCTATGGAAAAAAAAATCCCTTTAAATCCCTGTGAATTCAGAAATGTTAGGTCCTTGGCTGCTCCGATATCCCTTCCAACTCTGTACAGTTTACTAATCATCATCCCCTACGCCAATACCAACAAACCTTGCAACATCCGATAATCCAATTTCTGTGCTGGAAAGCATGTTGGTGACGTCATCAAGATAACGGATGGGTTTTTGATAGGATTAGAAGTACACATCGACCTTTTGTTTCTCATTCAATGAGCGATGATGACATGACATAGCCTGAAGAAATATTGACGGTTTAATACAGGAAGAAATATAGAACCCCGTGTTGTCCACAATTGAAGGTCTATAGAGAATAAGGTCTAGAAGTTTTACTTTAGTGATAAAAGACTATATTTCCTACAGAATACGACCGTTCTTCAATCTGGTCGTTTAAGGACCGTCTTTACAATTTTTCGCCTGAACGTTTATTTGTAAAAACACTTTAATGGCACATGTCAGTATTGAGATAGAAGTCACGTTATATCTGGCGATTTTTCGCATTCGAGTTCCTTTCAATGCTGTATATCATTTATTTATTATTTATTTTAAAGCTATCATTAAAAAATTCAGAGGATGAGTTATAAAAAAACAAGTGTAAACCCGTAAAATCCTATCAAACGTTCCATATTATCCAATGCACGTAAACTTCACAAAATATGATTCACGAGATAAATATATAACATTAAAGTTCAGAATATAAAGAAATACCCAACCTATTCAAGTTATAGAGTAAGATAAGAAAGCAGCAGCTTTTAAAAATGAAATCATGGCATCTACATCGAAAACATACCCAAATAAAATAAAAGATGTTATAGCGTTTTGTGATAGCGTGCCTCATCATTGTATTCAGTGCAGGTGTGAATGTAGTTAAAAAACGTCCCGTCCATCGGAAAGGATACAAATGTTGGTCCCCTGTATAGGAGGGTCGCAACCGATGCACGTTAAAAACATTACACTATTGCACCATGGACCCACGTACTCATCTTAAGGGAATGGAGTACTTATTATAATGATGACTATTAAAAATGCTATTTAAAAACATATTTTATCATCCTGTTTATTTCATTACAATTTTACATTTTTGAGTTGTATCATATTCTGATAAAATAAGTACAGACGACCATGTTCAGTCGATTCGTTTTAGGAAAGGAAAAAGGTTGAGCTACATTACTGTCTTTCAAATCTCTCCATAAGCATTTTCGATATATATGGTGAATAATACAATAAAGAATACCAAAGTACAGTATTGTTAAGAACCTCATCCATATGACGGGAGTATTAGCACAAAAGGAAACCAGGGAGTTTCCCTGAGGAAACACAACTGCTTGCGCGCGCGCGCGCGCGCGTGTGTGTGTGTGTGTGTGTGTGTGTGGGGGTGGTTCTATTCATCATGTTAGCCTACTACCTCCATATGCTTTTAAAACCAAGAGCCTTACTGATCCAGTTAAGGCAATCAAATTCAAGGATTTTGCATTTGTTAGACACAGAGGCTCATACTCGAGCTCGTTTTCAGGAGTTTGAAAAGTTTGCAGCATCACTTTCAAAATGTCACATTGTTAAAATACAATTTTTGAATTTTATTTTGTTTAGAATTATCATTTAGCTTTCATTTACGCCCAATGAAAATGTGATATTTACCAACAGATCCCAGGAAACAGATCTCCCTTGGAATATTTAATCGACTCTGTATTCTGCATCATTGGAATCATGTATCCAACTTCTAGTGTGTGCACCTTTCAATAATTGAGCAGCTTGCATTGAATACACGCCTAGCCTATGCCTATTTGTTCACCCCCACAGTCCCAAGTGTAGAACCTTCCATAAGTAGGCCTTGCCGAGGGCTATGCTAACAATTGCGTCGTTTAAGATGCTACTGAATAATTCATCACAGCTGGGTGAATTCGAGACGAAAATGGCTGAGCAAAATGTCTGTTCTTGGCCGCTCAAATTTTACACAGCATATAATATTTAGTAACTTTTTAAATGAACACAATCTAATAATGGATTATTACCTAACTATTGGACAAAATTGTCAATTTCAGAATGGAGGTAAAGAGGACCTCCCTGGTTCACGTGAAGTAAAGTATTTACACAAACGTAATTTTGGAAGGGATTGCTACAAACCCCGCTATTTCAGCATTCCAATCAATTGCTGCCAAATTTAATGACTTTGAAAATTAATTTCCTTTTGTTTTAAGCTCTCCTCCCGAGCAAAAAATGAAAACGGATTTTATTTTTATGGAATTATAATTTTAGTATTTGATATACAAACTTCCTCGTTAAGGTTGTTGGCAATGAAAATTACGAATGTGTATCACATTTTCAAAACTCAAAACACTTAATAGTAAAAAGCATATTAAGAGTCGCATATAGCGCAGGAAAATATGTTAAGATCGAAATAATTTTTGCCTTCTATGAATATTATTATATTATCATTAAATATTATTATTTTTCATGAATGTCTTTACACTACTTTATATTGATAATGTTAGTTACTTAGTTTTTAACCCGAATTATGATCACATTAGTTCTCAACGAAATATAAAAAGAATAATTTAATGAAAGTTTGATCAAGATTTACGAGATACATGTTCATTTTGATTACAGTAAACATTACTTAGATGTAGATAATCAAGAGCTTCCCAATCACACATGTTTGAAGATTTGAAGCTGTTACATGAGCAAAATGATGAATGGTGTTTATATTCTATCACTCAGAAAGGGAACATTTAACCAGGTGTGTCATTTCCATGACGTAAGCTCCTTTTCCCAATTTATACATCGTATAGTATACATTTCAAATTTGTCTGGCTTGGCTAAAACAAACAATCCACGTCCCTAAAGCAAATTCCAAGGGGAAATTTATGTGTTTACCCATAAATCCAATCTAATGGGTTTTGAACGGACGATGACAATATATTATCCATGCTTTTTTTGTAAATGTTCTTTTATCTTTTCTTTTGCAAAAATAAATTTTACGCTGATTGGCCTGCCAAAGAGAAGATTGCTGTGAACACTTGTTTTTTCAACAAATCTGAAATTATCACCGCCATCTTTCATTAGGGATATGTTGGCACCTTCCATGATTGCTTCTGTAACGTGAACCAAGACGACTGTGAGTGTGTTGCTATGGAAGGCAGAGGAAAGGAGAGGGGTGAAATTTGAAGCTTAAACAGGGAGCATCATACAGACAAGTGGTGGAGGATAATGATACTGGGGTAATCAGAAGTTAATGGGGGCAATCTAAGTAAGGTAAAGGAGTAAAACATGGTAATCAGAATATGTTTATATTGGGCAGGTTAAAGTGAATATATTTGATAATGTAGATGTATGGATTTTAGCTAATTATATATTTAGTACAAAGCTGGTAATTGGAAGAGGTTGGTATTGTAATAGAGGAGTAATGAGAACGGGTCACTGATGAGCAGAGATATAATAATAGAGAGGCTAATAGTGAGTTACAGGTTACAGTAGAAAGGTAATGGGAAGATGTTGGTGGTGAGTAGAGGGGTAATGGGAAGAGGTTGGTGGTGAGTAGAGCGGTAATGGGAAGAGGTTGGTGGTGAGTAGAGTGGTAATGGGAAGATGTCGGTGGTGAGTAGAGGGGTAATGCGAAGAGGTTTGTGCTGAGTAGAGGGGTAATGGGAAGAGGTTGGTGTGAGTAGAGGGGTAATGGGAAGAGATTGGTGGTGAGAAGAGGGGTAATGGGAAAAGGTCGGTGGTGAGTAGAGGGGTAATGGGAAGAGGTTGGTGGTGAGTAGAGGGGTAATTGGAAAAAGGTCGCTGCTGAGTAGAGGGATAATGAGAAGAGGTTGGTGGTGAGTAGAGGGGTAATTGGAAAAAGGTCGCTGCTGAGTAGAGGGATAATGAGAAGAGGTTGGTGGTGAGTAGATGTGCAATGGGAAGAGGTCGGTGGTGAGTAGATGTGCAATGGGAAAAGGTCGGTGGTGAGTAGATGTGCAATGGGGAGAAGGTTGGTGGTGAGTAGAGGTGTAATGGGAAGAGGTTGGTGGTGAATAGAGGGGTAATGGGAAGAGGTTGGTGGTGAGTAGAGGGGTAATGGGAAGAGGTTGGTGGTGAGTAGAGGGGTAATGAGAAGAGGTTGGTGGTGAGTAGAGGGGTAATGGGAAGAGGTTGGTGGTGAGTAGAGGGGTAATGAGAAGAGGTTGGTGGTGAGTAGAGGGGTAATTGGAAAAAGGTCGTTGCTGAGTAGAGGGATAATGAGAAGAGGTTGGTGGTGAGTAGATATGCAATGGGAAGAGGTCGGTGGTGAGTAGATGTGCAATGGGAAGAGGTCGGTGGTGAGTAGCTGTGCAATGGGAAAAGGTCGGTGGTGAGTAGAGGTGCAATGGGGAGAGGTTGGTGGTGAGTAGAGGTGTAATGGGAAGATGTCGGTGGTGAGTAGATGTGCAATGGGGAGAGGTTGGTGGTGAGTAGATGTGCAATGGGAAGAGGTCGGTGGTGAGTAGATGTGCAATGGGGAGAGGTTGGTGGTGAGTAGAGGTGTAATGGGAAGAGGTTCGTGGTGAGTAGATGTGCAATGGGAAGAGGTCGGTGGTGAGTAGATGTGCAATGGGAAGAGGTTGGTTGTGTATAAAGCGGTAATGGGAATAGGACGGTGGTGAGTAGTAAGGTAACGGGAACAGGTCGGTAGTGAGTACATGTGTAATGGGAAGAGTTTGGTCGTGAGTAGATGTGTAATTGGGAGAGTTTGGTAGTGAGGATATTGGAAAAAGTTTGGTAGTGATTAGATGTGTAATGGGAAGAGGTCGGTGGTGAGTAGAGGGGTAATGCGAAGAGGTTGTTGGTGAGTAGATGTGTTATGGGAAGAGGTCGGTGGTGAGTAGAGAGGTAATGGAAATAGGACGGTAGTGAATAGGAGGTATATGGAAAGAGGTCGGTGTTGTGTAAAGCGTTAATGGGAATAGGACGGTGGTGAGTAGTAAGGTAACGGGAACAGGTCGGTAGTGAGTACATGTGTAATGGGAAGAGTTTGGTAGTGAGTAAATGTGTAATGGGGAGAGTTTGGTAGTGAGGATATTGGAAAAAGTTTGGAAGTGAGTAGAATGTGTAACGGGAAGGGAACGGTGGTGAGTAGATGGGTAATGGGAAGGGGACGGTGGTGAGTAGAGGGGTAATGGGAAGAGGTTGGTGGTGAGTAGAGGGGTAATGGGAAGAGGTCGGTGGTGAGTAGAGGGGTAATGGGAAGATGTCGGTGGTGAGTAGAGGAGTAATGGGAGGATGTCAGTGTTGAGATTAGGGGTAATGGGAAGAGGTCGGTGGTGAGTAGAGGGGTAATGCGAAGAGGTCGGTGGTGAGTAGAGGGGTAATGGGAAGAGGTCGGTGGTGAGTAGAGGGGGTAATGCGAAGAGGTTGTTGGTGAGTAGAGCGGTAATGGGAAGAGGTCGGTGGTGAGTAGAGTGGTAATGGAAATAGGACGGTAGTGAATAGTAGGTATATGGAAAGAGGACGACGGTGTGTAAAGCGTTAATGGGAATAGGACGGTGGTGAGTAGTAGGTCAACGGGAACAGGTCGGTAGTGAGTCGATGTGTAATGGGAAGTGTTTGGTAGTGAGTAGAGGGGTAATGGGAATAGGTTGGTGAGTTGATGTGTAATGGGAAGTGTTTGGTAGTGAGTAGAGGGGTAATGGGAATAGGTTGGTGAGTATATGTGTAATGGGAAGAGGTCGGTGGTGAGTAGAGGGGTAATGCGAAGAGGTTGTTGGTGAGTAGATGTGTAATGGGAAGAGGTCGGTGGTGAGTAGAGAGGTAATGGAAATAGGACGGTAGTGAATAGGAGGTATATGGAAAGAGGTCGGTGGTGTGTAAAGCGTTAATGGGAATAGGACGGTGGTGAGTAGTAAGGTAACGGGAACAGGTCGGTAGTGAGTACATGTGTAATGGGAAGAGTTTGGTAGTGAGTAAATGTGTAATGGGGAGAGTTTGGTAGTGAGGATATTGGAAAATGTTTGGTAGTGAGTAGAATGTGTAACGGGAAGGGAACGGTGGTGAGTAGAGGGATAATGGGAAGGGGACGGTGGTGAGTAGAGGGGTAATGGGAAGAGGTTGGTGGTGAGTAGAGGGGTAATGGGAAGAGGTTGGTGGTGAGTAGAGGGGTAATGGGAAGAGGTCGGTGGTGAGTAGAGGGGTAATGGGAAGATGTCGGTGGTGAGTAGAGGAGTAATGGGAGGATGTCAGTGTTGAGATTAGGGGTAATGGGAAGAGGTCGGTGGTGAGTAGAGGGGTAATGCGAAGAGGTCGGTGGTGAGTAGAGGGGTAATGGGAAGAGGTCGGTGGTGAGTAGAGGGGGTAATGCGAAGAGGTTGTTGGTGAGTAGAGTGGTAATGGAAATAGGACGGTAGTGAATAGTAGGTATATGGAAAGAGGACGACGGTGTGTAAAGCGTTAATGGGAATAGGACGGTGGTGAGTAGTAGGGTAACGGGAACAGGTCGGTAGTGAGTTGATGTGTAATGGGAAGTGTTTGGTAGTGAGTAGAGGGGTAATGGGAATAGGTTGGTGAGTTGATGTTTAATGGGAAGAGTTTGGTAGTGAGTAGATGTATAATGGGAAGAGGTTGATGGTGAGTAGATGTGTAATGGGAAGAGGTAGGTTGTAAGTAGAGGATAATGTGAAGAGGTCATGGAAGGGAGGAGGGGGTAATGAAAATATTTTGGGAGGATAATGTGATAAAAGTTTTGTTTTTTCAGTGTATAGGAGTGACGGGAAGATTTTAATTTTGAATAAAATGGACTATGGGGAGGCGATCGACGTCGAGATTAGGGGTGGAAAATGAGTAATAGAAATAATCTGGCAGCAAGTGGAGCTGTAAATGAGAAGGGTTATGACATGGAGAGAAATTGAGTTCATTGGAATGAGATAAATCTTTGTCATTATGCTTTACTACATTTTAATAAAAATGTGCCATAAAAATAGCTATGAATGTTAGACGCCTCTTAGGCAGGTTTATAGCTTAACTGATATAAAACATCATAATCACAACTTGAGAAAAACATATTTCTGCATTTATCTGTTGACCTTCATTAAACATAATGTCTAGCTTACAACCGAAAAGTCTTTTATTAGTTTTCAAAAGTTGCTTACCTTGTTTCATCCTGCTTAAGGGTATCTAGTACTGAGGCAGCATACTCCAAGTTTTCTTTGAGGTACTTCTTCGATACCTCTTCCCTTTCTAACCGTAATACCAGACTACGCAGGCGTAATGCAGCTAGGACGGCCCCTTGTGGCGAGGTGGCAGGGGGCATGGTCTCGCTGACTTCAAGATCAATGCTAGCCAGGGACTCTTCGTCCATCGATTGTGAATCCTGCCGCCTCAATCTCCGTTTTCCGTCTGTCTTTTTTATTATCCTATACTCCATTTCTACATTTGGAAAGACAGAGTAAGGAATCCAGAAACCGTATAGAAAGAAGCATTAATAAGAGCTTAAATAGCGAGTGACAAAGCTTATTCGGAAACAAGATTCAAATATATACCCATAAAGAAGGGAATATAACCAGAGATTAATTAACAATATATCTAGGGGTGGAAACCTGCTGTCTGTAATATCTCGAAAGCAATGATTAACAAAAACATCAATGACAAAATAAACTAACACTAACAGGCGGTAACACCAACTCGTAACTAATTCCTAGTTTGGGCGGCAAACCCGAGGGAAGGTGAGGGGGTGTCCCCCTCTAAATTCTGTATGTAAATCAGCCTATGGGGGAGAGTGGTCTCGCCCCCTAAAAGGGGCCAGAAATCTCTGGAAACCGCCGCGCATTAAATCAATTTACTAGCACCACCAACATTACTACTACTACTACTACTACTACTACTACTACTACTACTACTACTACTACTACTACTACTACTGCTGCTGCTGCAACTACTTCTGCTGCTGCTGCTGCTACTACTACTACCACTACGATACTGCCGTATTACTATAACTAATATACTCACTTTTTCCATCTACTCTTCCTCTGGGACTGGCCGGGCTTTCTTTATTCGCATTGTTCGGTGGATTGGCAACTGTGGGGAGCAAGAGGAAAAAATAAACAAAATTGTAAGACGATGATCACAATTCGTGTTTGATGTTGGCAAATTGCCTCACATGGCAATCACTAATATACAGCCAATGATAATTGTATATCATGCTGAGATTTGGGTGACAATCTGTTAATGCAATGATAAACTATTGTAGTGGCGAATCATATCAAAGTTCATGTGCAACATAGAATAACATGAGAATTAGAGCCGGCAGTTTAAATGTGCATAATAGTAGGAAGATAAAATTGTGATAAATCACAATATAACAATTAATTAATGATAAATGTTAGACAGAATAATAGTTTAAAATAACGTTAAATATAAAAAAAATTGGCTAATGCCAATTCATTACCAAAATGCTAAGTGAGATTATAGATAATGCAAAAGAAAATGAAATCCATTAATACAAGACCAGTACCGGCAATAAGACTCACACACCTATATATATAAATAAATGTTTATTCATTGTTTAATTACAATATAAAGCCTAATAAGAGATAGGTAAGGAAAAATAACCAATAATGATTGATTACTGAGTCGTGGTGTACTGATTCTGACTCTGGGCTTGTAATCAGAGGGTCAAGTGTTCGATCCCCTTATCGGTCAAGAGTCCTTTGGCAAGGCGTCATTCCCATATTTTCCGAACCATCATCAGGCGTAAATTCGGCACCTGGTCGGATGTTTGATTTTGAAAACTGTGGTTGGAATACTCTCAAGGGAGTTGAGAAGGGAATGCATTGTGATCAGGCAAGCGAGGATTCTGACGTCTGGGTATTCTATAAAGCGGTTAGAGACGTCGTTCCGTTTGAAAAAATGGATTATTATCATCGTTATAGTAATAATAGTTATAACAACAAGAACAATAATGCTACTACTACCGATATTTTTAATAATTAAACGAATAATAATTATTATCTTTATTAATATAATCATCATTAAGATTATTATGCTGAATATCTTCCTTTAAATTAATAATGTCTACATGAAAATTAATTTAATGAAAAGTAAGTGATTAGACGATCCTCTCGATTATCTCTCCTCTTTCAATACCAGTACCAGAATTCGACATACGCCTTAAACTCGTGCATTCGGTATAAAAGTAAATAAATAAATGAATAGATTGCCAGTGATGGACAATCGGCGTCATAGCCAACTTGTATTGGTGTATAAGTTGTGTATGTGTTTCTCGCATTAGTGTCATTGATTTTAGCGCGGCAACCACAATGGAGGTATCCCGAAAAAAACACCTGTTCGAAGATACCGCGCACCGCCAGTATAAGACATGGAGAGATATCACATATTGATCCATTTGGCTTGTATTTGTCACTGATGAGTCTCTCCGGGGCATACGAGTCTGGGGACGAGAGAGGCAAATAAATAGGGCAAAGAGAAAGAGAGAGAAGAAGAAATGTTTTTTTCTATTCTTTCTAATATGATTATGTGATTATTGAATAATGAAGTTCTTTTTACAAGACACAATTGAAAAAGTTTGTTAAAAAGTTTATAACAATACTCATTAGCATAATGAGAATGCAGATATCAGATGTAAACAGAATTTTAGTATTTCCGTTACATTTTACAAAATCATATGTGACAAATTTATCCGTTTTCGGTAAAATGTGTTTTGCACAACATCGCCCATTCTGTACCAGTAGTAACGTGGACTGATGCTATTTCATTGGAATAGAGATTATTGAGATATTCCCTGCATGGGAATAACAAGTATAGAGAGGTCTTGCTTACAGACAATAATGTAACAGCATCATTATGATATTATCGGAAATGATAATACAAAAAATTAAAATCCATAACAAAAAGTTTCTCAACATAGGCGATGCTGCTTTGGATATCTATGCCTCTGGCATTATGAATACGTGCTTCGTTTTTCTAGCTTATTCGGACTGATGTGCCATTTAGGGCACTTGGAATTGCCTCTTTACACAAAGTCACTGTTACTTATATCTCGCAATGGAATGATATTCCAATGGTATTCAACTGTGTGGTTCGGAATTCTACGAGCTTATAAGCGTGGAAAAATCTTTGTGAGACACCGTGCTTGAAAGATTTAGACTGTGCATAGCGAATATCGGTAGATTTATATCCGACGCAAGCGGTGTTACGATCTTTGGATAAAATACATACCAGGAGCCATATTATTTCAATCTTGCAGCAACTGCATCTTCTCTCCCTCCATGTGCCCCCGCCAAATAGCCCGGAGGCCTGTGCGTATACGTCAATGACGTCAGTCTGTCACGTGTTTCGTTTCTTGGCGCATTTATTATGATATATACGCGGGTTATTCGGTACGACTTTTTTTTCTTATCCTTCCAGGGATTGAAAGTATTATTATGGTTCTTGGAAAAAACAATGATCGTTCTACAGATATCTGGCTTACATATGTGTGTGCAAATCCTGATGACATAACAGACGATGAAGTTGGACCTTCCATGTATACAATGATCATCATACTAACTACAGAAGTGTTACCTCAGGTATATATGGATTTTTCTTTTCCTTTTGTAATCATGTGGGAATGTTGTACATCAATAAATAAGCGGGTGCTTTTCCGCTAAAACACGGATTTATCAATAGGCGAAATCTAATTTTATTACTAAATTCTCAGATAAAAATAAGATTTTGAAAATTTGAACACCATAAATGGCCCGAATGCTACGGGCGCTAATAAGAAAGTGATCTAACAATAATTGCCAACAATTATAATCCTAAATTCACCAGGTAGTTTACATTAATAAACCTTTCCCAAGTATTTGCTCAATATGAACACAATGCTGGTGTGGTATAAAAATACAAGAGCTTGTAAACAAACCCTACCAATAAGAACTTCAAGCTAAAAAAGTTGCATTTTATTCCTCTGATAATATGAAGATATACATACAAAAGATGATAATTGTGATTTATTTTAGACATTAAGAATCGAGTTAATTATTACTGTGTTTATTTTAATGAAATTAACCATTCGAATTGAAAATGTAAGTGTAGAACACATTGAAGATTAGAAGAAAGCGGTTCAATATATTTCACTAAAACTACTGCTAAGACAAATAATTAACACTGATTATTATAAATAAATCATAATTAGAAAATACAATGGTAAATGCATCTTTAATTCTAAATAGCAAGAAATTAAAAAAGAACATATTGCAAATGATATTATATGGATAAAGATGAAACTGAAAACATTTGATATAATTATACAAAATATGCTTGTCATTACATCAACATTGGTACTTCATGAAGAATTAATCATGTATGGAAGGAGAGTTGGAGTGGGCATGTCGCATATGGGTTGTGAAAGATAGATGGGATTGCTCCCTTTAATGAGTGCTCAAGTCTCTGCGATGAGTGCGAGTTGATGACAAGAGTAATCATCGGGTAATCATGAAGGATTTTTTGCTAGAATGAGTTGATAATCCCAACTCTACTCAGCTTGGAAGAAGACGAAGACAACCGTGAAGCATAGAACAGCTCATGTGATGAAATTGGAGAGAGCTGTTGACTCGATCGGAAGGAAATGGTTCTTGTCTCCTTTTAACGCTCTTCAAACGAGATAATATCACAGATGGTCGCTCAACGGATACTTCTGCGATTGCTTCGTCCATGCCCCATCCCACCTTTTTAACAAAGTAATGTTGTTGTTGCACTTTGGATTGCAATCATATTATATTTCCGATATAAGATAATAAGGTGATACTCTGGTATGACAAACGAAACTATTGTCTTCTGTACAGAATGAGGGTAACAGCATACGCTCAACAAACTTTGCAGAGAACTACAAAAATATAGTAAAATGAAAGGAGTATGTAAAGCAAAAAACCACAAGCTACGGTGGGGGGGGGGGGGGTAATTTTGAATGAACAAAATAATTTTAGAAACATGACTTTTGTAAAAGTGAATATTTGATTCTCAAACAGTTGCCTAATAGATCATTATTGATAACCGTAGATGATCTAAAATGGAGCGATTTTATGCTTGATTTCCCATTGGAACATACACTGCATCGAACAAGGATTGAAAAGACCATAATTCATTTTGACCCGTTATTCATGAATCGATTTGCCCGGAAATATGAATATGATACAAATCCCTTTGAATAACTATCACACATAGAATGGCAAAAAATAGTTTTATACATGTATTACATACATAGATTAATTACATAAGATTAATTCCGTTCACTTTAAAAGAACAATGAGTATGATCTTAAAAACATGCAGGATTACATACTTTTCCTTTGTCTATTCTAAATATTATAGCTTTTTCTCATCCTTGCCAAAGCGAGAAGACGTTGTAGAAACCAAAAGAAAATAATTTCGATTGACCTATATGATACGTGATATTACGGGGATATTGACAAAATGAAGTAAAGTTATTAACTGCAGTTTTCAACTGATTTTCCTTGTATACGCGTTTCCCCTTTGACTATGAAAAGAATCCAATAATTGCCTTTCCAATCTCCTCCAGATTGCATTTTATCTTCAAATGCATTAGCAATCTGGAATTTTGAAAGTTTGGCAGCTAAGAGCGTGTGTGGAAAACTATACGATTTCTTTCCCAGATAAAGTATATGCGAACATAATTTTGAGATGGTTCTAATTGTGTGCGTGCTATCAATATGTGTGAGAGTGACAGTGTGAATGTCGCTCCATACAGCCACCATGGTCAACAAGCCTAAGGCATCAGTGGTAAAGTTAATCTGAGCTGACCCTTGGGTAAATTAGGCATACTGAGTCAAAGATATGCTGTTGGAAACAACGTTATCGAGCATTGAAATTCTGTTGTATATTTTATGACTAGGATAATATCATAGAGTCCTACGGGGTTAGTAAATGCTGACCTCTCTCTCAAGCATGTATTCAACCCCATGGTGCAAACATCTGTGAATAGGAATACAAACCTGCCGCAGCTACTGGATGATTTTTGCTAACCCTAGAAGTAACAAAATTGGTAAAACTTCAGTTATTATTTGCGGCACAAGCTGTACAATTTCTAATCTTCCCATATATATTTTTTTGTCAATGTTGACTCTCAAGGTGACTCTTTTTACTATTCACATATAATTTAATACATATTTCAGTTAAAGGTCGTTTAATTAAAAGAAGAGTTACAGAATTTTTAATTTTTCTCCTTACATAGAACACATAATTTTAGCATCAAAGTGTACTGCGAGTAGAGTGCATTGGGCACCAGATATTGACCATTTGTCAGTAAATCACATTTGCGTTCTTGGAGACGTAGTGAAGAGAAAGCGACGTCTGCTCCAGAACAGACCTCATTTTTTTCAATCTCCTTGGCTGCTTAACCATATCCCCGACACTTGTGCCCTAAGGGTATAGCCTTTGGAAAGTGAATGTGTATATAACCTTTACTCTATCCTCTGCATCTAGAGCAGAACATTATAATCCTATGTCTTCTCAACCTATGAATCACCGCGCTGTTCATATCTACTCTAGATAGTATGATTCATAAGTTATCAAGTTATCATGAATTTTACATGGAATAGGAAATGGAGTATCAACACGTGAAACACATGTTTCCCGCAGTATGTTTTTAACAATTTATATAGTGTATGTTGAGTTGTAAAATTCAAACTGTTGCAATTGAATTATTGTGCATGAATTATTTCGTCATATTTCATATTCATGAGAAATTGCTCATTTCAAATGTTATCAAAAGAGAATAAAAACCTAGGAACAAGTTAGCTTGTGTGTAAAAAAGAACATTCAAGAAACGAACTAATCAAAATTTGAGAAAAAATAGACGAATAACAGACGAATAATATATTTATGGGCATTTGAAGTTGAAATCACTGATAATGTGGGTATCCTTTTATTGGTATTACGGCCAACATGTGTGTGTTGTACAACTCCCAAATTAACTTAAGACATACTTTAATACAATGCCACTCTTATCGAATCTATCGACAGCTAGATCAAAATTGTTTTTCCATGGGCGGACGTTCATTAGGGGTTCCATAAAATATATCATGAACAAAGAGTTTGTACTATCATAAGATTGATAAAAATATATGTTTCGGGGTATTTTTTCAGTGTACAACGGGGAGAGTTGAACTTCTGTGACATCACAAATTTTGGCCGCATTGCCAAATGGAGGATCTCCATAGCATTACTGGTTTCGACATTAAAATGCTCACAACTTTTTTATTGTTTGTCCGATTGTTCTCAAATTTCATTGATTTCATTCTTTGAATTTTCACTTTCATACAAAGTTACTTGATCCGAGGGTTTAATTCTCTCTCCTTCAATGTCATCAGTACAATTTTAAGTAACATGTTTATTTGACACAAGTTTCGTCACCCCGCCTGCTATGAAGTGAAAATTGACTAAAGATAACAAAAATTGAAATGCGCATTCTGTGTCTAGATTTTGCCTATTTCGTTCTGTTTACCATTTTACATGTACATCTCCATTTTATGACATTGATTCAATAATTCCTCCATCCTTTACAAATCAAATTATCTGAGTACCATGAGGAGTACGGGATCTCTGTACAGTATAATGTCTAAAAATATATACTTACGATTTTTGTCATACCATATGTTACCTACTTGAACCCTTTAAGATCTCCTAACATTCGGATAATATAATGGAAATGAAGGCCCCATAGAGACCCAAAGGGTTCTTCATATCCTCCTCTTTTATCTATTTCCTCACACCTCTTACCCATTTACTCTGCTGCTCGTGTTTGTCTACGAGTGGGTCGATTACACATGCGCGAGCACGGATAGAGCGAGATTAATCCCGAGTTGAACGCGGTACACCCTAGGAACCATACACAATCAACACAGCATGGCAGATCAATGCCAAACACCAGATCCTACCCTATTCTTAAAGGGGGAAAAAAACTTTTTTTAAATTCATCTCTGGGGTTTTTCTTCAAATCAATTTTATGTCATAGCTTGGACTTTCTGTTTTCTGTCTTTGATCCAAATAGCAATGAAAGTGGGTTGTATTTTGCGTTTTTAATTCCTAGATGGGTAAATTGTCATAAGTCAACGTCACAATAACTGTCGCCTTTAGCGTCTCAGAAAATTGTCTTTTTTATCAATATAAGGAAAGTGCGAAGGGATGGAAATTTTGAGGATGATACATTTTCAAAAAATACAAATAGGCCCCTGTAAAACAATTTGTGTGTTGCATTGTAGCCAAAGAGGGTGCATCTCTTGTTTGACATAAACAGCGTTGTTATGCATAGCTTGATTCATTATTATCCATGCATATGAAAATACCCTTTTTTCTCTCATAACTTATCTGCTTTTAAAGAAATACATCACTCGACGTGGGAAATTGCACAAGATACGTGGTAGATCAAGGAATGGAAATGGCTTAACATAAGGAGCATTTGAACATGCTTCCAGGCCCCATCAACCCACACGCCAGCAAACCCATTATCACACACACACGTAAAATAAAACGACGGATTCATTCATGTTTGCCTTTTATCAAGAGTTTGTGTATATCGTCCATGATAAATGGACTCGGTTGGATGGCTTTTCAGCGGTTTATATTACCCTAGTATTCAATTTTGAAATCCAATTTTGCGTGTATTAAGTTGGATTACAGCGTAAGGGTATTCAATCCCAGAGCCTAACATAAAATTCTAAGGAGTTGATGCCGGTTGAGTTAGATAAAGATAGACGTTGGGAAAATATAGCGAAATCTCAATAATGAATCTAAAGGAGAGAGCAGAAAGGGATCATCAACCGGCTTCAAAAAGTGTGGGGGGGGGGGGGGTAGAGAAGGGTACATTGAAGAAAAGGTTACATGAAAATCTTTATTAGATGAAAACAGGTTATCAATGTCAAAGTGAACAAAATCAATGACAATAAAATGTGAAATAAGTGTAAAAGAAATATGATAAACAAATACGGATATTACATGGATGTAGATTTAGAGGGATTTATATGTATATTTATATATATGTATATATACATGTATATATATATATATATATATATATATATTTATTTATAAATATATATATATATAGAGAGAGAGAGAGAGAGGGGGGGTGGGGTGAAGGAGAATAGATACAGTAAACGGGAACGAGAATAGTTTAATACATTTCTGATGTGTCGAAGGTCTGGTTTTAAGAATAAAGTATATTTCTCATTGAAGGTATCTTCCGATGTTGGTACTGAAAACGGGTTCAAAATAAAAACATTTTGATGGTGTACATCAAATAAATACGAAATAAATATGTATTGTCGAGTGTCTAATGTAAAGTCTTTGAAACATAATCATGCCTAATTATTCAAAGCGGTTGATACTGCAGATAAATATGAAATAATATTACTTTTGAAGCTTCTGAAAATATTAAAATGTGACTTTGATAGGGGCTCAACGCTCAATGCAACTCATAATTTCTTGTCAAAACCTATCGTACCTATGAAAGAGGGAATACATACAGTGTCAATATGGCTATAATTATTAAACTAGCCAATTTACCCTCCGTCAAAATTCAATCAACTTCTGCGGTTTGGGAGACTAAAAGACGCGGTTTATTAAATCCAGGTATTTGAGAAAATTGAATAGCATTTCAATGCATTTGGAATGCATCATCCATGATGAGTCTTGTTTTTAGAAATGAACCCATAAACACGAGGAAAGAGTGACATGTTCATGATGGATCACTGCTGGTTCACCGAGAAAGGGTAAACTATTCGCAAATAAGTCCATGGCATTTCCGTTTAAAATTGCTACTATGGGTTTACGGTGAACCGGAATTTGACATATTATATAGGACGGTTTGATGTAAATGATCTTTCTTAATAATGAAATATTTGTGCTTCATATCTGTAAAACATTAACTTAAATTTTAATTTTCATTAATCAATGTACTTGTTATTTTTGGGAAAAAACATGGACACACATGTCATAGACCATACACATTATGCATTTTAATCATTTTTTTGGTGAAGTTCTTTTATTCACTTGTAACGGTTATCTTAATTTTCAGAGAGAATGTGGAACTCATACACTAAAGGTTGGTTGGAATTAAAAAATATATTATAGGGGTACATAAATGATTCCTCTGATAATACAAGTGAGCTAAAAAAGTAGTCATTTAAACTACACTTAATATCGATTTCAAAAGTAGTCATTTAAACTACACTCAATATCGATTTAAATATATCAAGAAATGTATATAAGCTAAAATATTTTCCCTTAATACATGCATAATTATGATGATTTTTCTAGATCAGATTTGGTTTTTATGCTTTACGCCTTAAAGTGATTCCTGCATCACCCTCTCCTTAGGACGTTCGCCGCTTCCACCGTCGCCTGAGAGCAGGAGATACGGAGTTTATTGTGCATTCATATTCCATGCAAAATCATCACTAGCTCTGAATAGATTCTAGTCTATGCCCTAGTGGAATGGATGAAAGAGGATTTAAAGTAGCTCAAGCCGCAGGTATAGGTCATCACTTCTGTACACTCGCTTTGGTTGCCCATTTTGAAGTGGGAGCACCAAATTGTGTGTTTGATGCTAATTCATGTAAACACTTAAACTCCATCGCGAGGCGGCCGCGCTTTCGCAAGTACCATCGACGACTGAATATGTTATTTACGGCACGCGGCGACATGTGAATTGCACATCCTTCTGACCCCCTTCATCTTCTGGTATTTTCAATGGCTTTTGAGGCAAATCAACATTAATGAATAGTAATAGTGGACTGGTACTCTCTGATACATAACGAAAAAAAATGAATATAAAATAACTCTCTTCTTTCAGAATGCTGTTTCTGCAAGGGCATATGAATATAAATCTAAAAATGAAGTGTAATTCTAGAAACATAGACTAAGAGCTTGGTATATCCTTGCACAATACTTACTATTGATTATTAATTATAAATTTGAAGTGAATGTAACACTTTATGGGCATTATTAGCACATCATATAGAATAGGGGCTTCATAGACTTAATGGTGAGATTATGATTAATTAAACATTTGGAAATGTTTTTACCTTTATTTGGCCCATGGCTTACTAGTCTATTAGTAAAATGACAATAAATGTTGGATGAAGTCCATGCGACGTTTTGTGCAAACCCATGAAACATATTTTTTAACCGATACTTGAAAAATAAACATACATCTCCCTTTCGAAAAAAAAAAATAGTGAGTTGTTGCTTAACCTCCCCCTTTTCTTTTATAGATTATACGCTATTCAAAACATTTTTTTCATGCAACTAATTTCAGAAACCGTAATGAGGTTTTTTGTTAATCTTTCATAATACAATGAAGTTCCAGTGTGACAAAATATTACGCAAACGATATACACGAACAAAACACTTTTATCCAACTTTATATTGTCTACCTTTTACTGCAGGGGTTGATATAAAGACATGACGTCAGACATTCTCGTCCCAATTTTCCAATTGTATGGAACGTGATGAGCATTTGTGAGGACTACAAATTAGGTTTTTATCAAAATTCTATCATTGATATCTAATGAATCCAACAGACAATACGTACATCAACAACAACAAAATATTTCAGTGTCAAAGAGGAAGGGACATACCCACGTTTGTCCAACACAAATCTACCAATAGATATGGCACGACAAGAGATTCTGACTCAGCCTGTGAGCCTATTATATTGTTCAGAATATAACGTAGAGTTGTAGTTGTATGAATCTTCATCATTAAATAGAAGACATGTGGAGCATATAATACCCCCGACCCCCAAAGAAATCCATAGGAAAAAATGCGAAAAAAAATTGACGGGGTTTTGATAAATATTCCATTAAGCATAACTGATCATGATTACATAAAATTCCTCTTATAAAAGATAAAATAAAAATAAGGCTCACCATGACATTGCCTTGGTTTGTATGTGATCAGAATAGCTTGTTACTGTGCGTGAGTAGAATTGTGTGGCTATCTTATTAACATGACGGCAATGTCATAAATTCTGCACAGATCTGACTGTATACACACCGGGATGAAAAGGAGTGGAACAACCGCAAATTGCTATTGCAACAGGTTTCTTCTCAAACCATTACTGATGGTAGCGCCGACAAATTGGAAGTGTTAATTCGAGTAAGCTCTATGCTGGAAAGCGGTAAAAGTCTTTTCTGTTTAATAGGCTTCATCGGTTTTCGTGGTATCAAACATTCAATAGGCAATGATATGTAAAGTAAAAAGTGTGGAAACATGTACATATATATTAACCTCTCGAAAAAGTTTGGAAATCTGAGTTTGGCCATTAATATCTCCCAACCTCCAATTTTACACAATGCATACTTGATATCATTCAAGAGATCATTTAATTCTCTTTAAAATGATACCATGCTTGTTACGATCATGCCATCACGAAAAGAGCAGGATTCAAAAAGCTGGATGAGGTCTGAATTGAAAAGCTGCAAAACGAGGACAAATAGTCACGAAGGGTCAATAAAGAACATGAGTCTTTTGTCTGTGTCAATAGAGATGAAAATCCATTCAAATCAAGCCCTTGCTTCTTCATTTTTTATGTTTTGTTGTGGTTTATGTAGTGATGGTTCTATGAGATAACATGGTTTGAGTCTTGGTTTGGAATACCCATGCATGTTTGTTTGTTATGTGTTTGCTTGTGCAGATCGAGGTGTGTTTGATTCCATGTTAATGTTAAGGTGCATGAAAACAAAAGAAACCGCTGAGAAACTCACTCATCACCACAGAAAGAAAAGAACAGTGACTTTCAATATTGTGTCATTCTGCAACTTTTGAATTTATGACCTTGCCCCATATTTCAAGGCACTGCACCTCCACTTGAACCATAATCATGTAATGTAGGGTATCATTTTAAAAAATTAAATGATCTTTTCATTAGTATCAATCACACATTAATGTTCACTAAAACTGATAAGGGATAATCGATCAAAGTCAGATTTCCAAACCTTTTTTTTAGGA
The DNA here is from genome assembly GCF_037042905.1 of Lytechinus pictus. Taxonomy (NCBI): domain Eukaryota; kingdom Metazoa; phylum Echinodermata; class Echinoidea; order Temnopleuroida; family Toxopneustidae; genus Lytechinus; species Lytechinus pictus. The sequence goes on along the minus strand of NC_087245.1, from coordinate 3,434,378 downwards.
GTTTATATATGTGTGTGTGTATGATGAATTATACATGTACAACAGATTTGACAATTCTTATACAGCGCGTCCCCCCAAAAATGTCCCTCTGACATAGGACTGAATTAATTCTAAAATGTGGTAGTATTCTCAAATAAATGTTCATGAGTAGAAAGCTCATTTCATGATCTAACTTCTATGAAAATTTCATTGGTCTCGCTTCAGCAGTTTTGAATACACACCCTGTTACGTAACAGTGGTGCATTTTAGCCCATTCCAAGTTTACAGCATTGATGCATATCTGCATTGTCTATGGCATGTTAACCCCAATTTTTACATCCAGGATCTGAGCAGGGACATTTCCCTAATCATATCCAGGCTCATCAAATTATAAACTTGGGCATGTTCAGAAGGGCAAGAAATATAAAAAATCAAGTCTTTTGATGATTGATAAGGGGAATCAGTGCACCAAATTGAAAGAAAATGTGAATGATGGATGAGTAAAATAAGCTCAATAATAAAGGGGAATCCGCAAGTTAAACACCCTTTGCGAAAAAGGAACTTTACCAGAGAAAAAATTGACTTTTTTCTCTTAAAAAGTTACATTGAATTAACTTGACCACAGTAGCTTATTAACTAAAAAAAACATTAATAAAAACAAAAATGCAGTATTAGACATGAAACAGACATGACCCGTTGTCTTAATTATTGTGCATCTCCCATTTTCAAACATGAACTGAGCTGTCAAATATCTCAAGGTTGTGATTTGATGAGTCTGGTTATATCATGGAGATTTCAAGGGTCAGATCAGGGAATTCCTTGGTCAGAATGGTCAAAGGGGGTTGATATGCTAGAAAGTGCAGAACACACAGTAATGCTGCATGCATGCAAACTTGGAATGGGCTGAAAAGCACCACTTTTACATAATAGACTGTGTATTCAAAACCACTGAGGCGAGATCAATGACATTTCTATAGAAGTTAGAACATGAGAATAGCTTCCTAGTTAAATACATTTCATTGAGAATAATTTTTATTTGTTGAAGTAATTTAGCCCCATATAAGAGGGACATTTTTTGGGGACGCGCTGTATATGATATGAATTACGCACTATTATTCTCTAAAAAATCATTTCACCGATACACAGTATACTATGTTTCAAAATAATGAATTGAAATGCACTCCAAGATTGTTCAAAAGTTTTTTGCACGCCGAATTACAGAGAAATAAAAAGGCCATCCTGTTGGCCTTTATGTTTCAATCGAAATGGCATCACGTGACCTCGCAGTACCTCACAGGCATGTGCCGCGGTGGAACACACGTAAATCGTTTTAGATTTCGCTGATTAACTAGGTGATGAAAAACACGAGAAGATTAAGCATACAGTGGACCTAATACATAAGTAGAAAAAATACGGTGTTAAGAAAAGAGTAATGTCGACATGTAGCGTAGAACACTAATGCTTAGTGAAGCTTGCCGAAGCACGCATAGAGATGAAAATAGCAACCCATGATTTACACGGCAAATCGTCTGATAATCAGACATGGGGAAAGCTTGACATTGAATAGTGTAAGAGAGTCAAGCTCTTTTGTGTTCCCCATGAAATATCGAGGGTAGTCCTTCTTCTAGAATCTATCTGATATGAGACATGTTTGTCATTGCCAGCAAATCAGCACATGGCCAATATATTTCTTAATTACGTAAAGTAAGGTAACCTTTTAAGATAAAAGGTAACAGCTGTTGTACTTGTCCTACCAAGATTATTCTGATTACGCTTTAATATGATAAGTACACAAATCTTGATTAACGGTAGTCCGTTAGGCCTACATCGTACGATCATGTTTACATAGGGGTATATACTTTTATATAGAATGTCGAAACGAGATACAGTTATACTCTTTAGAGACCCATAGATTCCTGCGAGTGAGGTACCAATGGGTTACAAAAAATAAAGATAAGGTAATATGAAATTATCTGGGACAGGGTTTTCAAAACACTGGATACTTTTCAACACCTGCTCCGAAAGGCGATTAGTTTTAAGTGGTCGGTATTGAAATAAACTAAACACATACAATAAGGGGAAATAATTCGCCCTTCTTCAAAGATACTAATTTTAGCAAATATTATGGCTAATAAATTATACGCTTTTTTTCAAAGTTTATTTTCAAGTTTATATATAAATAATCCATGTTCATTCTAAGACTATAGTGATATTTGCCCAATCTTCCAGACTTCTATTACCGATATATATATATATATATATATATATATATATGGAATGATTTTTCTTCAAGATTGCATCTGTGTGTTAACATGTAATTTTACATTTCTATTGAATAGTTACAGAACGAAATTAGCATTATATTCATTCTATTAAGATATTAAGAGTTTTTTTACATTCTACAACATATTAAGACTATTAGTATGGTTCCCCTTCTTTTTAATTAAATCTTTTTTTTCGGCTTTGGTTAACAATTTTTCCTCAAATACTTCTAATACTTATCTTTCCATGTCACAAAGATTCGACTCGAAAACACTCTACATAAACTGGATGGATGAGTGGTTTTGATCTTGACAAAGGAAGTCCTTTGATATTCTGGTCAGACCCGCTTTCGATCTTTCACCCTTAATAGTTGATTGAACCTCCACTTTCTCACGTACAGAACTCGAAACGTGCATGCGATCGTGAAGTTAAGAGCGGTTTTACACACTTGATGCAATCGAGAAAGTAGCTAGGATACTGGGCGTGACCGGTATCTACTTTGGGATGGTGAATGTAATACCCCCTTGTTCTCAATTCGAACACATCGGTAAGCTTTACAACAAATGTTCTTAAAGACGAAGTTTGTCGACTTAGAAAAAATAGTTTTAGTGAAATAAGGAAAACATTCGATAGGTAAATGATAGAGATTAAAGGGCAATAATTGGTTCTAAAATTCCTTAAAACAAAAAAAATTTGCAGGAACTTAGTTACGCTGATTCGCATGTCACATTGTAACACGAACGTTAAACTGAAGTAGTTCTGCAAAGAAAATAAGTTTATTTTCATTTGTTTAACAAACATACAAATAGAACAAAAAATAGGTTACTGATTTTATGTAATAAAATCCCCTCGCCACGGAATGTACAGAATTGAAATAATGCTTATAGTCATGACTTTTTGCTTTGGGTGTGTGAGAAGGAATTTAAAAAGACCTAGCTCAATCATGTATTATGAATACCCCTTGGTAACAATAATTCTAGCCTATGCTAATCAGACCTAAGTGAAAGAATATCTAGGCCAAGTAATTCAAGGCACAAATAATGAACCCTTGAAACAGTATGATCATGAAAGCATGAATGTAATAGCTCGATGATTAGAATGAGGAATCACGAAAACAGGGACACAGCTACTATTTATTTATTCGTTTTTTAATTTTTGTTTTAGAAAGTACCTTGGAATGAAGGAATTATGTCTTCTGGGATTGAGCTGAGTAATATGAATCAATGTCAGTTACAATTCTTAGCTATACAATGTTCCTTGCGGATCAGGCTTGATTAATGTCTGTTAAAGATTAATCATCCTTCACCTACAACTATGATATAAAGTTGTACTCGTTTGCCTGACTGGGATCTGTTAGAAAATAATATTTTACATAGAACAGAGAAATAATTGAAATTCGTATAATGATAAGAAACATTTGTCTTTGAAAGACTGAAAGCTTACACAATAGACATACCCCCCTTGCGATGTGATAATAATTTATATTACTGAAGGATTCTTCCATAGTTGTTAAGTCAAAACGGTTACAGGCCATGCCTTATATATCACTGCTTGATGACTGGGGGATTGACACAAGAGCCAACACGCATTATTATAAAAAAGAATCCACACTTAGCGAGCTAGCGTGACTGACAATGAAGCTGAACAAGAACGTCATTTCAATCAGGTGGCGTGAGTCTTAAGTTGACATGCCATGAAGAGCTAACATGATCCAAGACGTGAGCAGTTCAAGTGGTGCTTGCCTTGGCAGGTGTGTGTGGGTTGGAGAGGCAGGCCAGAGTGACATGTATTCACCTAAGTTTTGAATCATTTCTAATCCATTGGGACATTGTAGCTTCAAGCACATCGAAAACATCATTGTCATATATTGACTCTGAAGTCATTTTCGTGTACTTTGTATATCATATATTTGTAAGTTTTCATAGAATGATAAGAAAATCAATATATTATGTTAGTGAAATACTTAAATTAAGAATGTTGCATGCTCCTCATCTTATGCCCATTCCCCATAACTTGATATTTCGTAAGACAATCAAAGGTAGTGAGATCGCTTCCCTTTGATATTTAGATTCATGAATACTGTTTTTCATTCCGCTATCCATCTAATTAGATCGAGTGAATTTTAGTGAGTTAATCACGTTAATTAATATTTATATCTATATATAGGGAAAGAAAGAATTATTCACATGATGGAATCCACAGTACATTGGGTTTCAATTGACCGGCATTTGATATGTATAAATGTTTCAAGACTATACAGTCATATCAAATAATGTATTGTTTTAACGACTGGGATGATTAGACTTTAACATTTTCCTAAAGTTTCATTTACAGACACGGATTCAACGTAACCTTTTGCTTTATTTACTCGCGCACTCCTGATTATCAAAGGTAGATGTAGATATAGTCATAAAGGCAATGTAACTTTCTAGCGAGATTACGGGGTATTTCTACCTAAAATAAGTACCTTAGAATAGTTGTATTTGGAACGACGGATTCGTTTTTCCAACATACACTTTATTTCTTTTTTTTTCATGATTCAAACAAATTGGCTAATACTATCTAATAGAAGATTTGAGTTTGTATAATAACGTGCATAACAAAAATGATAGATAAATTAACCATTAAATAAGGATTAAGAGGTTTTTATGGGTTAAGGACATTTACTACTTTTACCAACCTTAGGAGTAGTCTGAAGCTGTTCATTTAAGCGACAATAACTAGTGTTTTCTAGATAAGACATATAGATTAGGAAAAATATTTTTAAAAGGCAGTACGTAGGGGATGCCAAAAAAGTAATTGGAAAAGAGAAATAAGAGAGATGTAATATAAACAAACAGCATGGTGATGTGTGAGTGGATATTCGTCAAGGCTGAAGTTGCTTGGAGGTGATTGTGTGCAATATATTGCTTTATTATGCTTTTATCCTTGATTAACAGGTGTGATATAATGTTTATACGCCCTAGGCCTATCAACCTGATCTACAGTGAACATTCACTTTCTGTTTGTAAGGCATCGCTTAGCCACACCACGTGACAGGGTCAACTCAAAGTAGTTTAAAGTCAAACTATAAAGAGCGTAATGAATTGGATCGGGAACATCTGAAATCGAAAGCAGCATCATACAGTAAACACACCAAATAAGAAGTTAATAAGTTTACATCATATATATATATACACCAATTCACAATTTTTTTTCAAACAGAATTATAATTTCTTAAGGATTAAAACCTTGATTCAATGGCAATAATGATTGTATTTCGTGGTGCACTCAACCAACTGGTTGCACCGGTGTGCAGATGGACCAGGGGGCATGAGGGCCATGAATCCAAAACATTTCTCGACCAAGAGAAAAAGGAGAAAAGAAATGAAAATGAAAAAATAAGAAATAAAATGTCATTCTCTGGAATATATGTCAAAATTTATCTCTAAATTTGATATTTGTATTAAAGTATTCAAATTGTTTGCTCGCTCGGTTCACTCGCTGGCAACTTTGTAGCGATTTTGCTTCATATGACATGTCTGACAACCTCAACACTTTTGGACTCATTACGTTACTGACTGGTTAACATATTACATATCATTGATATATTCTTCTTTGGATGATCCATTAAATGCTCACAGTATTATGGTTTTTTGTACGATATTTTAAAACAGTTCTAAACAAAAAAAGTTTTACAGTTTTACATATTTTTTGAAAATATTTGCCATTAGCTTTAGATTATCATATTTCTACTTAATTATTGAATATATTCTTAGCAGATGAAAAAAAATGAAAAGAGTGTACTGATATATTGCCTCTACATTCATGCTATCTCATGCATAGTAGGTTGAATAAAAAAATACATCCCCTCCAATAAATACGATACTTAAATTTCGATCAAATTCGGAATATTATTTCATTCGGTGTATTTACAAAAACCTTTGTCATTTGAAAATCGATATTTCTGCAAAAAGCAAGAATTTATATGGCCTTCACAATCGTATTACGCAATTTGCTGATATTAAGTAGTCTGCGATGTTCCAGATGTTATCAGTTTTTCATAAAGAACCTAATTAACTAAATAATGTATAGTAATTAAGATCTTTATAAAACATAACATTTCATCATAATATTATCATGATCCTAATTCAAGTGATACTATAATTATATATTTATATATATATATATATATATATATATATATATAAATATATATATATTAGTGAATATTCTCTTACAGATTAGTGCAGACCTTTACGTAGGACTTTTTTTTTCAAACTAACCTTAGGGCTGCCAAGTCTAGACTTTTCCGTCACTATTTCTCAAAGACAGCACCATCCGGAAATTATGAGCCGCTCAAAGAAATTTTCATGATAGATGCGCTTCCCTTATAGACAGTCTAAGATCGTATTGTGCACCTGTTCTTTCTACTCATAATCAAAGAAACTCTATCTCTTGAAATGGGAACCAATAGTAAAACCTGACCATCTATCGTTAGTGTGGAAACATTTACATTCATCTTGTGAAATATTTCATAGATTCTGCCCTGCCGTATGCTGCAAAGTTGAAATACAAACCAATCCTCTATCTTCGTTTTAGTTTACGTCACAAAGAAGGCATTGAATTAATTCCAGAGTACATATTGGCACGGTACTCCTACTTCAGCTTATTTCTTTCTTGTAATTTTAAAATTGCCTCTCACTTTGAGGTTGAATTTTCTTTCAAAGCCTGACTTTATTTGTAGTTGTATATCAGGTATCGACCGTAGAGATATAACCAGGAAATTAATCACAATTTGAAAACATGAGTCTCTCCAGAGGGGAGAGTGTGTTTTGTTTGTCGCTCCGTCCTCATCATAAAACAGACTTGTTCTCCTCATTTAATTGAGGTTCTTTTGGCAGGATTAGCACGCAGAAACCCTCGTACTTCACTGGTAGATGAAGGAAAACAAATCCATTACTGAATTTCATTCCTTTGCAAATCTTGGACACAAGTCGACTGACATCTGAAAATTAGACCTCATCAGTTATTCACCATCAACTTGATACTAAAATTTGATCATTACATGAATTCTATCAAGACTTAGAATAATGATTTGTAACAGCACTATATTATCGACGCTATGCTAACTGAAATGGAATAATGGTAATGGCATTATTTTGTTGGTTTCAGTTAAAGAAGGAGAATCATTTATTTCACATAATTTCCACATTGAATTTATCAAATCAAAATCAGAGTCTTGGATCATGATGAAAGGGAAGTTTTATATAGTAACCGTCGAATACCAAACGAATATCATTAGTATTTTTCACAGTCTCGCAATTTTTAATGTTTGAGGTTTCTGTTCAACCAAGCAGAACCATGGGATCAAATAATAAATCCTCCAATCTAGAAATTCCAAGAAGCATCATGTGAATGATCAATTTATGATAGTCACTTCTAGCACTAGTATCCTATTCACACACCCATCACAAGTACTTTACAGATTCTGCTTACCCATTTCATAGTTTGGTATTTTTTGTTTAAAAATATGAAATAATAACGGATATGAGATGTAAAAATCTCTCAATAAGGATAAGGGGAAGGAAGGGAAGAGGAAAAGGGTTATATGGCTACGATGATGACGATGGTGATAAATATGACATATTTAGGATCGATAGTTCTTCCCTTTAAATTAGATATACACGCACTCCACTAAAAGAAGCCCATACAATACTTTGGAAGAAAATGAAATCAGGCCTTTTCCAAACATTGTAGAAATAGTAAATTATTATAAATGTATACTTTGGTCTTCAACACTAGATGTATTAGTGTTTCTTCTAACATGTTTTCATATACATTTAATCTTAATAAAATATATGTAGCTTTTATAGCATTTAATGATATCAGCATATCATATTATAACGATAAACATTTTTCATTACTTTGATTTTTCAGCATGAATTAGAAATTGTGCAATAAGGTATCACGTCACAAAGTCTATATATCAACATTGACCATCGTTTTCAGGCCACCGGGGAAAAAGAGCTTTCATAATTAGAGAAATGAGAGAAGGTGTCTCAGATCATCTAGCACAAGTACAAAAATGCAGGAGAAGTTGCTCAAAAAGAAAGTTACAGATATTGCATTTTTGCCTATACCATGTGAAAGCAAATTCTACAGGATTGGGTTGCAAGGCCACATCTCATTCCCCCATGATCTCCTAGAAAGTGTAACATATAGAAGGTCAAAATTCGATGATCTTAGGGCCCATGTAATAAGCATGTAACACAAAAATATCTCAAACCCCGTCATTAATGTGAGTATGCCAAAGAAGAATTTTAATATCACATGTTAATAGGTTTAATAATAAACAATAATACTGTAATAATACTTAACGAGTCGTGTGATTTGTCTTTCGTTGTTTATTACATGAGACGAAACTACTTCATACAACCTGATCCCAATTTTACAAAACTTTACCATGTTTACAAAAAAAAAAATGAATTAGGAAATGAACATTAAGCCATATTAAGCCCTGTCTCGATGTCAAATGTGTGCGATCCATGAGATAGATGTACTGGTCTACTGCACTCTTTATTCAATCGGAAATAAGATGGAGACATCACACCTGACATACCAGATACAACCAATTAAAGAGATTGAAGAGTGAATATGGAGATTGAACCTTAATGGAGAGATTGATATGTCTGTCGCCGATGCACACTACAGTATGGTCATTCATTACCATGGCAACTAACCAATCTGTAAAAGAACTTTCACAGTAGTTAGGATAAGTATCGAAATAGGCATTTTGGATGTTAATATTGGCGTGGGTAGGTATTGCTTTTATCACTATAGTATCCCTGAAGCATTACCTAAATCTTGGGTAGATGTGAATATATTTCCAGAATGATTATTGTAATAGAGCAGTATGTCCATACAGTTACTCCGATGGAGATGATAATGAATGATTAAAATTATAGGCCATTAAAGGGAACTGATAAATTGTTAAAGGCTCGATTTAGCACATCAACGAATTTTGAGGTTTGTGTTAGGTTACAAGATTCAGACGATTTCATAGAGATGTATAAAATTTGGAATATATAACTATATTATCAAGGTTATCTTTTGGGCATTATATACCAGTTAATAAATAAATAAAAAAATATTAACGACGGGGTGCCACCGTGCATTAAACTGTCGTTGGATATGATCTTGCTGTAATCATACTACAATCTAAGAGGACAAAACAATTCAACCATATTTGGTCATCCTATGAATATTTATCGTGTTAAAAAAAAAGAGCAAATGTATTTCAAGTCTTCAGTTTTATGTACTAATTAAACTTAAGGCTATGTTATGACTTTCCAATTACCTAGAGAAACATTTGCCACTTTCAATTACGCGAAGTAAATCATGTTAGGGGTAGAGATGGAGGATAGAAATTCGACCTAACACGATATGTTCATCTGCACCCTTTATAAGAATGATACAGGTACATGCATATAATTAATCAAATGGTAAAGGACATGTTCTCAACAATACAGGAGCTACGTTTGAGGATATTTTTGAGAATTCCACTACTTACGATCGAAAATTCTGCCTGAACATCAGGAAACAAAGAATGACTTATAAAAATGAAAATACAATGAAAGTAATTGATGTGAGAATGAGGTTACATCCATGTCCCAAAAGAAAGAAAAAAATCATTCCATTGTAAGCTCCATTCTGTAAGGGTACAATACGCTTTGATGGCAACATGTGAATAATACATGTTTCTCGAGCTATCACCAGGGATAAATGAGGGCAAACCGAATAAAACGAGACGTTTGGGTTCGAAATCTAGGGCAATGGAGGTTGGAGAACACGGCTAAGGTCATGTACTATATAAAGTGTGCGTTGGGGTAAGGTAAGGTAAGATAATGAACGCATTGATTATTCATGGGCGCTTACAACTTGTATGTTTTCATCAATCAGCTGGTCGGATGATACCTTGCTTCCCTCTAAAAAGCATTAATGTGTCTAAATGCATCACTCCAGATGTAAACATGTAGTTTGCTAGAGATTCATAAAAGGAATCACTTCTTTTTCTAACATAAGTGATACAATTAAGCGCTAAATTCATCTGACCAAATAACAGGGTGTCTTGCTCATTATTGTTAATAATTAAGTGGAGAATGTACGATAAATTAAGAATACGACTGACCTAGCATCTGTACACTGCGTCAGAGTAATGATTCAAACCACGGGCATCAATATAAATTGATTAACAAAAATTCAATTCACTACTGGATAACCCTCATGAAATAGTGGTTACTCTTAACATCAGATCAAGTGATAACATGAATTAGCCTTTCCTAAATGCTGCTCCCCTAACATGACTTCCCATGGCAAGTTTATCACTTGAAAACCCCATTGGATGTATTAATACTTACGAACTATTTTGCCCTCATCATCCAAATGGATTCACTGTTCAATATATCAGTATATTATTCAATAACAAAGGGCGAGGCACCGATGTTATATATCTCATCGGCGTAACATTACACGACTGCATATCCTTACTCAGTTTTGAATGTCTCTTCGATTTCTCCCAATGTGAATATAGTATGATGTATTTGAAATGATAAAATACGAAACGAGCACCCGCATTTTTTAAGTTAAGTCACGTGGATATCTTTAGAACCATACCACCAGTACTTTTCTTATCAATCTTACTTCTTCAACCACCGCCACCACTAAATGCTATACTACTACTACTACTTCTACTACTACTACTACTACTACTACTACTACTACTACTACTACTACTACTACTACGACAACTACTACTACTGCTGCTGCTGCTGCTGCTGCTACTACTACTACTACCATTACTACTTCCACTACTACTACTACTACTCCTACTACTACTACCATTACTACTTCCACTACTACTACTACTACTACTACTACTACTACTACTACTACTACTACTACTACTACTACTACTTCTACTACTACTACTACTACTACTACTACTACTACTACTACTACTACTACTACTTCCACTACTACTACTACTACTACTTCTACTACTACTACTCCGACTACTACTATTACTACTTCCACTACTACTACTACTATTACTACTTCCACTACTACTACTACTACTACTACTACTACTGCTGCTGCTACTACTTCCACTACTACTACTACTACTACTACTACTACTACTACTACTACTACTACTACTATTACTACTACTACTACTACGACGACGACGACTACTACTACTACTACATACTACTAGCGCTGCTACTACTTCTTCCTCACTTCGTTCAGCGTTAAAACTGACAGGTACAGGATGTAGGAATATTTCCTATTACACAGAACCAAATATTCGAAGACATAATTGAGATCAATTCAAAGGGACGAGCTTACCGAAAGTGCTGAGTTATGTGATGACGTAAACGCGGTGTGAGAAAAAGTGTGAAATAGAGAAAGAGGGAATGAAATAGAGGAGGGAGGAGTGAAGATGATTTCAGTGATATCGAGGCTGAGTAGGGTTACACACTTGTTTACAATAAATTACCAGCACAAAGAAGGGGAAGGAAAGGTAAAACGTGCATGGGCAGACAAGGAGTCAATGTAAAGCTAAAGGGGCACAGACTGGAGTGTAATACGATTGTGCAAGATCACCAAACCTCTTATCTTCCTTTGGGTAACATTCCTTCGCAATTAATAAAACATTCTATCATGGATGGTTTGCCGTAATACTCCCATAGGTACCATCCATCAGTCTATACTGCTTTAAGCTCAAGCTTTCTATTGACGCTTCACCAATCCCCATCTTAAACATAGCCATATAAAGCGGTTTTATTTTTAACCATATAATTCCTACAATATAGTTTATATTCCTTCCCTGAAGACTGAAGAAATCAAAATATATCCTTGCGGCTATACCGGCAATGAAAATTAGCCATTACAATAATTTTTAGTTGTGCAAATGAACGTTTATCTTCTTCATTCTTCTTCCTTTTTCAATATCTTTATGATATCATAATATCATGGATGAATAAATAGTTACGTCTATTATAAACTTAGTGAATTTATTGACATGCCAAATCACTAAAAATACATCATGAAATAGTGAGCTTGATTTTAAATGTGAAGTGCGTTCATTCTCCTCATCCTCTATGAAATCCATGAAGTATTAAGCATGTTAAGACAGAAATAATAATAAAACAAAATGAAGAATGAAAAATAGGATGGAAGATGTAACAAAATAATTGCAATCGCGACTGCATTTACTCGCTGAACCTTTGATGACATCTTATCTGGAAAGCATTGTGAGGTGTATGCCATACATTCAGGAGCATTTTAAATGTTGCATTTGTAAGGGTATCCATCGAGGTCTTCTGACGCTCCACGAATGATAACATTAGGCTGCAAGGCCTAGGGATTCAATTGCCACCATCCCCCGTAATACTTCTCCGTCTTTTCGCAATCTTAATAAGCTGGGCTGACGAATGTAACCAATGGCATATGAAGGGAGAGTATGTGCGTGTGTGAGTGTTGGTGGGTGGTGGGTGGATGGGTATTCGTTCCTTTCGGTGACAATTCATCAACTCAAACTGCAGCTGCAGGGGATCCCCAAAATTATAAGTTGTATATGGCAAGGGTAGACGTAATTCGGACAGGAACAAATCCATATAATATACCCATATTAACCTTCCGTCGTACCTACAGATAGTATTTGCAACAATGTGAACATTGCTCTAAGATGGCTAGTATTTTAGTTCAGCGCTGTGTTGTCTATTTGTTTGAAATATAAGCAAATTTTGTGTACTTAAGTAAATGTAGACTCACATTGTGTTTTAAGGGTTCTTAGCCTCTTATCACAAAACCAATGTTAAAACAGCTGATTTGTACGAAAAGAAACGGCGATAACTCGTTATTCTCAAAGGCAGATTCATTGCTTTCAAAGAGATTTTCCACTCAAATACAATGCTTTTGATATCCAGGTAAGAGTTTTGGAGCATAGCAAAGCTGTTTGCTTCTGTGGAAATTTGAATAAGCGTTTGGTAGTTAAATTTGACAATCTATGTTTCGTAATAAATATTCCCGCAATTTACGTGGAAAGCAGGGGTGGGGCTAGATTGTTAACCAATTTGATTATAAGTTAACTAAGATGCTTATTTCACCTTTTGTTGATTTTACAGCATTTAGCTTACCTTATATAAAGGCTCTAAGAAGGCTCTACCACCAAAATAGACTTCAGTGTTCTATAATCCACAATATTATTTAGTTGGAGTGTATTTCTACATTTCTAGTCAAATATTGGTTGAATTGAACCTTGGTACAGATAATCTACTGAGTTTTAAAGAACCAAATGTCTGTACTTATTTCTGACACTGTCAATTTGGGAATTCCATGTTACATTACCATTCGTACCTTTAGAGTTCTACTTTCAATGATTCCTTTCAGGGATACCATTTCTAAAACCTTTTGACACTGCCTTACTGAACGTAAAAGCAGTCCCAATACACTGATGCTTGCACAGTTATCCACCAATCAGTTTATATCTTCCTACTTCTAGTTTACCTGCAAAACAACTTTCATTGCCATCGATCGATACACAGTGATCAAGGTTTCTTTAACATGAAAACAATATATATATTTATATTATCAACTGTATGAAGTGGTTCATACACCCACGCTTAATCTGAAATCTGGTATAAACTGGGATGATTGTAGAAATGATATGAAAAGGTCTGTTTTATATCGCTGTTTCATAGAACCTAGGTTTACAATAAAAGGGCATTATACGGGGAAAATGTCAATGAGGATTTGCATTTCGATATAAACTCGCGTCAGCTTCCTACATCGACGATAGCAGTATGTAAATATTCTGCTGAAATAAAGATTTGAGCCAATGACTAAACATGTAAGATTGACAAAAAAGCTATGTCTTAAGGTTGTCTAAAATCTCAACAAGAAGACACGAAACACGAATATAGGAGAACCGGGTTATTTAGTTCAGATAGACATTTATCATTAAATATATTTCAATTAATGCAAGATTTCTACCTTATCTGTCATTTTATAAAAATATTTCCTGCCTGATTGATTCTACTGAACTGGGCTCTATTCTTATTCGTACTTGTTTCTTGTATTTGTAATTTCTGTGCCAATCTTTTTTTTGGGATAAATATATGCTAAATATTATGTTCTTATATATTAATCGTTCAAGCTTAATTTTAATATATCAAGGGATCGTAAGTTGTTTAGGACTTATAAAAGTACTGGCTACGGATTATATAAATTAAACAAAAATTATTTAATGTGTGTGAATGGGTAGGAATTTACAAGAAAACATCAAGGTGGAGACGAGAGAAGAGGTTTTTAATTCTGCAAATCATGTTAATTTGAACCGATTAGAAAACCTAAACCAAAAAGAAAATCAAGAAACCTAAGATAGAAAATGGGATTATGCGCGTCTCAGTACAGACATTCGACCAAATAGTGACGACTAGCCCCAGGAAATAGAACAAGAATAGATAGAAACATGCCCCGGGATGTAATCCAGGATTCTTTATTTTGACAAGAGTATGAAAAAGACAGAATTAAAGAGCAAGAGAGGGATAGAGAACACACACCCACACCCTCACCCTTCCTAACACCCCACACACTCACATACAAGGATAGTTGAGGGTAATCAATAAATTCGTCCATGACATTTTCCCTTAAAAATTATAAGCCATCCTTAATCGATTTTGCTATTTAACTTTATTTTTCAGGAATGTTTAATACCAGTAATATTATGCAGTACGATGGGAATTAAAACATACACAATTTAGTATATTCAGTCAATTCTGAAAAAAAAAATGAATTGTATATTGGTATAGGCTCTTGCGAAAATAGCAATGGTGCATTACGAGCGCATGATTTATTTATGGCGTGTGTGATAATATTACCTTTTTGATATTTACTTTGAATTTTGTTTTGCTTTCAGTACTTAATATACTAAATAGATACAGTTGTTCAATTCAATTGCATGAATGTGCAATTTGCAACATATGCACAAAATGTTTTAACTCCAGATTTGATATTCACAAACATCATCAATAATGAATTAAATGTGCTTAAGTTACACATTTGTATTCATTCTACAACTTTTTAAAAATGGTATGGACGCTCTGAATTTCTTAAACACGTAAAAAGTCAACGGCGTCAAATTCTATTCAAACCAAACATATTTCACTTCGAGAAAAATAAAATCAGATAGCATTTGTCCTTCCAAACGGTGATTTCACTTGGAGTCTTACCACTATAAACTGTGCCATATTTCGTAGCCCTGATCTCGTCATATTTTTTAGCAATTCAGAAGGTCAGAATGATCATATTCCTATCCCAGATATCAGTCTGAACCGCTCATGTTTATTGCTCCGATTGGCAGCAATATAAACAGACAATCTGACATAAAAATATGACCGCATGGTGCGTCACCACGGCCAAGATAATCCAAGAATCATTGCTTTAAACAGGCATGTTTTTACGTTGGTCTGTATGAAGATACAACTACACTACAAGCTAATACTCAGATAACTATTTTTTTAGTGGCAGTGGCAACAGATTTCTGAAAACACTTACCCCCTTCATTAAAAGTGATGAGGATTCTTGGTATTGAAAATAAACCATTGGAATGCATTTTTACCCGACATTTACGATACACAATCCGTCTACCTATGTTTACCCACACCGCCCGAAAGTATAGGCCTATAATACATGAAGAGCAAAAACAAAGTCCATGAATAGATAAGTAAAAAAAGTAAAAAATGTAAGTTGCAATCGATTTCTTCATAATGATATCCCTACATACCATAAGGCATAATTCCAAAACTAATCTACAAACTACATTACTCTTCTTGTAAAGATAAAGACAGGTGGGGGGAATTCAAATAAAAAAAGGCGAAAGAACTCATCACTTAGATGGCAAGGTTTATTATTAGAAGCAAGTCGGCATCGTCCCTGTTTATCTAACTGTTACCCACCATTGCATTGACCCAGGGAACAATTACAGAAAGATCAATAAGAAAACCTAATTACCTTGGTGGAATCGTCCTTATAACATACCCACAGTCCCCCATACTCGTCTTGTAAATACAGTTAACTAGGTGCCATTCACATGCGTTTCTTAAATCATACTATGTGCAAGGGTTTTCACGATGTGCAACGCCTCTGCCACTTGCCTGCATTCGCAATACAGTATAGAAGCAAGTACCGGGTTTTTTAAATGAGAGGGAAAAGGAAAACATTCATATGTTAATAACCCCCCCCCCCCTGAGTTCGTTGAACTAAAAAAAAACTTTGACCTTCGCCTAGTAACCCCAAATTCCCGTTTACCAATTTTAACAAATTTTACTTTTTACCAATACCTGATAACCATAATGTAAGTTTTATGGTATAGGGACGTAAACGTGAAAAATAATCTTAAAGTTCAAAATAAATTTCTATTTGTTTGTATATTGTTATCACAGCAAGTTGGTGGACCCTAAATGGCCTTTGATCATGATCATGTGACCTGCAACTAATGTCAGATGATCAATGAGACCTGATTATCCATATTTTCAATAGCCCTTTATACTTTTAAAGTTATGACATTTTAACAACTTGACCAACATGGGCACAGTCTGTTGACCCTAAACGACATTTATTACATTTGGCCTTCATCATGCGATCTGAAACTCATGTCACATGATTAGTGATTCTGGATTACCCTTACACCCAAATTTCATTAACTAAAATGTATATGGACTTAAAAAATAAATCAATGTCGACGACGCCGTCGGAAAAGCGGCGCGTATAACCTCGCTCTGTTATATAGGCGAGACAAAATGAATATGTGAAACCTGGATATGTTTTGTTGCTTATGAGACGAACAACACGTACAACTACCGTGATATAAGAATGATAAAGCAAACTGAGTGATTGAAGCCTCCCAAGTGTGTCCTGAAAAAACACCTGTAGGATATTACCTAATTGGCACAGGTTTTCCAGATTGCTTGAAATTGACTATTTGTTTTTCTTTCTGAAGTAAATACCTAATAAATGAAAAAGCATGAAAAGTTTACCTCTTTTTTTTGTAAAATACACCATTTGTATATACTTTACAAAAAATATTGTTTATATTCATAATCTTTTAATAGTTGTTATTTTACGACATAAAAGCAGGCATTATCATAACTTTACGTCCCAACTTCCATATTCTTTCGTTTCAAATTTAGTCTAAGTTTATCTGCTACGAGGATGAGAAAAATAGCACGAAAACGATGCCACGTAAAATGTCATTGCAACCCCAAGGGGAAATATAATCTAGGAGTCGATAAAGCCCTTACCAGTATGAAAAAATGAATTCAATTCCTTCACTGCAAATGCCCAAATAACATCGCGTCTCCCACGTTAAGGTACTGGGTAATTTGCAGTAGCCAAGACGATCAGAACTGCGAAATATTCAGACGATGAAGGAGGTTTCTTCGGCAGGATATAATCCAGAAATTAGCAAGTAGGCTTGTATAAACATTTCACATAGTTAAAACACAAACGATTTGTCCTTTGTTAATGCAAATTTTCTCTTCATTGCCTTCAAACAATAGAAAAGTGAAAATTCACGCAACATTAATTATTAACATCAGGGAGTAACTATGATACAATACGTTTAGCGCGGAGGCATGCGTTGCATGCATCTTACTATAAATACTTATTTTATTTGCAACTTGTCTTATTGATGTTGTTTTCAACTCCACAGGACCGCTTATTACGACATACGGCACACACAATAGTATTAATTGTGTTTGTTGACATTATGAGGGGAAAATGTTTCTTACCTGGTGACCAGCAATTTCAGAGGGAAAGACGGAATCAATCGAGTTGGTCCAAGTTAGAGATAAAAGAAAATGAGAAAATCAAATATACAAAATTAATCATGACACATTAACATGCGAGGGTTTTCTAATGAAAAACTCTGAAATCAATAAACAGGAAAAAAAGTTTGTAGAATCATGATGGAAGACAATAAAATAGTTAATTACAAATTTATTTCAAAAGTAAAATCTACATATAAAAATGTAAAAAAAATACAAGAGCACTACGAAATTACCTTTCCCTAATGTCATTCAGACGGGCGTGAGTGAAACGAATATAATAAATAAAAAATCGTTGAGAATCAGTGTAGTTTTGTATTTTCTCCCCCTAAAAAGACTAAAATTACCACTACTTTCGTGCCAGCCTTGATAATTACCTGTTTTATCTGATTTAAAATTGAAATTTAAATTGGAGGTGTCGCTAAGTGAATAGATGATTAAACATATAGATTTTTTACCAATAATATGAACGAGATGCAATTAAAAACGTGAGTGAATGGACGTCTGAATTACCTGTGTGCACATTCACTATAAAATATATTGGGTAAAAGTGCTCCATGAGGGTAATTCATTTATCCAACCAACATTGGGCATTTCTTTTGGGCATTTTTATTTATCCAGTGTGATGAAAATTTTGCCCATTCTAAAGTAATTGCTGCTGGACAATATGCTTCCCGCATGGATTAAGCTCAGACATCTTTAGATCAACCATGACTGCAAAGACCACTTTGATCAACATGTTCACGGTGTTAGAACAAATATAGCATTTGATATCTTGGTAATTAAAAAGCCCCTTCTTTAAGATGGCCCCTGCCACAATAACATACCTTATCATTATGATGGTTGGGTTTACATACAGTGCGTCCCAGAAAAAACGAAACCGAGATTAAGCGATGATTTATCATAACTTAATCACAAATACAATAGACAAATGACCTACCAATGTAAAGCTTATAATCTCCTCTTTCATCTGATATTATTTAGATTATTCCCCATTCACGCATGAGTGAGCAAAAAAAAATTGAAGAAAGGATACCAAAAACTCATTTGGCGGGGGTATCTGAATTTCAAAGAGAAAATCACATGCCTAAAACGTTCAATATCTGCTCTTTTATTTGATACCTTAATCACAAAAAATAGCCAATAAGTAAAAAGTTATGTTCCCTCGAAACAATGCTTGTATTTCCATAATTTCATTAAATAAACGTGTTTTCACCGGTTTCACACAGAAGATATCGCATGGTTAACAAAAGACTTAATGCATGGCTGATCTTCAACAAAAGTGAGTTTGAACGCTAGCCTGTAGAACCTCTTAATTTTATGAAATTATTGAAATTCAAGCCTTATTTCAAATAACCAGAACCTTGTTATTTTCTGACCATTTTCTGTAATTGAGGTATCAAATTACAGAGCAGATATTGAACTTTTTAAAAATGTGGTTTTCTTTTTGAAACCCAGATACAGCCCGCCAAATGACTTTTTGGTATCCCCTCTTCAAATTGTTTTTGCTCACTCATGCGTAAATGAGAAATAATCTAAGTAATTTTAGATGAAAGAGGAGATTCTAAGCTTTACAATAGTAGGTCATTTGTCTATTGTATTTGTGATTAAGTTATGATAAATCATCGATAAATCTCGGTTTCGTTTTTTGTGGGACGCAAAAAAAACGTATAGAGCAATTAACCTTTCCATGTAGAAGCTATACGAAGTTGATGTAAGGATTAAAGTAGTAGGTGGAATGTATGCACAAAAGTGACGCATACCAGGGAATTAAACCCGGTTCATTCATTATTAGAAAACGAAGCCGTTGACACGATAATTTTTAGTATTCTTTTGATGCAATATTTCATTACTACAATTTAACAAATCTCTCTGATTCAATGAAAGGTCAAACGATCCTTATGAATTTTGTTTATTTTGTAAATAAAATAGGGAATCAATCTTAATTCCCGATCGTACAAAATAGTCGTTCAGTTCACTATGTCCATTAATCATCGTTCATTCATTGATCTCATAAAACGTTTCTTAAAGCCAGATTGTATATATGAATAAAATATAATCGCATAACATATTCATTTCTTAAAATGAATTCTAATTGATTTTTGATAAATATAGCACACCAATTTGTACAGTAGATAATAATCGTATCTTTATATTTGTATATAATTTATATATGTATATATATATATATATATATATATATATATATATATATATATATATATATATATATATATATATATATATATATATATATATATATATATATATATATATATATATATATATATATATATATATATATATATATATATATATATATATATATATATATATATATATATATATATATATATATATATATATATATATATATATATATATATATATATATATATATATATATATATATATATATATATATATATATATATATATAACCCGTCTCTGTGGTCTAGTGGTTAAGGCACCGGCGTTCAAAGCTGGGGGCCCGAGTTCGATTCCCGGCATATACATTTTTTCGGCATCGCCAATTTTTCCAAAGGGTAGATAGCTCTGGGGAACCTTGATTTAAGCTACCCCTACCATTGTTCTCTTCATCCATTTCTTTACAATATTTAAATAAAAGAGTTGCCAAAGCTGTTGTACATGTATAACTTTACATATTTGTATACTTTCTCCCATACGTGTACTGTATCAAAGCAATAGCTTTGATCCAGCTGAAGCATGGCGGTTTGTCATTGTTCTAAACCCACCTTCACCCGACAAAGGAAATTGTAATTGGTATAGTGTCGAAAATCTGTCTATCTGACGGTCAATCGGATCGGGGTCGCCCTAGCCACTAACCCGTCTCTGTGGTCTAGTGGTTAAGGCACCGGCGCACAGTGGGCCAGAATGAGTTGAAAGTGCGCCAAAATTATATTCCGTGTTATATTTTCACTTTAACATGTTGATTAAGGGTAATTTTGGGCGTAGAATCTACTGAACATAATTTAAAGCCGATATGACGTCACTTTGATACCAAATTTTGATTGGCTACTTAAAACCTATCTGTGAAAAGACAAATTACGCTAAACAATGTGTAGTATATAAACTTTGTGTTATGTGTTACTTTAAGATTGACCAGAGTGAATGTTGGTTTATGCTTCTCACATGCCTAACAAGTGTGTATGAGATCCTGAAAATAATTATATGGCATCAAAGTGATCATTAGATTAAAAAAATAATTAAAAATCTGAAAAAAAATTTAACCGTGCTTTATCAAGCGGTGTAGACTTGGGTAAAACGCAGAGTATATAGGACCACGAATGTTTTACTGTGAGGAGGGCTTTTGGCTGAAATTAGTAAATTAAATTTTATCTCTGGAAGAGGGGCGGGTAGCCCTTATATGCGTTATCAACCTTTATTTTGTTTGCATTATGCCCGGAATTCATGTCTTTTTCATGGAATGGAAGGGGGAATCGTCCTCGCCGTGCAAAAATGAACGGCAATGAACACCCCACACGGTGCGCTGCGATGAATGTGCGGTATAAAAATGACCGTTTTTGAACAGGTTTTGGGGGTATTTTGCCAAGTAAAATCGGCTCTAACATGAAAACGGGCAAAAACGGGCAGCTAAATTTGGTATCGACTTAAAGCTTAGACATCTGTCAAAATGATGATGATAGGATTTAAACGGAAATCCATGGAAATCCAAACGTTTCTCATGTAAATGCTAAAAACATGGATTATCAGCCTATTTCGAGGAATAATTGTTCTATAAACCTCCTGAAATGTGTCTTTTATCTAATTTGGACCATTTCACACGAAAAAAAAAAATATAACAGGATTATGTGGGTGCCATTTCAGATTCCTACATGAAAAACCTCCCGTGAAATTGCTTGTTTTTCAACTAAGTTGTCATACACGCGGCATTTCGCAAAATGTCACATTTTAAGATTTGAGGTAGGAAATTAACAACCTTTATGCAAATTCCCGAATGAAATATTTTGCTGAAGTATTCTTCAAAGTGTTGTCTTTCAGCTGAGCATGACAAAAATTAAAATTCTGAAATTGCCCAAAATGACTTTTGGCGCACTTTTGTTTCGCCCCGGCCCACTGTGCGGCGTTCAAAGCTGGGGGCCCGGGTTCGATTCCCGGCAGAGACATTTTTTCGGCATCACCAAGTTTTCCAAAGGGTAGATAGCTCTGGGGAACCTTGATTTAAGCTACGCCTACCATTGTTCTCTTCATCAATTTCTTTACAATATATATATATATATATATATATATATATATATATATATATATATATACATATATATATATATCTCTCTCTGGGGAACCTTGCTTTTAGCTTCGCCTACCATTGTTCTCCTCATCCATTTCTTTCACAAAATATAATAGAAATAAAATTGTTGCCAAAGCTGTTTTACATGTTTAATTTCTCACATACGTGTACTGTATCTAAGCAATAGCTTTGATCCAGCTGAGGCATGGCGGTTTGACATTGTTTAAAACCTACCTACACCCGACAGAGAAATTATAATTGGTAGTGTCGAAAATCTTTTTATCTAACGGTCAATCGGATCGGGGTCGCCCTTACCACTAACCCGTCTCTGTGGTCTAGTGGTTAAGGCACGGGCGTTCCAAGCTGGAGGCCCGGGTTCGATTCCCGGCAGAGACATTTTTCGGCATTGGTCACTTTCTTCTTCTTCTTGTCTTCCTTCTTTTTTGTTGTTGTAATTTAAATTTTGGTTATAGGTATTAGTGCCGATAAGCCCAAAGATTCATTCGATAAACTGGCCCTAATATTTTCAACGCTCTTTTATCTGATATTTGATCGTACCCAACGAAAAAATATTGAAGAGGCCAAAAAATTGCCCTTCTCTCTTAATATGAAACAAGACTGATGTGTTGTATTTACAATGCATACTTACCTAATGTACCGCCACATCTTAGAACGTTCTATTGTTTGTGATTATTATCTAAACAAACCGCCCATTCACAGCAAAGAGTCTTCGTTTTCACGCAGTATAATATGCCTTGTATTTTAATATAACGTAGTGTAATTAGTCATATCTTCATGTTTAACTCTTTCTATATCTTTCCTAAATAGATCCTTGTCATTTGATTGGTTGTTTGATATCGATCATTCAGCCCATTTTACAATGAGGTCATCAACCGTGCTATTTTGGATCCATACGATTTTGTCCATTGCACGCGCGCACTGAGTCTGCAGGCACTACAAGTAAAAGCACTCGCGTTTGCAGCGCGCATGCTGTATGTACGTGACAATCAAAAGACCGAGCTCGCATATTTTGCATCGAAATTCATAAAATTCATATGAAAAAGAATCTTTTTTTAGGTGTCATATAAACCAAATAATGAATGTATTTCCATTCGTGCAATGGACAGAATACTTCATTAGGTGAAAGATGGAATGAATGATCCATTCAATTTGGCTACTTGGCTACGCCTCGTTGAATTGATCATTTCATCTTTCAACACATGAAGTATTCTGTCCATTGCACTCATAAACATTCATTATTTGTATACTATTCATTTATCCCTACCTCTCTCCCCTCTGTCTTATCACCCCTCCAACCCCCTCTCTCTACTTTTCCTTCTGTCCCTGAATTTGAAACTTGCATCATCATGTTTTTCACGAAGCATATGTATTTTTAATCCTTTTCATATTTGGACATCGTTCTCAAGCTCTTACAGCTTTAATACGATGATCCGCTCATACATATTCTCTGAATGATTATTCCAATGAAAAATTTTATAAAATGTTGACAATGATGAATAAAATGAAATGAAAAAACAAAACAAAAAAACAAATCAATTATTCACTGACCATGCTGAAGACGACAAATTACATGCATGAATTCTATTTTCAGATTAATTATAACACAAGAATAATCGCAATGCCCCTTCAAATCACCTCGGTTGGAATAACATGTATGTTATGCCAAAGACTGTGCCCCTTGCTATCTTGATTTTTCAGTTACAGCAGCCTTCCATAACATACTATGAAAACATTCATAAACCCTACTCATAATGAAAACAAATATTTCATACTGGATCACTAAGCCATATCAATATAATCCTGCATCAGTAAACAATACATCAGTCGGAAATTCAAATGTCCTTTGTATTTGCCGTCATATCACCGATTAAATAAAATGAATACTCTATTGATGCTATTTTGATAGCTAAATGCAAACATAAGCAACATGTGATTATTATGTCAACGCCATTAACATTATAAGCATTGGCCATCAAATGAAGATATGAAGTAATTCCTTTATAATCAGTTGTCAAATGAAATATGAAATCCTACTTAGATGTACCACCCTTTTGGATATTATTCTGCAATTCTAATCTTTGCCAAAGAAAATTCCCATTAAGTTGGATCTGATGGGGCAAGTGTTTAATAGAAAACGACAGATTTGATCCTAGATATATTGCGGTACTTCCAGATCTTACCAAGAAATACTTAGCTTGAAGACATTTTCGTACCAGTACTGTCGCCAGCTTGATCTTCTAATATTCTTGGAAATGTTGACTTGATAAGGAAATCAGTAATCAGTGCCAAAAAAGACATGACGTTGGCGCTTTTGATTAATCCTAGTTATCCTATTTCTGTCAATTCGGGATCAGATAAAACAATACGTTAGCAAGAAATTCACCCTTTAGTATAGATATCAGTGATATGATCTCCAAATACCCCAAAAATGTTCTTATCAGCAAAGTAATACTGAAGTAGTAACAACTTCAGATTTAAGAAATATAATGATCTACTGTTGAAGAATCTATTCTATCAAACATTTCTTCACGCGGGCGTATTTATAGGTCATATTGTAGTCATATAACATATTTCAAATGCTTGGAATAATTATCAATCTATTCATTACTGAAACGTGTTGTTGTTGTTAGAACCATTCTCTTAATTCGCACTACTATGATGATACTGCAATAGTTAATAACATTTAAACAAATTAACATTTGGCTGAAAGTATTGCACGACAGATTTCTTGTAAACAGAGACGAAAGACGATGGAGATGTTGAAATGTATCGTAGTTCCCCGTCGCTTTTTTTTTCATTTTTAGATTGTTTCACCTTTTTTTATTATACAGACCCTCAATCCCAGACAATAATCTCCTTCTGCACAGACAAAATAAAGTGTATGCACCCTCTCATATAATATTGTACATAAAGAGGCATCAGCTATACAGGATCAGTCAGAGTAGCAGGATGATGACTACTATGACGGAAATAACGGGTGCGATATTCCAAGTATAAGTAGCCCCCATGGAGTATTTATGAGGAGTGAAATTGCAACGTGCCTGGCATGTATGCCATACACTCTAGGTGATTATCCCTCTTCTCTATACACCATAAAAGTAAGGCTACAGGTGCACCTTGGCAAAGGATATGAAGAGAAATGGCGTCGGTTATATCCTCTTTCATTAAATCCCAGATCAGAAAGCCCCCCCCCCTTTTTTTTACAGCCGAGTACAATCGATATGGATTCGAATTATTGCATTCAAGAAATAAATTTGTTATTCTACAACAATTTGATATTCTGTTATTCCCTAACCCTAACCCTATATCTATCAAATGAATATACATATTTCTTGTAACATAATGCAATGATAAATCTGTCTTGCAACATAATTTAGTTACTATGTAGGTTACATTGTAAGGAAGATTACAAATATGGACATATATACGAATTTTTTCCTGGGTGGTTTACCATGTAAATAGTAGATAATTATTGAAGTCCCAAAACGCAAGTGGTGTTTTATTTGACGCCTTTTCCCTCTCTCTCTCATGAATACCAATATAACATCACTGCTCATTCGTCCACATGGTCTCCATTTAATGGGATCCAGGAACTCACCCCCATTTAAAATTGTTGATATTTGAGTCTTGCTATATCATGTGTG